>NC_081526.1:24931524-25561524 GCF_030273125.1 Centropristis striata | reverse complement strand
TTGGCCAAGCATGTGAACATCATACAAAGAATGTTACTGTTTCTTGTTTCCCCCTGTACACTTACACACGTATATACATAGAGCAAAACATGTATATATACGCCTATATAACAAATAAAAAATTAGCATCAACAAGATTCACAATCACAGCAAATGACATCCTCTAACTTCGGCCCCTCGACTCGGATGCGGAACAACTCCCAGGCTTTGATCTTGTCCTTCATTTTTCTCTCTGCAACAAGCTAGCAGTGTGCCACAGCTCATTGCAGAGAGGGTGAGAAGAGTCATCCAAGGTGGCTTTAATTCTGTCCTCTTCCTCTTTAATGCCACACTGTTCACTTCCATCCTGATCATCTAGCAGGGCTTCCTTAACTGCTTGTTGAGACAACACAGCACACCAGCACAAACAGAGCAGTGACCACAGACCAACAGAAGATCCGCAGAAACCTGTTGCACACACAAGGATCTAAGTCTACATAGAAAGAACAGTCTGCTGTGTCCATTCCTGAAGAGGACTCAAGTGTTGTGAGACTAACCCAGTTTTTTTTTTTTATGGATTTGGACCCCAAGGTGCTCGTGTGAGTGAGTCCACCCTCTTCATTTACTCTCATTGGATGACGACCAGGACACAGGCCTCCTGTCTTTAAGAGGTCTACCACAAGCTCATTGTTTTTGCAGATTCAGGTAGCTGTCTTTTCACCATGTGATGAAGCTCTCTAACAGTCCTCTGTACCCCTGTAAAAATTGTCTCTAAGTGAAGACGACATGTTCCTCATAATGGAGATTATTAACTGGAAGCATATAACCTCCATTTCACTAAAAAATGCACTTTATAGCTTTTATTAAGTTCCTTCAAAGTCATCACTACATAAATAAGTCTGGACAGATATGGATGTAACATACAACTTGCCTGGTTGGAGGAGAAATACAATCATGAGTGGATAATTCTAGTTTTCATCTCCCATAAGCCCTTTTCATACTGTGATTCTGCAAAAGTGCCGTAACGAGCTCTGCCGTAAGTTCACATTAGGACATTCATACGGATTCCGTAACAGCGTAATGTTGGCTTCCACTTACAACGCAATACGACATTGCGGAACAAAGTGGGAGGAAACGGTAGTGTAATGTAACAGAGCAGAAGCGGTATGTGTACAGTAAGTGAATTTAAAATAATGATGGGGGAATAACTGCATGTTGTGCTGTTTTTCACTGTAGATATTCTACAGACTCAAGCAAAGTTGTTCTGGTTTTTACCAAACATATTTTGATTATTGTCAAACTCAAGTGTGAGGTGTGTTTCTGATGATACACTCCACTTTCTTTCTTATTTCCTTAATGTTGTTCGCACAAATAACTAAATAATTTTCCATCTTCTTGGCTCTGCCAGTTCACATTGATCCCTTCTAGCAAAGTCTCCCATATTTAACCCTTCTGTTACTAGCTCCGAAGCAGTACAGAGCCCCATCACGCCTCTGCAACGTTCAGACCGAAGGCAAAACGTCACAGAGGCATAAATATCGCGGCTTGAAACGTCTGAAAGGGACTATAAATTAGTATGAGTCCAATTCATGGGCACTTTAAAGATTAACTTAATACCAGGATGTAAAACATTGTTTCAGCAACCTCCTGTGGTGTGGTGCTCCTCTGATCACCCTCAGTATCACTGTTGGGTGCGGTCAGCTCTGTTGCAGCAGCGCTGTCAGGATGTGGAGATCATACCTTGCGTTCACTTCTAAATCACTGCGGCGAAGTAAGAGCTCAATAAAAACAACATTTCTGGCTGATGTGAAGGTGCTCTTTATCATTTAGTGACATTGACTATTATGTTTTAGTCATTGATGGAAGTAATTACTAACTGATCATAAACAGTGATTGTCCTAAACGAGTAAAATGAAGAGACATTTTTGCTATCTAGTTTGGTCGTTACTTTTAGTGTGAACATGCAGGATTTGATTATTTTTTGACACATTCTGTATTTGCTTTACTTTACGGACATGAAATACGATAGTCTACCAATTTCAAGTCTCATTAACCGCAAGGTATACAGTCAAAGTTTGTTGCATCTACAGACATATTTTAATAATGCACCCTCCACGAAGCAGCTAAACATATTCAAAATTTCTATCCTCAGTTGAAGGATGTGAAGACTTCAAAATTCTCTACATTATACCTCTAAATCTTGTACACCCTGCAAATACATTGTGATTTGTGGTGATGTCATAATCATGTGAAATTTTACAGACCATATCATTTCTGTTAAGGGCTGCCAATTTTTGTTGGTTTCTATGGTTGAAGATCCTCCAGGCATTAATTGATGAAAGCATATTTCATACAGAGTTGTCTAAATTAGGATGTCTTCATTCAAGGAGAAGAAACCTAGTAGCATTACATCCTCCACTGTTCTGACAACTAATACATGTAATGACAAAGAAAATGCTGCACATAGTGTTATTTTTGTCCCTGTAATCCTTGAATTGTTTCACACGCCTTGTTGATTGTTCCAGGCATAAAAAGCAGTGTTTAGCACATGCACAGATGTGTAAAAGGAGTAATTCTATGCAAAGAAAATGTTCTGCTTTGCTAAAGCTGAATGTGTGAGCCATTTCAGTTTGTCTCTCCCACTGATTTCTTATTTTTAATCAGAAAATTCTGGAAACTTAACACAAATAATGCTCACACCTGCCTCAGTGGTTAGCAGTTACACAGTGTACAGACTGTAAGTACAGAGCAGTCAGAGTTTAATGCTGATAAGTGTCCCTTTTATGTTATTGGATGCAAGAAATTGGCCATTAACACAGTGTAATTATAATGCTAACTGTCTGAAGATATTATGTAATTAATGCAAAGTAACTTTTCAACACTTAACATGATTAAAAGCAGCATTTAACAGGCTCCTTACACCCAGCAATGACTCAGGCATTAAAGTGTACACAGACTTTAGCAGACTTCAAAACACTTTCCAATGGTGTCACTTTTATTTGTAAAATATTCACATTGAAAAGTAATAGGCATTTTTGTGGACTGACTTCACAGAGGCTCACAGCACTAACAAACACACAGTTTATTTAGTGCACATGCATCATGCTAGATTCAAAGCCCTTACAACAATCACTGTTCTTTGCACTTAAACTCAACTTGTCCACATGATCTGACAACCAGTGTGTGATGCTTAGGATTGATGATTTTGGATGTGAAGCTTGTTAGTCCATCCAAAAAACAACCTCAATGGTTTCCCCCTCAGGCTCCAGAGAGGCTAATAAACTAAACACAAGCTATTAAACCAACTAAACACAGCACACACAGTGTATAGCAACACACACATACACACAGGCACAGACTGTAGTAAAAGCTGAATGGCACAACAGTGCACATCACGGCTGGTTTTCAAGGCTTTTGCAGCTGTTGACAAAGCAGCAGAAGCAGTTCTTGTGCAAAGACAAATCCACTGATAAAGCAGTCGATGTTCACACTCTCATCATCTTCTCTATGGAAAGATTCACTGTCAGCTTGTGTTTCATATTACAGAGTTGCACTTTTTGTTTGATATCCAATCAAATGCAATTTTCGGTATCATGAAAGCTAAGTTGATCTGGATCATTCTGATTTGTATAAATACCAGCTTAGAAAGCCCAAACTTATAAAATGTTGTGTTAATCAGCCAGCTTTGTGCAGTAAAGATACAAACACTCTCTGGTAAGACAGTCCAACCCACCTGTTCTCCTTCTCCCACCCAATGACACATTACAGCTCATCACATTACAATCTTCTAGCCAATACTTTACGTTAACAGGGTGGATATTGAATCAGGCACTACTCATTTCACTCTTTCCCTCTCCCTTTCCCTTCACTGTGTTTCCCTTCATCCTACTTGACAAAGTGCAGGGCCTCAGCTGCCACCACAGAGCCCTTGCTGCTGTCGAGGCTGGTGACCAGCTTGAAGCCTGATCTCAGCGCTAGCATCACTGTCTCTAGTTTCAGACAGTCAAGTGTGCACAGGAATGTGCTGTCCTCCTTCAGTACGAGCCGCGAGCCGGGCTCCGATTTGATGAAGTGCCGGAACTGGATCACGTTGGACGACACCACAAATTCTTCCGGGAAGCCATCCAGGCGACTCTTGGAGATCTGCACCAGCCGAGCTTTGACCTTGTCGATGAAGATGGAGTCACTGCAGTACACCTTGAGGCCCTGCGACCTCTCATGGCTATCCGTCACCTCCAAAAAGGCAGCCTCCCGCTGGGCCGCCCTCTGGCTTTCCCACTCAACCACGGCCTCGACGAGTTCACTGAGACGGTAAAAATCTGCCTCCCGCCGCAGGAGCCCTGCCTCCCGGAAGTCGTCAGGCAGCTGGAGCTCGCCGGTTCGAAGGTAGTTGAGCACATGGCGAAAAACTGGACCATCTCTGTCGATGAAGGGGTTGCCCATGGAATCGGTGTGCTGTACCGGCTTCTTACCGTTGGCCAACTCTTCCAGAAAGGAACCCTGCTGTTTGGAAAGGGTGGTCCGGTGGGCTGTGTACAGGAACCCCCCTACGTTGATGGTGATGGTGCCAGAAGATGGCTTCTTGAAGCTCTTGCTGGGCTGCAGCAGGTCCGGGTTGATGTGCCTCAGTTCACTTTCCATCCTTCTGAGGTTCCATTCCATTCTCCAGTCACCCTCTCCAGCCTCGATCCAGCCTCCTCAGAGCTGGTTTGTCTGCAGTACAAATCGAGGTTTGGGTTTTTTTTCTCTTCTCTGTTGAATCGGGCTGTGTGAGTCTGTGCTGCTGCTGCTGAGAAAATGGAAAGGTGTTGTCAGCTGTTGTATAGTGAGAGTGTATGTGTCTGAGAGTGTGATGGTGGATGGGTGAGCGCTGTCTGGCAGCGGAGCTACAGTGAATTGGTAGCTGAAAACAGACTGGCTCTCTGTGCTGCTTGGTGTCCCTCCTCTCCCTCTCTCCCTCCCTCTCTCTCTCTCTCTCTCCCTCTCTCCTCTCTCTCTCTCTCTCTCTCTCTCTCTCTCTCTCTCTCTCTCTCTCTCTCTCTCTCTCTCTCTCTCTCTGTTTAGGAGTGGGTGGGCAGACAGCGTCACATTCAGGGAGGAGAGAGAGGGAATATGAGAGCAAACAACAGAAGAGCATGGACTCTAGGAGCTTTCTTTCTTTCTTTCATGCTCCCTTTCCCTAATTATCTCTGACAAAAAGGTGTAAAGCTGAGCTCTAGCTCACATACACACACAAGCCCTTCACCAGATGGAAGGGGAGGAGGGGTTTGCTTCCATCATTTTTGTGGTGTGAAAGCTGTCTCAGCTTGTGTGAGTTTGAATATGAAACTCCTTTTGCAGCCAAATCCATCTGTTTACCACACAGTGCTACATGTGTTTAAAAAAGAGTTCAATTGTGGGCTTTTCTGCCATGCTTTTCCTGCCTCATCTCTGGTTACGACACGGAGAAGTAGGCTGCTTGTCTTATTTTTCTAAATGAAAGCAACAGGAAATGCATTTATATGTGCATATCTTGTTTTCTTTCTGTCAGGGTAACAAGCAGTCCTCTGTCTTAGCAAATGTTGTTTGTGCGTTAACTATGCATGTGTGCAAAGGTGGTCTGGTCATGAAGGACCCTCAGGGGAGCTACACTAGACTGGTAATGTGGTACAAATGTTTCATACCACCACTGTGTGTTTGCGTGTTTCACATGGCAGTGTCTCTCCCGGTGCAACTGCAGATATGTTAAAAAAAAAATCCCCATTATACTTGAGGAAATACACAGAGTAAAATGCATTACATGGTATCTTAGGATAATGGTTTTGGTTACTGAGCGGTTGCAGTGTGTGATTAAAAGAAAATTTAAATGATGTGTTCCCTGTAGACCATTGGATCTGGTGCTCTGATGCTAACACAGACACTGAAAATGATCAGTCTTGGAAGCCGGTAATGGCTTATAATATTAAATCATATGTGGTGTAGTCTGGCAGATTTATGTCCTGTACATTAACTCCCAGGGAGGGTGCTGGGAGCGTGACTGTTTGGTCATTAGACTGCAGACCTAAAAATCAATGTGTAGTGACTGCACAGTCTGGCTGCTTCAGCTACCACATAGCGAGTTAATGATTTAAAAAACCAATAAGTAATTCCTTTCCTTTTTTTAATCACGACGCTGGCCTCTCTATTAATGTCTTCCTACCTTAGATCATGCAATTCATCTAATGTGTATTTTGCTTCTGTTGTGAGTAACTTTTACATTGCCATATTTCTTTTTTCTCAATGTTTCACGAGTACCTAAATTACAAAAGCATGGGGGAAGGAGTAGAAAACTGCACCAATCAAAAGCTTGTATGTTACGGCGTGATGATCACTTGGCCCTGTGTGTTTGTGATAACCCACACTCCTAATTTATTTGTATGCTGGATGTTAACCCCAATAACAATTCTGTTGTAGAAATATTTCAGTCCAGATGGTTTGTAACCTACTTCAGATGTTTGTTTGTTTTTTACACCAGGGAATCAATGCCAGGCCATTTGCATAATTTATCAGCACTTGCACAAGAGTCTGGCAAGGACAAAATACCTGGATTGTGGCATTATTTGTCCCTGCAGGGCAGCAGAGACAGTGGGCTTCCTTTACAGGGATGTTTATATCTCAGTTTATTTGTTGGTAAAATACTGTTTATTCAAGTATTTTACTGGTGATCACTTGAATTACATCTCATACCAGCGTAGTAGTACTGAGATGATTACATGAGATTTGGGGTTGATTGTTATAATTATTGATTCATCTGCAGATTTTAATTAATCTATAAATGGTTTTATCTGTGAAAAAAAAAATCAACAAATTGTGAAAAATGTCCATTCCAGTTTTACTCAGTCAAAGATGGTGTCTTCTGACCATCAGTCAGAAACCTAATCATATCCAGTTTATCACAATAAAACAAGCAAATATTCACATTTGAGATGCTATAACCAGCTTTTTTTTTATGAAAGCATTTTTGCTAGATTATTTATTGATATAGTTGCTCATTTATTTTTAGTTAATTACGACTGTGTTTCAACTCTTAGTTAGGTTAGATCACATCAAAAATTGAATGATGCCACTGAAGTAATTGGGCTTTAATGATACACAGTATAACAGTTATAAATAAGTAGTACAGAATAAAAGGAGTTTGTGTACACATACCCAAAATTTGAGCAGAAGTGTTAAAGTTACGATCTCATCGATCTCTGTTTCGTTGTCTTTAGTGGAATCTAAAGTGATCCATGGTATTTGCAGGTGTTTTTAGATCCCTTTTTTCCACTTTCGCCCTTTTTAAAAAAAAGTTTAACTGTACCGGAACTGCATAGGCTTTATCAACATTTTACATTTAGTTTCTCCTCATTCAGCTATAGATGGTGACATTTTGAATGAACATTTTCAAGATCATCACTTTAAGTGGAAATGTGTGAGGCATGTGTCTGGACTCCAGGAGAACATGATATTTAAAGTAACAGCACTAGTATAACCATATGCAGAACCTTTGGTGCATCATAAAGAGCTGTAAAGTTTAAATAGAAACGATGAAAATTCCACCCTGGAAACAGTTTCTCCATATTACGAGACCCATAAGAGCTTTGTGCAACTACCAGCATCAATAGGTCTATAGTAGGTTTTAGAAACTGTTTGATTACTTCTTACTGTGTGCCTCAAGCCACTGTTTCTCTACCAATGACGAGCTCTCACTTTTTGAACAGTTGGATAAAGGGCATTATGTTCTGGTCCACATTGATGAGAAAAGCTGAGCAGCTGTACGGTCTAGGTTATGCCGAGATTCACCCTCTTGGCGCCCACGATCTTGCCTTTTTTAAAGTCTGTGGGATCACACTTGAGGCCACTTCTCAGCATTCTGTTCACATGCAAAGTAGATGTAGAAATGAGCTTGCTGTTGCACGCACCTGTTTATTTAGCACAAACGAAATAGGAGAGACGAGATATGTTTTTCTAGGTATGTAGAAACTTAAATACACCTTGTAGAATGCTCCAGACAGAATTTGAAAAATCAAATGTGTGTTTGGAGGTTTAAGCTTTGAATAAAGCAACTGTAAATAGAATAAAAGCCTTCAACTACCCTTTTGTGAATTATATAAATATTGCATTACAATGTATCACTTTTAACGACCAATGAGATGTACAATTTTTCCAGAACACATCTCTCAAGATTCTCTCTGCTTCTGTTCTGCACCCAACTAGGACCACAACGACGGCTCTAAATCAACATAAGAGACCTCATTAGCTCTCATAAATTAGCATTTTTAAGTCAAAAGAAATTTGATGGAGAGCTTCTGTTCTGAAGTTTGTAAGTAGGATGAATCATTTAAATTCAAACTTTTACTTAAATGTGTGTAGTGTTTGTGTAAAAGGGCAGGAAAAACGTATTACAATTTTCATTTGAGAGATGACATAATCATAGAAATATGAAAGTAAAAGAAAAAAATAAAGTGACACTTTGTAGACTCACTGCTTGTTATCCTACAGACAGGTGTGTTACAGTTGTGCAACAGGTCGTTGACTAGTTTCACGTCAGAGCTGGTGCTGTAAATGGAAGTGCATTGCGGTGAATTGACTGAAGATTAATTCTAACTGAAACACTCAATTTCAAAACCAGCAGGTTACTAAAAAATGCTTTCTGTGTCTGTGTTTATCTGGGAGAAGATCCCAGAGTGACGGCGCTCTCTATCTCCGCGGCGATTTTCTAATCATAAGTGATTAGTGGTATCATCATCAACAACACTCAATTGGAATTGCAAACGAGGCCAAGATGCAGCAGAGAGGATTGTGGGAGGGTTGACCTGCTTTCTGCCTCCTGTTCATTAAAACTGGCTCATCGAGGACGATCGTTAACTTCAAAGTCAGAGAGAATCTGTTTGTCACAGCTGTTGTGTCTCTTTATCAAACCGACAGCTTATGATGGTCGAATTAAATTTCCCAAAATGCTGCTAGCAAGGATTCTCCTTCCCTATTTAAAGGTGGTGAATTATTCATGGAGCTGCTCGAAGAGCTTGTGGTGTAACATGGAGTCACTGACTGCTGTGAAGCTGGCATGGCAACCACTTAAAATAGGGTCTTGTATGAGCTCAGAGCTGTCAATCTCGCTTTATTCGTTATGGAGGTATGTACTGTATAGGGGTAAGGTTAATCCCACGGATCAAACTGATCAGACAAGCATTTTATTTTGAAAAAGTGGAGTGGAATTAGGGCTGGGCGATATGGACCAAATGTCATATCCCAATATATTTAGGCTGAATATCGATAAACGATACATATCCCAATATTTTTATCGCAAAGTGAGAGAAAATGTTCAGTCAAAGCCAAATATGACATGTCACAAGTAGTTTTATTGAAACTCTTTATTTAAGTGAACATAAATACTGTTTAACAACAGGAGTACCTTTTTTTTTTTTTTTTTTTTTTTTTTAAATCAAAGCTCCATAAAGTGCACATTTAAATAAAAAAAATCTTAAATAAGAAGTTGCCTATGAAATAAAATAGGCCAATCTTTTTCTGTAATAAATACATTCATATGAGAAAAGAACAACGAACAATGCAAAATAACTAAACATGGCAACCCCTAGCCAGGGCAGCATTTTGTATATAAAGAAAGAAAAACATTTTTGAACTATGTCGATATATGCGATATGGTCTAATTCCATATCACATTTAAAAATATATAGATATATTTTTTATAGCGATATATCGCCCAGCCCTAAGTGCAATTCAGTGGAGCATCATTGTAGCATTGTATACATTAGGTTGGGCGATATGACAATATAAAACATCAAAACAACATAAGAAAATCAATTGTATATATTTTTCTTTTTTTTTTAAAGATTATTTTTTTGGCATTTTTTGCTTTATTGAAAGTGATAGATAGAAAGGGGGTGATAGAGGGGAAGACATGCGGCAAAGGGAGCTCAGGCCGTATTCGAACCCGGCTCCGCTGCAGCAAGGACTAAGCCTTAATGGTAAGCGCTCTACCAGTGTGAGCCACCGGGACGCCCCTTGTATATATTTTTCTACCTCGCTTCTATGCGGGGTCATGATTGGTCTGGCTATGTGTGACCCCAGCAGTTTTTGTCATTTGGATGTTGAAATCTTAAGATCCTTTCACGTGGCAGTGGAGTTTCACGAACATGGACTATGGAGTGCACAAATAATTGTCTTTTCCAATAGGCTTTATTTATTGAATTGCCAGAAAATATGCTACATTGTGACATGAATTGTTTAATGTTTTATGGAGTTTTTAAAATGTAAAGTTTTGTACTGAACCTACTGATTACTCTTACTTTGTACCAACATTCAAGATTAACATTTAAATGTAATACTTTTTACCTAAACACACACACATGCATGTGTAAATTTAACTTTTTGTTTGGTTTTGTTACCTTTCTAAAACCGTTGGTGCAGCATTTTGAAAAACTTGCAAGCAACCAGTGACTTTTTAAGGGTGAGAAATGAACGAGTAGTAGTCCAGTCCACCAGTAATTAAATTGCCCACCAGTTTTTTCTGCCTCAGTAGCACTTTGAAGCCACTTTGTTGCATATGTATGCTGCTACTCCATGTTAAAATCAAAACAAGAGGCCTGAATTACATCGGAAAATCACTTCAAAGTTAATGAATGGAATCATTAAATTTCCTTAATGAAGCAGCCTCTGGGCCTGGTAGAGATGAGCTCTAATGGAAAATTATATTTGGAGATTCAATCAGTGACTTCAGCCTCTCTTATAGCTTCCTTGTTGTCATGTGTAGACAAGACTCTGTCGTGTGTCTGTGTGTGTGTGTGTGTCTGTGTGTGTCTGTGTGTGTGTGCTAGGGGTGTGCCGTATCGTTCACGATAATACCGGTATATTTTTTTTATGGGTAAAAAAAATGCATATCACGATATTGGCAACATGCCCTACTTCTTGACAAAGTGGCGTAAGGATTTCCTATTAATTACCTAGACCTTGGCGGCCCGCCAGAGTCTTGTGCTGCTCTAACGTCACATTTCAAGCTACTGAAAGTATATCTACACTATTCATAACATAAAGTTGTTTTGCGTTGTGTCTCTGCTCAGCAGTGTCTGTCACCCGTCAGTCAGTCTAAACCCCTACCCACCTCTCTGTCCTCCTCCGAGACATGCGCACGCATTCACAAACACACACTGAATATACCGAGCTGCCCTCCCACTGCGCTTCAAAACAAGCACCTACCTGTCTGTAATGTATCAGTCCCGTCCCCTCTCTCTCTCTCTCTCTGTGCGTCTGCGTGAGCCGATCTAAGTACTATCAACCTGTCCTGTCAGAGGTCCAAACGGTCCAAACACACTGTTGCATTGTGCCGTTCGTTAGCCGCGAGCTAACATTAGCTAACAATTAAAGTTGTTTTAATCACAAAAAGCTACTATTAGTTCCTGTCGCTTCACAAATGCAGCTTTCAAAATAAGAGCACAGAATCCACCACAGAAATTACAAGAAGACTGTCAAAATAAGATGCCTTAAATAAAACATAGAATAACCTTTATTCTCCTTTACAATAATTCATTAAAATAGGCAATGATGTGTTTGTGAGGTGTTTGCTCACATTTAGCTCTCAAAGTGGACAAGATTGATCACATTGTACTATAAAATGTACAAAATTTTCTCCCAGGGGGCCCCCAGACCCCCTAGAAGGTTATTTTTTATTATTATTCGCTAATACTCAAGTAGGTAATTTTTTTGTATTTGGCAACTGTTGAGATTTGCAATTTACACTACATTTAGATTTATGATTGATTTTTATTTTGTTGTACAATTTTTATTTATGTATATGGACTACAAAATAATTTTCTATATATTTTCAGTATTTTTGATATCGTCAAAAATATCATCGCGATAATACTCTGAAATATCATGATAATCTTTTAGGGCCATATCGCCCACCCCTAGTGTGTGCACACAATGCAGTCACACGTACAACTTCTAAAGCTGTGCGTCTTATACATTTCAACAATCATTCATTTAGATGCACAGTTAAACACAGATAGATGTAGGCAGGTTCCAGTCAGTGGAAGAATGGCAGAGAATGAGCAGAGTTTTACCAGATGTGTTACACTAGCTAGGTTCTCCAACAAGTCCAGAGCAGCTGTCATTACTCACACCCTTATGCTTTTTATAGCAGATCTGTTGTTAACTCATCACATAAACCTGTAAACCATCAGCAGTGATATGAGAAAGCTAATGATGTAGTTTACATATTTAACATTGAAACGGGCTTACGAAGGGCTTAACAGTAAAGACTAATATGAGTTCATAAACACAGGATGAAAGACAATGCTTCTGGTATACATAAATAGAATAATACAACAATTCAAAGTATCAAGCTGCAGGTGCGTCTTTGCAACTAAACTTGTCCAAGAACAGAGTATTTTCAATGATGCATATAATGGGCTACTTCTTATAGGAACATATTTTTGATGTATTTTTCCTGCATTTTATATATTCTTCATATTGTAGTCTTAAAATAAAAATTCATTTCTAAATGCATTTACTACAGGCAGTCCCGTCGGGCTTTGTTAGAGGGTTTGCCAGCAGCCAAAAATATTTAAGGGAGATATTCAGTAAGTGTTTAATGGGGTTTTGCCCTCGTATAATGTAAAAATTTTTTTAAAAAATACCAGAAATTAACTTGTCTTCTGTTCTCCTGTTATGAAAAAAAAAGAAGAAAAAGAGAGCCCCTTTGTACAAATTTAAATTTTGGGGAAATGCCTTAAGCAAAAGCCTTTTCTAAAGTTTTTGTATTTGTAGTATTTTAATTTATTGAGGGATAGCCTCTTAAGATTTATCATCTCATTTTTGAGGAGGACAAAATAAAATGCACACAATCATGACAACATAACATACATACACTGTAATGCACTAATACAGTGCATAAGAATCAATTTTAAGTAGACAAAAATTAAGTCATGAACAGGTTGTTTTAAGATGAGAATCTCCTCATTAATCACTGCAAACATCAACTCCTCCCTCAGTACTGGTTCTGTCCCCCAGCCCCGTCACACCCATCCTTAAGAGACCTGGTCTTGACCCTGACAATCCATGTAACTTCCGCTCCATCCCCAACCTCCCTTTTCTGTCCAAATACTGGAACTTGCCGTTGCCTCTCAGCTCAAAACCCACCTTACCTCCCAACACAACACAGCACCGAAACAACCCTTCTCCATGTCACCAATGACATCCTCCTCTCCTCCGACTCCGGACATGTCAGCATCCTCATCCTCCTTGATCCCACCTCCTCCACCACTCCTCTCTCCTAAAAGGCATCCCCCAGGGTTCGGTACTTGATCCCCTTCTATTTATACTCTACATTCTCCCACTCTGCAACATCATACGTCACTATGGCCTCCGCTTTCACTGTTACGCCAACGACATTCAACTCTACATCTACAAAAACCAAAACCATCTCCAATGCAACCCACTCCATGCTGACCAACTGCCTTTTAAATAATCATTTGTCCCAAATCCCTCACCAAAACCACCCACAACTACTGCATCAACCTTCACAACTCCTCTCTGGCCCCCTCCCCACACACCCAGAACCTTGCACTAATTTTCGACAGCCAGCTCACCTTCGAACATCACGTAAACCAAGTTACAAACCCGCCTTCTTCCACCTCTCCGCCAAACACTCTCCTCTCCTACCACTGAAATACAAATCCATGCATTTATCACTTCCAAACTTGATATTACTTTATCACTTCCAAACTTACTGCAATAGCATTGTCTGTTGTTCATCTCAAAAAGTCCTCAATAAACTTCAATACATCCAGAACTCTGCTGCCCGTCTGCTCACCCACACCCGCTCATGTGATCACATCAC
Source organism: Centropristis striata (assembly GCF_030273125.1). NCBI lineage: Eukaryota > Metazoa > Chordata > Actinopteri > Perciformes > Serranidae > Centropristis > Centropristis striata. Next base: position 25,547,687 of record NC_081526.1, on the reverse strand, counting down.
CCCTGTCCTCCAGAACCTCCATTGGCTCCCCATCAAACAACGCATCCACTTCAAAGTTCTCCTCCTGACCCACAAAGGCCTCCATCACCAGGCCCCCTCCCATCTATCCGACCTGCTCCACTACCACACCCCCTCCCGCAAACTCCGTTCCTCCAATGCAAACTTCACCTCAAACCACCGGACCTGGGGAGACCGAGCATTTTCATCAGCTTCTCCCACTGTCCCGAGCTCTCTGCCAAAACTCATCTGTGACTGTACTGACCTGCCTATCTTCAAAAAAACTCACTTATTCAGGATGGCTTTTAATGCCTGACCGATTTTTAGATCTTTTGTATTATATTTCTGTTTTCTAACCGTGCTTTTAAACAGATTTTTGGCTGTGTTTTTAAATTGTGCTTACTAATTTGTAAAGTGTCTTTGAGCATCCTGAAAAGCACTCTATCAATAAAATGTATTATAATTATTATTATAGAATATATAGAAGTCCTGAAGCAGTGGACAGAGGTAATAGATCACAAGAAAAGAGAAAGATAATTTCAGTCAGATGGAATGACCTGGGACCAACTTCTTATGAAATATCCACATTATTCCTGAAAGCTATAACCAGCTCCAAGCTAGAAACACAATTGACATTATAACCAAAAGGGCACCAGGCTTCAATCAGATCTGAGCCAAGATCAGAGGCAAGAGAGTGTTGTTTCAGAGCAAGCAATGAAATCATCCAAAAAAAAAAAAGTCTTATTGGAGAGTGCTGTCAGAGCAGAGAGGGCCCGGGTCACATGAATAGCCACAGGCACAGCAACAGAAGCAGCTTATGCAATGCCTCAGATCTTGTGTTTGTGAGAAAGAAGTTCTTTTTGTAGACACTGAATGGAGCTTGAGGTTACTAAACCTTGAAAAGAAAAAAGAAAAAACTGTTAGAATGCAATGATTTTACAATAGTGAAGAGCATGATGCATGCTGCTGCAGGTCTGTGACCAATGGATTTGTATTTATTGCTCCAGCTCTCGTATTATATGTAGGCTTGGTGTGTTTGTGGGTGATAAAGAGTGAAACATGGATGAGGAGTGATAGTTTATCCAGCGACGATGATGGTGGATGGAGGCCTGGTGGGCGGCAGGCTGTTTGTTGTGTTTAACATTAGGAAGGTCAGAGCTTTGAGGAAAGGGCCTCGGAGCAGATGGAGGTAAGAGATGAGCGTGAGGGGGTGGGCGAGTGACCTCCTCACCCTCGCATCTGTCTCTCTCCTCCTCCTACCATCTTCATTCGACCATTTTTCACTTTTCTACAATTAGCTTAATGCAAGGCCTTTATATGTATAGAGTCATTATAGGTCTTTCCTTTGTTCATTATAGGTCTTTCCTTCCTGTTCATCTGCCTGTTGCGTTTTCCTGATTTCCCTCTCATTAGATTGCCTGTTTAAGATGGCTTTTTTTGTCATAAGTTCTGTCGCTTTTTATCTCTGTCGTTTGATCCTGATCTCACTGTGTTAAAATGCTTAATTCTACTAAACTTCTATACTTGCTGATGGTTTACAAGATACATCAGCATTACCATGAATTAGTCAAGAGAAATCCTCTTGCTTAAAACTTGTTCTCATGTTAAAAACAGAAAGGAAGTCGAGGCCAAGCCACACCAACATTTTATGAATCCCTTCTTGGCCCTTCCGCCAAGTTTAATAAAAATCTGCTATCTTAATATGCTTATTGCTCGGGCAGCTGAAGCTTCTAAAATTAACTTATTTCTTAATGCCAAATTAACTGAAAGTATATATATATATATATATATATATATATATATATATATATATATATATATATATATATATATATATATATATATATATTTTACATACATAAATAATTTCACAAACGGTGTACAAATGGAACGTAATAAACACACTGTGTGACACAAAATCTATAATAAGGGGTCTTTGAATGAGTAATATAGTCTTAATGTCAATTTCTGGCAAGATAACGCCTAACAATACTTTAAACAAAGCATCTTAAATTGAGTAAACAGGTTAATGAAACTGATAAAACGAACCAAGGTAAAATATGGCTGCTGAAAATCAGACTACATGGAGGTGATCCGCTTCTGAACCATTTTGAACCACAGAGTTGTGATCTAAAATCTGAAGTGAGGATTCCTGAAGTTGGATTGGTTTACATTACATACACTTACATTATATGTGCCGTTTTTAGCTTCATCATGGTGACATCAGTTGATGGATACGGCCAGCCAACTAAGCCGCTAATGATGATGTAAAACAGGTTTATCAAAAATGTTGTCATTCCAACCATGAGAGATTAGCTCTTAAAAGACAGATACATGCATGCACACACCCACGCACACAAACATGCGGCTAAATGCGTGATCATTCGTGTGTTTATTCTCAAGTCGATCCACTCTCAGTGGCAGCAACGGAGACAGTGTAACGTGTCACACTTAAGGCTCAGTAGCATCGTGACTGAGTAGATGGTATTATGTGTCTGCACTGGCTTGATGTTGTTTTGACAATATTTATGTTAAATTCAGACCTCTGTAATTTAGAATGTTATGTGATTGGCAGGTAGACTGTGTGTGTGTGTGTGTGTGTGTGTGTGTGTGTGTGTGTGTGTGTGTGTGTGTGTGTGTGTGTGTGTGTGTGTGTGTGTGTGTGTGTGTGTGTGTGTGTGTGTGTGTGTGTGTGTGTGTGTGTGTGTGTGTGTGTGTGTGTGTGTGTGTGTGTGTGTGTGTGTGTGTGTGTGTGTGTGTGTGTGTGTGTGTGTGTGTGTGTGTGTGTGTGTGTGTGTGTGTGAGAAGAGTGATTGCAGCTAAATCCAGCAGCAAAGTGCATATAGGCTGTTATCTCTCTGCCACTGTTTTGTTTACATGTGAAGGACATCAAACCACATACATCCCAGCAGCTAAAACTCAGTGCCAAACTCAGGTTAAAATGGACACTTTACACAGAAAATTCAACTGAAGAAATGAGAAAACATCACGACAGCTGTCAACGATGTGTCATCACAGAGCTGTATAATGACATGAATAAAGCCACAGAAATAGATCTGATAATTCATTACTCTCATTACATCAAGTGATGTTCGATTTGATCCACTACTCCATTAACCACAAACTCTGGTTTGGTTTGGGAGACCATTACATTTGCAGAAATCGGCCCCACAAAAAACTTTCAGCATTGGCATAATTTTTAAATACATTTATTTAAATAAACTGTTTTACTAGTTACCTGTAAGATCCTCGCCAAAACTTGCCGTCGCCATCTTTCTCAGCTCAGCTGCATGTTTCACCAGTAGAGACTGACCGCTAATGGTGGTGCTGTTAACTACAATTTGTCACCTAATGAAGCATCTTCCTATCAGTTGAGATGTTCCACATAAACAAGTGTTAATTAGAGCAGTAGAAGTGTTGGCAGGTGGATTTTGTTAATTCCGGACAGAGCCAGTTTAGTTTGTTTGTGTTTTGTTTCTATTCTTTTCGCGAAGCTGATCTAAGTCCACATTGCTATAGCTTTATAGTGAAAGGACAGACTTGAGACACATTTTAATCATCTCAATTCCCTGCAAATAACCCTTTAAGTGAAACAAATGTTTTCACCCTTTGGAGTTTCTCTTCATGGCATGTATGACATACCTGGACCGGTTGTAAAACATTTTTACCTCGGATAAAGTTTGTAAAAAAAGTGGTGAGTAGTGGTGATGTGACAAATTCTCTTAGGTGCCGTTCAAGAATAAATGTTTGTGCGAGTTGTGGCCTATTTCGTCTGTGGTTTTTATAAATGAAAGCAGGAGCAGCTCCCTGCAGAATTGATATCCACCATGTGACTCGACAGGTTGTGATTTTAATGAATTGATGTTAAATCTCAGCCTCAGCTTTTCTTCATCAAATAGAGAGTAATAAAATCTTAAGCAGCTCTGAATGAAGGCGGCGTAGGAGAATTAGGATACTGAATGTCTGCTGAAGGTGCGGACCAAATCATTGATCTAGCACTTAGAGGTTTTATAGCGAAGCCAATGTGCAGGAATCAACTATTTATCTAAAATGTTCCTCCCACTCAATAAAAGCCTTGAGCTACACATGCCGTGGTCAGTCCACATCCAGTGTTTTTTCCCTCTCTCTATCTACAGTTTGTGTGTATTTCCATGATAACAAAGACACTTTTCGTCTTCATGCCGCGTCCCTCTGGAAACAGGAAGACTTGAGCTGCAGGAATGAAACAGCCAACAATCATTTCTTCAAGGCCTTGATAAAACAAACTGGGTGTTTGACCATGACTACTGCACAGCAGGGATGTTGGTATGCACACATGTTTCTTGTGTGTGGGTGTGTTTTTAGACGTGTAGCTGGCAAGTGCTCTGGCACTCACCAGCCAATAATTGCACATAATTGCATCCATTTGTGGAAAAGGCAAAGATGAACATTAGTGAGATCTGTGACACATACTGCAAACCATTCGTCGCCTCAAGATTAAAGACGGACTCTTGATGGAGTGTTGCCTGACATGTGATGTCAGGTGGCATGTGATGGTTACTATGGTGACCGTTGCACCTGCATTTGTTCAGCTGAATACATCAAGGCTTTTTTCATTAAAGTTAAGACTGGAGAATATTCTCTAGCTTTGTTGCCAACAAATCACATTTTCAAAAAAATCACAACAACAATGAATCAATCCTCCTGACAAGTATTGCTTCTGTAGCCAAAGCCTGAGACTGTACATTTTATTCCTCTGTGCAATAGAGCTCCACGAAAAATTAATAAAAGAGCCACACTGCTCTGGCTGATATGTTCCTTTATTACAATCAGCAAGAGCACAGGATTTTTATTCACCATCCTGTTAGAATCAGTGGATATATGTTAGCTGTGGACCTGGTATTTAAAAGAAACTACAATAAACTTTTTTATTTATATAAATCGTGTTATACACGCACTGACCACTTTATTAGCTAACAAGGTGTACCTAATAAAATGGTGGAGTGGTCGTCTGCTGCTGTAGGCCATATGCTTCATGGTTGGACATGTGAGTTCAGAGATGGTCTTCTGCTTACCTTGGTTGTAACGAGTGGTTATTTGAATTTCTCTTGAACCAGTCTGACTGTTCTCCTCTGACCTCTGCATTCAACACAGCGTTTTGGTTGTTTTCTCTTTTTCTGACCATTCTCTGTAAACCCATGCATTAAGTTGCTGACATGTCATTGGCTGATTAGATATTTGCATTTAAAAGCAGTTGAACAGGTATAATTGTTATATATTATATAAGGAATAACTAAACAGCATGTCCACATGAGGGTAGAACAGAGCATGAGATGGACAGGCAGTTTGGTGCAGAATCAGCAGTGATGCGGGTGTTGTACCGGACCGTCGTGGTGAAGAAGGAGCATAGCTGGAAGGCAAAGCTCTTGATTTACCGGTCCAACCCTCACCTATGGTCATGAGCGTTGGGTAGTGACCGAAAGAACGAGATCGCGGATACAATTGGGGGAAATGAGCTTCGTCCATAGGGTGGCTGGGGTCAGCCTTAGAGATAGGGTGAGGAGCTCAGACATCCGGAGGGAGCTCGGAGTAGAGCCGCTGCTCCTTCACGTTGAAAGGAGTCAGCTGAGGTGGTTTGGGCATCTGGTAAGGATGCCTCCCGGGTGCCTCCCGTTAGAGGTGTTCCGGGCACTTCCAACTGGTAGGAGGCCCCGGGGAAGACCCAGAACACGGTGGAGGGATTATATCTCTCTCCTGGCCTGGGAACACCTCAGGGTCCCCCAGGAGGAGCTGGATGTTGTGGCTGGGGAGAGGGACGTCCGGAATGTCCTGCTGCCCCTGCGACCCGGCCCTGGATAAGTGGAGGAAAATGAATATATGGATAAACTCCATGTTCATTTTGGCAGCTATTTTATATTTAGTCTTAGTCTTTGGACAAATAACCTTATTACTTTCGGTTAGATTTTAGTGATTTTTATCTTGTTATCTTCCCATTGACTAGTAAATAGGTGCATTTTAGTCTCGTCTTTTATCATCAACAACATTGTATGTTCATATCGTCAGAGTTGGTGTTTCATGACATCCGTGTCCTCTCATCATTTCATTTTATTAATGGAGATAAAGGTCGTTAATGAACATATTTTCTTTCACTGACTAATTCCTGAATCATTTATACACATTTCTGGCATTTCAATGATTAAATAGTGATTTTACAAGCCTAACCTCAATAAGTAGGAACATAAATAATGAATGAGTACAAAAATGCTTTGCTGCCAGTAGAAATGGCTCGTGTGTACCCAGTGCCTGAGCAATGAAGTACCCTTAATGACGAACGTGGTTTTTCATGTAGGAGGACATCAATTAAACAAGAAGAGCACAAGCAGAGGTAATATGCACTGTTGTTATAATCCTATTATGTGTGGAAATGCAGACTAGGGAACAAAAGACACCACGGAGCAGCTGAAGTCGACTGACGGGTGATGCTGCTGTGCCAGCGTCATCAGAAATGGATGTTGCTTTAGATGACGCTTGAGAAGGAAAGACGTCTTTTCCATGTATATTTTCTTTGTAATTCGCCCCCGCGTCATAAGTGGGAGACGGGTGGAAAAGACGTAAGAAAGGGAAGTGTGAAGACCAAGAAGAGAATTGGCATGTATCCCCAGAGGATTTACCAGACGGGATTTCACACCTGAGGATTCTCAACTGTCTGTTAGAGAACGTTAAAATAAGTTTGACAGCCTCTCTCCCTCCTCCACAGGTCATCTGGACCTGTCAGTCTGTTCATTATCAAAGCTTCGCCTCCTGTTTGTTGACCCTTACCGCTCCCTCTAGACTTCCTCTCACTGTTTGCCCTTTTAGTGTCTCTCTCTCTGCTGGTATTGTTAACTGGTGGGTGTAAAATGTAGCGGTTTCTCAGACCTTCTATGTGTCCAGATACAAACAATGCCAAATCATACAACAATGCACAATAAACCAAGTCGCTGCCAATGTAACGCCAACGCTTACCAACTGGACTCATCATTTTCTGGACAGTGGATTCCGAATTTGCAAAGAAAAAAAAGAGAAAAAAGTGTCAGCAGCTCTTAATACTGATTGGAGAGGAGCAGAAGAGGCATCAAAGGGTTTCAGAAAAAAGGTTGTGGGTTGGACAGATGAATAATTGGATAAAGCACCTTATGAAAGAACAGCTTGAAATATAAATGAAAAAAATGAAAAAAAACATGTTCAAGATAAATCAGAAAAATGTCACATGACATGATGACAGGATATGGTGGAAGAAGAAATTACATCCGTAAAAGTAGCATTACCCAACTATAATAATAAATTTATAATACTACTTTAGTAAAAATACAGAATCAGCTGAATGTGATTAAAGTAACAATTTGTCATTCTGCAGAAAATATACTTATTATTATTGTTGTTATATAGATTTTTACTACCGATGCATCAATGTGTAGGTGACATGTGACTGTTGTAAATTGGTAAAATAGGTTTCTGATACAATTATGGAAAGGATAGATTGTTATAATAATATTCTGATAAAATTATGGAGAGAATTTTTTCAAGAATTGACTCACTGCTGTAGTTGGAGCCCATACCTCGAGGGTCATGCCCCTCTGAAAGGTCACAAGATAGATCTAGTCTTCATGTTTTAGAAAAGAGGAAAAGCCAAGTTCTGCTACAAATATATATTCTCTTTTTGCACTTTCCTCTAATCTTTGCCTAACTCCAAGTGTGCACTGCTGAATATTTAACAAAGGCAATCTCCTTGCAGATGATCTCCTGCTGTTTCAGATTGGATGACAAAGCTTTGGGAAATTGCAGTCTTAATGTCTGAAAACAATTTTTTCAGCCAAAGCCTGAACCTTGGATCATCTGTGTTGACACTGTGTCAGAGTTGTCAATGTGGTGCTGTTGAATTGCATTTTTTGGAATAAAAACATGCTTTTAATTAATCTATTCTCAACAAAAAACAACTATGATAAGCTTAATACATTTAGGTTTTATTACAGGACCGTCGCAGAGACAGTTTATCAGGTACACTAGCTAAGTGTGCCTGATAAACTGGCTCTGCAATGGATGCAAAGCAGAACAAAATGTATTAAGACTGTAACTTCTGATTATTTTCATTATCAATCAGTCTGTCCTGTTTCATTATTAATAAAGTGTGTAAAATGTTAGAAAAAAATGCCTAAATGCATGGAGTTGCTGTCATGTGATTGGCTGATGAGATTATTGAGTTAACGAGCAGGTGAACAGGTGTATCTAATAAAGTGGCCAGTGAGTGTAATTTTTACACTCTAATAAATGCACTCAAACTAATTCCAAATGTGTATATTTGTTGATACATTTTCTGGCAGTCGCCTGAACATTAACTAATTGCTGTGCAATGTTTTCTATAGCACAATATTGTAGGATTAAGAGGGTGGTGGGTTTTGCCCAGAGACATGCAAAACGACTGTCCGTCTGTGTTCATGGTAAAGCTGCATGTGAAGTGTGGCAAGGGCACAATCCCACAGTTTACCTGCTTATTTGTAAACTCCCTCTTTGTACAGAGAGCCTCCACTGCTGTGAGTGTGACTTCATGTGGAGTGACACTCTGGTTCCTCCCCGGTGGCCCTTCATGGCGGTTTGGTAAATGGCCATGAAGTGCCGCACAGAGGGCTGTCCTTCTGGCACGGTGTCCCTTCTCTGCCGGGCTCCATTAAACCGAGCACTGGCTTCCTGGACTCCTCTGTGGATAACTTTGGCTCCAGCATTACGAACGGTCATGCAGAACTTCAATTCTGTAGCATTTATTTTAATAACCTTTCCTGGATGTAGTGAACATGTGTATTACTTATGCTGCGTTCACGTCACATTGGATGGATGGCAGGGATGCATAGATTCCCATTTCGTCTCTTGTAGTATGATTGATTGCAGAATCAGTCGTGTGAGGTTTAAAAACTTTATGCACTGACAATATAAAGGTACGTCCGAAGCATTTGTGATTAATTCCATTGGATGGACTATGGCTGATGTGAGGCATCCGTATTTGTTTTGCTTTTCAGGCACTTCTATATTGTTAAATGCCAGTTAGGACATCAAGCTTTTTGTAAAAAGCTGACAGAGTTGTGTAATTAATTTGAATGTTGACAATGACAATATTTACAAGGCTAGCTACGATAGCTACTATGTGATGATAAAAATGCCATTAATCGTGCCCAATCAGTTGAATTTTGCCAGGTGAATCTTCTATGTTTATGGGTGTTTTGTCAGAAGTAAACTTAAGTTATCAACAAAATGTGGAGTTTCACTGAAAAGTTTTTTTTTTCCTACTCTGTGTGTCTGAATCTTGATTGAGCAGTTGAGTCACTGTCTTTGTTACAGATGAAATCAGTCTGGAGGGGATGGTGGTGCACAGAGCTGAATGCAGACCTGTCGTCAATGACAACTACATGAAGCTTAAGAAGTGAGTGAACTTCAGAAACACTTTAGAGAAACACTTTAGAGGTACATCACATCAAATAAAGTGAATTTAAATGTTATGTGCTTCGTGGACGCAGTGAGTTAAAATAATGGGATGTAGCAAAGAATGGGATGAAATGTTAATTTAAATGCAACAAGTGGATGTTTAAGACTGTTCCAAGGTCCCATATTGTGAAAAGTGAGAGGTCTTTGTTAGAAATAAAGCAGGTCTAGGTGCTGAATAAATACTGTGATGGTATCAAAACACTCTCCACGGAGAAATGCACACTGTCCGTATTCAGTGTCTCTCAACAAGTAATCAGGAGTTCAGTATGGTTTTGATGTCACAACGATACTATATATAGGTAGAAAGTGCAGCTACAGTGCCTTAAACATTAATTCTCCGTTACAGTGATGGTGCAGAGACGGCAAGAGCGCAGACCGAGAAACGCTGAGCAATAGCAGCAGACTGGGCTTTTTGGGGAGGGCAGCCTAAAGAGACAGGTGCTAGACAGCGGGTGAATACAGGTTTATTCAGACAGACAGACAGTATAAGAAAAGTGATGTGTTTTTTTATATTAAAGCATGTAAACGTAAAGCAAGATTGGACCTAAAAGTGAGCATAATATGCTTCTTTTTTAAAACGAAGTATTTCCAGCATCATTATTATGAAAAGGCAAATCAGTCTTAGTAGTCTTAATGCATAATATTTCTGCAAAATGTGTCAAAAATGTAATATATTAAAAAGCTTCTGGTATATTATGAAAACCTAACCCCTAAATGATATTCAGTCATTTTTCAAGGTATATATACAAATTTCGGTTAATGATCAGACTAACTATTGATGGATTATTCTTATAGTTAGTGGAATAATGAAATCAGAGCAGGGCAGCATTTGTTTTGTTTTGTTCACCCCTGGACAACAAAACATCTGTTCAAGTGCTGTGAATGAATTCCAAGTGGAGTAGAGAAGTTTGACATCCCTGCAACTGTTAATTTGTGTACACTAAACACTCCAGTCCACTCTGCCTTTTTTTTTTTCTTTTTTTTTTTTTGTAAATGTTTTCTGTCTCCTCTTCATTGAAACCCGTTATTCCAGCTCGTTAGTGCATGGTATTGCTATAGCAACTGCATGACTGTGGCAGATGCACTGCTACAATACAACCCAAGGCAAACACAAACACAGTTTGCTTCAGTGTGAGAGACTGTTTCTGTGTCAGCCATCAGATCAGAAAGACAAATCACCGGAAAAGCAATTTAATGAATGTTGTGCAAAAAAGTGTTCCCTCCTGACCCTCTCATACACTTTTAGGTTACCTACCTTCACAGAGGTATCTCTGCTGGTCATCTGGTTGGGAATCTCCATATTCATTACAGGATGGCACGCCGTTGTACTGTAATATTGTAATACTGAAATTAGATTCATCCAACCGTTATTAATTTCTGCCTTGACAAGGAAACTTTCCAGTTCTGTAATCTCCCATTTGGGTGGCAGCTGACAAATGTCCCTCCATCATGACAGACAACAGGATATTCAGGACATTATGTTTTCGTGTGTGTGCATGTGTGTGTAATATCAGAGTTTTAACAGAAACTTCACAAGTTCCTTGTCGTGGTTATATGTAGACTTGAAGCATTAAATTGCATATTGGAGAGAAAAAACAAACAGCATTTATCTACTGTAAGTTGTAAGCTATAGCTACAGTAAGTGGTATAATAAACAACCCAGATAAATAAGTCATCCAACCCATTAAATTGTCAAACTGAAGAAGCAGAAGCAAACTGACTGAGAATAACATGCTGAGAAAAACTCAGCAGGAATGTGAGGGACTGTTATTTACCCTGCTGTCAGACAGCCCTTTCCAATGGGAAACTGAAGCCACTGCATCTATCCATGTTCCCCACCAGACTCCTTTCACAAATACATTAATTTAGCCAGGCAGAAGATGGGAGTTGCTGGTCTACTGCTGCTTGTTTGTGTTATTGTGTGACTTGGGTATCCTAAAGGGTTTGCTCGGATTTGCCAAACTCGCACAATTACACAAATAAATAACCAATCGAGGCAGAGGCAAACCAGCTGCCAAGAGCAAAAAGATACTGTTTTTGTCAAAGGAAATTGGTATGTGGCTCCAAGTAGCCGTTGGAAAGCGCTGTAAGTAAAGTGGTGAAAAATTAGGTGTTTTTTTTTTTTCATGTGGCTAAAATATGTTTTGCTGCTGCCCCTGTCCACAGCGGTGCATTGCTTGGCTTCAGTGTCAGTACTCCTGCCTGCTTCTGCAAACAGGAGGCATGCTGACCATCATCTACTGTAGGTTAATACAGGGGCGATGGATAAATGCATCATAGAACCCCACTTCAAAATTGTTTAATTTCCCTTTAAGATACATAATTTAAATGATATAAATGGTGTGTTTTTCCTCTTTGATTGCCTTTATTACTTATATATTGTATGCATTCATCAGGTTTGACTTATATTAATTAAATATGACAAAGAAATAAGAGAAGCAAGAGAAAAAATTCTATGCAGGTATAGAATTAGACTAATGTCTGCAGGGTTTACGAGCTTTGTTAGCATTGCTGTTTATGGTTAATATATCTTGATAAATATATTAATAATTGCAGGTCATCAGGCGGCTGCAGTGCTTAGCCTTAAATTTGAAATAAAATGTGTTTACTCACACAGAACAAACAATAAATAAAAAGAAAACGGAGCAGCTGCCATTACTTATTTGGTTAGTTTATGCTCAGGGTGCTGACAGTTGTTTCTATGCCAACAGGCATTTCTGTCAGTAGTGATCAAGTTATACAGAAAACACAAAGCAAACTTTTTCTCTTTTTGTGTGTGTCTGTGTGTGTGTGTGTGTCTGTGTGTGTCAGGCTGCAGCTTAAAGAGTCCACCAAGCCTCAGCGTTTGTCACAGCAGCTGGAGAGAGCCGTCACTACCATCTTCAAGCCTGTGGCCAACCACGATTTCAATGTGAGGACTAAAACAGCAAGGCTGTATATACATGTTAAAATGTGTGACCAGTTTGATTTGAAAACATGGTACGACGAGTAGAAAAGTAAAAACCAGTAGTTGCACTAGAGTAATAGTAAAGTGGGAATTTGTTCAAACTTGGCTCAAACGTCCACTAATACATTTCGATTTTGGAGGCCAAATGTCACAGTCACTGTTCACTGTTTTTCAAGAATTTATACATTGATTATGACAACATTTCACACTGTCACAACTGTCTAATAAGATGAATTGGTTAAGTGATGACATTTTTTAATTCAAATGTTAAAAGGTCACCTTTTCTGTGACATTATAAACTTTCTGCTTTACCACTTTTCTGGCCGTTCAACACCATAACTCAGGAACAGAGGGGGAGTCCTTTGGTCAGATACTGAATTGGGTGTCCACCATAAAACTGTGTAGACATTGGAATCAAACCATAATGGTCGGATTATTATTAGTCATATTACAAGTGTAGTTATTGATATTAATAGCAGTATTAGTAACATTCAATATGATTCTCAGCTGGAGCACGAGAGGAAGAAGAAGTCTGAGGGGAAGATGGTGAGGGTTGAGCGTCAGCTCGTGTTGGACATGCTCTTCTCTGCCTTTGAGAAGCACCAGTATTACAATATTAAAGACTTGGTGGACATCACCAAACAACCTGTGGTGAGCAACACACACATACATATACACACACACACACACACACACACACACACACACACACACACACACAACAATATATCTGGAATAAAAAAAACAATACACCTGCCCACTATCCACCTTGCTTTGTTAAATTTGAACAATTCGCCCACAGCATGACGTTCATGCCTGTTCACACTTCATCTTTTGTGGCTGAAATTTGGGCCAACATGCACACACACACACACACATACACACTCACGCACACACAGAGACACAAAAACACGGGATGAATCGATACAGTGCAGTGGATTCGTTCCAGCTCGCAGAGAACAGCAATGTGTAGGTGCTGATGAGACCTTGAGGTCCTCCTCTCCCTCTGATTGCATCTGATTGCATAACCATCGGCTGAGTAGGAGTCAAACGCCGCAATACACTCCACACCATCATTTCTCTCCTAAAGCACTTGGCTAACACTCAAATTAACTGAACTAAAGTAACTGAAATGCCCATTATGAAAATTCTGGAAACACTGGTATTCATCGGTGCAGAGGAGGCGTCTCTGCAAGCTCAACACAGACACCCAGTGGTCATCGATGAGTATGGTCTCTCACACAGCACCACTGAATGGTCTCCACAGGTCCTGCTCTGTATTCCACATTGGGCTTGTGTTACTGTAGCTACACACATGAAAGTCTAAACAGGTTAAATTGAGAAGCAAATCTGTGCATGCAGAGTTGCAGGGGACCCTCCATTCAGTATAAAATTGGTCAGGGTGTGGTCATTTTATTGTATTTTATGAATGATCTAATCTAAGTCTTCAAGTCACAAGGAGTTTTTAATATTCCTGATTTGCTTTGAAGGTGCTGGTAGGTGGATCTTGTAGGACACCGAAGTAAGCTGGGATTCGGCACTTAAGGGGAAACTTAGCTTACATTGCTGAGTGACTGATTTTGCACCTCCAACTGTCGCTAAAAGTGTATTAGGTAAAGTCTTAATGTCAATAAAGTCATTTTTTGTGAAACCTTTATTCATCAGAAGAGTTTTTACAAATCTGAAACTCTGATTCAAAAAACCTTAAGATTCTTTAGCCTCTCTAACCAGTGCCTTTCTGCCGACACCTGTACTATCCACCTATGGACATACCCACTCGCCTGTGGTCGAAGAAATACTTTTACTTCCATAAAAGTAATTACACCACAGTGTAGAAATACTCAGTTTCAGGTTCTACATTCATAAATGCACTTAGTAAAAGTACAGTATATGCAGGTATTCTCAAAATATGAGACAACAATACTAAAATGATTTGATTGTTATGCTGAAAAATATTTATTGTATTATTATTATTGATGTGTGAACATGTCTTTCATTTTACAGCCAGTAGCTAAAAATAGTTATATATATATATATATATATATACATCTGTCAAATTTAGTGGGGTAGAAGTATAAAGTAGCATTAAATGTAAATACTTAAAATAGAAGTTCCTCACAATTGTTAATTAATGTTTAATGTTATGTCTGTTCAGAGCTCTTAATTTTAAAGATATAAATATATCTTTTCCGTTCAATAGATGTTATACACAAACATACAACACATACAGTAGTGTTCAAAATAATAGCAGTCCAATGTGACTAACCAGATTAATCCAGGTTTTTAGTATATTTTTTATTGCTACATGGTAAACAAGGTACCAGTAGGTGCAGTAGATTCTCAGAAAACCAACAAGACCCAGCATTCATGATATGCAGCTCTTAAGGCTGTGCAATTGGGCAATTAGTTGAAAAGGGTGTGTTCAAAAATATAGGAGTGTCCGCTGTTGACTTTACAAACTCAAAACTATTTTGTACAAACTTTTTTGATTCTAGGATTTATCAATCCTGTGAATCACTAAACTAATATTTAGTTTATGACCACAGTTTTTTATAACTGCTTCACATCTTTGTGGCATGGAGTCAACCAACTTGTGGCACCTTTCAGCTGTTATTCCACTCCGAGAATCTCTAACAACATTCCACAATTAATTTACATTTCTTGGTTTTGCTTCAGAAACAGCATTTCTGATGTCGCCGCACAAGTTCTCAACTGGATTAAGGTCCGGGGATTGGGCTGGCCACTCCATAACATCAATGTTGTTGGTTTGGAACCAAGATTTTGCTGGTTTACTAGTGTGTTTGGGGTCATTGTCTTGTTGAAACACCCATTTCAAGGGCATGTCCTCTTCAGCATAAGGCAACATGACCTCAAGTATTTTGACATATGCAAACTGATCCATGATCCCTGGTATGAGATAAATAGGCCCAACACCAAAGTAGGAGAAACAAGCCCATATCATGATGCTTCACTGTCTTCACTGTGTACTGTGGCTTGAATTCAGAGTTTGGGGCTCGTCTAACAAACTGTCTGCGGCCCTTGGACCCAAAAAGAACAATTTCACTCTCATCAGACCACAAAATGTTCCTCCATTTCTCTTTAGGCCAGTTGATGTGTTCTTTGGCAGATTGTAACCTCTTCTGCACATGCCTTTTTTTAACAGAGGGACTTTGTGGGGGATTCTTGTGAATAGATTAGCTTCACACAGACGTCTTCTAACTGTCACAGCACTTCCAGGTAACTCCAGACTGTCTTTGATCATCCTGGAGCTGATCATTGGCTGAGCCTTTGCCATTCTGATTATTCTTCCATCCATTTTGATGGTTGTCTTCCATTTTCTGCCACATGTCTCTGGTTTTGCTCTCCATTTTAAAGCATTGGAGATCATTTTAGCTGAACAGCCTATAATTGTTTGCAAGTTTTCCCCTCTCCAATCAACTTTTTAATCAAAGTACGCTGTTCTTCTGAACAATGTCTTGAACGACCCATTTTCCTCAGGCTTTCAAAGAGAAATGCATGTTCATCAAGTGCTGGCTTCATCTATCTATATTTTTTAACACAAAACCCTTTCAACTAATTGCCCAATTGCACAGCCTTAAGTGCTGCATAACACGAATGCTGGGTCTTGTTGGTTTTCTGAGAATCTACTGCACCTACTGGTACCTTGTTTACCATGAAGCAATAAAAAACATACTAAAACCCTGGATTAATCTGGTTAGTCACATTGGACTGCTATTATTTTGAACACTACTTTATGTCAAATACAACTGTTGATTGTTGTTTGTCACAGTCTGTTGATTTCAACCTGTTTCTCCAGACGTACCTGAAAGAAATCATGAGAGATATCGGGATGTACAACAGCAAGGGGGCTCACAAGAGCACCTGGGAGCTGAAGCCAGAGTATCGACACTACCAGTCTGCTGAGGAGGAGGAGATGCAGACGGCCTAGTTCACTGATGTTCCGCTCATCACGCAGGAGGAATAGAGAGGTGCAGCTCTCAGGGTTTTCCACTGACTTCCTGAGTACAGATTTTGAAAAGAACATACTGTTTATTGGATAAGCAGTTATCATGGAATGTTTTGAGTTCATAATAATTGGGTTGAAGAGACTAATCCACTTTCACATAAATAAACAGACATTTTGTTCACAGTGATAGAAGTTTTTTTGAGTTTAGGAATGGATACCCAGTGGCTGTTTGGAAGTGAAAGATGGGGAGAAAAGACAACATATTTTAGAGATGTTTTAAACATGTTTTTAACATTCACACATACACTTGAGCTCATTTATTTCCATGTCTAAACTTTGCCCCTGGATAACAATCAATCTGTAAATCCGGGAAAAGATACCTCGGTAGTCGGGACAAGTTTGAATCCCATATGATCGGCCACTTTTTAAGGCTGTGATTAAAGATAATACAGCATTTTAAAAGGGTTGTTTTGCGCTGTGGGCTTTTCCAGCATCATTTGGTCATATGTTCTGGAGCTGCCCAAGGATATCAAACTACTGGAACATATTTGTCAGACCTTATCAAGAATTTTGCACAGACCTATTGCCTAAAAATGCTAGAAATGGCCCAATTAGACTCTGTTGATACATGTAGTCGTATAGATTGTTCAAAAAAGGCAGGGAAAAAACACCATATTGTGGGATGCTCAAAAATGCCCCTCAAAAAAGTCAAGTCAATGTTGATTTTTGTCAAAAATGCTCAAATTTTAAAATGGTTCAGTTATAGTCTGTTGATACATGTAGTAGTATAGTTTGTCCAAAAATAGCGAGAAGAAAACACCATAATATGCGATGTCCAAAAATGACCCGGGCAAAAAATGTAGAACAGTGTTTGAGTTTTGCAGCAAGTAAGAATTGACATTTAAAGAAGTGAAAAAGTATAGTAGGTAAGAATTGAGTTTGAGGTTTTTTCTTTTGTAGCCTGTAGCTAGTGTATGTTTCGTGTGCAGCAAGACACAGCAATGATGGCAGGTTGTCTTCTCAGATGCCATAATATAAGCTGTGTACACAGTAGAACTTATTGGTATACTTCTAGCAATACAGTGGGTCAATGAAAACAGCCATCAAAACATCATTGTGGCATCTGATAGTTTGTCAGCACTCTTGAGTATACGGTCAGGGAAATCAGCATGTAGGCAAGACATCCTGTATGAGATTTTTCACTCACTGCTCATACTGCACAATAAGGGTTTGGTCATCTCCCTCCTTTGGGTTCCTGCTCACATAGGAGTAGATGGAAATGAGAATGTAGATATCTTTCAATCACTAAAACAACAGATTATTGACATGAAAATACCACTAAGCAGAGGAGAGGCAAAGGCAATCATAAAGAACCATGTGGGAAATATCTGGCAAGAACACTGGGATTTGAGCGACACGGAGACATTTCTACAGTATACAAAAACATGTCGGGGCTGGCGAAGTCAGGAGCAGGAACCCAAAAGAGGAGACGGCCATCTCACACTTTAGGATCGGACACAGAGGATTAAACCAAACACTCCATAGAATAGGCACTCCTGAAGACCCAGCTCTTCAGAGAGCATCTTCTCTCCTAGCACAACAAGATAATTCTACTCCTTAAAGAATTGTCACTAGCACTTATTGATGCACTAATAGCTCTTATTGCAGTATGCCTTGATTGTTTGCTTTTTTCTTCCTGTAAGTCACTTTCGATAAAAGCTAAATGACTAAATGTAAATATTTGTATTGTAATATGCTATTATTTACACTATTGTTTCCCCCTTTTCCAGTTAAATAAGTTATTTATCTTAATATTATTATTATCATCATTACTTTATTTTTATTTATTTTTTTTGTTGGTTTTTTATCAGTATATATTATATTATTTTCTCTCCTTATTTTCCTGTCAATCTACTGCTGCACACTTCAGTCCAGTAGGTGGAGGTAATGCACCTGTACGTTGGTCTGCCAACCACCAATAAAACTCAAAAGAAGAAGAAGAAGAAGAAGAGGAAGTTAAAACGGATTGAGACATGTTTTGGTGTTACTGTTTGACAGTCAGATTATGCTTTTTAAGAAAACAAATGTGTTTGGGCTCCTCGTACCGTGTGAAATGACGTCGTCAAGATGCTTTTCAGTGTCCTGTGCGTTCTAGTTGTCATCCAAGGTAAGAGTGAGTTGGTTTGGTTTCTCTACTCGCTGTTAACTATTGTCTAGTTTTGTGTGATTGATGACGTGAGTAATGAAAGAGGAATGTCCGTATTGAACTAAAGCTAACGTTCGCTAATAGCCGTTACTGTTAGCCTCAAAGAAAGCTTTTGATGTTTTGTATCATGTAAAGTGCTGTTTACCTAGTAGCCAACCAGACTCCATTAAACAGTCACACTTTAATGTCGGCAGTTTAACATCAGGTAGAATACAGCTTCATGCTGTCGGTTCACTGGTTGATACAGGGCCTTGTGCCAAGGAAAACTATACTCGTTATCAACGCTATTCAATCAATCAATCAATCAACCAAACTATTTATATAGCGCCTTTCATACATAGAAATTTAATACAAAGTGCTTTACAAAAAATGAAAATAAAAACAGACAATAAAAATGACAAAACCCACCCCTCCCATCTCACATACACATATGTACGTACATACATACACACACGCACATAGACACACAAACACACACTCAGACTCACACACAGCACATATTGATTGACAGTGTAGAGACATGGTAAGGCACCGAGGATCCAGATGAGGAAAAATCAACCTGTGGGAGCATCCACACGGAGAGGTGCCACAGAGACCACCAGGACCCGGGTAGACCGGAGCGGACTCCACACATGGTGCTGAGCCGCCTGGTCCTCGGGCCCAGGGAATCTCCAAGACCACATCCCCACGGGCAGACCCAAGGGGCCTGCAACGAGGCCCCCATTAGGGAACACTGGAGCTAAAAACTAAAAGACAACAGGTTCAGATAAAAAACTAAAATACAACAGGAAAGAAAATGCAAATGATATGATGAACAACTAAATAAGTAGGTGAATAAATAAATAGTAAAGTAATCAGTTAAAAGCTAGACCAAACAGGTGGGTCTTGAGCCTCCTTTTAAAAACAACAGTCTCTGTGGTCCTGATGTCCTCTGGCAGGCTGTTCCATAGGCGCGGGCCATAATGGCTGAATGCAGCCTCCCCATAGGTTTTAGTTGTAACTCTTGGAATAATTAAAAGGCCGCTGCCAGAGGACCTCAGGACCTGAGAGGCTTGATATGATAAAAGCATATCAGATAGATAAGATGGCTCAAGACCGTTAAGACATTTAAAAACTAATAAAAGAACCTTAAAATCGATATTCTTGCTAAATGCTAACTTTAATGTTACCAACAGACGTGGGACATTGGCAGTCTCTTCTGATTGATAACTAACTAACTGGTTAGGGTACATCTGAACAGTCTAAACCTATAAAACATTAAATTACAAAGACTCGATGACTTGATTTGAGTCAGTTGTCATGTAATGAGCAGCTTACCGTCATCCTTTCAGGTCTTTCATCTTTTCCTTTGTAGTTTGACAAACCCCACACCAATATTTTTACGTTCCTTTTTAGTAAAACAACGTTTTTTGCTGCATCGCATTAGAGCAACAAAAAGTTCAAACTCATATTAAAAATGTCCCTTTAACAGCTCATTAAGGCGTTTAATTATATCATGTCATATCTTCATAGCTTTCGTGTTAGAACATGAGTGGACTGGAGATGGTTGAACCCCAAAATTAAAATAAACACAGTCTCCAACCATCAACCAACACAAGTGATGATTGTGTGGTTTCTGTTGTTGTTGTTGTTGTTGTTGTGAATTTTAAGGTATTTGCCTTTTGTTTGTAGTCCTGCATAACGTGTGGAACATCATCTTCTCATTTGTTGCTCTGTTCATGTCAATTGTTATGTGTATCAGTACTGTCTGTGGCGCCGCCAGCACCACCAGAGAACATCCATGTTGATGAGTGGCTGCTGAGATGGACTCCTGCCACTGACGGAGACGTCACCTACACTGTCAAGTACAGCAGGTGAGGGTTGATGCTTCTGGTGCCTGTTGAAGTATGTCAATCTAGAAGAAACCTGAGAGGTTTGAAGTTCCTGTCATGTCTGGACATTCATCAACCAATTATTGTACAACTCTTCTGTTTTTTTGTATTTTTTTTTTAGCCATATATTTGTGGTAAAATGCTCTGTATTTCCATTTGAATGTATGAAAGGTATTTGATGGTGAGAGATTCTGGACTGATATAAATCTCCTGTTCCTTGTCCTCAGCTTTGACAAGGGTCCGTGGACAAATTTACCAGCCTGCACCCAAATATCCATCAATTCCTGTCATGTCATTTCCACCAAGGCTCAGGGCATTCATGGCTGTGTTATGCTGCGTGTGCAAGCAGAAAGACATGGGCTGACCTCAACACCAGTCGAAGCCTGCAGCAGACGTGGTAAGAGACCACAGCACTCTTATCAGGTGTCAAACTTAATGTCATCTGTGGGACATCACCAGTAGGTTCCTGAAGAGCCACTGTGAAGCTTGATGTGTGTTGGCTCTGGCTGCTGCCATCTGGCCACAACCTGACTCCTCCTAACTCCACACTGAGGCTGCTCCAGGCAACCGGCTTTCTCAAACACAGCAACGTTTGTTACCTTAAGCAGCAAACTCCTTAATTATGCAATAACGTAAACTAAAACCAGACTTTGGTTGTGAGTGGTCTGACTGGTAGAACAGATAATGTCTGCTGTCTGTATCAGTGGTTTGAGTCTTTACAAGCCCCAAACAAGCGTTCATAACTTTGTTAAAATCATTATGCTGGAATCATTAGTACATTTAAATTGAGATTTATTTTAGGTCTGAAATGCTGAGGTCTATTGGTGTCATGTGAGATGTCACACCTACAGTATTGAAAGAGGACATGGATCCTGATATTGTCATCGTCAGTATATTTGCTCTGCTCTTGCAGGTGACTCCTGCACCCCTGACTTCAGTCTGACTGCACGGCCTGGCACCCTGACTGTAAATCTGAGTAGGAACCACAGTTTGGCTCTGGATCATGCTGACCATGTAGGACACAGAGTTTACTATGGCATGGAAGGAGAGCCCCTGCAGGTGAGGAACCTCGCAGTTTAGCAAGAATACACATGCTGTTGCTTCCTGTTTTATTTGTACTGTTCACACTAAGTTGGTTGGTTTTGAAAATAAAAAAAGAATAAACGTGTTGTCTCCAGAAAACAACAAAACTGTTGATCAGTCAACATGGAGCAGACAGGTTCATCTGCTGAAAATGTAAATGACACAACAAAATGTTCCGACAGCAACAAACGTGGCAACAGTGGATGAGGCAGTAATAATGTGCCTTTAGCAGGGGCCTCGATAGTGTTGGGGGTGGGACTCTGTTCATTCCTTTTAAAGTGGCTCAGTGGCACATGAAGCCAACAAAGTTTTGGCTTCTGTGCATGAAGAAATTCCCACATCAATGGAGCCCATAGTGCAACACACTAGAGACTTCTGCAGGCCAAGCCAACCACTTCTGGTGTGTCACTCCTTGATTGGGAATGAAATGATTAATCAAACAACTCTATTAGACTTTCTGAATATTAGCAGCATTAAAAACTGAATTCTGATATTGCTACTAGTCATTTAATGGGAGCTGTTAAATGTATGATACACATGTGTCTTTACCAGTGTAAGTTTCTAGGAATAAGGCATTGTGAATGTCCAGGTCTAGTTTCTAACTGCTAAGTGAAGGTTCGGCATACTGCTGACTTGGAGCTGAAGTCTCTAGTGGAGAGTGTCCACGGGCTGAGCTTGTAGGCTAACTCTAGTTTGTGGTTGGATAAACAGAGAGAGAGGGAGAGCTGTAAGGGGGATGACATGAACAAATGCGCTATTTCCGTCCAGTTTACTACATTATTTTTCAACCTTCGACTGGTGCTCTTTAATTGAGCAATGTTGTTGCATTGTTTTCTTCTGTAATGGTATAATCACGTTTTCTTTTGCTGAAAATTTGGTTCAAATTTGGGATAGATTCTGATGAAAACCTGACTAATAAAACAACATTTAGGGATGATTGTGATAACAGTATTTGTTAAGTGAATAGGAAATATATCTTTCTAACTGTAATGTGTTTGAATGTTTTCCAAACACGTTCTATTCTTCAGGACTATGAAGATACTGCAGCCTCTGTGACCATCAGTGAGCTGCAGGAGGGACAGCGTTACTGTACTAAGGTGCAGTACACTTATCATGACAAGCCTGTCGGAGTGCCCTCCTGTACCCAGTGTGAGCTCATCCCTGAGTCAAGTAAGCATACGCAGCAACCACAAATATGACTTCTTTAGCCAGGAAAGAATATGTTTTTGAGACATTGAAGATCCAAATATGGTTTGTTTCCTGTTTTCCACTCTGATTCTACGTCCTCCTGACAGCCAAGGGCTTCAGTAGACGCAGTAAGAAAACAAAACAGATTAATGGTTACAACACCCATCACAGTAAACTTCCATTACCTTGTAATGCAGTTTCAAGTGTGCAGCCATGGTTCTGCATTTAACACTCAACATGTGTGACATCAACTGTTGCTATACAGGATAATAAGGATGATTTGACTTGATGTGGGGATTTCTTGCAATATAATAGTTTGTGTCAGTCAACTCTTAAATCTTGACGGTCAGAGCTTCTTTAAACACAACAGAGAGTTTAAACAATCCCTAGAGATGCTGTTGGGGAGTTTTAAGATAAAAGTAAAGCTGATTACATGTTCATTGTGAGGAAAAACAGATTCATTTGAGTTTGGATTTTATGTTTATAGTCAGAAAGAAATTGTGGAATAATCACTAAAAATGTTCATTAAATATTGCATGCTCAATATGTGGGAAAGTTAGGAGGTGCTCTTCGAATGGTTTCTTAATCACTACTGCAGAATAACCCTCTTATTGTCTGTTGATCTGTGTGTCTGCTATGGTTCATACACACAGTTTCTCTGCATTACAGCTAAATGCATATTTGCAGTATATTGCTGATGCAATGATTATTTGATTATCCTTTAATATGCTCCCACATGAAAAACACACAGTATGGTCCTTTTAGAGTCCAAATTTATGGAAGTGTGTAATCTTATTGTGTAATCCATTTTAAAAATAAGCAACATTTTAAAGTTTTAAATCTCATAAATCCGCTGAAGTCAGAACATAAGAGTTGTAATGGATTCCCATCTGCCTCTGTGTGTGTCTGTGTGTCTGTGTGTCTGTGTGTCTGTGTGTGTGTGTGTGTGTCTGTCTGTCTGTCTGTCTGTCTTACATTTACCAGGAAAGAACCCAAAGGCGACAGAAATCCTAGCAGCTGTGGTGCCTGTTGTTGTCCTGCTCATTCTCATACCTGTGATTGCATACGTCCTCATATTCCAACAGCGGAGAATCAAACAGTGGCTGCAACCTCCATACCAGATCCCACCTGACGTGAGCACCAAGCCTGACCAATACATTTATATATATTTATACATTTACACAAGCACTAGATCACACTGAACAACCCAATACCAAAATAAACTAGGAAATATAACAAAAACCATGCCATGATATTCTAATCTTTTGTGACCTCATTCCATTAAATAGAGTGCAAAGACGAGACATGATGCTCAAACTTGAAAACTTTGGTTTAGTGTAAATGTAAACACTTTCATAATTTGACATATTCTGTTTTTATTTTCGTTCTACATAGTCTTCCAACTTTTTTGGAATTGGGGTTGTAGAAACACTATCAGAGAGTAATAAATAGGTGTTTCAATAGCAGTTTATTGTGAATATTGATGAAGGTGAGGATTAAAGTATTTATTTGATTTACAGTACTGGAATCATGCAGCATGATTATCTGGTTATGCAGGAAAATGTTTCTTCACTGAACCGGCTGATTTTTATTTGTTGGTCTAAAATGTGATTTATCTTTTCACCCAGCTGATTAATGTTTGTTATTGATAATGTCATTGTGAGTCTGCTTTTTGAAAACGTTCTACTATGTTGTGAAAATGTAATTGTTCAAAAGGTGTTAGCATATTTCTTCAACCAAACACAGAGCACAAAGGAATAACAAAGCACGTTCTCACCAGTCATCCTGACTTTTCTATAAAGATCCTGGAGCTTTGCACCAGAAGTGATCCAGCTAACCACTGCTGCTATGTAAGGAGCAGTTAATGTTTGCTGCATAGTCTCCATGTCTTCATGCTGTATGTTGTACTGTGAAACAGATATTTGTTAATAATGTAGCAGCAGATGACGGTAACAACAATGCAACACATTTCCACTTGTGGTGTCGACAGGAAGTTAAAAGACAAAATAAGGAAGTGCCAGCACTTCCTTGTTGCTGCTTTATCACTGCTGACACAGAAAGGCACATTAACAACAATTCACATGTAGTTATTGACAGTGTGCATAATACAGTATCTTCTAGGTATATATTATATTTGAATACAGTTAATAGCTTTTTTCTTTTCTCCTAGTTCTTCCTCGAGCCATTACCTGAGCATCACCTTGGCATCCCGGCCAGCGGCCCCCCCGAGGAGCACTGGGACGTCATTTCTTCCTTTTCTCAACAAGAGTTTAGAGACTAACTCCACCTGCGTCTGCGCTCCACCTCCTCTTTGTGGCCTTCTTCTTATGCTGTGTTGGTCTCAGACCTGAGAGTTGAACTGTTTCAAACTGCTGACCTGACTCCCCCACATTAACAAAGGTCTGCTTCTCCCTGAAGCCAGACTTCCTGCTGAGGAGGATTTAGACTCAGGGGAAGTGTTTGCTTCATTTAAGTTGAAAGTGAATTAAGTCTGATTTGATCTAGATTGAGTTTTGACTCTGGAAGAGAAAATTAAGCAATACAAAGACTGAACCACTCTCCAGACCACGCGGAATGGTGAGCTCCAGACTGTTATTATACCCAGTCTCATTTTATTATGGCTGCAGGAATTCTGGGAAAACAGTTACAGCAAATGTAAAAAATATTCACTGTGGTTCAACGTTTCACAGAAAAGTGTGTGTGCCAAATGGAGCAAAATTACTAAATAAAGAATATGTTTTGTAGCTTTCTCTGCTTTCTTTACAAGCCTCCGTCTGTAAAATACAACTCATTTCTCTCTGTCTCTCTGTCTCTCTCTGTCTCTGGTGGCGGCTAAAGTGACAGAAAAAGGTACACTTCTGCCTGTCAGCCTATAGAGGTCGACATAAATCAACTCATTAGAAACAGTTGAACCCAGTAGACACACACTGGATCTACTCATCATCAGAAACACCTGTTCAACAACTCTTTTAACTCTGAATTACTTTCTCATTTTATGTCAAAGTTCAATAACATTGTGATTTTAACATTCATGTCTGTTGTCCGACTCAGACCCTGGTCAATGATTTTATGGACACCTTGGAATCTTTTAACCTCACTCAGGGAGTTTATGTTCCTACTCACCAGAAGGGGCACACACTTGATTTGATTTTATTCAGTGGTCTCAGCCCCAAAAATGTAGCAACTAAGGACGTGTGTGTCTGATTATAAAGCGGTTTTATTGAATGCGGTTTTAACTCGTTTAAATTTTCTAAACTTTTTATCACCACTTCATTAACTGATTTTAACTCCCATTTTAACACAGAAGAGCTTGTCTCTCTTTTTAATAATACTTGTCCAACTGTCCTGGATTCTACTGCCCCCTACAAACAGAAAAAAGCAACCATAACTCCCAAACCTTGATTAAATGAATCCACCCAAGACATAAAGAGGGACTGTAGAAAAAAGGAACAGAAATAGAAGGTTTGCAAGTATTTTATGAGATTTGGAAAGAAGCTATGAAAGCTTTGAAAAACTACCAAAAAGCAGTTAAATTTTAGTTTAGTTTAATTTTATTTTCAAATCTAATTTTAATTAATCATTCCAACCCCAGAGTTTTATTTAAGGTTATTAATTCACTGATCAGGGGTTGAATTATGGAAAGCAGGGTCTTAGTCACATAGGGTTGGGATTTCTGTTGCTCTGTCTGCTGGCGTGATGAAATTTACCCATGCACTGTAACGCTGTAGGACAGGGAAATGGGCCAGTTGCAGAACAACACTGGAGATATTCCTTTCCAACATGCATTCACAATGTGACAAGCTGTACAAACTCCAGCAGTTGGTGGGGCAGGGGGAGTTTATGACGTTGTGTTTGTTTAGTATCCATGAACACACCCTGCAGGCCAAGTGTGGCAAGACAAATTAACTTTAGGATGACAGTTTGAACATTAACATAATCAAGCACAAACAAGCTTTCAGGGGTCTTTGTATTTGTCTCATTCCTGTTCCTACGTGAACTATATGTGTCCAATAGTTAAGAGAGATGAGGTTTATTTTGAAAAGACACTCTGCATGTAATGAATATAATCTCATCACCGTCCCTGATGGATTCCCTATGTGTTTGTATCTGATGGCGAGGGGCACTGGCCATAAGTGTCCATATGTGTTGTTGGAGTGAAAATGTTTGACTTTCAGTTACATGTTGGGTTTTGCTGACATCAGTGTGGTTGTTAAGACATGTGAATGGGTGGACAGTTTGATGATGGTTTATCAGTTTTTATCAGGCCAGCTGACAGTATGCTTGGGCCCGGGACAAGATTCTCTCAGATGTTGTCTTTTTGATATTACAAGCACACCAGAGCTAATATTATATGTCCTGTTATATATAAAATTATGGTTAAAAAATATACATTTGTATGTATATATAAATGCAGAAACAGGTAAAACTAGATAAATAAATAAACAAATAAAGGAAAAAGCTCAAGCTTCTTGATGGTTGAGACTTTACTATTATTATTCAATAATATTCAACTGTGAGTAGCCTAGTCAGACCTTAAAGACTACATTTACAAAGTGAGTATACTTCCTAAGAGTCTTAATAAGAACCCTTATTTTCTCACAACATATACACAGAACTTTTATTTATTATACATTTCAAATATGAGTTGTTGATTTTTTATTCAACTTTTAAAAGGAGGTAGTTCTTTGTCATAACACTAATTTCACCTGAAATGTATAATAGATCACCTCAGAGAGTCACTCAATTAATATCGGTACAGTACACAGAGCTATTTGTATCTCTCTTATATATATATTTATGTGTGTATATATATGTGTGTGTATATATATATGTATCTATGTATATATGTATATATATATATATATGTATGTATGTATGTATATGTATATGTAATACATATATATATATACACACACACACACACACATATATATATGTGTGTGTGTGTGTGTGTGTGTGTATATGTATATGTTTACATGTATATATATATATATATATATGTGTATATGTGTGTGTGTGTGTGTGTGTGTGTGTGTGTGTGTGTATATATATATGTATATATATATGTGTGTGTGTATATATATGTGTGTGTATATATATGTATATATACATATATATAATATCCTACATATTGGTAAATACAGGTATATATTATGTGCCATGCCGTTGTGATGAATTAACTGGTGTTAATTTACAACGTGACTGTGTCGATTGCCTGTTCACAACACTGCAAACTTTAAAATATGCAGTGCAAGCTCTTGTTGCAAAAGGAGAGACTGTGATGGTTAAGGATAGGCTTTATTGGCAAAGTATGTATATGAGAGGATTACATTTTTTGCATTGCTCTTAATAAAGTCAAACTGAAATGGATCTGACAACTACGAACAAGACCATTAAGCTTAACAAATTAAAGGAAACAATTCAAATGACACAGTGGTCGATGTGCATGATTTGAATTCAGAGCTTGGGGACCAAGGCCAGTTGCCCTCTGAAAGAGGGAGAAGAGAAACCTGGGGTTTGTTGAAGAAAACCTGCTAGTGAGCAGGTTAGGCTCTCAGAGTCAGTTAAAGAGTTTTCCACATATCAGGGATAACATACTCAGGGTTTTGAGAAACCCTACTTTCTGGAGTCCACCCCTAATGCATTGTTGCTGAAATATGGTTCTGCCTTGGGGCCGAAAGACTCTCGAATCAGCACTGTCAATAGAGATGTGTGAGACACTGCAGGCAGAAACAAATTTACTTTCAGAAGAACACACAGTTTGACAGTTGGTGCTATTATTTTGGCCAGTATACACAAACTCTCACTGGTCTTTATTAACCACCTTTTGATCAGTCAGACAATGAGAACTGACCTCAGTGGTTAGGTTAGTGGTTATTGACTGCTCTCTTTTAGTAGAAACATTGCTGATCTGGGTCCATTCAAACATTTCTCTGAAATCACAATGTGGAGAATTTGCAGCAGAGCTCTGGTGAGTAACAAACCTTGTTTTTTTCTGCCTCTTTATAATAAAGTTAAATTACACCAACTGGACAACATCATGTGGGTACAAATATTAATTTGTGCATCAGCATCTAGATTATGGCTGTAATTTCTGTAATCTGTTTTAGATTTTAACATTTTGTTTGACATTTTTTGTTTACTGAGAAATTGGTAGATATGGCTATGTATTTTTCTGCTTCTGCAGAAATGATCCCAGGTATGAAGATTGTAAGTAAAGAGTTTCAAGTATGGTCAAACTGTTATCATTCTAGATAAAACGGCTATCATTCTACCTGATTCTGGCAAAAAAAATCACTCATTCTTGAGAATAAGGCAAGACAGGACAGCTTTATTTGTATAGCACATTTGATACATAATTGGACGGAAATGTATTGCTGCCCCACACACACACACACACACAAGGCTCAGTATCACTAATAATTATTTCATGACAATGATCTTTTCAAGTTAAAACGTGATACTTTCATCTTATTTCATGACAACAAAACGAGAGGCAAGAATGGGCTCTGGCCCGTTTACAGGACTCAATAAAATTGTACTTTCAGCTTGGTTTGAGATTATTTCTATACATATATATATATGTATTATATATATATATATATATATATATATGTATATATATATATATATATATATATATATATATATATATATATAATCCTACAGAGACAAAAATGTGGGTCACAACTTTTGGCCGCACATTTTCATAAAATATATATTTTAATACAAAAGTGATTACAGTAATACATTTTACACCTAATTTATCAGTAGGTATTGTTATTTTAGGGTTATGAGGACTTTTTAACAATTGTAATTGTTTGGAGTTATTAATTATGGTCTAGGACAAGGGTGTTTTTGGTACAGTGCAGATTTTTTATTTTTTTAAATGAAGTATATATACTCAGGTTTCTATATATGTTGTCAGACTTTTTTTTTTTTTTTTTTACATATATACAATAATTTCCTGAACAGCATGCCACAATATATAGTATATATATAGGCCTATATATATATATGTATGTATAAATCACCACTTTTACTACTACCGGGCTTTGTTGGAACAATCAATTGAAAGTCACTTTGATAATAACATGTGCTAAATACAATTGTCACATTGTAACATTGAAGGTGGGAATGGTGAAACCTGTATCAGTGACTCGGTTTGCTGGCAGAAACCTGTATCAGCAACGACTGCCCAGACAGCCTGTCCCCCCTCTGCAGCAGAGCTGTGAGCTTTATCTCCACTTTCTGGAGCCCATCGTGGAGGAGGACGATCTAAATCGAACTAAAAAGCTGGTGGAAGAGTTTCAGAGAGCTGGGGGGGTCGGAGAGAGACTGCAGAGAGGCCTGGAGAGGAAAGCACAAACCACTGAGAACTGGGTGAGCTCAACACTGACACACACCCTGCACTGTGAATGCATCCTAGTATATTTTACTACATCCTAGTATATGTGACTACATCCTAGTATATGTGACTACATCTTAGTATATGTGACTACATCCTAGCATATGTGACTACATCTTAGTATATGTGACTACATCCTAGTATATGTGACTACATCCTAGTATATGTGACTACATCTTAGTATATGTGACTACATCCTAGTATATGTGAATGCATCCTAGTATATGTGACTACATCTTAGTATATGTGAATGCATCCTAGTATATGTGACTACATCCTAGTATATGTGACTACATCTTAGTATATGTGACTACATCTTAGTATATGTGAATGCATCCTAGTATATGTGACTACATGTTAGAGAATATTGGTGAATGTCAGAATCTTCCCTAGACTAAATATGTCCGTGTGTGTGTGTGTGTGTGTGTGTGTGTGTGTGTGTGTGTGTTTGTTTGTTTGTTTGTTTGTTTGTTTGTTTGTTTGTTTGTAGCTATCAGAAGATTATATGAAGAAGCACCATCTCTCCTATCGGTGTACTGTGTTGTGCGGCTCAACACTTGGGCTTATCATGCCCACAATGGACTTCAGAGATAAAAAGGGACAATTGAGGTACACACACAGACACATGCATTTTTCATGTCTATTATCCTCATACAATTGTAGTAGAAAGCTTTTAGAAAAGAAGACAGTGACTCTGCATGTGTTTACTATGACAATGTCCCACTCCTTTTTCCAGTCTATCTCATTGGTAAACATTCCTGTCTTTTAAAGTTTAAAGTTTAGAGAAGTTTAAAAACTATGGAGGTAAAAAAAAAAAAAATTACTTAATAGAATTACAATAACCACTTCCCCTACATGGTCCTTTTTATAGAGAATTGTGGGTTGTGGGCAGTGGATGTTTAGGGGGAGATAGCAGGTCAACAATAAATGCCACATAGAAGTGGTGACATCATCTGAAAGCTGTGAACCTGAAGATTAATATGCAGCACAGCATTTTGTGTTAAGTTGTTCTGGTCATAAACATCTAATAAAAATAACTTGTTTATTTATTTATTTATTTAAACATATTAAGGTGTAAAAGGGTTCATAACATTATTATGTTCCTTTCTGAAGTCCATTTCCATGTTAAACTATGTCCCATAAGTTGTTGCAGCAATTTGGATTTATACCATTTGTTACACACATTTAGTGCTGAATTATGCAATTTTATCCATATTATGAATGGATAAAAATGGTCAAAAAACTTTGGTCATTTTGGAGATTTCTGTATTTTTAGCGATTGGTTGACTTCTGATCTCCAAATTGCTAAGAGACCCTCTTATTGTCAATATAGCTATACATCCTCTAAATACTCTTAGGTCTCTAGTTTGTGGTTGTAAAGTTTCCAACATGCACTCAAAAAAATAACTCATTGGATGAACTCAATTCAATTGTGGGCAGAATTTCCATCCAACAAATATATGTAGCCCAAACTCAGAACAAGTACATCGATACAATATAATGTATTTGAGTTAATGTAGCTCACTTTTTTTTACATTTGGTCAAACTCAAATTAAAAACATGTATGTACTGTATTTAAATTGAGTTAACTCAACTCATTTATGTCAAGGAGAGCTAAAATAAAGAAATTGTGTTCGTTCAACCTAAAAACATAGAATTGGAAAACTGAAACTCATTATTTTTGGGTTGAAGGGAAGGACAGGGGAGTAAATTAATACATTTTAGGTTACACTTCTTAAACTACTTTTGATTTGATTTTAATTGATATATTTTCATTAGATAAACAATACATTAGTGTGTCACATTTAAGAAGAGCTTGAATCACTTTTTTTGTGTGGTCTCACAGGAATTCCCTGAAATAGCCACGGATTTGCTTAACTCAAAATCCGTGGAATTGCCACGGAATCACTCAAATTTCCATGAAACTGATACAGATTTCGCCAAAATGCAAGTTAATGACAGTCATATCCCGTGGCTATTCCAACATACAAAGTGATTATGTACATTCACTGAGTGAATATTTAGAAAATAAAAAATATATTTCTCGCTAGAAATGTAATCAAAATCCATTTTTATGCAGAAACTCAAGTCAAAATATTGATTTTTTTAACTGTTCGCCATGTTTTTTGTTCTGACCGCCGGAACCTTGAAAGTCACGTGACTTGGACACAAACCAAAAGGAAAAAATATCCATGGAATAGCCACGGGATATGACTGTCATTAACTTGCATTGTAGCAAAATCTGTGTCAGTTTCACAGAAATTTGAGTGATTCCGTGGCTATTCCACTGATTTTGAGTTAAGCAAATCCGTGGCTATTTCACGGATTCCTGTGAGACCAGGTTCAAAGTTTCATGAGGCTGTGATTATCCTAGAGGTCACAGCAGCTCGTTTTATACAGGGAGGTC
This sequence comes from Centropristis striata, assembly GCF_030273125.1. Classification (NCBI taxonomy): domain Eukaryota; kingdom Metazoa; phylum Chordata; class Actinopteri; order Perciformes; family Serranidae; genus Centropristis; species Centropristis striata. Next base: position 25,515,121 of record NC_081526.1, on the reverse strand, counting down.
GAGACTCAAGAAATGCCCTCACTGCAATGAACTGGCTACTGCTGATGACTAACATCATCCCACATGAAGAAAACTGGCCTCATTGAATCCACATTATGTAGGTGGACATAGCAAATGTTTACAAATTTGAAGCTGCATCTTATCAGTATAAAGTAGGCATGTATATGTGAAGAGGAGACTTGTGGGAACCCAGAGAGCCTATTTTTATTGAGATGGCATGACGTCAGAGGTCACATGACCACTGTGAACATCACACGGAACAAACACACCATAGAGTGTTTTTTTCCACATTTGTAAATCTGCGTACAGGTTATTGTCTACAGAGTCAGGAAGGCCTGTGTTTTTTATCAGAGTAATGATCATAGTTGTATAGTATTATCATACTGTGACATTAACATCCAAACATTCTGTGCTATGAGAAACATAACATTGTACGGCATTGATTCACAGAGCGCTTTTTTCCTTCTACAAGAAGGGCAAGGCTAACTCTGTATCCTCACACTGGAAGGACTCAAGGCATTAGGGGAATCACTGGGAACAGAATGGCTGGAATGAAGAGACACAAGATAACAAATTGGCACAGATTTAAAGCCAATACGGACACAACATCTGGACATCCATTCTGTGATGGATGATTAACAGTTCTACATCAAACATTTCTAGACAAATCGATAATGTCAAGACAAGACTTCCCTTTCCACTTGAAATTTGGGGTTTAGTGAGATTGACCAATGCCAGGGACCAAAAGTCAGACCTCAGCCTCTGTAATTCAAACCACCTCTTATTAGAATTATCATTCTCATATCCCTTCAATCTTTATGGAAGTACAATATTAAGTTCCTGTAGGAGTTTTTAACATTTAAATGAATAATCCCGTTTTCTCTGTTCAGGACTGCTGCAGAAAGTATATCAGCTATTGTGGAACTGAAGACAATGATTGACAAGTGAGTACTTAGTTTGGAATACTCTTCTTTACCAGACACATAAGATCATGATCATCCTAAAATGTCAGATTTTTGTTTCACAATAATACACACTCAAAATAATAACTATGAACAATGAAACTTAATATACTGAAGCAAATTTCTCTTTTGTTATTGCCTACAACTAGCCTGGGTATACCCATACTGCCTTGCGCGCTCGACTCTCATTTCGAACCTCCAGGCAGTCTGGCAACCTTCTTAGCCCTGTTTTAGGGATCCAATCACAGAACGGGGAGGGACGGCAAGACGATGACGCGTACTACTCGGCACTTGGAAGCTTGTAGTTTTGTAGTTTTCTTACGGATCCAACATGGCTGCAGCAGACATGAAACTCTCTTTAGCTGTAGATGGTGTTTTAAATAGTTTAGAGCGAAAGTTGATTTTAAAAGAATAACAACGTTTGACTTTACACTCCTGTTTCACCACGAAAAAGGATGTTTTAGCCTTGCTTCCGACAGGATTTGGGAAAAGTCTAATCTACTAATCTACCAACTAGCGCCGCTACTAGCGCCTCTACTAGCCCCGCTACCATAACGCCGGTGATCTCGCTACGAGCCGGGGGACAGCGGAGCTGCCGAGAGACCCGCAGCAGCTTGTTTATTGCCCATAAAATCAGTGGATGTGTGTGGCTGAATGACATGAGGGGGAATAAAGCGTGAAAATAAATAATCTTGCAGAAAGCGAGAACTGGAGAAGCAAAGCAGCAGCAACACTCTCTCACAGACACACACACAACAAACATCCATTTCTGTTGCTCTACTACGTCATCTGGTATAACTGATCTGATTGGCTAAGAGCTACCTACAGACGCTTTTGATAGACATTCTTAGCGCCCAATAAACGGCTCTGGAGGATCGTAAACCACGCCTCCTCTACGGAGAAATGAACGGCTGGTTTCCAGACGAATCTCATTTGTGATTAGTCTGGTGTTAGCCAGGCTAGCCTACAACATAAATGGCAGAAAAAGCATATATATAATATAATTATAAGCATATAATAGTTTTGCCCTTTGAAATGGCATTATAAACCAGGGATACAAAATAAGTTCTCTGAAGAATTAGATCATGTTTCTTTCCTATGGAAGCTGCAATCATTTTAGACATTTCTTGTTCTATGCCTTAAAGATCAAGTGTTCAATTTCCAAAGACTTCCAAGTTCAGACTTTTGCTCTCTGTCTTTATAAGAAAACTCATGTGTGTTTGGTTTAGATCAGTTCTAATATTTGTATTTTGAAACAAAATCTACATAGAAAACTCTTTTACAAATATTTCCAGCAATTTCATTTTGTCTACTTCTGAATATATTTCTTAGTTTCTTTGTTCAGACAAGGGTAAGTAGGCAGACCTGCCAGTTGTCAGGTTGACCACGCCCTATGAGGAACTCCACAAAAAGACACGTCATAGCGATCAGCTGACACCTCTGAAGAAGACTGAAGTTGTCAGTCGAAACATGTCAGGAAAAAAACCATCTCCTACTTACCCTTGTCTGAACAAAGAAACTAAGAAATATCTGTTACAAATAACTTTGCTGTAATTAAACTTTAAAAAATAATTACATTGATGCTTCAATGCTTGTGTGTGTGTGTGTGTGTGTGTGTGTGTGTGTGTGTGTGTGTGTGTGTGTGTGTTGCAGTGAGACACTACCAATTGAGCACTTGAAAGGGAAGCCGCTGTGTATGAAGCAGTACGAGGCGGTGCTTTCATCCTGTCGTATCCCTGGACTAGGAATGGACTCAATGGAGTATCACAGCAAGAGCTCCAACCCTCCCAAACATGTCACTGTGGTACACAACGGTCATGTAAGACACCTTCATATTTATTTGTATATTTGTATAAGTTTGTAGCATAAACCATTGTCACACACCACTCTATTAATGGCCTAAGTCTATTTGCAATGCCCTTACCTACTCAACTGGGCTTATATAGAAGCCAGTCATGAGGCCCAAGGTGCTTTACAGAGCAAGATTGAAACAGTGCAGACAAAAAGTAAAAGCAAAAATAGGAGATGGCACCTTAAGTTAGAGCATGATAATAAAGATCTGTCTTAACACTCTTTAAGAAGGTCTACAGAGGTGAAGTCCCTCACAACATCAGACAGATGTTCCAGAGATTTTCTTGTATTTGTTAAAATCTTTGGTACGACTAGTAGTCCTGCTGCAGAGGACCTGAGGCTCAGAGGGACCTGTTACAGACAGGGCTGGACTGGCCATCTGCCACTAGAGCCAATCAAACTTTTTTTCAATCATTTTTTTCTTATTAATTAAAAAACGCAAACGTAAATCAGTCTTTGTTTTTTAATGTGTTTTCTTGTTGTTGGATTCAGTTCTTTGTGCTGGACGTGTACCATAGTGATGGGACTCCGCTGACAATTAATCAGCTCTGTGTTCAGCTGGAGAAGATCTGCAGTTCCTCACCACAGACCAACACAGAACCTGTTGGGATCCTCCCCTCCGAACAGCGAGACCGCTGGGCCAAGAGCTACAGCAACCTCATCAAGGGTGAGAACAACTCTGCTCTCATGAAAAAAGGTTAAAGGTTCCCTTCTCGACGTATCGACAACATGATGCATTTATTTTCAATCCCAAACACACATTCACTGAAAACACACTGGTTCACTGCTGACATCTGTCAATCAAACATAGACACGCCCCTCCAACATCTGTCAGTCAAACATAGACACGCCCCTCCAACATCTGTCAGTCAAACATAGACACGCCCCTCCAACATCTGTCAGTCAAACATAGACACGCGCCTCCAACATCTGTCAGTCAAACACAGACACGCCCCTCCAACATCTGTCAGTCAAACATAGACACGCCCCTCCATCATCTGTCAGTCAAACAGAACAACATATGTAAAAGCATGATATTCACAGACTATATTTGTGTATGGAGGAAAAGATTTTTTTGCCAACACAAACAAATGATGTATGTAATAAAAGACACCATACATTTCCCAGACAATGCCGAAATATGACTTAGGGAAGTGGATCAATCAGGCGCATTCATTTTTATACCTTACAAAATGTTCAATCCAGTTTTGAAGATGATTCTAAGTAACTTGGACCAACGTGTGATGAAAACTGTAATACGTTTTTGTTTACTCTATGCATGTCCTTCGTGTGTTTAGATCAGACCAACAAAGAATCCCTGTCAGCCATACAAAGAAGCATTTCCATAATATCTTTGGACAAAGCAGCTCCCCCAGAGTCTGATGAGCAGTCTCTGAGTGTTTTTCACCAGAACATGCATGGAGGAGGCAGCCAGTCCAACAGTGGAAACCGCTGGTTTGACAAGAGCCTTCAGGTGATATAACACTTTTTTGTCTGTATTAAACAAACAGTAGGTCAACTGTACCACAACCACAGTTGTTTTTTTCCAGGCATTATTAGTGGAAACCGATCTTGGTAATGACAAAAACGGACTGCAGATGTGACAGTATTGAATGGATATGAAATCTCTACCTTCACAGTTTGTTTTCCCCATCTGCATCTTGTTATGCCAATTCCACAGAGAGCTGCTGCTCCTCCAGCTAAAAGATCTGCAAATCTTGTCAAAAGGTTTGAGTAACTTTTCCGATGTTCAAACCTTTCTCCCCAGTGAATGTAACTAGAGGAGAGCAGGAAACAGAACAAATAAACAAAACCATAAGAGTTGCAAGAGAGCTCAAACCCGCGTCTGCCTTCCTCAGCGCCATCTTCTGTGGGAACACTCCGTAAAGATTATATACATTTTTGTAGCATAATTTACTCTTTTACCCTGACGTATTCTCCCCTACACATATACAGATGAAAAATTCAAAAAGCATCAGCGTTTAACACAATGTTAACCTTCATAAAGTCAACACAGGAGCTACAACAACATGAATGCTAGAACAAAAAACATTGGTGTCATCTGAAACACATTGATTTACATCTTGATGTGAAGCAAAGGGCTAAGTTATATATGTAGTTTGGAGATTTGCCAAATGCTATGGGTTATTACTTTCTAAAGGAATGAATGAATTAGCTTTATTAGACATCAACTCATCGCATGGAAAGATATGAAGTTAGCTTACTTGAGATGTCGTGTAGACAGGAGATGTCAGCTGACTTCTCGGGCAGCTGTGTTTGATATTGGTTGCTGCTTATCTGCCAGTGGCTTTACACGCTGCATGGCTCCGTGGTAAAAGGCCCTGCTGTCGGCTGACTGAAGGCTGTGGTTCACTGAGCTGATAGAGACCTGGCAACAGGTCTGGCAGTGTCCCTTCAAGGCAGGAGGCAGCAGACTGAAGTAAGAGAAGAACTCCCAGGCTCTTGAATACAGTCAGGTGACAGGCTGTTGATTCTCCTGTAATTTTGTCTAATTAAAGTCATTCTGGCAACTTTGACTTTAAGGGTTCAATATTAATCTCAAAAAGTGTGAAGCTTTGTAGCTTACAACTGAAATTATTAACAAAAAGGGAATTAAGACACCAAAAGAAAGATAGACGACTTGAGGGTTGCTTTGCGGAGAACAGTCTGGTTGGAAACTTCGGCCATGTTCTGTTGTTGACCAACACCCACAAGCAGAGATTTGGATGTTGAAACTGTGTTTACCGTTGAAAACAATGGACTCAGACTTCAGCACTACAGCAGTAACTAAAATAACCACTTGTTACAACCAAGGTATCTGAATACACAGCATTTCTAACCTCCAAGCTGGTGGGCTACAGCAGCAGAAGACCACAGTGACACTGTATTAGGTGTACCTTACTAGCTAATACTAATATAAGTTTAAAGCAACTGTTCTGCTCTATGATTACAGTTTTCAGTCACCCACTCAGTGTCCCTGCTTATAGTAGGGACTTAACATTTTCACATTCACCGATTAGCATAACTTCATCAACATACTCTGACATACAGAAACAAACACACTCATTAGGAGATGGAATGAAATGCTAATTCTAATGTATCTATTTTTTTCTCAGATAATGATTGGAGAAGATGGGAAATTAAGTTGTAGATACCAACATACTGCTGTTGATGGTGTCATTTTAGGCAATGTGTCTAACTTTTTGGCATCAGTCATGTAAGTAGACCAAAAATAAACAAGAAAGTTTGCATGTCCTGTAGTAAACATGTGTGACTGTAACACCTTTTGCTGCAGAAATAATTCTGCATTATTATTATTGTTATGTGTGTTATTCACAACAACATATTTATTTTATTTTCTCAATTTAACAGTTATGCAATTTGGGTAAACAGTAACATTTTTTTCAAATCTCCAGTTAAGATGTTGCCAGGTCATAACAGACGTTCATCTGATCCAGACATTACTGCAGCGTTTTCATTACATACACAGCTAAATTTAGCTAAAACGTGTAATATTGAAGTGGGTGTTTTAAATGTTTGCTGGAACATGTTAAATTATGTAAGACCCACTAATTTGTTTGTTGTGGGAAGGTCAGCGGTCAGATATGGTTGGTGTTTCTCTGTATCTTCATTTGACTCAAACTTTTCGATTGATTCCATTTTGTTCTATCCTGTGCATCATTTCTTGTCCCTCTTTGTAGAGGGAGAAAAAAGCCACAGGTGATGCAGTCTTCCATGGAGTCTTTGCCTGAGCCCCAGAAACTACAGTTCAACCTTACACCTGAGCTCAAGAAGGACATTGAGGAGGCCAAGCAGCACTTAGACATGTGAGAGCAGCTTTAAGTTGTTATACTTACTGTAGTTTGTTAACACAATCCTATCATAAGGCAAAAATGTTGATACTGGACGATAACTCTGCTTAACCCCTGGATAATAATCTTATTTCATTCACACAACTCACGTTATTGTACAGATGAACCTGAGCAACACTTGTGTGGGCACCATTCTGTAAAACAGAGAAAAATATAAACTAAATCAGTTTCATAAAGTTGCTATCAATTTGAAACACCTATTAATAATTAACTTAATAACTAGAATCAATTTACCATATTCATATTTAGTATTTGTTCAATTTTTTTTCATAGCAGAGGTTGGCATATCACTGATTCATGTGCAACATTAACTGAAACAGAGTGTATAGTCCAAAAGTTATTTATTCTAAAAATACACAATAACTAACCTAAAAGATTATTTACATTGGAAATGTGGAAGAAAAGAGAGAGAGAGAGAGAGAGAGAGAGAGAGAGAGAGAGAGAGAGAGAGTTTTTCTTTGTGTGTGTGTGTGTGTGTGTGTGTGTGTGTGTGTGTGTGTAATGGCAGACTGAGAGCAGACGAAGAAGCAAATCAAAATGGCGGAGCCGTTTCGTTCTTGGGGGAACAATAGACCATGCTGACTTGAAAATCTATGTGTTTGTAAAAAGCCAAATGGAAGTATACTGTGTGTGAATCAGTGTGTGAGCAAATCAAAGAAGTTAGTAAAGTTAGTTTACATGTAGAGCAAGATTAATCATACAATTTCAAATGATGTGGCTACACAAAATATTACAACAATTATACTTAACAAACACACATCAGATATCAGATCAACACCATTGATTAAAGTTTAACAAACTTGTTGCTGCTCGTTCTAACTGCCCAGTACTATACCACAAATCCAGCATTGAAAAGGGGGAAGCAGAAATCCTTTTGTAGAAGAATCAGCCCCTGGTTGGTATTGGTGTGTTCAGAGTAATTTGCTTTAAACCTTTAAAATTAAATTATCTGACTCTAACAGTAAATCCTCTCACCTATTTCTCTGCGCAGATCGTTTGATGGGTAATGATGAGCAGGAGACGTGTTCTCAGTTTAACATAATTTTATTACAATACGTCAGGAAATTTGCAGTTACAGAGTTCAAACTACACTTCCCTGATTTACATGATTAAGGCGGATCAGTTCATGAAGTCTGGACCCCCCTTCTGTCCCTTGAACTCTCTTTTATATCCTAACAGAGGTTTTTAAAGAATGTAGGTAAAGAGAGCATGTGGGAGGCCCAGATTGTAGCTTCCACTATTCAGTTTTGTTCAAAATAGTCAAAAAGAGGTAAAAAGGAGACAATTGTGCATCTCTCTTCAGTGGAATCAAGAGAGAGTTACTTTCGTTGGTTGGAAAATTGAGTATAAAACACATTTAAAACATAAAATTTCAGAGCTCACATGCAGGCACACACAGAACAGACTGGGCTGGCAGCCATCTTGGATAAAGAGAGCACATTTGCAGTATATGTTTATTGCAACAGCAGAACATATTAGTTTTGGCGTCTAGGCTCCGACCTCATCACTCCTCAGGCAGTTATATGAGGTACTGAGGAGTGATGGATATGTATGTTCCTCCTGTCTGAGCCCACAGGTGGATGCTGGGGTGGTGGTGGGGCTGAGAAAGCAAGCGGCAATACAGATGCGGTAGCAGCAGCATTGGCAGACAGAGGGAGAGCTTGAGCATTATTCTCATCTTAAATAGGCTGCCAGACAAGGTGTGTTTAGGTGGAAGATGTATGAGGAGAGGGGCATCTCATGTGTATGACAGCACAGCACGGGTTGCCTGCCTGAACTAGCTCCGGGCGTCGCTCCATTTCAGTTAGACAACTCACATCATCTCACATCATACATGAGGTATTGAGGAGTGATGTAGTAAAATCCCCCAAAAACCAAATGTATTCAGAGCCTAGCACTGATAATGTTCTATGTGTGGGCCTGGCACCAGCCGCCGTGAGGCCATTCCCCAAGAGCTCAGCGGCTGCAAAGGGAATATGCTATCTATTGAATTTACTGTGTGGGCCTGGCACCAGCTGCCATGAGGTAATTCCCCAGGAGCTCCTATGCCACCTGGGGAATATATTGTCAGTGAAAAGCAGACTCCTTTAATGCATAATAATACAGCTAGGGGTGTGACGAGATCTCGTGCCACGAGCCCAAACTGTCACTAAGCGATTAGACGACTATTGAAAACCATAAGTCACCTCTGGAGTCTCATCAATCGCTCTGGGGGATTTTAACTTTTAGAAATTTTAGTTTTAATTTCAATTTGTGGAAGAAGACGTTTATTAAAAGCTCATGCTTACATCATGCATGTAAAGAGTTATAATAAAACATTTCAAAATGCATGTGCAACTCGATTAAATAAAAGTCTGTTGGTCCAGTCATATATTTTGTCATTGTAGTTTTCTTAAAATCTTGTCTCGTCTCGTTCTCGTGAACCCAATATCGTGTCTCGTCTCGTCTCATGAGCTGAGAGTATCGTCACACCCCTATAAACAGCACATCCAAAACTATGAGATCAATGATCCAGGAAACCACCTGATATGCAGTCATGAAATAAGGCAGGGGAGGAGCTGCAAATATCTATTCTTCAAACCTGTAAATGCTGCAGGAACTCAGGAGCTTTTGAGCATGCAGGATCTCGTTCTTGTTGAAGCTGACATATCGTTAATATGCAAAGGATGACCATCTGCCCTATAAGAGATGTAATTTTTAAAAACGTAACTTCAGTCATTCAAGGTTACAGGCACGGCTTTCAGTATATATACAGCTCAAACATGCTACTGCGCATGCTCCAACTGCTATGGCAACACAGGGAGGGAGGGAGAAGCCCATAACCTTGAAAGTATCTTTTTATGAATGTGTATCTATGTTACATCTGTTTTTCCTTAGGAATGTGCATAAAGTGTTATCTATGTGTGCTCTCTTATATTCAACCTGTGTTTTAAGCAAATTTACTAATGGTTACAAAGCAGATTATTGCTCATTTTTATTAATCCTAACATATCCCAAAAAAAAGTCTCACTGTCCTGAAATGTCTCCCATCCTCACAACCACAGACTGGCCCAAGACACTGAAATCGGGCATTCGCTGTTTGAGCACTTTGGGGGAGATGTCATTAAAGCCCATAAGATGAGCCCTGATGTTTTCTTACAAATGGCGATCCAGCTGGCCTTCTACAGGTGAGGTGCTGGAAGTCCTGGGAAGATGGACTATCTTTGTATGCAGGATTTTTTATGTTTACATTATAAACACAGGGTAACCAGGGAACTGCAAAGGTTACACATGAAAAATATTGATCATACAGTCAGGTGGTAACAGAGTATTTTCATTCATTCAGATAAAATAGCAATCCCCCCCGCAAGGGGAATGCCCCCATTGAGAATTTTTTTCTCCATAAGATCCCATGAGGCCTCTCACATATTCTGATGCCACTATTCCGACTAGGTAATTAATGGGAAACCCTTACGCCAGTACATCAAGAAGTAGGAATGTTGCTAATATCATGATATGCATTTTTTCAACCAGAAATAAAAATAATATACTGGTGTTATTGTGAACAATACGATATGGCACACCTTTATGTTGTATTTTAGAATTAATTAAAATAAATTCTCCTTTCTTTTGTCAGGACTAAGCAGCGGTTGTGTTCAACATTGGGACCTGCCACCCTGCGTTTATTCGCTCAGGGACGAGTGGGTGTAGTCAATTCAGCCTCCCCTGCCGCAGCTTCCTTTGTCAAGGCCTTTGATGACCCCAAAAAACAGGTGTGATAAGTGAGAAAGTTCAAATTAGACTTGTGAAATGTCATCTAAAATTACATTCGATCTAACTGTTGTTGCTGGGTTAATGGTCAGGGCAATCACTGAAACTGTAAATACTAATTGTCTCCAAGCGATGAGTTGTAACCTTCTTGTCTTCTTCCTGCTTGGCACAGAACTCAGAGAAGATTGATTTATTGGAGAAAGCAATGAAGGCACACAAATGGTACACTAACATGGTGAGTATAATTCATAGCACCACTCAGTATTTTAGTTCAGTGTCAAGAAGCCTTTCTGTTCTCATAGACTGATGTCCCTTAACATCACACCCATCTGACATATATTCTTTACCAGCTTCTTAGTCCTGACCGCTTTCTTCAAATGGAGCTTGATTTAGCTGTCTATATAACACATTTGCTTGTTACTCTGTCCAGTTGAAAGGATTGGAAGAAAGTTAAAGGTACTGCACTTTTCAAACACTAGTAGTGCTATGGAGCAGTGCTGTACATGTGGGGCTCCATGTTGCTCTTTCACAGGAGGATCCACATAAATGTTTGAAATGACAGAAATGCAACAAGTTTGTTATACCTTAAGACGTGTAAAAAAATGTTTGGTGCTAAAACTGAAACAACGCTAATAATAAAACTCCACAGGGTACCTTTATCAATATTATTATATCAAGTGAAGAACAATGCAAACTAATTGAATTGTATCCGTCCTAACAGGTAGTTAATGGCCAGGACATAGAGAACCATTTCTTGGGATTGAAGATGCAGGCTGTGGAGCAAAAAATCCCCATGCCTGATCTCTTTACAGACGTTTCATTTGCTAAAGCCTTTGACTATGAACTCTCAACATCTCAGGTAAGGCTGTAATATCAGAAAGCAGCAGCAAGTCCCTCCTTCAGGGAGTGAGTACTCAGAGCGGCTCTCCCTCCTCCACTGACCAGAGTAGCCACCAAAGGCCTTTTTGTCATGTGGGTGTTTAGTGGAGTGCAGTTTATAAAAACTGAAATTGTGTCAATTGTTCGTTTGTTACTTGTTTCCTGTGATCTTGGCTTGTGGGCTTCACTGTCTCCTCTTTGTATTGTAAATGCAAAATGTGTATTACATGTGTGGTACATTGTGGCCTTTCTTCTCTAAATGTTGAGACAATCTCTCTAACTTTTGGGCAGCCTGTAGACTTTTTGGCATCAAACTATCTGTAATTCCACACCAGATAGATGAATCAGACAATGCCAATGTGTCTTGATAAAGTATCCACTAATACTTACAGAAGAGAGATCATTTCACGTACAGTACATATGATGTTGAAACTTTCCTAAAGATAACAATACCTAACCACTTCCTTCTCCCTACTCTTTCTGTTCTCAAGGTGGCGACCAGCACTGGAAGTTGGGGTTATTTGTTTCCACCACATGGAACATGGCAGATGGCGTATGGTATTGCTAATGATTACATTGACATAATAGTGACTGGTTTCAAAGAAAATGATGGTGCAAAAGCATATGCATTGAGCCGAGCCATGGAGCAGGCACTGTTGGACATGAAGGCCATGCTGGATCAAAGGGATGAATTGTGAAGCTAATCCAGATTTAACGCAGTAGTTCCACACTAGAAATGTTCTTTCTGAGAGTTAGATTAGGAGATCGATACACAACTCCAGACCTTCTCACAAACATTTCAGCCACCATCAGTTGACTCCTCTGATTTGTTGGCTTACCTTGTGTAAGTATTGGGCATCTGTTGTTGTTGTTGTTGTTGCTGTTGTTTTTTAATGGGATGTTTATTTTTTATATAATGTTCTTGTATCTTCTATGTTTCCTTATTGTTGACCTCCTGCTTTATGGTCTCACCTTTGGATTGTAGGTTTACATAAACATACACAACCTAAAGCTCTACAGGCCCACTAGCATATAAAGACCGACCTCACATGCAGATTGTTGAGGCCTTCTAGTAATAAGCCCCCTTTGCAGCAACTTTTCTTCTAAAAAGTTCATATGCACGTCATATCCTTGTGCATTTTTTTTGTAGTTATCTTTAGTTTGTAGTTTTTTGTAAAGCAATTTCCTAACCCCTGTTACATATACAGGTTGTCCTTAGTAAATACTGTATTGTGTAGTATTTTGTTGGTGTGGTAACCTCAACATGAAAATTGCTTGAAACCATCAATGCGGTTTTCCATTAAATTTTATGATTGAAATGTTATCTATAGTAGATGAGATTAAGCTCAGTCGCAGAATGGCCTGAAAACTGGAAATTTTTGCTTTAAGTGGCTATATTTTCACCTGTCAATGTATGAATGTGGATATATATTTTCTAATTGGTTGGTAATAGTTACATTTTGGACAGTTTGTATAATAAGCATAATTATCTCATTATCAAGTAGAATAAAGAAGAAAATCAAATTGTTGAAGACTTTCAAGAATTATTTTATTTATTTTATTTCTCAGTTGTTTTGGACAGAGAGCATGTAATTCTATAGTAGAAATTTAATTATATATCTTTCATTACATTACATTACATTCACCCTAGAGCTGCATTAAGGACTAATACAGAAGATGCAATATTTACCAAAAGGAAAATATGTGACAAAATGAAAATATACCTTCTGAATTTAGTACTGTGGTGCTTCTGAGACATTACAATATTGTTGCACCTTCTCAACACAACATTGCATCTTTTAATGTATCTTTAACTGAAAAAGAGAATTATGATGTAAAAATCATAACTCCGTTCAATATTTCACAATTGCCGTATCAGTGAAAATAATTGCAATTACATGTATTATATTCTCCCCAAATTGTATGCTATTGAACTGCTTTCAATTGATTGATTGATTGATTGATTGATTGATTGATTGATTGATTGATTGATTTGTTTATTTTACAGGGACAATGCTTCTTAGCTGTACTAGAGTTATCTAAGTCTCTGCCAATTTTCATATATAGTCCCTAGGCAGGAAACAAAGAATAAAATGTACAATATACAGAAAATGTACAATAAAATTACACAAGTACAAGTAGTAGAAAAAGTAGTAGAAAAGGTTATAGAAAAATAGGAGAATAAAAAATGATTGTGCAGTACATATTCACTAAACAACAACAGCAGCAACAGTGAGAAGATTTTACAACATTGATATGCAACAGGTGTTATTGTTTACGTATGATGTATGTGTGTACATGATTAGGTTGTTGTTAACCATGATTTTATCTTACTTTAAAATCAGAAAAGGTGTGGCTAGATACTGAGTTCCAAAATGTTTATGCTCTGATGGAGAATGCTGATCTGCCAAACTCAGATGCTCATGCTAAAATAAAATTACATCAGCAAGGTACACAAGACTGTCAAAGGTCAGAAGATTATACTTCTGGATGATGTTACAATGATGGCTTTTTGTCCAGTGCCTTGAGTGAGTAAAATGTGAAACTGTCTGAATCCTTTCGCCCTTTACCATGATATCTGGTTGATTTTCATTTTTCCTAATATAAAAATACATACAAGCAGTTTTGCTCACGTCAGACATGACTCAGAAATTTTGCCCATGGCATACAATTGGGTTCCAAATTCAGGGTAAACAAGTGGCTGGTCGTTAACATGTAAACTGAAAGAAGTCCTAAAAATAAGCCTTATGGGACACCAACAGAGCAGGTCATATCAAGGCAGGAGTTTGTGTTTTGGAAGTTTGTTAACAGGTCAGGTGACGGACATGATGTGCTGAGCAGAAAGATAACTGTCTTCTCTGCTTGACATGACGTGTCCACGTATTGAATAAACTGACAAATCAGCGGATCGAGGGAGGCACCTTCTGGAAGAGATCTACCAATATTTTTTATTAAATCTCTGTTAGGTTATAAAAAAGGGTTCAGGGAAAGTAGACTGGGTCAAGACTTCATGAACTGACCAGTCTAATGTCATGTCAGGGACGTGAGGATTGAACCCAGTGACTCTGTAGCTGCACATTTCGTGACTTATCGTAATAAAGTGAAGTTAAACTGAGAACTGGGACGTCTCCTGCTCATCATTCCCCGTCAAACGATCGGCGTCGCTGGAGTCAGATAATTTAATTTTAAAGGTTTCCTCAATGTATTTCTCAACAATTGATAACATCAGTTTTTGATTATGGGTGCATTGTGTATCTATCTATATCAAAGACATTACTTAAGGAACTTGACAGAATGCAGGCTAAAAGTCTGAGAATATGTTGTGGTGCATTTAGAACCTCTCCTGTACCAGCACTGCAAGTAGAGACAGGAGAAATGCCATTAAACCTCAGACTTCTCAAATTACTGGGTTAATTTAAAAGGACATGATGCATCACATCCTACAAGGAAGTCCTTAATAAATGTTGGGAATATGGTAGATCTCAGATCTGTAGCTTTGGCTGGGATGAGTCAGTTGGAGATAGATGCTATCACATGTAGCAAGACTCTGCCTCTCTACCCTGGTTGTTTTGTTCCCCAAGGGTAATTATAGAAACCAAAGACAATGTAGGGCAATATCTAGGAAGTATGTGCTACAATACTAAACAGATTAATATGGATGCATCAAAAGACTCTGAGGGTAAAACTGGCATTGGAGTTTATATCCCTGAATGCAAAATCTCCATTAAAAAGAGAACTACAGATCATTTATCCATTTTTGGAGCTTAAATGGCAGCCATCATTATTGCTTTACAATGGCTTAGAAGAGGCTTGGCCTTCAAAATGGAGAATCATCATGCCGACCGGATTTATTGAATGAAATGAATCATATCATATTTGCAGTTAATCAACAGGGAAGGTGTGGGTTCCTGCACATAAAGGTGTTGAAGGCATTGAGGAAGCAGACAAGCTGGAAAAGAGGCAACGAAAGAAGAGGAAGTTCAATGAAGCATCCCACTCAGTCAGTCAGAAACCAAACATAAAGTTAATATCATCATCAGAAATTTTATTGAGTAGGATAAACCCCTTGAGAGGAATCCTCTTGTTTTTGAGGGGGTCCTAATATAATGTGGCAGACTGAATGGGATACGAAGAAAAAAGGCAGGCATCTTTACAACGTACAACAAGATATCTGAAGAAACAAAAGCAGTTCCATAAAGCGACTGGAGGAGGTCTGGTTCTCCAGAAAGAGAATAGGTCATACTGGTCTAAACAGGAGCTTATTAGTCATAAACAAACATCCATCTGGAACATGTGAGTTTTGTGGAGTGAGGGAGGATGTGGAGCATGTTCTGTGGAGGTGTGGAAGAGAAAAACTGTAACGGGCAGTGAGTGCAGTGAAGAAAGTTTTTCCCCTGGAAACATTATTGGGTGAGCCTAGGTCAGGAAATATCACTAGTCCCATAATAACATTTATCACATATACACAGTCAGGAAACAGGATTCACTATTATTGGTTTTGCTTTGATTTCTTTTGTCTTCTCACATTTAATTTTATTATATTTTATTCATTTTTCCTTTAAAAGGGTACCCATTGAATTGCACCTCAGTCCAGTAGATGGCGGTAACACACCTTGCTTGTAATCTGCCATCAACATCACAGAAGAAGAAGAAGCAGAAGAAACGTGGGAAGAGGACAGCTTTGTAAAAAGGGAAGGAGAGTCCTCGCTGTGAATCGCTTCAGACATGTCGTCGGTTCTGGATCCAGAGGTCCAGCTCGCCCAGAGGTTAGCCTCCAACGAGAAACCACTCCGGACTAAGGCTCTAAAGAAACTGAGGAAATATATCAATGTCAGGTCTCACATCGGGACAGGTAAGCCAGTCTGTCCTTTAGTTAGCTCTTCAACAGTTCAGCTACTAACATTAATAACTCACATCGGTTATATGCCATACTGGTCGATTTAAACCAAAAGTGCCTTTTCTGAAGGGAACCAATCCCAGCCTGAGGCACGTGTTGCTGTTGGAGCTTGTGAACACGTGTGGCCGTCCCGTTGTCAGGCCAACGGCTCGTTAGCTATCGTTAGCAACCGTGAGCCTTTGCAGCTGTTGAGCATTAACTGATGTAGCAGCAGCAGCCACAGCGGTAGCCATGTCTCTGTAGCTGGGCTACAGAAGCAGGTCGTCCCGCTGTGTCAGTAACAGGCCCTCAGTAACAGCCAGACGTAGAAACAGGGTCCACGGTGATTCATGACACGCTGCTGTCTCCCCAGACAGTGATCTGGGTTGATAAATGTGGCTGCTAGAAACAAACAAGTTCATTTCAATATA
This sequence comes from Centropristis striata, assembly GCF_030273125.1. Classification (NCBI taxonomy): domain Eukaryota; kingdom Metazoa; phylum Chordata; class Actinopteri; order Perciformes; family Serranidae; genus Centropristis; species Centropristis striata. The sequence continues at coordinate 25,498,500 of NC_081526.1, read as the reverse complement.
ACTTTATGGAGAGCAACGAAATGACGTGTTTTTGTAGGCCAACCCGGAAGTATCGCCATGCGGTCTATGGAGAACTCTTTTTTTTTTTGTTTAACTTTATTAAAGCAACACGGTGCAACACAAGATAATACACCAACAAAACGCCGTCAGGGGGTTTCATACAAAAACATTGTAAATTGTACATAAATTCAAAGTTTTTATAGCTTTCATGTTGGTAGATTTCTTAAAAGACTTAATATGTTGTTTGGTTTCATTTTCAAAGACAAGAGAGAGGTTTTTGATTAACGTAACGACATTTATGGATATGCCATTTGGCTAACTGTATCATGAGATTGATGATATAGTATTGTTTTCTTTTGCAAAAGGAAAGTCAGTGAAACCAAACAGTATATGTTCAAAGCACAGGGACAAATGAGGTTCAATCGAAAAAGGAAATGGGTTACAAATATCTTCCCATAATTTAGTTGAGAAAGGCAAGACCAAAATCAATGAAAAACATCTTCAGGAGTCTATGGAGATCTCTCCTTTGAGATTTTGGATCATTGCAGAGAATCAGCTCTGTGGCTAACACATATATATGATACAAATGAACACCACTTTTATGATGTTTGAAGCGTTCAATGCAGCCGGTGAAAATAAAAAGGTAACGTTATGCTATAATGAACTTTACTTTTACTTTAATACTTTATTTTTGGATAGAGACAGTGCACATCAGTGAACATCGAAAAACATCTATGTAAATACGCCGGATTATAGCAAGGCTGCTAGTTTGCATCCGTAGTCCCTAAAAATAAATAAAAATAAATACAAATATAAAGGACAGCAAGTAAATAGGTAAGATACAAATAGAGGAGACAACACATACCAGACCCAGACAGGATATAACTATGCAATAAAAAGTAATGTTCAAGTAGTCTAAAGTCCAGTTAGTGGTCACGCTTTCGATGTGATGTTTGAGCCATTGTTTCAGATTTCCTTTAAAAGAAGAGTAAGTGGGACATTCCCTTATTGTGGATTGCAGATATGGAAGGAGAAGGGTTTTTTTATCCAGAGTCTTTAGAGCTTTTTTATAGAGAGATTCTATGGGTTTGAGTGCTGCGAGAATTTGCGTGTCAACTACACCACGGTCGCATGGTTACTACGTCACTACCGCCAAGCTTTAGACCAGAGGCGTCAAACTGATCCAGGAAAGGAGAAAGAAGACAGTTCAGGTGACTAGATGAGTGGAGTCAGGTGTGTGTGTGCTCCTGCTTGGTTAGAATGAAAACATGCAGCCTCTTGGCCCTTTCCTGGATCAATTTGACACCAATGCTTTAGACGGTCTCCGACAAGCTAGCAAATCCGTAGCCTAATATGTTTATCAACATAATTTACAATCCACAAGAGTTTTCAAGACCTCTGAAAACCCCGACTAGAGGCTGTGAGGTGGACTAGTGACAGGTCTGTGTCTGGTGTGATGATGTTTAATGTCCCCGTCAACCTCTCTAGTCTCATTTAGACACTAGTTAGGGACCGCATTTTGAAGGACTCGTAAAAACTCCAAAATTCACAGTGGGGGTATTTACTGTACCTATATTGTATTTACCGGTATTTACTCTACCTATTTCTCTGCGCCGATCGTTTGATGGGAAATGATGAGCAGGAGTCGTCCGAGTTCTCAGTTTAACATAATTTTATTACAATATGTCAAGAAATGTGTAGTTACAGAGTCTCTGGGTTCAATCCTCACGTCCCTGACATAACATTAGGCTGGTCAGTTTACGAAGGCGTAACGCAGTCTACTTTCCCTGAACCCTTTTTTATAACCTAACAGAGGTTATAAAAAATGTAGGTAGATTTCTTCCAGAAGTAGCCTCCTCTCGATCCGCTGATTTGTCAGTTTATTCAATACGTGGACACGTCATGTCAAGCAGAGAAGACAGTTATCTCTCTGCTTAGCGCATCATGTCTGTGACCTGACCTGGAATAAACTTTCAAATCACGTTACGGTAGCGGGGCTAATAGCTAATAGCCCCGCTACCGTAACGGTAACATAACGCTACCGATATTAGCCCCGCTACCGTAACGCCGGTGATCTCGCTACGAGCCGGGGGACAGCGGAGCCGCCGAGAGACCCGCAGCAGCTTGTTTATTGCCCATAAAATCAGTGGATGTGTGTGGCTGAATGACATGAGGGGGAATAAAGCGTGAAAATAAATAATCTTGCAGAAAGTGAGAACTGGAGAAGCAAAGCAGCAAGCAACACTCTCTCACAGACACACACACGACAAACATCCATTTCTGTCGCTCTACTACGTCATCTGGTATAACTGATACGATTGGCTAAGAGCTACCTACAGACGCTTTTGATAGACATTCTTAGCGCCCAATAAACGGCTCCGGAGGATCGTAAACCACGCCTCCTCTACGGAGAAATGAACGGCTGGTTTCCAGACTAATCTCATTTGTGATTAGTCTGGTGTTAGCCAGGCTAGCCGATACCAATAACGTGCCGATAATATCGTGCATCCCTTGTTAGTTTCAATGTTTGTTTTTTATGCGTTAGGTCTCTTTTTGTCATGTTTAGTGGATCGTTTTTTGCATATATGCCTGTTTAAATCACACAAATATCCTGCTGTATGTGTGTATGTGTATGAACTTACTAACCAAATCTTAGTTCAGTGATCCACGCTGCCACTCTGCCCGTGTTCCTGTTTCACTACACGCAGCTTCCCCTCGCCCACAACAGGGGGCAGAGAATTAAAATCAATTAATATATACATTGTTGATTTCTGAAAATGTACGAAAAGCATGTTGATTCACAAAGCACCCTTTGTACGTATGATCAGCCACGCAAAATATATTTTGACCATGCATGCACACCTGTGCACCAGTTCTGTGCACCCCTGACTATAACATACAGCAAAGCAGCCAGTGGGTGTCATATTTTCTCTGTGGCGTTATCTCAACAAACAATACTGAGGATTGACACGCTGCATGTTGTCCGATAGGAACTTAACCAGAGACTCTGCGCTTCACCAATCAGAATACTTTATTTAAATACCAAGGGGCAGACAAGATGACTTCAAAGCTGTAAATGGTTGTTTTACATTGCACACATACATTTAAGAAGTTCGAAAATGGGGTAAGAAACGGGGGTAGAACGTCAAACGGCTGCCATCATGATCTGTCCTCTTCTGCTACCTGAGCGTGAGAGCAGTCGTGCCCTGCGTGCTGCAGAGAGTAATGATGAATGATGGCAGAAACTCTGCTCCAGAACGGTGCCAGGTTCATGTACAGCATGAAAAACCTGCGTGATGATGTAACCGAGTTAATTGTCACCAATCACATTCGTCAGCAACTAATTTTGTAATCTATTTTTGTTACAGTCCTACTCTGGATGCTGAGAATAGTCCAATAACCATTCTCTGACTCAGACGTGTCGACTTCACGCTGACTCAAACTTGCGTACACGAGCTGAGAGCAGACGTGAGATGTGATCGTACTCCCCGCTCACGTCCAGACTGATAAATGTCGAGCCTTGCTTAGAAATGATCGTACGCCCACTTTACTGCCGTACATTTGTTTCGTAAATGAGACCCATTATGTCCACTGTCAAAATACATAAGTTGTACAGGCCATAAAATGTGTAAAAAAAAAAATATTTTTTAAAAGTGATAATTTGATTTCTACTGTAGTTAAAAGTTTTTGTGTCCATACAGGTAGCTTCACAGCTGATGAGCTGCTCAAGCTGTGGAAGGGCCTGTTCTACTGCCTGTGGATGCAGGACAAACCGCTGCTCCAGGTATGTCTTACCAATGTTTGTCAGTTCACTCACATAAAAATGCAGACTAGGTGGATGATTTTACACTGTAGCTTTTCTGGTATATAAATGCCACACATATTAATTCATTTTTTCATTCACCTTCATTTAACCAGGAAGGTCATTAAGAACAAATTCTTATTTACAATGGCGGCCTGACAAGCGACAAGGGCCACTTGAGGGAAGGGGAGGTGGGCTAGGGAGTAAAACACGGTAAAGATCATTAAAAATACAACAACAACAGTAACAACAATAACAAATAAAAAAATATATAATGTGGTATTGTAATACATAAAATGACAACAATACCACAGGCAGACAAACAACAGTCAACCAAAGAAATATGGAGAAAAAACAAAGTGTGTGAGGTGGTATTACAAAAAAACAGTTGCAGGAGTCAGTGAGAATGTCTGAGAGAGCAGCTTTGAAGGCAGGGATGGGGATGAGCTGGTCCAGTTTGAGGGTTTTCTGCAGAGCATTCCAGTCACTGGTAGCAGCCGACTGAAAGGATGCGAGACCAATGGAGCTTTATAATTGTTCCATATTTTGATATATCCGCTATACTGGATGTTACTACTCATATTCATCTTTTTATTCAGCTTTCTCAGACATTTAATTCAATGTGGAGCAACTCATTTCAATGATTATTAATCATTTCCTATATGTTCTAGTGGAATTATGGCTTTTAGAATTTATCAGTATCCCAAGGTAGTTTCTTGTGTTTTCTGACCAACAGTAGTGAAACCCCTATGTAAACAATAACAAAATATTAAGTTACAAAATTATATACAGAACATTGAGAATTCTTAAATCAAAATTGTTGCTAATTTTATTTGGAAAAGAAATAGCTTAAATATGAGCTAATAGTAGTAGTGATGGGTGACATCTGGTGGCCTAATACTATGTATACTATGTACTACTGTACTGTATGTACTACTGTAATACTATGTATAAGAAGCAATGCTTCACAGAAGGATTAGAGCTGCACCAGCATGTCTATCACTACTTACTGGATAAATATTGATTTGCAATTGGCATCAAAATTCCACAAGTATCTCCTTGACAGCATCTTGATGGGGAATGAAAACTACTCACAATTTGAACGTGTGTCATAAAACCTAAATGTGATTATGATCATAATCAGTCGGCAATCTAACTGCCCCGATTCGTTATTTCTCCTCATGCGGTCTTCACTTTTTTTCTTTAGGAGGAGTTGTCAAATCAAATCTCCAACCTGATCCACATCTTCCATGATCTAGATGGACGTAAGTTGCACATGTCTGATTTAATAATCTAATGTGATCTTAATTTAGCCACATCTGAAAGCGCTCTACTTTTCTGTTCCCTTCAGAGATGTTATACCTGGAGAGCTTCCTGCAGACCGTGAAAAGAGAGTGGACTGGAATCGACAGGCTGCGGATGGACAAGTTCTTCCAGGTTAGTGAGGAGAACGCTGAAAGAGGCTCTCCGAGTCCTCATGTTGTGCCTTCTGTGTTTATGTACACAAAACAACAAAGCCACTAGAGTCCAATGTCGCGTGTGTGTGTGTGTGTGTGTGTTCTAGCAGTTAAGTATTAATATATGATAATAAATATTGTATATCATTATTAGGCAGAGAAAGCGGTACTACTAAAATGTAAATAGAATAAAAAATATATATGTGTATATAATTATAATTTAAGAGCATGCATGAGTAACAACAATACTAATAATGATAATTACAGGAGAGAGGAGAAAAATAAGACAAAAAAAAAATACTACTGATGATAAACCTGATATAAAGTAGGCCCTGCAGACGTGAGCATTTTTGAGTATGTCTTATTTCAGTCTACACGTTTAATCGCCTGCAACCACTGACTCTGCCGGTTGCTCTGAAAGGGTCGTGATCCTGTCGGAATCCTATAAAACTTAAGTCCACTGGTGGAGTAGCGATTCAAACAACCAGACATGTTGATGCTGGGAACAGTTTGTAAATGCTTCTTGGTCAGCCAGAACGACTGGAGAACAACACCACTTCTGTTGCCAGAATGCACGCGCAACATTTTGTGACGTCTGCTGAAAAAGGGTCTAGAATCCTTATGGCTGTCCTACTGTCACATTTTTAATCACAGTTAATAGACCAATTGGGCGGAGACTGACTGGGGCCAGTTAGCTAATGGTTTGATGAATCGTCCAGATGTTTTTCATGATTATTTTCATGGTTTGTCAGCAAAAGATGGATTATCTTACAAGAGTAAGGTAACCCTGAACAATGATCTGAGATTTCCTGACCTGTATTCACTGTTGTGATGGGTCAAGGACCCAAAATGGCATTAAATGGCCAAAGTTAGAGTGGCTTGGTTGCCAGCAGACATGTCCTGCTTGTGTCAACACCTGAGCACAAACAGGCTCCACTGTCTGACTGAAGTTACAGGACCTGGAGTCTGTAAGTCGGTTTCATATTCTCCAACCTGCCATAAATGACTCTTTCTGGGAAACAACCTGCTTCTGAAATGGGCAGTTGACCATTTTCAAAACAAGCTAGGTGCTGTTCCATGAACGCGGTTCCACCAGACTTCAGCTGGGAATTTTTGAAAATGTGGTTTGATAGTTTTTGGGTGTTTTTATTGCTGACAAGCCAAATAACCATACTTTTCCCCTCTCTCTTTAACAGCTGGTTCGTTTCATGTTCAGACAGACCTTTGAAATGCTAAAGAGGAAAAACTGGGACAGCTGGTAAAGTATTGAAACCATTACAAAACCCTTTTGGTCACGTTCATGTCAAGTAATTGTGAAGTGATAAAGTGTTTTCCATGTTTCCTCAGTGTTGTTTCTAGGTTTCTGGAGCTGCTGACCACACAGCTCCTACAGGGAGGCAGCGAGACGCCCAGCGGACTGCAGTTCCACATCCTGGACCTTTACATGACAGAACTGGCAGCAGTGGGTTCTGCAGAGGTACAGCACCACTAAGGCATTCTGGCATTAAAGAAATGGCTATAGGACTTAAAGTTTGTGTTACTGAGTTCCTGCTGTGATTTTTTTTATCTCTTTATTTTTTTGTCATAACCTCATTCCAGCCAGTGTTACTTCCTGTTGAACATTCTTTCTCCATCAGAGATAGGCATGTAGTTCATATTGTAGTCAGAAGTAAACTGTTACCAAGGCAACCAGCTGCAGGAGCATGGTTGTTTTCTGTACAATATGGCACTGACACTGGGCAGCCCATGGAGCTTATCAACAAACCGTATCCAACTGTTTGACATGGCAAATTCATCTTTTTCTATTCACATAAATAAAATGCTGGAGTTTTCCAGTCTCACTCCTTTGAGAAAGGTTTTACAATAAAGATGATTCTGATGATGGAATAGTGGCATTAGAATGAACGAGAGGCAACCAAATTTGGGCTTTTTATGAAAAAAAAAATTGCCAGTCTGCTGGGGAGGCAACATCTATTTCCCCCTATTGGCTGGCTGATCCTAAGATCTGTTAACAGTGATTAAGAGTGTCACTGTAGGAAAACAATAAGGATTCTATACTACGGTATATCCCAACTGAAAAATGTTATGTTAGGTGTTTGCTCACAATAATAATTTATTAAACTAGTTTCATTATTTTATTATGAGATAATGCATTAATGCTCATTGATCCTTATATGGTGTTTTTCTTTTCCTCTTCATAGCTCACTGCTGATCAGAACCTGACATTCATCGAGCCGTTCTGCAAAACGGCAGCCAAGACCAAAGAGTAAGTTGACATCTGTTCAGCTTTCTGTGCTTCATTTATCTTTCTGTCATACACTAGAAATATGTCATTACAAAGGCTACCAAGCAATGAAGAATGGCATGCTGAACTGGTAATTTGGGAGCTATATCCCAAGTAAATGTTTTTTAAAAATGATAATTTTGTGTAGATTTTTTTACTTTTATTGGAAAAAGTGTTTGGTTTTCTGTGTTGAATGCAGGTGGAGTTTGTGTTTGCATCTCCCTTTGACATTATTTTACTTATCTTTTCAAATTTCAATGTGCAGTTTCTGATTGGCTCCAGTAGATGAAAGCATAGATGCATGTATGCTGCGGTTGACATGTTTGAGAAAATTTTCTTTTTCTTTTTTCCCTTCAACTTTGCTATTTTGCCAAGGATAAAAACGGTATAATTAAAACACCAAATGCATTTTATATAATGCATAACGAAAAAAGATGTAAAAAAAAATAATTCAAACTTCCATTTAGTCGATGACCGCACAGTGTTGCTGAACAGAATTTCTATTTCCAGTCAAGGAAAGTTTCACTGACCATCAATCCGTTCTATTTAAATGTATTCCACCCCTGGATGGCCTCCTAGACTCAGAACGAGTCTCATCATGTCGCTGATCTCTTTGCATCTATTAAAGCATGCCACCTTCAGCTTAACCTCTAAGATAAGTCCAAGGTTCTTGTCATCCCAGCCAATCCTGCCCACTTGGTCTTCATGCTTGATGACCAACTAACCATGTGGCTCCAGTAGCCCAGTTATGCCGTGATATACTCCTGTACAGAATCTCAAAGATTACATCCTTCCTGACTGAAGCATGCAACACAACTCCTGTTCCAGACCCTTGGGATATCACACATTAACCCCTTTCAGACTGCATTTCCGCAATATTGCCATAATGAGCTATGCTTTTAGCCTTTAGACCTTTATACTGATTCCGCAACGGTGTAATATTGGCTTCAATTCACATTGCAGTCTGGCATCGCTGAACGAAGCGGGAGGAGATGGTAGTGCAGTGAAACAAAGCTGTAGTGCAATACAGTTTGATGTAGTGCAGCAGTGTGTGTACAGTAAGCGAAGACGAGTGTTTAAGACAATAATGGTGGAGGAACTGACTACAATGAGCCTGTCGTGCTGTTTCTGGCTGTAGAGATTCTACATACTCAAAGTTGTTTAGCATTTTGCTGAATGTGATTTGATTACTGTCGCACTCAAGTGAGAGGCCTGTTTCTGATGATACATCACATATTTTACGTCTAGCCGGCTATGGTTCACATCGATCCCGCCTCGAACAGTTTTGACAATTTTACACCTGCGTTTCTACCTCTGAAGGCAGTACAGGATCGGGGATCACTTAATGCCCCTGTCACGCCTCCTGCGTGTTCAGATTGCTGGCGAAACGTCACAGTGGCGTAACTATCAAAGGGTCTATTGACTGTTTCAAATCCCTACTGGCAGGTCTACCTGCATGCACCTTCAAGCCTCTGCAGATGACCCAGAATGTGGCGGCTGGTCTGGTCCTCAACCGGCCTAAAAAGCATGCCACCCTGCTGCTTATATCCCTCCACCGGCTCCCAGTTGCTGCCTGCAATTTCAATACATTGACACTTATAAAACTGCAACTGGAACAGCTCCTACCTACCTGAATTCCTTTATGCAGGTATTCCATCACTACAACAGTAGTGACTAAGTCACAAGCTAGTGAGTTACCAAACTCCATCTGAAGTGCTTAGTCCTTCTCAATCTTTAAAAAGAAACATGGACATGGATGAAAGGGAAAAAAAACAAAAACCTGTGCACTCTTTTTGCATTGCCTGTGCGATGCCTGTTGGCATATCTGTTATGCGGGACTCAGACTTGGCCCCATGGTTCTTACTCACATGTTATCTTCTGACTAGATCTTTGCTTGTGTTGTATGAACTCTCAGATGTTGCATTGGATAAAAGTGTGAAATTGTAAATCAAACATATTTGATGCTAAGATTTCAGTTTCTCTTACTAATAACTGCCGCTCAGAGGGATCTTAATCTGTCCGCCAACCAACCTTTTGTATGGTGTTTTATTATCCATGTACAAAACAAACCCTTCCACACAGCTGTCCGACTAGACCCAATCAAGCTTTTATGGCAGGAGATTCCACATTTTTGAACAGTTGTCTATATAATCTGAATAATTTATGTTTCATTTCCAAGGTCCATGCTGATTGAAGCTGCTGGTCCTAACCACTTGCCTGACTGCTTTTTCATGCATTAATTCTGTGATCTGTTGCTTCTTTCATGTCTCTCTCACCAGTCGGTCGCTTTTCACAGCCATCTGCAACAGCATCCTCAGCACTATTATTGAACAGGCCCCCTTCGCTGTTGAAGATTTGATGAAGGAGATGAAAGCAGCTGAGGACTCAGACTCAGGACAGTCTTCTGAAGAGGACCCACCAGAAGAGAAAAAGAGCAATCCAGTCAGCAAAAAAGATACATGGAAGCAGATAAAGAGTACAACTCCAGGTTATTATTTGGACCGGAAATTCAATGTCAAAAATAATAGCACATTCATATTTGTTAATGACCAAACTCTAAATATTTGTCAACATTGTTATTGTTATTGTCATTGTTATTTGTGTGTTGCATGCATAATCACATGGGTTCTTGTTGCCATGGTTTTTCCATCAGTGTGCAAAAAGGATCTTTTCTGCTCAAGATAGGCTAATTATTATGTGCTTAGTGTTGGCCCCTTGTGTTGTCAGCGAGGGTCACTAGATGTAAAGCTCATATATCTTAATTATATGTTATAATAGAAGGTATCAGGTATTTAATAGGAAGTTATTTATGCTGGTTTGTTTTTGTCAGGCAATAAATCGAATGAAGCTGGGGATGGTGATGATGATGATGATGATGATGATGATGATCTGCACTTGGAAGACTCAGACACAGAGATGTCATGTGATGACGACATCGGACCAGTCCTACAGGTGAAGGCTTTCTCTCCTTTTTCCTTCTTTTCCTTTTGGGATTTATTCTGTTATTGTCATACATTTCACTGTTTTACTTTGAAGCATGCAGCATGTTTTACTCATAAGTCAAAATCATTACTTCAATGTGCACCCTGTAAAAAAGATCCATAGCTATAGATCTGCATGTAATGATTGCCTTTTTTTATGGACCGGGTATGTGTGCAAAATTTGACTCCAATCGGCCACTAAGTGGAGATTTTTCACCAAATTGTGAGATACATAAAACCTACTTTGCAACTTTAATGTGTAATTTTGCACATACAATCTTTCGAACCCCATGATTAAAAGTTATTAAAATAATTTTGATGATCCAAAAATTGCGCAATTTACAGACAGTCTTCCTGTAGGTTGCAGGAAGTGGTACATATGACGACGAAATGCTCCTTATACCACAAAACTGCAGGGGGATGAGCGAATGGAACAGTGCCAGGACGTCAAACATTCGAGATGTCATAACAACCGAGCACTCAGTTTCTGAGTGAGCTTAGACTGCCTGTTAGAGCTAATGCTAGCTAACATTACTGGAAGAGAACAAAGCACACTGCTGTCAGTCAGCCGCCACTTGTTTTTGTGGTGCATGTAAACACATGTACCTTTCAAAATAAGAGCACATGGGTGTGTTAGCAGAATCCCCCACAGAAATAATAAAATATGCAATGATTAATGTGCGAGAGGCCGCCGAATTTAGGCTTTTACGGCAAAAATTATGTATCCCCCCTATTTGGTGGCCTCTAACACTCACTACTTTTATAAATCTATTGAGCTGGTTTGTAATGATGCTGTTTGTGTTTTGCAGTTTGACTATGCAGCCTTGGCAGACAAGCTGTTTGTGTTGGCCAGTCGGAGCAGCACACCAAGCCAGAACCGACAGAGGCTCTACAAAATAATCAAAGTGTGAGTTTAGTTAATGCTTGTGTGTGCTGTGTGGTGTAAATGGACTGCACTTATATAGCGCAGTTCAAGTCTTTGCCATCACTCAAATTGCTTTACGCTACAGACATCGCTCATCCACCCATTCACACACACACATTTATTCATACTAGTGGCCAAGGCTACCCTAAATGCTGCCACCATCAGGAATTCATTCACACACCAATGAACGCAGCATCAGGAGCATTTTGGGTTCATTCTCTTGCCTAAGGATACCTCGACATGTAGGCTGCCATGGTCAGGGGTTGAACCACTAACCTTCTGATCAGTAAGCCACAGCAGTGGTGCATGGTGCATTATACAGTCGAGAATAATAATATGATTTATTAAGGAATTTAAGGCATAAAGTATAGTGCAGTACCTGTAATTTATTATTACTGTAAACACAAATGTCATTATTGGCAGTGTTTCAACAGGTTCAGTTAACCAATCATTAGGCCTATTAAATGTCCATAACAGTAAAACACACACCATATTGCTGATCATCACATTATGCATTTTTGATGTTCCCTTTCTCTCTCCTGTCTCTCCTCCTGAAGGGAAAAACGCAGAGAAAACACTTTCAGTTCTGCTGTAGGCTACATTAGTATTTTAGAGAAGAAGAGGCTGCCAGAGGAGCAACATTGTACTTAGAAATCACACTGAGTGAAGTGACACTCAATGGATTCCCTTTCACAGGCTCTGTCCTGGAAAGGGCAATTCCAAAGGGCCTCTGTTGTGCCGCGGACTCAATCACTATCAACTGTGACATTTTACTCTCAAGATAGCATAGTAGGCTTCACATCGGTATGTCGACGGGAACATTAAGATGTTAAAATGTTACTTCCTGTCGCCAACGGAGCTGCTGTGCTGCCGAAGGGCTTTACCCTTAAAACGGACAAGGGAAAAACGCCAAAATAAAATAAATCAATGATGAGATGGTAGCAGTGGGTGTCTAGCAGGACCACAGCAACAGTCCAGACCCAACCACCATCCATGTTGATGATTCTAGTAGTCAGGGTTCATACGGGAGCTTGAAATCCTTGATAATGCTTAAATTTAATGTTGAATTTCAAGGTTTGAAAAGTGTGCGGATTTTGGATTAAGTGCTTGTAAATGCTTGAAATTGTTACTGTATTTCCCTTGCAATCTGACTATAGATAACCGCATTTTCAATGGAAAAAACGATATAAAGTGAATAGCCTATAGCCTATCTGAAATGAAGAGCGCTCCGCCTGGGTCTCGCCTGCGTCTCACCTGCGTCTTCTTCTTTCTGAGATGTTTTTTTTGTTGCTCTACCCTGTATCTTCTTACTGAAGGGAGTTTTTCTAATTCCTAGTGGATGTGAGGGGTCCTCTAGTAGGCCTATTTGTGGGTCTTTGCTCCTAGTTTGGGTAGTGTATAGCTCCACCAGCTGCCGGTTGATGATTTTTGTGAGCTTACTTTTGCTCCGAGCCCCGAGAGTACCCATATCAGTATGTTCTATGAGATTAGCAAACTACTTTTAGTTGTTAAAAGTGTAATACCATTACTGGTGGTATGGTTAAGTGAAATTACCCCTTTTAGTATCAAAGTACTCATCTAAAACATGCCATTTACAACCGTTGAAAGGTACTGGAAAAGCTTGAAAATGGACCTTCAAAGTCATTAATTTGAATGAATTTGACCACTGAAAAAGTGTACGAACCCTGAGTAGTAGTAGGGATATACTACTAGATGTCAGTCTAACATGTCCGCAGTAGCAGTGTGAGTGATCCATGATGATGATAATGACCCTTTGTACCCACTGAAAGCTATTGTTTTATTTTACTTCTTTGAGTCACGTTTAAAACCCTGCCATCCTGTGCTCTATTGTCTCCACCATAGGGTTGTCACGATACTAAAATTTTCAACTCGATACTGATACTCGGGAAAATATTCGATACTCTATACCATTTTCAATACCACAAGGATAAAAACAAAGACCCCAAAATTTAACAGAAATATTTTTATTTACAAGAAAAATGCAGCATGTAAAAATGAACAGAACCACAGGTTAAATATTTATAATAAAAAACAGTTGTGCAAAAAGAAACTGCAACTATGATAACAAGCTTCACATACTCGATACTTTTGAAAATGAAAACGTTTTAGTACTTTTTTGAGTATCGATACTTTTGACAACCCTACTCCACCATGAATGATTTCTGTATGAATCAAACTAATGAGTTTCACTTTGCTTTATGTTGAACGGCAGGCTTCGAGATCTCAGTGAAGGTAGGAACTGTTGACCACACTTTTCTTTCTTGATATTTATAAATACAGACGAATAGTTTCTCGATCTTTGTCATTCTTCTTTCTCACTCTATCTTTCTGGAATTCCTCCCAGGCATCTTTCCTCAGGATGAGGATGAAGAGGAGGTCTCCACGGATGAGGATGATGAAATGTTTGGCAGCAGGAAGAGGATGAAGAGAGGAAAAGGTCACATTGAGGAAGACGACGAGGGTGTGCCAGCAGCCAAAAAAAGTAAGTAGGTATCTAATGTTAGCACATAGACCTGTTGCCTATGCAATATCTTCAAACTGCTATGGAATATAAGGAGCCCTGAATACCCCTAACAACAGTTAAAAGTATCACATAGTTACAAAAATAAGTTAAAAAATCAATGCACTGATCATCTGTGTGTGACGGAAATTGTTAAAATGTAGATAAAAAGAAGCATTAAACGCAGGGCTTGAAATACTTTGGCATTAAATAACAATTAAAAAAAGTACACATTATTGGAAGCTACTCAAAAGATTCCATTATATACTGTTACTGTTAAACTTCACCATTTTCCGAAACACAATGGGTGATTCTCATGAACATGGTACAGTTCATAGCAAAAATCCAAGAGCATTGAATACACATTTTCTTTGACCCTTTATAACCTATACAATCTAAAGTCACTGTTCAATATGAATTTTATAATCCATTTTAAAACATTTTAAGGTATTTTCTGACATTTTTAGAGAATCTGTGGGCAAAATCAATTACCGTAACACATTTTTAAATAAATAAAAAACAACGAAAGATGGTCTGTTTTTGTCAAAAATGAAGAATTGGACTTGTCTCCTTGCAAAGCTTTCCATTAAATTATGGCAAATATTTGAACTGATGTGAGTCTCTGCTACTCCAGGAAAGAAAAAGGACGCATCTACACTTCACAAGCAAACCAAAGATCAGCAAGAGCAAGAACCAGCTGACCTAACTGTGAAAAATGAAAACAAAAAAAAGAAGAGAAAGAAGAAAAAGAAAGCAGGGCAGTGTGAAGGTACAGGTGCTGAGGAAAAGGCAGAGAGGTGTGAAGAGGAAGAAGCTCAGTGCACAGTGAAAGAGGCTGAAGGAGGTCTGGGGGGTTCACAATCAGAAGATTCAGAAAAGAAAGCACAAGTGACAGAGGCAGCTACTCCAGAGGGTCAGTCAGAAACTCTGCTCCTCTCTCAAGTTACAGTCACAGAAGAAACTCCCTTACAAACTCCCTGCACGACTGACAACAGGGACCATTCTGAAATGGTCCATGTTGAGACTGAGAAGTCCCCAGAACCCGGTGCCACAGTCTCTAGGAAGAAAAGGAAGAAGGCCCGAAAGGCAAAATTACAAACAAATGAGATCGTCATCAAAATGCAGGTCAATGCAGAAGCGGAGATCATAGGAGTAAGTAGTGAGGAGTCAATAGAAAAAAATACAACGCCTGAAACTGATGCTACAACTGTCACCAAGAAGAAAAAGAAGGGCCTGAAGGCTAAGAAACCTCTTGAGGAGACTGAGGGTGGATCACTGGTTAATGGTGTGAGCACAGAAGTAGATTTTACATCAATATGTTGTAACGATTCAAAGGAAGATGGCCTGACCACCACCCTTGAAAAGCCAACTGACTCTCAAACAACAAGCAGTAAGAAGAGGCGGAAAAAGAACTTAAAGGCCGATAAGGCACCAAAGCCTGAGGCTGATGCACAGTGTGAGGCAGAAGGAAAGGACACTGATGAAGTCCCATCAGTGCCGTCTAAAAAGAAGACAAATGCACCTGCTGTAGATGAAAGCACTGTAACCCCACTAAAAAATGAATATTCTGAGGACAGAGCAGCTCCAGAGAACCCTCAGGTGGAAGATGCTGAGAAACTATTTGAGATTAGCATGACAAAACCAGCAAAGAACAAAAAGAAGCTGTCAGCAGCCCAAGTAGAAGTGGTCTCTTCTGGAAAACCTGCCAAGAAAAAGAAGAGGAAGATCCCTGTGGAGTTTGAGTATGAGGCCGATGAGCTGGAAGCAGCTGCACAAAAGGCTACGTTGACCAGTGGCCCAGCAGAAGGACAAACTCCCACCAAGAAGTCAGCAAAATCAGTAAGTGTGAGTATTTAACAAGGTTAGATGATTTATTTGGGTTGAGACTACATTTACTTTTGGATAGCACTGAGACAGTATTGACTTTTAAAAAGGTTTTCCATTTCAGGGTTTGGGAGAGTTATCCACACCAATGTGCACAAAAAAGTCCCAAAAGAAAGTGAAGACTTCCACAGGGTCGGCATCTGACTTTATCAGCTTTAAAAGAAACCATATAGTCCCAACACCACTCTTTTGCAAAACCAAGGGAGGCCCCATCACCCTGCTGTCCAGCCAGAAGGTGACCCAACACAATCAGTTGTTCACACGTTAAAACAAACTTGGACAAGTTAGACCAAAACTAATCAGGAGGCTTTAATAACAAAGGAGGTTTATGAGAACATGTGTACATGTACTCAACTCAACTTTATTTGTAAAGCACTTTCAAAACAACAGTCGCAACAAAGTGCTGTACATAAACAAGCAAACAAGAACAATAAAATAAATAAAACGGGAAATAAACACTTAAATAGTTTCATTGCTTTTAAAAAAAAAATATTTAAGAAACGATAAATAAAAACAAACTATAAAAACACTAAAACAAGAGCAGAGTCTGATGCGTGGTTGAAAGCCAAGGAATAAAAATAGGTTTTTAGATGAGTTTTTAAAAATGGACAGTGAGGAGGCTTGTCTGATGTGCAAAGGCAGCTTATTCTGCAAATTGGGGGCTGCAACAGAGTAATTTAAGTGGTTCGGTTTCATTGTGTTCAGTTATTTAAGGCTTAGAGTAAATGCATCACCTCAGCTGCTCCAAATCTCCGTTATATTCATTTTTGTTAGCAGAGGTGGAAGTGAAGGCTACAAGTCCAGTTTTAAAGTTCTTGTTCTTGAGTATTTCTTCATATCAGTGTACACTTGTATTCCACTACATCCCAAAGAAAATATCGTGTGCTTTATACTGGACTACATTTATCTATATTAATAGTTTTTAACACAAGATGCTAAAAGGCTATAGTTGTTTTTTATAAACTAACCAGTAGTTGCCTACAAGAAATTAAAAGACTACCAGCTGCTATATAATTCTGAAATAGGCCATTCCGCATAATTACTTTTATTTTTTTTACATTAAGTATATTTAATGGTAGTAGTTTAGGCAATAGGTAAAACGTTTACTTGAGGAACATTTTGAATGCAGAACTCCTACTTGTAGATTTAAAAAAAACTATAGCTGGCCTTTCATTATATTTCATATACATAGATATAAAACACTGTCGTCTTATTTAGTGACAATTGATCAATGTGAAGAATTACTCGAGGCTAAAGAATGTCAGAGCAGCATGAAAGCGTGAGACTGAAGGTGAAAGTGTGTCTATCCTTGCTCCGTCTTCTCCTGCTGGGATTCATGGTGCTAATTGGACATTTATGGCAGCCATTCAGTGGTGTTCAATTACTGCTGTATGCTAGAATGTCCCATACATTATAACCATCGTCATAATAATGAATAAAAAAATAGCGTTCACACTGTCCGCACACACTAGCTAAAAGAACTTACGTCCTGATGGACTCAAACTTAACCCATGGTACTTACTCGAATTTCTTTTTTTTTTATTTTTTTTTTTTATTGGTGAAATGACGTAACAAACAAGGTGACATGAGGGACAAATACACTACACCATGTGGACCACAAGTAGAGACGAAACATAAATGTACAACGATTTGCACAGAGGCATCACAGGTGTATGTGGATGAGGGGCAGATGCTACAACATGTATATAAATATATATAACATGGCTCACTTATGTACAAAACAATGAAAATAAATATGCAAACAAAGCAAGAAGCACTAACATGAGAAGAGAGGGAAGAGGAAAGAGAGAGAAAATAAATAAGAATAAATAAAAATATAAATTAAAAAAATGAAAATTTCTTGACTTAATCTGTGCTTGTGTTGTATTAACTCTCAAATGTCCATGGCTTTGGATAAAGCGTCTGCTACATGACATTGTTGTAGAATATTCTGGGATTATCCCTTTGTCTGTCCGTCTCATTCTTGTGAACGTAATACTTTAGGAACATTTTTGAGGGATTTTTTTTCAAATTAGCCAGGAATGTCCAGTTGAACTCAAGGATGAACTGATAAGATTATGGAGGTCAAAGGTGAATGACCACACATGTCCCATTCTTGCGTATGTGATTATTGATTAACATAATCCTATTCCGATAGTATCCCCAACCCATTGCACCATTTAGATTTACAATATGACCAATTAAAACATATGTTAGCTGGTATGAAAACAGATTTATTAACACACAAAGAATACAAATAAGAAAAAAAAAACATCCAATCAATAATTGTATAAATTGCTCAGGGTTTCTAAATTGTAAGAGTAAAGTAGAGTGCAGATTTTGCCAATTTTAGAACAGTTTAATTACAATATATGGATTCTTTTGGACATGATACAATATTACATAGTCTTCATGGTGGTAACTGAACATTTATGACAGACATCGATAGGTGTTCAATTACTGCTGTGTGCTAGAATGTCCCATGTACAGGGGTGCACATAACTTTAACGGTCTAGTTCTCAAGGGAGCACCTGGAGGTGTTGCTTGGTGCAGCACAAGCTCAGGGCTGCACCATGATGGCCAAAATGATAATCACCATTATTTTGATCTATATGAGATCACGATTAATTTTGACCATTATTTGTTGATTTAACAGAAACCTTTTTATTGTCATAAATATACTGTTTTCACAACCATATTGTGCTGTATTCCTGCTAATGTACAAATATGAGCATCAAAATAAAATTGATCTTATTAACCAAAAATCAGTCCATCTCCTTAAAGAATAAATACATCAAACAAATCAATAATAGTACTCTTTGCATATGACCTCTTCTAGTTTTGTCTCTAGCCTTGAACCAGAAATGCTTCCTTACATTGGATGACGATCACAATCAGATGTTTTTATGCACATCACGTCTCACGGATCAAATAGGACTCTGAACCTGCCCACTAGTTATGTTCACCCCTGCCCATGCCCCCCATGTATTCTTCACACATAATCTACACAGATAATAATTAATACATAAAATTTTAAGTGTTTGCACTGTCCGCACGCACGACCTGAAAGCACTGACGTCCTAATGGACTCAAACTTAACCCATGGCACTTTGGCCTAGCAAAGGATGTCAATGCTAGTACAGTTCTGAGTTTGCCACCTGATCTCTTAAAGAGAGCCTAAAAAAAATCTGTCAAACAGCACTTGTTCATTTTGAGAACCTCTTTAATCAACTTTGAGACAGTTCTTTTAATTGGTATTTATGTATGAATATAACTTTTTTTTTTCCTTAAATGTTTTGTTATTGCTGTGGTGTATCTGGTATTGAATATTTTTTAATATCACTATATCAAAGTTACTTGATGCTCTCACCAGGTCTTCCATGGTCAGAGGATGTGTTTGTGTTATTGGACTGGATTTACAACCCTGATTTAAAAAAAAAAAAAAAAGCATTGAAGTCAATGGAAACAATACAGAGCATATAAAAGAACAGTTTCCCAGTTGATTATCTTTTTACTGTGCTCTAATCAATGTATGCTGCAAAGGATTTGGAAATAACTGCATTCTGTTTTTATGTGTAATTGGGCTTGTAAGCTTCTGGGTTAAGTACTTTTTAAATTACCTTCTTTTGTTGATATGTTTTGACAAGTGACACGATGCAAGTGTAGTATTTACAAGGAAGTTAAGTCCAATCCCCCACTGGACGCGTTTTTTTAGAGGCATTTTTTATGCGAATCACTCACAATAGGATTCCATTCTATTCAATGTGTCAGTCATCACTGATGCGCTTGTCACAGAGACCCCTGACATTTTTTCAAGTTTGAAGTCTATTTTTGTTTAGTTTATTGAATAGTTTTGTGCATATACAGCTGTTTAAATCACAGAACTATCCCGCTGCATATGTGTTTTGAAAATATTAACCCCATCTACGTTCATTGAACAGTGCTGCCAACTCTGCCTGCCTCTCACCTCGCGCCTTTTACCTCTAGACTGACTGAACAACACACAACTGTGGCATAATGCTGCCCCATTGTATCATTTTTTAGATAGCATGTCGGCATTCTGGGAGCAAAATAGGCATTATGCATCTAGTGTGTGTGTGCACATAAAGTTCCATGGCCAACTGTCCCTTTTACACAGATGTTCATTTAGCTCTGTGACTACCTCCACTCCGCCCCAAGGTTATTATAGTGAACGAAAACTAACGGAAACTAGAATTGGAAAAAATATTTTCGTCAACTGAAATAAGAATAAAAAAAGGTTTTTAAAAAAACGATAACTAACTGAAACTGTATTGTGTAGTTACAAAACTAACTAAAGTGTAAAGTTATAGTGAAAATGTCCTTCATTTTTGTCTTTGTCAACTTTTTTCATACGTAAACCTTTTTGGTTGATATGAAATCTATTTCATCGATCTGGTTTTATGACTTAATAAACTTATTGGGGCTGAGATGGATCAGACAAAGGAAATAAAGGCAACATTTATTGTGACTTTTTTTTAATCTCGCACCCAACAAATACCTCATTAACAACTAAAACTAATAAACTTAACTAAAACTAAGCATTTTCCAAAAAATAAAAAATAATTAAAACTAGCAAACTCACTCTAAAAACCTATTAAAACTAACTGAATTTGAAAACAAAAATTGACAACGAAATTAAATTATAATTAAAAGTATTATAACCTTGCTTTGCCCCCGTTATCCTTTTTTTTTAAACTTGTAAACAGAATAGTGAGGCTGTGTAAAAAGGACTATTCATAAATCTCTCTAGTAGATAAAAAAAAACTGTTCATGTATTGGTGCAGCTCCACTGTTCACTGATGCTAATTAAGACGTACTGTATGATTTATTTTCTATGTTTATGTTCCACAGAAGAGCCAAACCCCAAAATCTGAATCCAAGAAGGTGACCTTCGGCCTCAAAAATAATAAAACAGCCGGTAAGAAATTGAATACAATTTGTTTTATTTAATACTAAATCAATGTAAAAAAAAAAATCAAATTGATGAGGATCACTTGTGCATTTAGTTCAATTCAAAAGTGATGTGGGCCCTTTGATTGGATGTAAAGTTGTCTTGAGTAACTCACTTGATTCTCAGAAAACATTACAGCATGACAAAGTAGAATATTGAGTCTATAGTAGCTTATTTAATTTAGTTTTACATGAACCGATACGTCTCGTCCTGTTTGTGTATGACATTAGTTATAACAATGTGCAGTTAGAATCTTGTGCTAATGATGCAACCACCTTTGCATTTTTTACTTCTCTTTATGACACCACAGAAGATAAACACAGCTCAATGAAGTGTAAAGTCACAGTAATAAGAAAAGTCCAGTCTACTACAATTGCAGGCATAGATCATCTAAATCGTAGTAGTGCTGTAAAATGAAATCCCACCAAAAAGCCCAATTTATAGGTGTTCATATTACACGCTCTTCATCAGCAGATTGAGTTTTCCCAGTTGGCATTGTAGGTTCAAATTTTATTTTATTTTTTCTTTACACCATGTTCAACTTTTTATACATTTTATAAATGGACCTTGTAGTGAGATAGTATTCTCAACTGTTTTTTTTCTTCAAGGTTAAGAATGAACCATAAACAGATTAATAGTATCAAGTGTTTGGTCCAGATTAAAAACAAGGGGCGACAGGCCCTTCTCAGTAGCAGCCCCCAGACTCTGGACCTGCCTCCTCTACATCCATGCAGCGCATCCATGCAGTCCCTAAATGTTTTTAAGTCTCACCTAAAAACCCACCTCTTTTCTCTTGCCTTCCATTAGTTTTCCTCCAGCAAGTGCTAGGGAATCGTGTCCCCTAGTAATCCCTCAGTGCCTTTAAAATTATCCCTTTTAATTTATTGTAACTGTTGCAGGCAATGTCTTTTAACCAATTTAGTTTTTTTTCTTCTGTTTCTTTCACCTTTGTCAATTCTGTATTTTTTTTCCCCTTTTTTTTTTACACAGCCGTCTGTAAAAGCGCTATAGAAATAAATTTGACTTGACTTTGTAGTTCTGCAAGATTAATCATTTTGTTAAACATTACAGTATGCATATTTATTCAAACCATACATATAGAATGTGATTGACAGGTATATTAAGGCGGAGTCGCAAAAAAGGAGCAAATGTCCCTTTCCTTACTTACCTTGCTCAAGGGCACTTTGTTCTGTCAGTCCTTGGATTCTAACTGGCGACCCTCCGGTTACAAGCCCAGTTCTCTTACCTCAGCTAGACTTTCCTGTCCCTCCAAATGAAGGGGTTCTGTCCACAGAAAGACTAGAGGGCTTTTAATTTGAAACAGGAGCCTGAGTCAAAAAAATACATGCATGTGACATTTCTTCAGTTGTAGACATTGAAACGGTAGTAAAAGGTGTAATGTTGCTGGTATGATGCCAAGTTGACTGACAGAAAAAGATAATTGGCCTTCACTGTCTTTGCAGAAAGCTGCATGCTCCACAGCTGAATGTTTAGACGTGGCTCAGCCTTGCTGCGCTGCTCTAACCTCTTAACAAGGGCGGCAAAATAAAAAGAGCTTCCACAATGCATACAAACTGCTCAGGTACTGTGGCCTGGGCGTTAGACCCTATATAAGGATTTGATCAGAATATTTTCATGGGTTTAGAGATAAGAAAAACTTTTGTTCTACTAATGGATGTAGACTTATTGATGTTATAATGAAAGGATTCTCTCATTTGAAATTAGGGTCTTCTGTTTTCAGTGCAGTATTTTTCAGTATTGTCTTATCTTATTACCACTTGAGGGTTCCTCACCAGTTTTGCCTTCACGTCTCATGTAAATTCTCACAGCATACAAACAGCTTTTATTTTCAGGACATCTGGTCAGCCTGGAGTCTAAACAGCCTTTGTGACTTTTGTGTTTTTTTTTCCATGTCATGGTGCAGAGTTTAGGAAGACGGATCGCAGCCTGCTAGTGAGTCCAGATGGGTCATCACGTGTGCCCTTTGACCCAGAGCAGAAACCCAAATTTGGGGTCTTAAAGAGTCCACCCATCACACGTTCAGCCAGAAAGACCAAGAAGAAGACCGCTTTGGATACTCCAAAGAGCACGCCTAAACGACGGCCGTCTGCAGCAGACTTCTTCTAGTATCCACGCTGTCTAACCATAGCTATCGATGTAATGCTGTCTATCAGCTGGTGACTAGATAGATTTAAAAGACTTCTTCCTTTGGAGAGATTTATAGAAGTATTTTTTATTTTTATCTGATATCAATGTTGCTTTTTGGCTCTGACTGACCTGATGTTTTAATAAAGCTACTTCATATCAGCTTTCAAATTTGATCAATTTTTCACTTTTTGTATGATCAAGTTTGATTCATCATACATCAAAAAGTTATTTTGCTTTTCTTTCTTTAAGGACACTTTCACAACCCAAAGTTTAGTCCGTTTCAGTGGAACTCTGGTGCTGTTAAGTCTTTTGGTCATCATTTGGTTGCTGGTGAACGTTCCAATCGTACTCTGGTGCGGACCAAAACAACCGGTCCAAGAACACTTTCCAGAGGATTCTCTGTCCATTTCCACAAGAACCCTTGTGCAGTTTGATTGCACATGAATGTAATCCAACCCAATTACAGGAAATTAACCAAAACACAGCAAATTGTGGGCTACCTGCGAGGGCGTTTTGTGAGATGTACACATCAACAGATGCAACGTGTCGGGGAGAGAACTGACTTGAACTTCTGCTGAAGTCTGACGTAAAGTAAAGATGACTAAAACAATGTTTATTAAACAGTTCGAGGTCAATTTGAGGAGAAAGGATTTGTGTTCACAATCGATCAGTGCAGGTCCGTGTTCCATGTTTATTTCTGTGCTAGTTTTCCACCACCAACATATATAGTATACTTCCAGCCATCCATCTTTGTAAACCCCCTCCACAAATCTTGTATAAAAGAAACAGTACTGTGCTGATGCTATGTCATATAAATAATTATCTTCACCATTCTCAGGTAAAACATTTTATTTTTCACATTTTAAGCTCTTGACAAGTCAGACGAATGATTAAAAAGGTGTAGAGAATACCCCAAATCCAAAGGTTTTCCCCATATTTTACTCCATGCAAAGCTTTAGAGTAATAGTACATCTTCTACATAGAAAATGACACGATGCACATAGTATGTCACACTAGCAAGGAGTGTAAAGTAATACATTACAAGTCCTTTAATACTGTTACTACCTAAGTTTGATTGAGAGTGGCACAAGTTTTGTTGTATACTTAAATGGCAACCAAAAAAATCTCAAGTAATTGAATACTAACAAGCTATAAAAACACAAATCCTCCTGAGAGAGAATGACACTGACCTATCTGTCAAAAGGAAACTGGCCCCAATATGAATCAGACCCATAAAAAAACAACAAATACATCATCATCCAGTGCATGTAATTAACTCACATAAAAGCATACAGTAGGAGCTGCTGTGGTGGTGTGTTCACCGTCACATCTATTTAAGTCAATAAATAAATGCTGTTTTCCCTTTCACTACAGTCAATTACACTGTAACCCTCAATACACTGAACACATGACATCAACTGACACTTGAAATGGATCAAAATAAGATAAAAAATTTAAAAAGAGAGAGGAGCATCAAACTATCAATCTAAAAAACATATTTAAAGATTGCATGTATACATGTGTGTGTTTGTGAGAGAGAGAGACAGTCATAACAGACACTCTAACCCCATAAATCCTCAGTCCGGCCAAACTTGTAGATCAAAGTGCTACAGAGAGAGAGAGAAAGGACATGAGGACACATTGATCTCTGCAGCAGAAATAACAGAAGAGCTTGTAAGATGATATTTTTACACTATTACATTTCATTCATCTGATGTTCAGTTGAAGCAGGAACAGAACACCTTGTTGAAGCTTTGAGTGTTTGGACTGTTAGAGCAACAAAAGGTGGTGGAAGCAATCAGTGCATTTGAACAAGAAAACAGGTTGCTATAGTAACTAAACTATACAATCAACTTATGGATGAAGCAGGTCAAATTTTAGCTGGTCCACCCGTTGTGATTGACGCCAGTTTACACATTAAAAACTGGGATTTGTCACCTCATGCATTGCATGAGCAGACTCTTTTATGATGGTCTTCTCTGACTTGTGTGATCAGTTCTCAGAGCCTGATGTTTGCTGTTGATGTTCACAGTGCTGAAAGCTATACTATAAAAATCCACAAGTGGCATTGCACCATGTCCACGTGGCCAGTAGTCTGAACAAGATAAATACAATCTCACACAACTAAACGGACCCAGGTCTGCAGATATCAACAGCTATTTTTCAGCTCTGGTTATCTTAGACAGAACAGTATTATGGGGTGGACTTTAAACCATAAATAAATATCACGTCCAGTATTGGCATACTTAATTGCGTTGCTTGCAATGCAAATAGCAGTACACAAATATTGAGTAACCTTAATTTAATACACACGTTGATTTGAGTCCAGCTTCATGTAATACTCACCTAAAAAAGATGAAGGCATTCTGAAAGAACACAGCGATCCCAGGGGCCACTTCCTTCTCTAAAAAACAAACAAAAACTCAATCACATTTAGTAACACAAGAGGAAATAAATGGGTGTTAGGCATTTTTGCAAATAGAGTCCTGTAAGGCAGATAGAAGATGAAACGGTTATTCTATGCATGACTGAGACATAATAAACAGTCTGTGACGGAGGAAAGAAAAAAACATTTGTACAGTACACTGGTATGGTGAAGAAGGAATAATGTGGTGTTCAAGTGGAGGGATACTTACTGGGCACCACATAGCCACCGAACAGGATCCAGATGGAGGCGATGAGCGAACCAAACATCATCATGAAGCCGATAAACAGCCAGAGACGAGCTCCTGCAAAGACATCAGCATGGTGAGCGTTCATTCAGGGTTCACCCTGGACACGTCTCCAGACTACCACAGGGCTGACACATAGTCATGGCCAAAAATATTGGCACCCCTGCACTTCAGTCAGATAATGCACCACTTCTCCCAGAAAAGTGTTGCAATTACAAATGCTTTGGTATTCACATGTTTATTTCTTTTGTTCGCATTGGAACAACACAAAAAAGCAGAGAAAAAAGCCAAATCTGATCATTCCGCACAGAACTCCAAAAATGGACTGGACAAAATTATTGGCACCTTTTCAAAACTGTAAGATATCATTTGTTTTTCAAGCATGTGATGCTCCTTTAATTTGTATTTAAACTCACCTGTGACAAGTAACAGGTGCTGGCAATATAGAAATCACACTTGCAGCCATATTTCTATATGCCACCTAATTTGTTTGCACAATCATTGGGTGGTAGAAAAAAATTACATGGGATCATAATATGAACTGCCACAAGGGCGAGGCTAGATCTTCCCAGTTATTCCAAACTCCTATGTTTAATTAGATGTGTGGAAATACTGTGGATTCCAAACTTAAAACAGAGCTGACTGCCTACTGCAATAAAAATATTTGTTTCTTCGCTAAATGTAAGGTAAAGTGATTCTAGTTCCTTTTAGTGCCATTTTAAAGCATATTTTTGTGATTGATATTGGAAATCGCAAATATTTTGGCCAAGTAATGGTGAAATTAAATTTTCATATTGTCCCGTGTTTGTGTGTCAAGATAATAAGTGACTGTGTTACACAAATACTGACCATTTACACTGCTTTACAAGTCTTTTTTTCTGTGTGTTTTTACTTTTGTTGTTCATGTAAGGACGAGCAACAACCATGCTGAGGTCTTCTCTCCATGCTCCATGTAGTAGGTTTTTGATTTATAACACTGGCTTGTACTGTAATGTATTTCTTCAACTTCAACTCAATTTTAGAAGAAATGTCTCTCACATCAACAAAAATGGTTGCAACACAAAAAGGGTGTTTTGTTCTTGTGGATATAACTGGTCAGTCACGGTGTAGTTACATTGCCTCGTTTAAACGGCATGTCAGGGCAAGCGGGAGAGCAAACTATTTTTTGACCGCACTAAAAATGATCTTTTCAATGCCTTAACACCTAAAAATATGGACTGAAGCAGAATTTTTTGTTTGATTAAAACATGTTGTAAATTCATGTTTCTCACTCTTCAGTTATTGGAAATATTTGCACCACAGTTCAGAAACAATCCTATGCTGCCACCACTGGAATCTTTACAAATAGTATAATACTAATAATATTAGTGTAATAACTGTGCAGAAATGTCAACATTATGAATGAAGCTTTGAACGATTTGGTAGAACACAACATACCTGTCCTGCCAAGACAGCCCTCTCCATATGTGTCTCCTCTCACCTGGCCATTAGAAACTGCATTTATCCTAAAAACAAAGACACAGTCAACAGTTAAACAAAAAGAAACCAGTCCTAAGGATTCACTGAGCTACCTGCTTTGTTGAAACTGCAAAAACAAGATGTTTTTTGTGATGTCAAGAAATATTTTCAGTGTTTCTTAGGTCAAGCACAAATGGGATTTTCAGTATCTTTCTGACAGTTACAGTACTAGTATAGATATACACGCTTATCTCAATACATGTTATTCATCAGTCATATTTTAAATCCCTCAAAGCATAAAAAGAGGTTAATCCAATGCAGTCCAATGTTCTGTCAATTTCCTTCGGTGTGTGTCAATCTCTGTCATCATGACTGAGTGGACTACAAAATAATTTTCTATATATTTTTCAGTATTTTTGATATCGTCAAGAATATCGTTATCGCGATAATACTCTGAAATATCGTGATAATCTTTTAGGGCCATATCGCCCACCCCTAGACTGAGACAACAATGTCATTACACCATCTGCATTGAGAACATTTAAAAAAAAATGTCCATCATTTTCAATATTGTGAATTCTTTTGGCCATGATAATCGTTTCGTGAAAACCTAATACTGAGACAGTCTTACTCTCACTGCCATTTTAATAGTGTCTACAGTAATATTCCAAGCAGTGCAGGAGAGAAAACTCTGTTTTGTGCTTCATTACTTTCCAGACAGGCACAAAACACAAAAACATTAATAAACACCACAGCATCACAGCCTATATATCCATCACCTCAACCAAATCAGATGAATAACAGCTGAGCTCACTAGCAGAATATCTCTAGCCTTCATCCTCTAAACTGAGAAATAGATATTTTTCCCAGAAGGCATTTTGGCACACATTCAAGTTTTTTATACTGATAGAATACAGAGCATTACACAATCACATCCAAATATAATCACAGCATTCCAAAGTAAAACTAAACACAGTTTCAAATTGAACACAGTGGCTGTCATTTATCAAACGAGCGACAGAAAGTGATCGTAAAGTGGCCGTACGATCATTTCTACTCAAGGCTCGGCATTTATCAATGTGGACGTGAGCGGAGGGTACGATCAGATCTCAGTCTGCTCTCAGCTCGTGTACGCTAATTTAAGTCAGCGTGAAGTCCACACGTCTGAGTCTGAGAATTGATCTTAAACTATTGTATCGATGCCTGGAGCTGATAAAACTCTGTGGTGTTTTGTTTTTTAATGGTGACAAACCAAAGCATGTTTAGGCTACATCATTTATCATTAAAACATAATTTAAAATAAATACACCCTGCGACCGTGACATTCTTTAACCAGAAAACTAGCCGAGGATATTAAATGTTGTTGTATTCTGCTATTTAACGCACCACTGTTATCCGGCTCAGGCACCGGAGCATCAGTGACTCCTCCAGCTGTTCTGACTGGATAGAAACATAATAGGTAATGGACGCTTGTTTCCAGCTGCAACATTTATCAACAGCCAACCATTCTCACGCTGTGATTGGCCAGATACGAACATTTCATGAACATATTCACATGAACCCTGTCGTAAGACGATATATAAGAGCGGATCTGCACTGGTTTCTACGTTCGTTTGATAAATAAGGGCCAGTGACAGCGTTTTAAGATTGGTTAACCAAAATTAACTTGTCAACAGACTGAAAGTTCACGTTAGAGGGCAGAAAAACTGAATCAGGTGCTGCAGCCATTTTATGCATCTGTTCAACATTAGAAGGCTACACAGTTCATGTTGCTGTGGACACAGTTCCACCAGTAGAATCTAACAGACTATTTGTTGTTTAACGGAACCAATCAAACCTTATTTAAATCAACAAAATCCTTTAGATTAATATTTTTGATATATCAATGATTTGTAATGTAATTAGCGGGATAATGTATAGCGAGCGGGTCTTTAATGTCAAAAGAAACCCTTCAAGATTGAGGTTCATTTAAACAATGACCCGCTAACTGTACGTTATCCCTTACTTAAAATCACATTTTGTCAGTACTTTCCAACTTTCATTCCCTAAGACACAAGGACGGATAGCTGAATGTGCCTACTAGACACAGGCCCAGGCCAGGTGCCTGCTGGATCAGGGGCTCTGGGCTAGAGTCACAGTATGAAGTGACTGTGGATATTTTTGGTGGTAGAGTCACAAAGGGCTCAGTTAAAAAGGCACAAAACAACTACAATTACACACAAAACAATCTTAGATCAAAAGTGATCACAGACAGAAAAAAAGAGACTTTAAGTGACCATAAAAAGACACAAAACAGTCACAAGAGACTGAAAGAGACCACAGAGAGATACAGAGACTGAAACTCACCATAAAGAGACATAAAACAGCAACAGAGACTGAACGTCACCACATTAAGGAAGGATCCCACCAAGGGAGGGTCCTACCAAGGAAGGGTCCTACCAAGGAAGGGCCCTACCAAGGAAGGATCCTTGACTTTGGGATAAAGCCAGTTTCTCACTCTAGTTATTCTACAGACAAATACATGTGTACACAGAGTGTCCAACACTTACATGAAGAATGCTATAGTGGAGAAGACACCACATGTGTGGAATGCATGATTCATCTGCTCCTGGGATGGATAGGTCACTGCTGCATCAATCATGATCCACCAGCCTGTGAAGAACTGAGACAGGAGAATACAGGATTGAGGTATTGGAGTACATGTGATTTCCATGATCCATGATTCTCTTATACTGTAATGCTAAGGGAAGATGATGGGAAAGAGAAAATACAGGGAGGATTGCAAGTGGCACAGTCCTTAAAGATTGCATTGACGTGAAATTAAGAGGAAGAAACAGGGAAAATTAAAGAGAAAATAATGGTTGTGGAATAGTAGTGACGAAAAACATCACCCTCATGATTGTTAAATCTTGTCCTTTGTCCTTTACTCAACACAAAGACAGTCCACACAAATATTTGTGCTCTCTACCTCTAGAGCCACTGACCAGAACTCCAGAGACGACAGAAGCCACTGCATTCCTCCTCTCCCCCCAGTCGATGCACTCGCACTCTGGCCAGCGGAAATTATCCAGAAAGCCAGCCATCTGCAGCCCTCTTCGTGTCCTCCTTCTTCTTTTTCTCTGATCCTTATGGCCTCAGGTGAACCAGTCCTCCTCCTGACTTTGTATGCGTCAACACCTGCTTCACCTGCTCTTCTCCACAAACTGCAAGCTGCTCTCCTTCTGCCTGAGATCAGTTACTGTCAAAGACGCCTGTTGGGTAAGCATACATTTGTGTCTTATTAACATCTTCTGAACAGGACCTTTGGCTCTGTGTAACAGTTAGGTTTCATGGAATAGAATTATTTTAAGTTTGCAAAGTTGAGAAGGGTTTCTCATGCCCGTCCTTTTAGGACAGTTTTCATTAGATCATTATGAATGGATTTTTTTTTAAATCACCGCTTGTATCTGATACAGCCAGCATGACCTTTAACATGTTCTTAATTTTCATTGAATGAAAATGTAAAGTCTAAACATACAACATGTCTTCATTGGAATTAAGCCATAAAACTATTCACGTGTAAAATCAACCTCCTCTTATACTCACCAGACAGAACTTGACTTAAACATTGTTTTTTATAACTTTATAAAACAAACTGTTACGATAAATTGTATGTATACTATAATATGATGTGGATATTTGTTTAAAAGTATACAATCATGAATTTATAAGTAATTGTCAATTCAGTAATTTGTCATGTTGGCTAACCAAGGTGCCCAAAGCTTTGAAACATGACATTTCATTTGACTTTTGTCCACGATGGTTAGCTAATTATTTCTACAGCTTGGCAGACCAGCGGTAAATAGTCAAAGGAAAGATGGGACGGTATTCATTCATTCATTCAGTCAGTCAGTCAGTCAGTCAGTGAATTCATTATTAGCGGCACAATTACATGTTAAACATATGAAGGTACGCTTAGGGCTGGGCGATATATAGATATAAAAATATATAGATATTTATGTTCACTTAAATAAACAGTTTCAATAAAACTACTTGTGACATGTCATATTTGACTTTGACTGAACATTTGCTCTCACTTTGTGATAAAAAATATCAAGATATATATCGTATATCGATATTCAGCCTAAATATATCAGGATGACTTTTGGTCCATATCGCCCAGCCCTAGGTACACTGAGCATCATCAATGCTCTGCATCTTAACTCAGAAAAGGGCTGGGCGATCTTTTTCTGAAATAAATATATGTATATGAGAAAAGAATACCAAACATTACAAAAGAACTAAATTTGGCAAACCCTAGTAAGGGCAGCATTTACATATATATATATATATATAAAGAAATAAATTTAACTATATCGATATATGCGAAATATATATTGATATAGCTTTTATATCGATATATCGCCCAGCCCTAACTCGGATTGAAGTTTCTGACCTCCAATAGAAACCATGCTAGAAGATCTAACTATATAATTTTAATGAAGGGAGTTTCAAATATTCCAATAATGAACATAAACACACAAGAGTCCGTCTAAAGTAACACAGCGGTGACTCCTAACGACCAAGGTCCACTTCCTGCACAACAGTGCTATAGAGTAAAACATGAATGGACTGTGGATTGGTACTTGGACCGCTTAATAACCCAAATAAATAAACTCTCTCTCTCTCTCTCCCCCTCCCCTGGTTGACTCCAGGCTGTTAATGCTCTGGAGCTAACGGTACCGTTGGCTAGCATCATCTATTCTGCAGCTGAGTGCACTTTAAGCTAACGGTTAACGGATATAAACCATGTACGTTCTCAGTTTAACCTTCAGAATAATTTTAAACCCACTATGAAGTGTATTTTATGTAAGGTCGCATGCAGCTGCCCACCTTGTTGAGAGACCGAGGTCGCTTTCAGTTTCCATTGAACATAGCTTTACCGCTTTGTCGTCAACCTCTTCTTCTTCGTCGACAGCATAATCAGCAGCAGCTTCTTCTTCTTCTTCTTCTTCTTCTTCTTCTTTGGTGTTTTACGGAAGCTGGCATCCAGTATTGCATTACTGCCATCTACAGGTTCCATCCTCCCTTACTGTACGTATGCACCCCACTATACCACTGATGTTCCACTGTCTTAGCCTCCTGACAGTAGTCACCTCTCTCCAGAAGGTGGCGGTAATGCACCTAAAAGCGTTTTTACCAACAGCCATAAACCAGAAGAAGAAGAAGAAGAAGACGAAGAAGACGAGCCGCATCCTAAACACATCCATGCAAAACAACTTGGTTATTTGACCGTTTATGTCCAGACACCACTAGCGGGACATTTTAAAAGGTGCAGCATGCAGCAGGACGACATGTCCGCTGACGCTGTGGTCACTGTCCGGCTGGTCAGGTCCTTCGAGCACAGAAACTTCAGACCTGTCGTGTTTCACCAAGTCACTTTAGACCAGACGGTGCAGGACTTCATGCAGCTGGTCAGAGACGGTGAGTCAACACAGACACTACATCATATGTTGTTATCAAAGGGAATAAATACACTAAAATAATAAACCTTTTTCTTCCAGATGTAGCCAAAAGAGTAGGACTTCCTCCTCCTTTCAAGAAATACGCTTATGGTATGTATGACGTCAGTTTAAGGCTCGTTTTTCAACAATAATCCCTATTTTCTCAGACCAAGTATTTTATAATTTCTTACAAATTAATAACGAAGCAACCTTTATGGAAGTTTGATTGTCGTGGGAAGTGGTGGACCAGCTGGGTTTGTTCCATCAAGGTGGACTCAGGAAAAGCCTGGTTTATTATGATAAGTCTCTAATTTAAGTGAGAGATGCGATCCATGATAGTGGCTTATGTGACTCTCTGCTCAGTAACCATGGTAATTTATACCGCTGAGTAACCATAGTAACTGATACCACATAACTAGCCTGCTCTGGGGGAGAATAACTGACAAGCTAACTTTAGTTTAGGGCTGGGCGATATGGGCCAAAAGTCATATCCCCATATATTTAGGCTGAATACCGATATACGATATATAAACTGATATTTTTATCACAAAGTGAGAGCAAATGTTCAGTCAAAGCCAAATACACGACATGTCACAAGAAGTGTTACTGAAACTGTTTATTTAAGTGAACATAAATACTGTATTTTAATTTTTTTTTAAATCAAAGCTCCATAAAGTGCACATTCAAATAAAAAAATATCTTAATTAAAAATAGCCTATGAAATAAAAAAGGCCAATTTTTTTCTGAAATAAATATATTTATATGAAAAATTAATAACAAACATTACAAAAGAACTAAATATGACAAACCCTAGTAAGGGCAGCATTTATGTATAAAGAAAGAAAAAAAAGTGAACTATAGTGATATATGCGATGTGGTCTAATTCAATATATCACATTTAAAAATATATCGATATATCTTTTATATGATATATCAATGTATATGTGTGTGTGTGTATATATATGTTAGATTTTTGATGTGATTTTGAATGCAGCTCTTTCTTATATATTATTTTCTTTATATTTATATATATATATATATATATATATATGTGTGTATATATATTCACTCTATAGCATCTGGAAAAATACATGCATTGCGCATCTGATTCCATTCTGTTGTATTTTCAGACACAATGAAGATTGTACACCAAGCACATGGAGCAAAGGTATCTATCAAAAGATGTGCTAGACTGCTGGGCTAGACATGAAGTGTGTGTCTGAAGTAGAGCCCCAGTTATATATTGGTACAACAATTATATCGACTGGTTGTGAGCTATTTACTTTATATCAGTGTCTGCGTATGTTGTCCAATATGCCAAGACATGAAAATCTTGTTTTACAGACACAATGCAGATAGATGCTTGGCTTGATTTAGAAATGGTGTCAATACATTTGTCCAGCAGAGGGCGCTCTGACTCCATTGTTTACTGTGTGCACTCTGGTAAACATGAAGCCTAGTGCCACAGCAGTCAGACAGTGGTGACTGTAAAACAGTCAGCTGAAAACTAGTTTGTGATATACATTCATTTAAGGTTCTGACTTTTTTTTCTTCTGACCTACTTTTTCTTTTACTTTAATATTATCATAATATATATTAATGGAAAAACTACATATAGATTTTTTTCCTTCTCCTTTGCTTGCTGTAACATATAACCAATATTGTAAGTTTACCAGGAAGTAATGAAAGGCGATTCCAGGCAAAGTAACTAACAGATGCTCCAAACGAGCCTGCACTCAAGGTCATTTACATATATGTGTGTCAATCAATTGACTCTTGGTAGTAATAGCACACTGTAACAGCCCTGCATTCAAAACTTAACTTAAGTAAAAGGAAAAAAATATCAGCATCAAAATGTACTTAAAGTGTGAAAAGTAAAAGTACTCACTATGCAGAAAGGCCCCACTCAAATTTGTATATATATCCCAAATACACTATTGGATCATTGTTATTAATGCATGTATTATAATGATATATATTTTGCAGTGAGTCTGCAGCACAGTCAACAAGATTATCAGTTTGGGTGGGACTGAAGTTAACATAGTAGTCCTTTGTAGTGTGTAGTCTAGTACTGCGACTTCAAAGGTTGTTAAATAATGGTCTGATAAAAACAGGATTATGTGGAAAACTATTAACTGTTAATTAACAAAGGCAAGAGTGTGCTTCAGTGTGTGTGTGTGTGTGTGTGTGTGTGTGTGTTTTATGTGCACTCCTACTGATGCCAGTCAAATCTAATGAAGAGATAAAAGCAGTTATAAGGTTATCATTAGCAATTCGGGAGATGTTTTTGACCATTTCCATCAATTCTTAAGTGCTCAAAAATGGTAAAATTGCGTACATAATCTGTGGAACAAATGGTAATTAGTGCCACAATTTATGAGACATAATTGAGCACATGAATGACCTTCATATGCTCCAGTCATTATGTTGTAAGCCCTTATACACTTTGACAATTTAATTTAATGAATTACCTGATTTTTATGATAGATTTTGGACTTGAAATCCTGACACAGTTGCTCATCTCAAATGAGTCATCAGGTTCCCAGTTTTTAGATGGTGTACACCACTCTGTTGACCTGCTATCTTTCCCTAAATAGACAGTAAAAAGGAGGGGTGTATTACAGGATGTTCATGCACCAAATCCTGCCGGGCTTCTGTTGGTTGAAATAAAAATGAAAACCATTCTTCAAGCTGAGGGCAATAATCCCACCAACTTTTGTGAAGGTCATAAGAAGTGTATCCTGAGCCTGGTGTGTGTGTTGGGGTTGCTAATGAACCCAATGACTAGCAATGGGTTCCTCACACTTTGACTCACTTTTGTTGCAGTCAATGCAGTACACATGGAGCCCACTAGGTCATGTGTTGCACCTAATGGATCAGGCATTGTCATTGCAGTAATGTACTTACATGAACAATAAGTTACAGTCATGGAAACTATAAGATAAATAATTTAGTGATATGGATCTCCACTGAATGACCTGAGAATCATCTGTACATTAACAACAGAACAAGGTTTCAAAATCAGAAACCATGAAATATTTATCACTTTTTAATAGTTTTTATGGTTTTCAGCCTGCATGTAATTATGGAATTCTGTGGTCTTTTGAAAACCCATGTCTCCATTTAAGTGGAAACTTTTATTTATGTTTTTTTTTCTTTCTTGGCAGACTAATGAGTTAGTGATGAGTTTAGCAGACGATGAAAAGCTCATTCTGCAAGATGGCCAAACCCTTCGAGCTGCTGGCATTGGTAAGAGATCTTTAAGTTCTAAGTGCGAACTGGACTGTACAGGGGACACTTAGCCTTCACTTCAATTGGTTTCATATATTTGACTGGGCAATATGATGATATATCTCATCAACATAATATCAAAATACCCAATTGGACATCTTTTCTTGTTATAACCTTCTTTTTTTAAATTTTTAAGATAATGAGGATTTTTTTTCAGCTTTTCAACATCAAATGTCAAATATTCAAGTCACTCCACAGTGAGTTAATTTGAACTCTAAATGAGTTGCAAGACTATTGACTATTCAGCTATTTATCAGATTTTCATCTGATTGTGATTTTTAAAAAGTTTTTTACTACCGTTTTTTTCAAACTGACTTTTTTTTTATCATAGAGACAGAGCACACTTTAGTCCCGCCCCCAACAAAGGGGAAATTTCCACATTAATCCATTGACTTGAATGAGGCTCTTTGTCTATTCAGTCTGTTTGCAAACAACAGAAACATGTCTAAAAGCTGCTGTGTGGTGAAATGGATCCAGATATAAGCAGACGTGAAACGTCAGTAGTGACTGACAACGCTAACTGCATTCCTGGAAGTTGAAAGAATTGAACAAGAGTACAAGTAACTCATGTAGAATGTGGATCATTCCGAAAGCTATGCAGTATTACAGTTTTTCTCAATTGCTAAAACACTAAACCCTATTGTCTGAACCAAATGCTCAGTTGTCTGAACCCACTGATTGAATCAATCACTCTTTTGGCAAAACCATAAGCACTTTTCACCTGTTTAGACACAACTTGCCAACAAATTTTCATTGTGATGCACCCGTGCTGCATAATGGTGAGCACAGGTGACAAAAGTCAAACACAATTAAAGCACAAGTGTCACCACTTGAACACAACAACTCAAAATTGATCACACTTGTGGCTGATGATGTGAGGGAACATATAAGCCAGTTCAGAGAGCACTGGTTTGTGAGGCCCTACAATGGATAGAAATCTGAGAGGAAGAGTTCCTGTGAGAGGAGATCAAGGTGGTCGAGGTAATATCTGATGAAATCAGAACTACTGTGATTGACCATGTTCTTGTTCATGGTATGAGCATGAGTTAGGCCGGACAAAGGGTACAACCAAACATCAGTAGATTCACTGTGTCCACCATAATCCCAAGATTTAGAGAAGAGAACAGGTAATTACCTTTTTTGACATGATAGTACAGTATGTAAATGTTGACAGCAATTACTGTATGACATACGATACTGTAGCACAGTATACTGTAAGTAAATATATGTTTCAGTACACCACTGTACCAATGTACTGTAGTATTGTAATGGGGGGTTGGTCTAACTGTTTGTAGGCCTAGTATTTCGTGTATATTTTTTGCAACATTCATTTAGCCTACAGTGAACAATGAACATTTATTTCTCCAGCTTCATGTCCTGAGCATTGTGTTTTCTATTTTTCTATGTAGTGTTTAGTGACTGCTCAGTAGTGTTTTTAATTTTGATTGATTCGGGGCACGATTTGACAACATAGTTCAGTTTTGAGGACAGATTGGACTGTTTTGAGGTTAAAGTTTAGTTTTGCAAGAAGAGTCTGAGGTATTGTGAATGTAGCTTGAAAATTGGGTTTTGTGTTCACAGTTTAGAGAAAAGGAGAGCAGCTTTCATGAAATGTGTCTTAGCAATCGAGAAAAACTGTAAGTGCCTTAGCTTGCTAAAACAATGCTAACATTAGCTTGTATCGAGTTGGTATACTTTGACTTTTCTGTTTTTATTCATTATTTTTATGGTTCTACAAACATTATTCAGTTATATTTATAATAGAAATCAAGTATTTTTTTATTATAAGTTTTCTTAATTAAAACCAAAATCATTATCAAGAAAACCATGGAAAATGTCTAGATACCAGCTCTGAAATTAAACTCTTATCAGCTATTTTTGTTGTCATCATTATATTTGTCCAAACAAATGTACCTTAAGTTGTCCCAGGCTTTAAAATGGACAAGAAATTGAAGAAAACAATGGTATAATCATTTTTTCCTTGACTGTGTTTTGAATGTCCTGTAATCATGTACTGAGACCAGCAATAAAAAAACTTCTAAGAAGTAACTCTACAAATAATACTAATATTAAGAGCTTAACATTGATGATCTCATAATGTTAATGGTGAGTTTTATCAGTGTTAATTTAAACATTTTGTGTTTGTTATTTCAGCAAATGAAACAGAAGTTGCCTTCTTCAGGAAAGAAGACTATGGCCTCTATAAAGCAAATCCCCAAACGGCTTGGTGACAACAGTATTTTACTTACTTCGCTTACTTTAGCTATGTTGGGAATTCATAGGTCAAAGGC
This sequence comes from Centropristis striata, assembly GCF_030273125.1. Classification (NCBI taxonomy): domain Eukaryota; kingdom Metazoa; phylum Chordata; class Actinopteri; order Perciformes; family Serranidae; genus Centropristis; species Centropristis striata. Next base: position 25,460,331 of record NC_081526.1, on the reverse strand, counting down.
CAAACTCCACTAGAAACAACAGGAAAACAAGAATGATCCCATCATGTTTATATCACACAGATCTTATTTGAGGTTGTTTTAAAAACTGAAGCTTTTTATCCAATACATTACTGCTATGTTTTTATTTCCCTTTTTCTTGTTGTTGTGACCAGGGAAATCAATTTTCAAAGTTCTTTTATATTATGCTGAATAAAGATTTCTGACAAAAATTCGTTTTTTGAATATTGTTTTTTAAGGGGTATTGTCAGAGTCCATATACTGCAGTATACAACAACATTCCAGCTGTTTGTTGTGCTTATTTTTACTCATTACAAAACAGTTTAATGAACAAAATTGAGAGGGTGTTCAACTCTAGCGTAAACTGATGTCCATATTCACAGATATCTATTAGATGCAGCAAGATTTCTCCTGACTGAATTCACATTTATTATTAATGAAAAATGTTGTGGAATCTTTAAAGTATCTTCCATGCCCTTTTTCCAATCCAATCTACTTTAGTTATAGAGAATATTTTTAAAGACATTAAAGTTGACCAAAGTGCTACACAATGAATAAAAGGAATACAAATGTCATAAAATATATAAAACATAAGCTTGTAAAAAAAGAACACAAACTACATAAAAGCAAAAGTTCTGTAAATATTGAATGTCTATTGGCTACTTGACTTTAAAGGTTATTATATAAGGATTTGATGTTTGAGAATAATCTGTGTTTGATTTCTACTGAAGTAAAATCTTTATTTTTCGTCATCCGGTATATCTGTTAATGTGAAAATGTGTTTTTGTGTTTGTAAAAATAAATATGACTTCAGATCTTGCCGAGGATATATTAAATTCACTCTTATGGTTATTAATCCACAATTGTCGGGTGTAAACAAAGTTATAGTTATGTATTGCTTTGAATAGCTCATTGGGTAATGCAGGTGTGGTTACAGCAATTATGCAGGGTTGGCTTTGGATGTGGTAATGGGCCCAATGAGAAACCTTCTCATGGGTTAGGGTTAGACCTGCGATCATACCTTAATCCTTTGATGCACAAAAGTGCATTTTTATTTTCTATATCATTGCAATAAATTGTTTTCATCATTCAGTATTCCAGATTTTCCTCAATTAACTTGTTTTTGATAATCATACATCCTAATTTTTTTTTTCATTTCTTACTTTTTGGATAGAACCCCTTTTTTTTAACCCTCTCGAGTCAAAGATCACACCGGCATAATCAAATTACATGACTTTTTCATTAAGTCACAATATAAAAACGAAGCCTTGCCATCAACTTCCCATTAAAGTACTGCCTTGAAACTCCATGCCAGTTTTAGTTTGATGATGATAGGCCGAGTAAAACCAGAGATAAGGTCAAATATATTTAGTTTAAAAGTATAGAACTAGATGTCATCCTTATTTTATGACTTATATGTTGTATTTCTCCTTTGTCTCCTTTGTTCACATTTGCAACATTTAAAATCCTCCATTGAGCATGGTTGTGCTTTAAAGGTTGTTGTTTTTTAAAACAAACATCATTTACAAAACCAGATCTGTTTTGTGTTTTTTATGTGGTTCAAAATGTTGATCCAGTAAGTCGAAGTGAAAAAATAATTATCAGGTCATATAGTTGAGGTTGTGCAGAAAAAAATTAAACCAACACAGCATTGTAAACATTTTTAAGTTGTATATACAGGCAGAATAAAAGTTGATTCAAAAGCAGACAAAATAGGCCTACGCTTCTAATGCACAAGGTCAGTTTTGACCCATGTGTGTAAACTTGATGTAATAATACAAAAACTATTTTTCTTCATAAATTATGGAAGGAAAAATGGATATAATGATCTGTTGTAATAATTAAAAAAGATATTCAAACACACAGCCAGCATGAAATAACATGGGAAATGAATGCGGGTCATTATTGACCCATGTTGTGCATTAGAAAGTGTTTATATATTATGCATCAAAGGGTTAAAGTTTTTTAAAAAAGGACACATGTGTGTTAGTAAGTTGGAAGTATTGGAGATATATATGGTAAATTAATGTTATTTGAAGTCTTCATTCAATAAAAAGTCAATGGAGAGCAATGGATTGGTTCCCCTCCAGGGGGCGGGGCTTAATTGCTCTTTGTCTCTATTGGCACATACAGATTGACGACTACGATGCCCAAGCCAGCCAATGAACGGCCGTGATAATACATCAGTCCATGGGTGGGCCAATAGCAGTGAGGGGAGGGACCGTCATGACAACGGGCGTCGGCAGGAGTTTGATGATACAAAGTTCAGTGGACTTTACCTTGTCACGTTCAGCTCGTCTATCGGAAAATTAAGAAATGGCAGATCTTCAGGTGTGTATGAACTTAGTATGCAACATTAGGACATTTAAGCTTTATATTGTTCTGTGTCCTGTAAAGTTAACGATAGGGGAAGTTAAGCTGTGCTAGGTTTAGCTTACTAAACCTATAAGGGTCCTCAGAGCTGGTTTCCTTGTGCTGCCACATGCTAACGAACAGTAATGTTTATAACGCCTCTCCGACGGAATAAGCTGCTATTTTGTGAATTTCTTTGGTCATTGTCAGTTAAAACTTTGATGACGACATGAAATTGGGACATGTAACGGGATTTGTAACTCACCGTTACATCCCACGAGAAGTTAAATAGGTCAAAAAGCTTCTACTTTGAGTTCCTTGTGGTCAACATACATGCACTGTGAATGTCAAGGGGTTTTATTTTGAAAGGTAAGAACGAAAAGAGTGGATCTGGTATGTACAGTTTTTGGATGCATCTAATGTCACTTGATGCATCCACGTTTCCTCACTACGTCTCAGTCCCTCCCACAGGGACGCATGGAGATAGCAGGGCTGCTTCTATTGGCTGCGTCCCATGTTCATTAACTGTGGCTGTATCCTAATGTCAAGGGAGGATCCTCAGACGGCTGAATTTGAAGGATACTACGTCATCGACATCCGCCCAAAGACTGTCCCAATGTCCAGGATCCTCCAGAGGACAGAGTCCTTCTTTTGCCCAAATTCCGAGGATGAAGTAACTGTTATTGTACTATACTCTAAAATAAAATTTAAAAAATCACAGAACACATCTCCATGGTGAGTTATTTTCCGCTGCTTTTATGAAACTAAGTAGCGGCCAAATTCAGCCAGGATCAGTGAAATATTCAGGTTTAATCCACTTTGTGGCTTTTACTTGTTAAATCGTGGGGATTATACTTTAAAGCATCTAATCCCATTTTCACAAATATGTGGCAGAGTGTTGATGCCAAAGACACATTCATGTCGTGAACTAGTTTTGAAATTGCAGAGCTGAATTTAAGCAGGACGTTCAATTACGCAATGAAACACACCTGCACACTGAAGGTTTCATGTGTGCGTTATCACAGTGAAAGGAAGGACTCGCCTCTGGAGGACATGACTCAGAAGGAAGGATCCTACCAAGGAAGGATCCTTGACATTGGGATACAGCCTGTGTCTTTCAAGGGCGAGGACAGAGGAAAAGTTTTAGGACACATGAGACGTCCTTTCCTCTGAAGCGTTGTCCGTTTCTAATGACAGCGGATCACAGCTGGATCAGCTGTTTGTGTCTGCACAGATACACACATGCATTAATAATCACGTGTTTTCTCTGTGACGCCAGTTACCAGTTTAACAAACAGCTGCACATGAATAACAAGCTGCATTCTGTATTTACACTGTGAACTGTGTCCTGCTTGGGAATGCCTTTACATTGTTTTTTTATTATTATTTGCGTCTGTATATAGACTGTCTTGATTATAAATTAATTGTTTAATATCCCAAAAACAGATTAGATGTTTAATGGAAAATTGAAATGATATATCAAATCCACAGATCAAACCTACACCCAGGAATGATCAACCTCATGTGGGAGGGAATGTAAATGACAACGATGTCAAAGTTATTCTTGCTGACAGACAGACAGACTCTTTGAGATAGAGAGAGAAAACATGCTGGATCACTTTTGTTTCCAATTATTCATCTAATGTGCTATAAAAACACAATTTCTGTCTCAACCAGAGGAGCTCTCAGGTAAGTTAGGTACGATTGATTTAACAGGAATCGGTACTCTGTAGTACTAACAGTCATTCGCTAGGTACCCAACCCTGGTCACCAGTACAGGACAGATCTAGCAACCAATCATATACTTTTTCATTTTAAGATGGTAGTTTCATGCTGGAGTGAGTAAGGTTCTTGCCAGATGGTTTCATTGCTATTCAAATGCTAGTTAGTCAGACTTTAATATCATAATGAAGTAAATCTGGATTGCACAATGTACTGGCTATAGAATAATGACATCAGCAGCAAAGTCAGCTGCAGCTAGTCTGTGGCCTAGAGGTTAGTAATCAGGCATGTAACCGGAGAGTCGCCTGTTCGAATCCTAGGACTGACAGGTCAAGAACTGAAGTGCCTTTAAGCAAGGCACCTAACCCCCCACACTGCTCCCCGGGTGCAGAAATGTGCTGCCCACTGCTCCTAGCATGGTGTGTTCACTGGTGTGTAAAGGATGAATTAAATGCAGAGGAAAAATTGACTGCTTGTTGTTTCAGTGTGTGTGCAAAACTTAATCTTAACCTAATCTTATTTACTAGTCCAACAGCATGAAGACATCTGTATTGCAGCCTTTTATTTCACAAAGCTTTATTTCGCCAGTCAGAAATGTACTCTGTCTCACTCTGGCTCTCCTGTCCTCTTAGCTTCAGCTGTCAATGTCCACTTCAGTCTCTTTGCCTCTTAGTGTTGCTCTGAAGTTGTTGTCCTATCCTCTGCAGGCTAAATTTGATACAGCAGCAGCTGAGGTGAAGCAGCTGAAAACAAAGCCGACAGATGAAGAGATGCTGCAGATCTACTCTCTATTCAAGCAGGCCACTGTGGGTGATGTGAATACAGGTGAGAAAGCCCCCCTGCCTCCTGTAACACACTGCATTATCGCATAATGAGCTGCCTCTCACTGCGCACTACGCAGAGTAAAATAAATGAACAGATTAATTTAGTTGCTGCTCTAATAACATATTTATGGCATTAACACCACCTTTGTATACTGTATCTTTGGATGGCAGTGCTCTCTAGTTCACTTTTATCCTTTCTCTAATAATAGAATAATAGAAAAAGTGTGAATTTGTGAGTTTTTTCTCCAACTGACTCTTTATAAAGTCCTCGGACCACATGTCAGTTAAATGTTTGGTATCCTCCCACATGTGTTATAGTAGCTCATGTAGTGTTGTTTTTCCTTTATCTGGTTCTGATCACAGCCTGCCACAACTTGACAAATTGGTCAAGAAAAGGTGTTTTCACACTAAAAAACAAATCAACAAATCATGGATCAGTTTTATCTGGACTAATATCACCTCTTTTCATTGGGCCAAGGTTCTGTTGTTTGGTCCAGACCATGAACCAGGCAGGATTTCACACCTATTAATTTGGTTCAGATCAAAGTAAATAGTCGAGACCAAACGATGTACGGTGTGACGGTGTGAAAGGGCTCTAAAACTCTAGTTAGTGGACTTGTTTTAGTTACTATCCAAAGCAATCCAGCATATATTCATAGTGAAGATAGGGCATGTCCCTGACTTTCTGTTATCAGAGACAAATCTTCCATCACTCGCTCTAACAGACCCAAATTCTGACTGTGCCGGACAGCACATTGTGTGTTGCTATGACGACAGGCAACTATGAACTGTCCTCCACAGTTTTTGCAGCTGAATTGATTAATCAGAAAACATGAATATAAAATTCCTGTTTTAATATTGTCTCCTTCTTTGTGATTAAAAAATGACAGTACAGTGGTGCTGTAAAGGGGAAAAAAGTCTTGCAGCCCTCTTAAGTTCCATGTGTTTGTGTCTGTGTTGTTTTTGAAGCTCGTCCAGGGATGTTTGACTTCACTGGTAAAGCTAAATGGGACGCCTGGGAGAAGCAGAAAGGTACAGCTCAACAAAACTATGTATTATTCTGTATGCAAGAAGTCCTCCATCCCTGTCAAGTACTGATAAACTAGAAATATTCTTTAATATTTATAGTCTCTAGCTACAATTATCCCTCAAGTTATTTAGTTTTACCAAAACTAATAAACCATCAAAGCCAGAAAGAAAGCTTCTTGTGAGACACAGCAGCAAAGCTTTAGGTCACCAGGACTACACACTGCATGCAGTCAGGAGGAAGACAGTGTTTAAAGTAGCAAGAATGCTAATTTCTTCATGATTCTGATTTATTTATTTACTAATATACATTGGGATTTTTCACCAACTATTAGGCAAGGGCAAAGAGGATGCAATGAACGAGTATGTCAACCTAGTGGAGCAGTTGAAGGAGAAAGATGGAGCATAACACCACCTGATGACCATGCAATGGCCGGACCAACTGCTGAATGGACTGAAACTACCACCAGTAGTCTCTCATCCTCATGTTGTGAAATGCCTTAAAACCCAGGAAGTGTGCCCTTACACAACAAATGTGAATTTCTGGTGGACTGGTAGCTGTCTCAATTTAGCTAACCTAAAAAACTGATAATAATATCTGATGTGTGATCAGACACTGTCCTCCACCAGAGTACTATAATGTTCTAATTAATGATTCCAACCATGTTTATCTGCACAGTGTCCAGTCATTTCAATACAAAATATTTCTACCCTTAAGTGTTGTGTTTTATTATCATTACTACAAATAACATTGGTTGTTTTTCACAAGGGACATGATTGCCTGTGTGAAAAAGTCCTGAATTGACTCATCCACCTCCTTGGACAGAAATGGCAGGTCAACAAGTAGATGCCACTCGAAGTGGTATTCGTAATCCGTAAACTGGGACCTGAAGAATAATTTCAGATTCAGATGAGCACTCTGTGTCAAGTTGTTCTAGTCATAAATCTATTAAAAATCACTTATTACAATTGAGAAAGTGTAAATGGGTTTAGAACATCACGTTTGAGCTAAAAATGGAAGAAGAAAAAAAGTCCATTATCATGCTCAAGTATGTTTCATACACTGTTGCAACAAGTCCAAAATAACACATACTGAACACCATGGAAATTCCATGCTTTGATTTGGAGATTTCTGCAACAATTGGTAACTGGATGGCCAGGCCAGTCATTCTGCTCCAAAATCTGTAGGAAAATAATCCTCTTATTGTCAATATACAGAGGAAAGCCATCCTCTGAATGCCCTAGGTCTCCAGTTTATGTTTTCTGGGGTTTCATTAGGCTGTAACAGGTAATTTTAATACAGTGAGGCCAAGTTACAAAAATAGTCTCACTACAATAAAATGGCAACTATTACTAAAATAACTAAAATACACACTTGGATGTCATTGAGCTTATTAAACTGACAAGATTCTTAGCTTTCCATGCATATGCAATTCCAAGATTGCTAAGGAACCAAAGTATGTAGAAACATTGAAGTACAAAAGACAAACACATTTATACTCCATGGTCATCTTTTTTGTCCCAAACAGCATGGACTAGCATGAAGTGGGCATGTCTGTGAAGGGGCTAATCTGGCTAAGTATGAGCCCAGTGTTGAAGTACTATTTGGACTCTTCCCAAAAAGCTAGCATGGCATTGTTGATAGCTACAGATTCCTTAGTCTTGTATCATCCAAAAGTGTCCAAGGTGGGAGGAGTTGGCCACAATCTTGCTGCACGCCTCAGAGTTCTGGAGGCGAGTCCCTGACAGCAGCGGAATGACTCGTCAGTGTCGACTGGAGAGTCACACATGTTGATCGGGGCAGGTGAGGCTGGGCTCCTCCAGAAGTCCACGATTATCCCCACCGTCTTCAGAGTGTTGAGCTCCAAGTTTTTGTCACTGCACCAGGTCACCAGATGCTCCCACCTGTTGGTGGACTCGTCCCCGCCAGAGACGAGCCCAAAGAGGGTGGTGTCATCCGCAAACTTCAGGAGCTTGGCAAACTGGTGACTGGAGGTGCAGCCTCACATGCTGCCTCATGTCAGACAGTGTGTGATCCACCTGCACATGGAGTCTGCAAGGAGAACTTGTCCTGTAGCAGAACTGGGATGATGGTGGTGAGATCCACAAACAGAATCCTGGCAGAGGTACCTGCAGAGTCCAGGTGCTGGAGACTGAATTGGAGGGCCATGTTAACAGCATCATTCACAGACCTGTTGGCTCTATGGGGGAACTGCAGGGAGTCCAGGAGTGGGTCTGTGATTGCTTAAGGTGGGATGGAACAAGTGATCAAAGGACTTCATTACCACAGAGGTCAGGGTAACAGGTCTATAATAATGATAATAATACATTTTATTTTAATGCACTTAACATTATAAAATAATCTCAAAGTGCTACAGCACATACATTAATATGTCTTTTAGATGTATTCTTACAGGTTTGGTCTTTAAAGTCCCTTGCTCCCCATATGCCTGCACATGTCCTTCGCTTATCACAGTCTTGTCAACTCTCCTTACTAGTTTCATTTCCACAGAGAGCTGCTGAGGAGGTTGTTCACAGTGCAACCACGTATAACATATGCTTGTAGTGGGTAAGTCTTGCCTTTGTGTGTTACATTGCTCTGGATCTGTCCTATGCATGCCTACTCTCCACATTGGCTGTCCAGTGGAATATCTGCAGGCTCCAGAGGACCTTAGGGAATGAGTGAGTTGTAAGTCTATTCACATAAAACACTCATCGGCTCCTGTGTTGATTTTGAAGTTGGCAGGTGATGATCCCACCAGCAGTTCAACCGTCCACTGCTTAACTGAGCCATCTACTTTCCTCACAGCGCCCAAGAAGTAGACTGCAGTTTATCTGCTGGCTCTGTCACCTCACACTCTTGCACTTTCCACTATTGCATGCATTATATGTGGATTTTCTGGCAGGGAAAACATATTTACTGTGCCTTGTTTTCCCACTTTGTTCACACTGTCCATTATTTCCCCCTTTCGGCTTACTGTGGTATTTGAGGTGTTGTTGCGCTTGTTAGTGACTATGTTTAACATCCCAGCTGCCTCTCCTTGCATGCTAACTTGTGAAGCGACTTCAGCCTGACTGTCTCTATGGTCAACGCCAACGTCTAGTCCTTCGTCAGTTGCAGTTTACAGGAGACATCTTTATCAATTATCCCAACAACAATGTGGTAACGGATGTTCTCATCCTTGCTAGTGCCAAAGTCACAATGTTCTGATAGCTTCTACAAAGCCATGATAAAAGTCTGCTTTCTATCCCAGTCTTTGGTGGCTGGTGAAAACAAGCAGTATCACGTTTCTCCGTGGCATTAAATACTCATCAAATTTCCCAAGAACCTGATCAAAGATATCTTTGTGAGCATCTTCAGCAAAAACAAATGGCCTGTAGATGTTTTCCACCTTGTTGCCTGTGGTGTATATAAAGCTGCTTACTTGGACGGTGCAATCTTCCATATTGAGCTTCGTGACGGTCCTTAATCTCACGAACCACTGTTTCCAGCCTTGCCACTCTCCCGGTTTGTCGAAAGAGAAGTAAATTGGGGGATTAAATTTAGTCATAGCTCGTCACGTTCACTACTGACACCATGTAAAGGATTGCACCGGAGGCTTTATGCACTATTACCCAGAGCTGTATATTACACATCCACGGTAGCCAGCTTACCTCACATACATCCATATAACCTCATATAACTTTGCAAGAACCCTTACATACACTGCTGACGGTGTAACTGTATAACATGTAATAATGCAGAAGCACTTTCAACATGATATGACAGTGTTCACATGAAGTATGCATATACAGTATGTAAAGAGGAGTTTTGTGGAAACCCATAGAACCCATTTAATTCTGTTACCTTGAGGTCAGAGGGCCACTTTTCAACTTCTGTGTTCACAGGAAATGTTTAATTGTTGACTAAACAGTGAACTACTTGGACGTAGGTTGGCTCCAAATATTAACACTGACTGAACCAAAAGCTCTGCTTGGCAGGGCTGGTCTTGCCAAGAAAGCTGTTGGGATTCTAAATGAGGCATAAATACTTTGTTATGTCTGATTTTTTAATGTTTACACAAAACAAAGTGTAAATATGACGACAAACCTATGAGGTTGTGTTTTTTACAGGGGGGTTATGTGCCATACTTTTTCAAGGAGAAATTCATGTCTCATTTTTCTATATTCAGTGTCTATTTTAAGTGGTCAGCCTCATGTTAAATCTTGTCAATCTTCCAATGAGATTTTTGGTTGTATTCAAGCATTGTTGGCATTATGCTAAGGGCTGATTAGCATCCAGTTAACAGATCACCAGGTAGTCCAATAGAAGTACAACTACTAATACTAAATATGGAGATTAAATAATTTGACATATAGTTAATGGAATTAAACAGTTTTATGTGGTAACTAGTTGTTGTGATCTGAAAATTAGTTTGAGAAGTAAAACCTTACATTTCAGTGAAAAGATATGTTTATGTAAATAAAGACAACAGGGAAACAGGGAGAACAGCTGTTCATGTTATTCCCCTAACAACAACTAACAGTTGCACTTATATTATGTGAAACGATTATGTGAATATTGGGCAACCGGATGGTAATGGTAAATGGACCTGCACTTATATCGCGCTTTTCTAGTCGCTTTGCGACCACTCAAAGTGCTTTGCACTACAGACTGCGCTCATTCACCCTTTCACACACACATTCATACTGGTGGCAGAGGCTACCCTAAACAGTGCCACCTGCCACCATTGGGAATTAATTCACACACCGATGAATGCAGCATCAGAAGCAATTTGGGGTTCAGTATCTTGCTCAAGGATACTTCAACATGTAGGCTGCCATGGTCAGGGATCAAACCACCCTCCGGTCGGTGGGCAACCCGCTCTACCAACTGAGCCACAGATGAATCACTCCTGCTGCTGCTCTCTGCTCTCTGAGGAACCTGTATTGCTGTTTGTTGCTCCTGTTTTGAGCACTTGGACTTCAGCTCACTCTGCCTTCTTCTGTCAGAGCTTGGTGTACGCTATAGCTGAAGAAAGTGTAGTTTAAACAATTGGACAGGTTACTTGTGGCGTGTCTGGCTTGCCGGCTCCCTCACCTCATCCGGGCTGCTCTCCTCCAGCCTGGGATTTTGGTCGACCAGCTGTGAAGACCCGGCTCGCTTTCATGGATTCTTTTTACCTGAATCATCACCTCCTTCATATTCAACCCAGTGACACCAATACTCCAGTACATGGCGGCAGAACTCTTCCAACTGCGACTCTGCTTTGCTGGGCAGCCGGCTGCGCTGCACCTTCACCCTGACATCGTTAGTCAACCTCGCCGTAGATACATCCACCTTGTGTCTCGACGCAACTTCACCTTCAACGACACAAAGCCTGTCCGATCCTTCTCTATTCAACACTCTCATAAGAAATCTGCTCGGACTGCTAAACAGGGCGCTAACTTATCCAGCTAGGTTGGCTAGTGTCAAACCCACTAACGGCCTCAGCTCCGGGCTATTCAACTTCTGCTCATTCACCAACAAAGGTCGGTTACTGTATGATCCCATCACTAATCGTAAGTACGATCTCTTCTGTTTAACTGAGACATGGCAGCAGCACAATGACTTTTCTCAGCTTAACCAAATGGCTCTGCAGAGGTTTGTTTACACCTGTCAAACCCATGCGGCTGGCCGGGGGGGTTGGTCTCACGAGTATTTACAACAAGAATTGGAAGTCTGCCACTGTGCCTCCCTATGTCTTGTTTGAATCAATCTTTCTAAAAATGAACGGGGCAACCCCCACTATTTTAAGCACTGTCTACCATCTACCCAAAGCTAACATAAACTTTTAAAATTAATTTTCTGCATTTTTAACTGTCTTATGCTCCTTATCCCCTAATGCTATCCTGCTAGGTGATTCATAATATTCACTTGGACAATACCACAAGCCCGCTGACAAGGGATTCCACATCCTACCTCGACAGCATTGATTGGACTACAACAATTCATTAACTTTCTCACTCACACTAAAGGCCACATTCTTAATCTCATCTGCTGCTCTGGTATCACCCCTCTTCACTGTGTTCCATCTGATTTGTAAATTTTCTATCATAAACTGGTGTCTTACAGTGCCCACTTACCAACATCCAGGACCAAACCACCTCGTTCCAGCTGTTTCCGTAACATCAAGAACATTGATCTACCTACCCTCATAGACTGGACAACCTCCCCAGTAAAGACAACTTTTCCACTCCTGATGAACTGGTTTCCCTCTACAATAATGGACTGAATACCATCCTGGATGATCTTGCTCCCTTAAAACTTGGACTGTTTCCTTTTCCCACTCTGCCCCCTGGTTCACCCCTGAATTATGACTCCTTAAAGCCAAAGGTTGTCGCCTGGAACAGCTGCATTTTAAAACTGGTCTTACAATTCACAGAAATCTGTACCATGATCACATACGGTCTTACAAAGATGCTCTCACCACTGCCAAATCTACCTACTTTGCCAACCTCATCACCTCTGGAGAAGGACACTCAAGGACTCTATTTTCCACTGTCAACAGAATCCTGCTACCACCTGATTTTCTGCCAACTAACATGTACTCTACTGACTACTGTAACACCCTCATGACCTTTTTTAATGCAAAAATCGATAATATTCACCACCAGTTGACCTCCATAAAACTTTCAGCAGCCAGTGCACTCTATCTAGCCTCCTACCCTCATTCCTTCTCTCCTTTCTCCAACTCCCAACTGTTGCTGATATTTCTAGAATAATCCATCACCTACCAACCTGGTCAAAGTCTGTCTACCCTCTGTCTTTCTTAATAACTATGATCATCCAGTCTTCTCTCACATCCAGTCTTGTTCCAGCATCTTTCAAAACAGTTGCAATAATCCCTATACTCAAAAAACCTGCCGCTGATCACAATAACCTTCTCAACCGACCATTTCTCTCTGAAAGACTGGATAGAGTAGTTGCAGCTCAGGTTCACTCTCACCTCTCTAACAATAATCTGTTTGAAGTATTCCAGTCTGGTTTTTGTCCCCATCGCAGCACTGAGACAGCCATGGTAAAAATCATTAATGATCTTCTGATGGCAACTGATTCTGGACTCTTAACTCATCCTCTTTGACCTCACTGCAGCTTTCGACACCATCTCTCACACCACCCTCCTTGACAGACTTGCTTTCATCGGTTTTACTGGCACCTCCCTCTCCTTGTTCAAGTCATATCTCTCTGGTCACACTCAGTTTGTTCAACTTAAAAACTTCAGATCACAGCTCACCCCACTCACAACTTGCATTCCTCAGGGCTCTTTCTTGGGCCCCCTCCTCTTCATTATCTACCTCCTCCCTCTCGGTCCCATCTTCCGAAAATTTGGCATTCATTTCCACTGCTATGCTGATGACATCCAGCTCTATCTCTCCTCCAAGTCCAACTCAGTCCTTCCTCCCTCATCCCTCTCTGACTGTCTCTCTGAAATTAAATCCTGGTTCATTCATAACTTTCTTAAACTCAATAGCAATAAAACTGAAGTTCTCCTTGTTGGCTCCCAATCCACTCTGGCGAAGTCTGACCACCTCACAATAACAATTGACAACTCCATAGTCCCTCCCTCCCCCCGGGTAAAGAGCCTGGGTGTCATCCTCAACAGCACTCTTTCATTTGAATCCCACATCAACAACATCACTCGATCAGCCTATTTCCACCTGCGCAACATCAACCTTCTCCGTCTCTTAAACCTAACATTACTGCCATCCTTGTTAATGCCCTGGTTACCTCCCATATAGACTTCTGCAATTCCATCCTTTCTGGTCTACCTCTCAAGCTTCTTCATAAAGTCCAACTGGTCCAGAACTCAGCTGCCCGGATCAGCTCCAAAAATCTCCAAACTCTCCCCCACAAACCATCCATGACATTATCTCTCTCTCCACTTTCAAATCACAGCTCAACACTTGTTTAGATCAGCCTTTTCTGTTTGACCTTGCTGTTGGGAATTAAGGATGGCCATCCTCACTTCTGCTCTGTTGTTTTTATGTAGTTGTTTGTTTTTATGTAGCTGATTGTGTTCTTGTTTTTATCTAATGTTTTTTGCTGTGTTTCTTAAGGTGACCTTGAGTCACGTGAAAGGTGCTCATAAATAAAATGTATTATTATTATTATTATTATTATTATTATTTCTGTAAGTGATGCACTAACTGCCTGCTGTGCCTCCACCTAGCATGGTGGTTATGGAAGTACTGGGTGTTCTGGTGTAGCAGCTCTGCCCTTGGCTGTCATCTTGTCTGGCTTTGCCAACAGGCACCCAAAAGGAAGTGATCTCACTGTTTTAAAGAAACGAGAGCCAGTTTTTACATCTGCTCTCATCAACCCTTCTTTGAATCTGTTGGTTACATTGTTTTTTGTTCAGTTTCTACCTATAACAGCCCTTGCTGTGCAAATGGGGCAAACGGTAACCAAGTGTGACAATAACTGACACTCTTTACACTCTTACTGTACCTCAACTGCAATGTCCTAAACAGACAGCATCCTGTTCTGCCAAGGATGGAACACACACACATTGGTTTTCCATCACTATAGAGGCCATTGTATTGACTTAAATCCATTTTCTGGAGACTTTCACTAAACTATGTTGAAACCTATCTCAACCCTAAAATTGTATGGTTTATGTCATGGGGACTTAATGTCCCCATAACAAAGGCGATTAAACAGTAAACAGTTAATAGAATTACATCCACATACAATAAACTGCGTACATAGTTCTTTTGTGACTGAAATATATATTTTCTCTGATATGGTTGCACACACCCACACACACACACCAGATGGCAGCATTTACAACCGTTCAGTCGCAAAATTTCTGCCTGGGAAAATGAGAGGCGGACCCAAAATGGGAGTAGAGTGGAGCTTCGGAGTGAGGCAGTGGGAAGAAAGATGAGAAGAAAGCAAAGAAAATGTAGTGATTGAATCTGCCATGCTCTCACATTTGAAACAAAACTTATGTATCCAGTGTCAAGAAAGTAAGTCCTCTATTTCTCCCGCTCCTTCTTCCTCTCTCTCTTCCACTATCCTGACAATCTCTTCTTCTCTCTTCTATTGTCAGACAGACACAGGAGGTATTCAGTCTCCTGCAGACAGATATGGAAGCTGCTGCTGCTGCTGCTCTCACCGATGACACTGAAGCTGGATAGATCAGTCTGGAACCAGATGTCAGCAGCATGTTACCTTAACTAGCCCTGAACTTTCCACGTAAGTACGCTTCACTCACATGTGCTGCCATATGTTGGGCTTGTTTCATCAGTCCTTTTTCTGCCACATACACACAACAAGGGTGCTGCTGGTGACTCACATCCAATGTACATGCTGTTAATGAAGATGTTTGTGGTTTGATGTTGAATTTATAATTTGTGACCCCAAACTGTCCTCGATACAATGATTCGGGTTATATTTCTCTAATTAGAAACATATGGCCTCTGCAATCACAGAAAAACCCACAGCTGAGCTGTGATGTAATCTGTCAGAGCCACACAACATTTCTGCTTATTTTGCCTGATAGAAAAATCAACATTTCTGTAAATTTACATAATTACTATTCTACTTGTGAATTTTGAATTTATTCTTTTCACCTACATTGTAAAAAAAATTAGGGCTGTCAATCGATTAAAATATTTAATTGCGATTAATCGCATGATTGTCCACATTTAGCTCACGTTTAATTGCAAATTAATCATACATTTTTATCTGTTCTAAATGTGCCTTAACTGGATATTTTTCAAGTTTTTATTACTCTTATCCACATGGACACATGCTGCTTTATGAAAATGTACATTTATTATTATGGAAACAATCCAACAGAATGACAAATACTGTCCAGGATAACCTCAAAGGTACTGCATGCTCAAAAAATGTACATGGCAAACTGAGACCCAACAAGAAACACCAGATGAATGTAACATCACTCAGTAATACTAACAGCATGTAGTGTCCAACTTAACACTAAACATCCTGTTTAAACAGCTCAACATTAAATGGACACATTGTACAACAGGCATTAAAAGGAATTTGTGTTAAGGGGATATTACTAACATTGACAGCATTTTAAGTAGGTGGTAAGTAAGTAAGGTGTCATTTTGTTATCAAGATGTCTTTTTTTCATAGTGTCAGAAGTGGTTTAAAAAGTCCATAAATAAAATATTATCTTATCATGCACTCAGTAGAAACACCTCTAGGATTTCACATTCATGGATATATGATTCATACCTGTATAAAATATATTTTAACAAAATTACAATTTGATCTAGCCCAATTTGATCTAGCCTGGATTCTGACTCAGGCAGACACAAGCAGGCTGTTAAAGTCCTGTTCTTCACTGAAATACTGCTGCTGCAGTGTCTCATACCCAAGAGTAATAATAATAATAATAATAATAATAATAATAATAATAATAATAAATAATTCAGCAAATCAAAAAAGTTTTTCTTTTATTCTATCCAACCAAACTAACAAGAGT
Organism: Centropristis striata; assembly: GCF_030273125.1. Lineage (NCBI taxonomy): Eukaryota > Metazoa > Chordata > Actinopteri > Perciformes > Serranidae > Centropristis > Centropristis striata. Next base: position 25,443,929 of record NC_081526.1, on the reverse strand, counting down.
GGTCTGGAGATCAGCCACTTATGAGACCCTCGAGTTTTGTTTTACAGCTTGCTAACTTGACTCTACTGTACAACAGTCAATAAAAATAAACCACTTGCAGTCCTGAGAAAAATGCTTCAGCAGCTGCCACTGTATATAAAGATTTGTAAGCCGGTTAGAGGAAAGCCTGAATGAAGGTTAATATCTCAGACAGAGGTTGTCATCATGTAAACAGACTTTGTGGGCACACAACATGGAGTAAAAACTGGAATGTACAGCACTGAAACCTTTTGCACATTCTTCTTAACACCATGTTTAATGCAAGCAGCTTATCAGAATCTTTAATGAAGATATTTTAACTAAAACAGGGGAGCAGCATTTACAGTGGAGCGCGCCTCAACGAGATCGCACCACACATCCAGAAGATTACAAAAAAGAAAGGGGACAAACGTAGATCGTAACTCGTAGATCGTAACTCGTAGATCGTAACTCGTAGATCGTAACGTCACTTTGTCAACATTAGTGTCTCTCGCTGCAACAGAATAATATGTTGATCAGCAAATCAACCTCAGACACAAGGCATGTAATGGGCGAAGGTTTGATCCATTAAATACACAGAGGATCAGGGAGATTTCAAAATAAAACCCAGCAGATCGTGTTTTTCTGGCGAGATCTTCACGACAAAGTGATTATGTACATTCACTGAGCGAATATTTAGAAAATAAAACATATATTTCTCGCTAGAAATGTAATCAAAATCCATTTTTATGCAGAAACTAAGTCAAAATATTGTTTTTTTCACTAAAAATGAGAGAACTGTCCGCCATGTTTTTTGTTCTGACCGCCGGAACCTTGAAAGTCACGTGACTTGGACACAAACCAATAGGAAAAAAATATCCATGAAATAGCCATGGGATATGACTGTCTTTAACTTGCATTGTAGCGAAATCCATGTAATGGATTTTGAGTTAAGCGAATCGGTGGCTATTTCACGGATTCCTGTGAGACCAGGTTGTATCAGGTTATGTAGATAACAGCTTTGCACCGTATGATTTACAGAATGACAAGTTAAATTAAATATTTTCCCTTCTGTCCCATTAAAAGTCATAACCAACAATGAGCTGATATTCCTGTATACCAAAAGACTAATTTATCAAATTCCTCTTGCCACTATGCTCCATACACTGCCTATGGGTTGTAAATAATCATAAAAAAAATGTTCATTTATACAGAATAACACAACCTTATCCCTTAAATACTGTACTTGCACTAAATTAGATGTTATTGTATGTAATGTAATATACTCCTCTCAATGTGTATTTGGCATTTTTGGAGTGAACCTGTCAGGCTGGGCTCAAGTCAGGACTCAGATGCAGGGCAGGTGAACCTAAAATCTCTTTATTCAAAAAAAAAACAGCAAGGAAAACCTCACAGAGTGAAAGAAAAGGGCTATGAAACTCCTGACTATGAGTAGAAATCTAACAAAGAAAAGTTGCTCCAAAGGAGGAAAACACTGAAAGCTATCTACACTAATAAACTAAATAAAATAATCCTAATCTAAGATAAGGGGAAAACTCTCAAGGGGAAAACAGTAAAATAAAAACTCCTATAAACAAAAAGCGCTCCAAAAGGGAGGTACAAAACCTAATAGGAAAAATAAAAGATTCTACAAAAACACTATGAATCAGGACTAAAGGGGGGAAATAATAAAGGACACAAAATCACTCCAAAAGGAGGAAAAACAAAACGGCTGACTCAAAAAGCTATAAAACTAAGACCTGCGCTATTCTAATAAATTACAAAGAAAAATCACTCTTGCGAGGAACCAAAAGGGCGAAAAACAAGACAAGCTGTGGCAAGAAGGAGATAACTGTCTGGTATGGTGACAGGGTCAGACACACTGGACCAAGACAAGGGAAAACACAGACTATTGGAACACATGGAGGGAAGGGAGCACCAGGTGAACACAATCGGTAATAAGGGGGAGCCAATCAGACAGATGACACATGGGGAAGGGCAAGTGACCTGAAACGAGAGGAGAGTTCCTATTTCAAAATAAAACAGGAAATAACAAGACCATAACACAAAATAAAACACCACCTCATCAATTTGTCTCTGCAGATGTGTGTGGAGCTGCAGCTGCTGAGAGAGAGGGAGCGTAGCGAGAGACACTGAAAAGAGATGGGTGAGAGAGGAAGAGAGGGACTGTAAGTTAGAGGTGTAGAGAGAGGAAGGCAGGATGAGGGTGGGTGCCTGTGGTGGAGCATGATGTCAGAGGAATGTGTTGAGCCTCTCCTTTAACAAGCTACAGCCATGTGGAGCGCTCTTTCTCACACACAGAAATATGTGCAAACACTTTCACCGTGTTTAGCTCTCGACACACACACGCACACGCATGCACACGCACACACACACACACACACACACACACACACACACACACACAGAGGACAGAATTAGAAAGGCTTTGATAGCATGACACTAAATACTACTACTTTATTGAAACACAACTTAAAAGTATGTTTATTGTGTGTGTGTTTCTCCACATAAATGCTTTCAAAGAGCATGAAATTCAAATAACTATGTATGAAATAAAAAATGGGAGTGGTGGAGAGAGCAAGGACAGACTGATGGAAAGAGAAAGAAAGTGTGGGAAAGGCAGATGCTGAGCGGAGCTGGAAAGACGACTAATATTAGCAGTGAGGTAAGGCAGTGGAGGATGAGAGACCAGGCTGTGTGTATGGAGGGCAGCTGCTACTTTACACCAACCACAGTGAAGTCAAGTGTATTTAAAGCAGCTCAGTCATGACACCAGAAATTGTACTTTAATGCCAAATTGCAGTTTAGCCCCACACCATCTTTTCCTGCAAATGTGAGCCCTAAGGACCTTTAAGTTTAACACCAAATTAGCATGGAAATCACTTATATTGATTATGGCTTAGAACAAACATTTAAAGTCATGGTAACAGTCTGCTTTACTACTGGCTACCTGAGGCTGTGTCTGTGAGTCATTTTCTCTTGATGAAAAATGCATTTTCCGTAAACCTAATAACAAAATGCAAAAATCGAGCCAACAAGATGCAGCAGGCAAACATTTATGTACTGCAGTAACACAGAGATGAGCCTTTGGTGAGGAAAGAGGCAAAATAATCATCAATCAGTCAGTTAATAGCAAAGTTGTCCATATCATTCCTTTTCTTGGAGTTGGTGGAGTAGGCCCCCTCTAACTCACATCTTTGAGGCTGATAACAACTGATAAGGGCAATTCATTAGGCTAATAACATTCAAAATGAGTGTTATTCTACAGGCTCAATATGCATGTGCCTTTTTACATTATTGGAAAAGATTTTACAAGGAAGTTTGAAATAAAGTCAGGAATAAATACATTTTTTGGAACACACATGCTGTCCATTCAATATTGTATATTATGAGGGATATGCTAACTTCTTCTATGAAAATAATTCCAATTTCCTTCAAACACTACTAAATATAAATATGGTAATTTGATTTTCCTAACCTTAACCCTAGCCCTAACTTCTGGCAAGTAAATTATTAATTAGTGTTCCAAATTGATCGTTAAGTAACTTTATGAGACTCATTTAGATGAATTAGCTATCTTTTCTCTGTTTTACAGAATGGTGCCCCGACTTGAGGTTACTTTAAACAAATCAAGTCATAGAATTTATTATAATTAATAATTATTTATGATAATTATTAATAATTCTGATAGCCAATACTATTGTTGCCCCTATGTACAACACCATAGTAGCCCAGGGGTCTGGAAGGGCCTCTCCCTAGTAAAATAGAGAACAAGGAATAAGTTGTGTGTGTGTGTGTGTGTGTGTGTGTGTGTGTGTGTGTGTGTGTGTGTGTGTGAGTGTGTGAGAGAGAGAGACAGAGAGAGAGAGAGAGAGAGAGAGAGAGAGAGAGAGAGAGAGAGAGAGAGAGAGAGAGAGAGAGAGAGAGAGAGAGAGCTGGACTGGAAATAAATAACTGAATTCAGCTGGCTGTTGGTCCTAAGCTGGCCTCCACATGTAATAAAAATACAGACGCAGAGCAGAAGCAGGTTACTATAGGGCACAGAGTGTAAAAGACTTTCTTTGTGTGGCATGTGCTTTTAGTGAAGTCCTGGAATGAGTCATAGAGAGGTGATTAAATCTAGAATACTGCTGAGTTCTAGCCTTTAATGAGAGTGTGTGTCAAAATCTAACTGGATACTGTTAGTACCCTGTTTACTGCTGCCTGTCTTTTTTGTTGTTGTATGTATTACTTTGTATTTCCATGCTAACTGTGCTCTTTCTATCAGGTTTACAGCTTCACCCATCCCTGTACAATCCTGTCTCTCCACTTGGTGAAGATGTAGTCAGTTTGATCTCTATGGAGATGTCTCCAAACACAGTCTCCCCTGTCTTGTTGCCATGGTCACTGTGGTTACTGTTCTTCCTGACCCCTGTCACCCAGGCAACCAACTCTAGCCGCACACCAGAAACTTCTCTGCCAGTCAACACCACGCTGTTGTTTGACAGTGGTGCCCCGGGGTACAACCTGCGAAACTGCAGTTGCTCCATACCTGTCCAGGACTGTGATGAGGCTCTGGCCAACTCACTGTGCAGATGCCACACCGTTTTGCGCTCCGCTCTGCCCCTTGTTGGACTCCGAGAGCTTGGACGACTTAACTTGTGGGTGAAGGAGCTCTGGGTCCTGGAGGAACTGCTGAACAGGAGCATGGTTGGCCATTTGCAGTTGTCTTTTTGTGGAATACAACCAATGGTAAGTCAGTATCTGGTTCTGCTAGGTCTCCGGACCCTCAGGATACACAGTGCAGCACCAGAAGCTCCCTACCCCAACCAGGAAATTACAATCTCCCCATCAGCAGGGGTTGCAGTAGAGCTAGAGGCCCTCTCCTTCGACTTCTCCTCCTCTTTCCACGTGACCTTGGTGGATGTGGCTATTCTCAACGGGCTCTCTGCCCTAAAGGCATACAGTGTAATGGGAATACCTGCTCATGCCCTCTCCCAGCAGTTCCCCTACCTGGCCTTACCTTTTACCCTGCCATCCTCTACTACTCCTGATTACCCTATGGACCCCAGCAAGCAAGCTGTAGAGTCTCTGCAGAATCTGCTTTTTACCTTTGTCTACTAAGGTCTCATGGTCAGGTTTGAAGTTCAAGTTACAAATGATGCACGAAATTAAATACACACATGATGTTTTTTGCTCTCATTTTGCACATGAAAAGTTGCACATCTGGAATATATTATTACTTTTTTTATGACTGATGTTGTTGGTTTGGCCCAAAAGTGGCTTTAAACAGTAATGCAATTTCCTAAAGGAGACTGTTGACTTCTACATGTGTGCTCTACTTCTGCTGTTTCTTCAATCCCTGAAATGAACTGCCTTTAATTGTCTGCAGTCATAAGAGACAAGTTTTTGGATGTTTACACCGGCTACAATTTCAAGCCTTACTTCAGCATATTTTGGGTATGAACCCAATACAAAAGCAATGTTGATTTGCTAACCAGGAACCAGGTGGCTGTAATGATCGTGATTCCTAGATTATAAATGATCTGGTCTAGTTAGATGATGCTGTGGGTACACTGTGCATGTATAAATATTATCTCATAGCCCTGTTATGGCTATACTGCAATGAGTCCGAGTCATTTTCAAAATGAACACTTCTACCATAAGCAGGACATCAACATGTACTCATACCTAAACATATCGCCAGTTTAAACACAAACCTGTGAAATGGCTGCAGTTTATTAAGGCAACAAAACTACTTGCTTATGGTTAGGTGGAAAAATGCATGGTTAGGTATAGCAAAAGACAGTTAAAAAGGAAAAATACATGGACAGAACTACTGGAATGGAGGTCGTTACTTAGATGCCATCAAAAGTGACGTAGCTCCACACAGGCTACTGATAAAGTTCAGTTACATTCATCCAGATATCAATGTTGGCTTTTGGTTTGGTCTCCTGGCACCGGGTCCTGTGTTTGTTTCACTATCCCTCCGTTTTTGGACCTTTTTGTTCTTTTTATACTGCATCATTGTTTCTGCCTTTGCTTTAACGCTCCGTAACATCTGTTATAGCTTGGTTGCCTTCATAAATACTGATCCCTAGCGCTAACTACAAACGTACATATGGGGCATGGAGAAGGTTGTTAATTATTCAATCTCATGCCCAGGTCATCAAATACCAACACATAAGGTTTGTGTACCATCACCAAACACGACCTGAGAATGAGATTCCAGAATAGCATACTGCACCTTTAAACTGCTGTACAAGCAACAGGCTTTGGTGTTTTGTGTAGGACAGTCTCATATATAGGAAAGTGTTTTACATGTACACATTGTACAGATTCTTGTTACAAATGTTGGTCACATTTAACTCAATAAGGCACTCATTATAAAGGGACTGAAAAGTGATGGCTATATAAATTATTACAAAATAATTTACTAATGCTTTAAGAACACATGACTGTTAACTGGAAACCTCCTTAATACAGTCTGTTGTGCTCATGGACTGTACATTTTTAATTCTAACTGGTCATTACAGTTTAAATATTACATTTTTTTTCGTGCATTCTGAATGTTGTTTATTCATTGGCAAATTAAATAGAAAGTATTAGTAACCATAGGAGTAAACCATTAGTTGCAACATCTTTATGAAGGTTTTTTTAAATCAGAAAATGGTAGCAAAAGGAATTCTAGCAAACTGACATGCTTAAACCTGTACTTATTAAATAGAATGACGTTAAGTGATCTATAAAGCATTAGTAAATTATTTTATTAACCCTAACTGGAAGTCATACATGCTATTGTTACACCTGACATTTTGTGTGTCCACAACTGACCTGCTGTTCCTACATGACATCTTCCCATCCGCTACCGTTCATATTTGATCCAGATGATCTGACAGCAATGTGACCACAAGCTAGTTATTGCATAGCCAGATGTGTCCACGAATACTCCCTGGTGTGATCAGATGTCACACAGTGAGATGTTCCATATGTCACTCCCAGCTGCCAAGTGGATGTGATCCACTCCCATCCAGGTGTTTTCAGATTTATTAGGGAAGCAGAATAGCATGGACAGTGGCGAGGAGGTCTTTGCAGTTGTTTCTTGAGTTTTACAAGTAGACAGGGTGAGAAATTAAAGGAAAAAGTGGAATAAATTAGTGTAGAATCAGAACAAATGCAATGAAGTGCTTCCATACAAGACACAGTGACTCAATGTTGACTAAAATGTTGGATCAATGTAACTCTCCATAACCATCATCAAACACCAAATGAGACAATATCTTTTGGAAGAATTGCATTAATTGCTCTTGCTCTTGAATGGCATTGTTGCTCTCTTCTTGTGAAAAACTTGATTGTTGAAAATAAGAAAAAAAACTGTTTATTAACCCCATAAAATTCTACCACCTTCTGTTTTTGGAGAGCTGGTGGATAGGGGGACTCTGCAGGAGACAGCAGGTCAACAGTAGATGGCATATAAAAGTCGTGTATATCATCTGAATGCTGCAAACCTGAAGATTCATTTGAGATGCAGCTTAACACTGTATGCAGGGGTGGACTGGAAAAAAATCGGCCCTGGCATTTTTGGCCCAGACCAGCCCCCTAATCGTTCGAGTGCCACTCACCAGTGCACCATTCCTGTTGTCCCCTTAAAGATAATGGTTCTGTTCCCCAAAACCACCACAAAGTGCAGCAGTAATGTTGTGGATTAACTCACTCTGGGCTGTCTCCCTGGTGGTCAGAGGTGACTGAACAAAGATGAACTGTTGCAGGATCCTGGGATGAGACATGATCTATGATAAATTACCGTATTTCCTCAATTTAGAGCCCGCTCCCTATTAATGACTGGCCTCATTTAGTAACGGGGTGTAAAAACAATTTTTAGTAAATAAAAGCCGGCCTCTTTTATAAGCCGGGTGTCTTACCGGTGTTATATCAAAGTCTCCCGCTGTCCTAGTCATTCTCTGTAAAGTCGAGCCGCTTACGCACGTTCTTCTGGGCTTTTTAGTAGTTTACACATTTTAAATCCTGCTTAAAATGAACATTCAGCGTGCTGTTCATTGTTTGTTTACATCCGAGTACTTCCAATATGGCTGACATCTGGGTAACTGGCTACAATGCGCTGTGTAAAACACTCTAAAAAGTGCCGGTCAGAGCTGCTCTGTTTTTCTTTTTTTAATAAAAGCCTCCTTCAAATAATAGCCTGTTCCTATTATTAGCCGGGTCCCAAACTGATTTTTTATTAATAGAAGCCCCGGCTACTATTTGAGGGAATACGGTATAAATTAAATGACAGATTCAGATTATCAGAATATATTCTGGGGGAAGAGTTTTTAATGGATGATATACTCACTACATCAAAATGTCGCCTGTGAATTCCACAACAGAACATATCAAACAAGTCAACCTGTAAAAGAGTAAGGGGGAGACAGAGACAGAAAGTTGAGAAATGAGTTGATGAAGTTAGATAATCACAGCACTGGTACCTTTAATTGTGAAAAATGTAGGGAGATACTTGCATCATATATTGTATACAGTACTTACTTGGTGGAAAAGGCTGCAGGGCTCCAGACAACAAGTGAGGGGATCCTGTAAGAGAGGGTGAGAGGTTCAGGCTAGAGGCAAACAGAGCTGCCTGCTACATTGCAATGAATATTTTGAAAATAATTGTATTTCACCTAATAAGGCTACAAGAGCATCTTTCTCAACAGCTCACTCTTCTCAGCTACCCAGTCGACGACCATGTCCAATGCCATTAGAATGTCTTTCACGGTGGCCATCAACATAACATTTCTTGCCTGTTTGCCGACAGGCTGCTCCGAAGCCTGTTTTTAATAAATTTGAGCGTTGAGAATGTTCTTTCACAGGCCACCTGAGTCAGGGAAAGGGTCAGCAGGTTTTTGTATGCAAGCCAAAGGAGATGATATGCATCTGAGTACATGATGAACCGTCTGAGTGATAACAGCACAAGAACAGCTTGTATTCACAATGTCAGTTTCTTCTTCCTGTTCTTCACATCCATCTTCCACTGTTCTTGTCTTGTACTCATCCACATGTGATGCCTTAAGCCTGTCCCACTGTCCAGCAAAACTTTTCAGTTCTCTCTGTAGATTGGCCACCGGAGCCCTGCTGTAAAATTTGAGCAGACATTTACAAAGTTCTTGGAATGCATTACTGGGAAGAGTAATAGTCCTGGTTTTATCAGGTGTCCTGGGGTCCAGCCATGCCGAATCAGCAAAGAGAGTTCCATGTGTTAAAAATCGTCTGTGGATGGCCTCGATTGCTGTGTCCATGATGGTGTTGTGCACATTTACTTTGTATGCTCTCTGCATTTGTTAATGTCTCATCTTGAGACATCTCTCCAGCCCTGCTTTTCTTCTTTTTTGACCTTGACTGAGGCAGTGTAGCCTTCCACGTCTGTTCTTTCTTCCCCCTCATCAAGTTCTTAATTTGTCCATTTCACAAATGTGTCTGCAGCTGCCTTTACAGTACTGAAACCCCTGGCAATGCTTTTGAGGCTCTCTTGTTTGGCAATGACTATCCGATGGACAGAGAGGATGTCCATCCCTTTGGTCTGGAGGTAGTTGGAAAGTGGGGTGGTTTGCTCAAATACTCTTAGGAATAACTGTGTTGTTAAGATTGTTACGTATTTCAAGAGGCCCTCCTTGAAGCCTTGTGCTTTGGCACGCACAGTTTGGCTTTTCTTTTGCTACTATTCAATGGCTTCCAGTGTGAGCACTGCATCAATGAAGAGGCCGTTCTCTGGTTTCTCAATATGCCCAAACACTTTTTGGAGAGCATCATGTTTGGCCCACCATCATGTCTCTCCAATCGGTCGAGGCGTCTGTGGCTCTTGTTGTGGCTTTGTTTTTCCCACTGATTGACCCTTTGATAGGAGTCCCTAGTGAACACTGTAATGTCATTGAGCAGAATGAACAGTGATCCACTTTCAATAACAGTTTGAGTCGTGTCACCTAGCACAAGATTTAGTACATGTGCATAGCACCACGCATGCACATGAGTAGGAGACTGGGAGGTCTGAAAGACTGTAAGAGCTTAGAGCTTTATGATATGAGTATATGAAGGCCATTCCCATGCTCAACTGTGTATCTCATAAGTGCAGCACTTTTTGGCTTGATGCCATTTGTGTTAAAATTGACTTTTTTTCTCACTTGAGAATTGAAAAAAGGTCAAAAAAATCCCTCCGAGAGCATTCAGAGGACGTGCAGCTGTCCTCTGTATATTGACAATTAGGGGATTTTATGCGTTTGTAATATAGAATTCAGAAATCTCCAAAATGTCTCCTTTTTTTTCAAACCAAATCACATCATGAATTGATATGTGGTGTTCCACGGGTCTTGTTTTATTGATGTAATATTCTGGAGGGGTTTTTGATTATTTTTATCCATTCTTGTTCAGTAGAACATGTGTTGTACCCCAAGATTGCTGCAACAACGTATGGGGCATAGTTGAGCATGGAGAGCTACACATTCCCTTATAAACCTCAATAGGTTTAATTAATTAATTAATTAAGTCATTAATCATTTTTATTAGACCAGAACAACAGTGCCTGCATCTCAAATCTCCCCAGCTTTCAGATGTGTACACAACTTTTATGTGACATCTACTGTTGATCTGCTCTCTTCCACTGCCACCACCCCCAATCCTCTATAAAGGGGGCTGAACATAAGGGGTTAAGAAAAAGAGTTTGGTCGATTTTTTAATTTTTTTTTTTTTTTTGTGCTGAGGCTTAGCAGAGTCTTCTAACTTCATTGGGACCACCACAGTCATTCCAGTGGGACTCAGAGTCATTTACCCTTTTATTCTCCTTAGATGGTTAATCTAGCCCTGGATACATGGGTGAAAAGATTTCTACCCACTTTTGGTCACTTTTGGCAAACTTTAAATGGCTTTTTAGATGTTTGTGTTGTATAATTTGTTTATTTTACACTATGTTTTTGGGTGGATTGCAGCATGTGGCAGGTCTTGCAGTACACCTACATGTTAAAGTACTGTACAATACAGTCCCAGTGAATTAGGTGCTGTGATGAAAGGAGAAAGCTAAAAGACAAATCCCTGGTTCAGAGATCAATAGAGAATCATAAAAAACAAGATGTACTGTGGCAGCTGACTGCAGTGAACACTGGAACCAATCGGAACAATCCAGTGTGGCTCAGAGTCTGAGCCACACTGGTTGACAATGTTGTGTCTGGGAGGGAAATTTGAGAGTGCTACTTTGTTGGAGATATTTTAAAAAGTAAATTATAGTAAAAGTTGTCATGCCCATGGTAAAAACAAAAATATATTAGAAAACAAAAAATGGAAGACAATGACTGTGTCAGTCTACTGTGGTAAGAGCGTACAGAGAGGTGCATTGTGAAGGCTGATGCATTTTTCAGCTACTCTTATTGAGTCAGATGGCCCAATAAAACAAGTTGTTTTGAAACAGGTTAAATGGAGAGCCAGTGAACAAGAGTCCCAGGGTAAGGATCCTCCCAACCAGCCAACAAACCCCACTCAGTTTGGACCGAAACAATGTCCTTGATTCTGTTGGATGTGCGCTTAAAGTTAGCAAGGCTTAGGACAAGGAGAAGACAGGGAAGTGAGGAGAAATTTCTCAAGAATCATGTTGGACTCAATTCACTTACTTTACAGCTGGTTGTTGCAAGCCAATCTGAATTTTGCTGAATTTCTTAAATGGTCTGTGTTTTTGTTTCTGGATAAGTTTGCAACAACTTCAACAAAATTAGAGAGGAGTCAGAGGACAGTTTGAGAGAAAAAGTTAAAATGGAATATATAATAAGTCTTTCCTTCATTTTTCATGCTCTCTTTCCCTTTCCCTTTCCCTTTCCCTCTCTTTCCGTTCCAGCTCATATCCTGTGAGAGACTTTGTTAAAGCTGCTCTTACAAACACAATCCAGGGCCAACTGTTCCGCAGATCATTCAGTGACTGTTCTCGGTCTCTGTGATTCTGTGTGTGTTTGCACGCATATGCAAGACTGAAGGCATGAGCCTGAGTGTGTCTTTGTATGTGTATGTGTCCATATGTTTCCATCCCTTTTGCCAACATAACAATTACTATAACAAGTCATGTTCATGGTTTATTTACATCAAATAATAGGATCCATCATAGTAGGCAAATGCAATATGTTGCTATATAAGTGGTGAAAATAAGCTGGTCAGAAAACCTCTATTGTATTATTTTAGAAGAGTTTTAAAACACCTTGATGAATCCAACAGTTTGGGAAAGGTAGTCCTATGTTTAGAAAAAATAGGGGCAGTATGTCACCTTGTGCAAGTAATGTATAATTTACTAAATGCAGCAATGACACACATCAAGATTGCTTACAGTTAAAAATCGCCAAAATGCATGGCCAACTTTCCAAGCTAAAATTAAGACCTACACCTGAACTAATATTCTATTCTTAAGAGTCTAAGAGGCTGTTGCAATAAACGGTCCCTGGAAAAACAAGTTTGGTCTGGAGCAGGGAGTACTCACAGACCAGCGGCCCAGCAGACAGGAGTCACAGACAAATGCAGGTGTGGGCTCTGCACAGGAGACAATGTGTCAGGATTTTTCCATCCAGCCTGGTCTCTGAAATGCCCCTGCCCATGAGACGGTTAGTAATCAGCAGCCTCATGATGCCCAGCTTGTTGATAAGAAATTGGATGTTGGCAAGCTAGCCTGGATCCCAGCTCACCTGCCTCATTTCTGCTTCTGTGAGCATGGCTGTGACTCCTCTCTGCCAGAAGCTAAATACTCAGGGGACTTAACCCTTTCAGTCTCTTAGAGCCAGAATCTCACTTTGTGTGTGATGTTAGATTTTAGTTTTAATTGAAGATGTAAACTAAAGCTGTTAACTGCTATAGGGGTCATCCCTATGTTCCCCAGTTGGGGTATGTTCCCCGTTTTTCCCTTTTCCAGAAAAAGGATCCTATGTTCCCTGCAATCTATCAATCTTTACGGTAGACTCTCAGCATGGCCAGCAGGCCTACCGTCACATGGCCCACCTTAGCTCAAGCAGCCCAAAACTTACATTTGCACAGCAGCTACTTTCTGGTTACTTTGCAGTTATTTTTTTGCTTTTTAAATCTAGGATTACTCATGTTTGTATATTCATGTATATGAATATACAAACGAATGTATATGTTTGTATATGCATCGAGGCTTAGCTTTTTCCTTTTAGGGTTAGGGTTAGGGTTAGGTTATTTAGGTTAGGGTTAGGTTATTTAGGTTAGGATTAGTTTATTTAGGTTAGGGTTAGGTTATTTAGGTTAGGATTAGTTTATTTAGGTTAGGGTTAGGTTATTTAGGTTAGGGTTAGTTTATTTAGGTTAGGGTTAGGTTATTTAGGTTAGGGTTAGTTTATTTAGGTTAGGGTTAGGTTATTTAGGTTAGGGTTAGGTTATTTAGGTTAGGGTTAGTTTATTTAGGTTAGGGTTAGGTTATTTAGGTTAGGGTTAGGTTATTTAGGTTAGGGTTAGGTTATTTGCATATGCGCGTCAAACAGCCCGTAGGCTTGCATATGCCTATTTGCTATGGAATTTGGCAGTAATGGTGGAAAAAGTAACAGACCGGGGAACATAGGACCCTTTGGAAAAGCCAATGCAACCCCATACCATCAGAGATGCAGGTTTTAAACTGTCCACTGATAACAAGCTGGATAGTCCCTCTCCTCTTTAGTCCACAGGACATTGCGTCCGTGGTTTTCAAAAGAATTTCAAATTTTGATTTATCTGACCACAAAACAGTTTTCCATGTTGCCTCAGACCATTTTAAATTAGCTTTGGCCCAGAGAAGACAGGGTTCTGGATCATGTTCACATGTGGCTCTTTCTTGCATGATCCAGCTTTAACTGTCATTTGTGTATTGCACAGTGAACTGTGTTCACAGACAGTGACCTCTGGAAGTGTTCCTGAGCCCATGCAGTGATTTCCAGTAGAGAGTCATGCCTGTTTTAATGCAGTGCTGCCAGAGAGCCCGAAGATCACCAGCTTTGATCTTCGGCCTTGTCCCTTGCGAGATTTCTCCTGCTTCTCAGAATCTTTTATGATATTATACGCTGTAGATGGGATCTTCAAAGTCTTCGCAATTTTACATTGAGGAACATTTTTCTGAAATTATTCCACAATTTTTAGATGCAGTTTGTTGCAGATTGGTCAACCTCTTTTACACTGCTTTTACACCCCGTCATGTTACTGACCTGCTGATAATTAACCTCATTAGTTGTCTAATGCTCCTACAGTTGTTTTGGATTTGTGCCAATTAATTTTCCAGCCTTTTGTTGACCCTATCCCAACTTTTTTGAGATGTGTTGCTGCCTTCATATTCTAAAATGTTATTTTCCATGAAATGGTAAAATGTCTCACTTTTAACATCTGATATGTTGTTTATGTTTTATTGGGAATGAAATATGAGTTTATGAGATTTGCAAATCATTGCATACTGTTTTTATTTACAATTTTGAATTGGGGGTTGTACTAATGAACTGGTTTATATGATTTCCTAAGCAAAGTAATGCACACGAATTTGTATCAAAATATGAACAGCTGTGGTATTAAACATGTTGATAAAGTTGTGAAAAGGAACTATTTTAAGGGGGAAAGGACAGGCTTAAGGTAATACAAAGACTGGGAACTACAGAAAAGGAATGTGACTCATGAACTCCTTTGTCCCGGTCCCCTGGTTGAAGGCCCCTACATGTTTATTATACTACATCACCAGACACAATTTAATAGGTAAGAGATCCGTCTACATGACAAATCTCAGTCCTATATTCACTCTTCTTTCAGCTCTGAACTGCCCTTTACAGACTTCTGAGAAATTCTAGACTCCTGAGCTGTTGCACTCCCCAGTATGTTTGCAGTCTCTCTAAATGTGTCTTAATTAGATTTTAAGTGCTGAGCAGGGAGTTTTCAATGTTTTTCTTTATTTTGTTGTTGTTGTTTTTATTAAAAACAGCTGCCAGCTGTTGCCAAAAACTATGAGAGCATAGGGAGTGAATCTGTGGGCCAAGGAGACAAACAGTAGATGTGGCATTACTGTTGGTGTCGACTGGGGTCAGATACTGCTGCTGTGGTCAGTACCCCTCTCAGTCGACGACCTGCAATAGATATATGAATAATCAGCCAGGGGACCGATCAGCTTGTCCAGGCTGTTTTTGTCTGCTGTGCGGACGCTTTTACCCCAGCAGGCCACAGCAAGAAAACACAGCAATGGCCACCATGGTATGGTAGACAGCACACAGCAAGTGTTGGCAGATGTTAAAAACCTTAGCCCCCTTATGAAATACAGTCGGCTTTGTCCCTTTCTGTAAACTGCCTCCATATTGCTCCTCCAGTCCAGCTGCTATCAAGCTGCACACCAAGGTACCTGTGGCTGTCCTCCACCTCCACCACAGGGCCCCTGATGGTGACTGGAGTTGGTTGGGTCCTCCTCCTCCCACTCCTGGAGTCTATAACTGTTTCCTTGGTTGTTGTTGTTGTTGTTGTTGTTGTTGTTGTTGTGTTGATATGGAGGTGGTTATGTGCACTCCATTCCACAAAGCTGTTGATTGTCCCTCTGAACTCCGCCTCATCGCCCATTTGATGAGGCCAAAAACAGCGCTGTCATCAGAGAAGTAGCAGCTGTGTGTGTTGTGTTGGAAGTCTGCTGTGTAGATGATGAAAAGGAAAGGAGCCAGCACTGTTCCTTGTGGAGCCCCTGTGCTGCTTAGTATGGTGTTTGGAGCACTGCTCTGTAACTGTTTAAATTACTTCTGCACTACGCTGGTGACGTATGACATAGAATGTGACGGATCTTTGTTGGGAAGTAAATTTATGGGGTAACTCCAAATAACAACATTTACTCTTTTGCTTCACATGGGATACAAACACAGGTTTGTTTGACCCATCCACCTCCCCTCCAACCTTTCTCTAAACTGACATTCATGCTATGTATATTATGTCTGTTGCATGCAATGTCTGATAATAGCATGGATGGGGTAACACTGGAGTTAATGAGAGCTGAGGGCAATGACAAAGTGTCAGTCTGATGAGTTGGGAGTAAGACAAGGCAAATTTTTGTTAAATTTGACATACAGTGTCCTTTGTTTTTCCCTGTGAGACAGTGATGCATGTGGTGCTGACTGCACTTTATTACTGTACAGCACATGGATATGAAAACAGGATGCTGACCATAAGACTTGGGCCTGGGAGATTTTAAATCAACCATACCCCTTTTCTGAAACTGTGGCTTTTTCTTTGTTAAATTAAAACACATTCCATAATGCAACAAACTGAATTTCCCATGTGACCACTATGAGTGTTTAGGGGTTTAGAAGGTTGATACCAAAGGCCTTTACTCACCTTTGGGTTGCCTTTCAGCCAACATTCACACCCGATATTCAGCTGTCTTATCTAGTACTTAATGCAGCCAGACATCAGCCTTTAGTCACCCCCATTTGGAAAAAGTGGTGATTACACACCAGCACAAGCCACCTTAATGGTTTTCAGACGGGGTGTTCAGAACTAGCCATGAGACTTTGTGCTTATGCTCCCGTCTGCACACATCACATCCTTAAAATGTCTGGAACATTCGACCACAAAATGGGAAATGAAATGAGATCACTGGGTTTTTTGGGTTTGACATCATTCTCTTGTGTGACAGCCTTGACTTTCTCTTCTTCTCTCTTGATATTTTTTACAGCATCTTAAAGTACTTCAGGGAATGAAATTATTTAAATGATTATATGTAACCTACATCTATGTGCCGACAGATGACACATCGCAGCAAATGTGCATTTTTACTACTTTTGGCATGCTCATGAGTGAATTGTGTTCAAGGAACAGTGTGTGTATTTGGAAATAGCTTGGCAGGCCTGATTTTTATATAATTTGTTTATCATGAAAAGACGCTGTGGATAGCTTCATTTATCCATAAACTCTGTCCCTCTGTATAACCTGAGAGATTAAAAACGTTTTTAAAAATGGTTTCTGGTGAGTTTATTGTGTTAATATCTTCCTAAACACCTCTACATTAGTGAGATTCTATTTTTATCATATCATATCATATCATATGTATTTATGTATTTTTTGGTCAAAGCTGAGAATCCCACAGGGCTACAATGTTATGTTGTGGGACTCTCTTCATTCCAGGGGTTTATCTTTGTTCAACCATTTTTGTTGTCACTGCTAAACATGCAAATATACATTTAATTTATGCCTTACTCGTGTATATTTTTGATCAGGTATGACAACACTGTCTCCAGTGGAAACAAGATTACAAACTCAAGCAGTTGTTGATCATTTGCCTCTACAGACTGGTGAAGATGCTGATCAATAACATTTTCAAAAATCGTGAATCATTGCAACCACAAAAGATCCTTGAACATACAGTCATTACGTAAATAAAGTTATTATTACTATAAGATCAGATAAAATAGATAAATTAAATATCCCATTGATCCATAAGAGAAAAAGAAGAAGGAGAAGAATCAGCAAAAGTGGCACAATCATTAAGCTTTGGCAAGATAAAACAAAAATACCATACATGATCAGTCAAATCATGAATCATCGCAACCACAAATGATCCTTGAGCATACAGTCATTACGCACGAAAATATTAGGCTGGTGGGTTCAGTGTGATTAGTTGTGGACATACAGATACACACACACACACACACACACACACACACACACATACATACACTCACAAATGACCCAGCACATGGTGATGTTGGATACGCCTGGTACAGCTATTAATAAAAACAATAATAATACGACAATGTTACAAAGTGCTTCACAAGGCAATCAGCCTACTAGACCTGTTGTAACTGATGGATTATTGTTTCATCAACAAGTGTAAGCTACTTATTCCATCAACTGGAATTAGTTGGATTTACTCATTGAAATACATGCAAATTCCAAATTTCAACCCTATAAAATATTGGAGGATATTACATAATGCCAGAATGTGTAAAAAACAACAACATACGGACCCGGGGCAGGGGGTAATATTTTGAGAAAAAAATGTGCAGATTTATGAGCTTTAAAGTGGTGATTCTGCAAGAAGAAGTTGCTTTTTTCCCCCCACTTTTTTCTCGTAAATCTGTGACTTTTTTCCCGCAGATTTGCCTATTTAAATCTCTTAAATCTGCGACTTTTTTTTCTTGTAGATTAGCCACTTAAATCTGGTAAATTTGCAACATTTTTCTCAAAATATTTTTATTTTTTATTTTGGATATCCGCTGAAGTTACCAAATACGGTTCTTCGCCTGATAAAGGGTTGAAGTAACTTCCAAACACTGCACATCTAGTTTCTACAGCATTCAGAGTGACTGGCAAGACTGGCAGGGGAGAGTTGGCTCAATTTAAACATGTTAAAGAATAGAATAGAATATTTAATGTTATACAAGCATTACAACAAAATTCATAGTTGTAACACTTAACACTAAGTTTTCTCTTGCTACATAAATGCCATCATGACCCTGTCACGTTGGCATGTGGCCAGTGCAGCACTAAACATCCCTGACTAATTTCTAAAGGATTTGTCCACTCTGGAATGGCAGCTGTGAAACTGGTAGCTAGGTATTTTTAGGTTGTGTTTTATGTTGTGGAACTAATATATACACAGTTCTCTGCATGTATCTGTTGTTCTTCAGTTACCATAGTTTCACATGTCATGCATGGTAGGTCTGGCCTGTTAGGAATGAAAAACGCATTTGTAACACATTTGTTACATGTGCAACTGCCAAGATTTGCGGCAGGGCCTGATTCACTTTTCCAATTGTTTACATGCAACATTTTGGCCCAAACTCTGTGTTCAGTCAGATGTCATTAGGGATGTATAGTAGTTTTTACAACTTTCATCAATTAAAGTTGCTAACTATGTAGGTGCAATCAATGTATCTGCCAAAGTGAAAGGACACAGATGGTCCAGAAGATGCAGGTGTTTCATATCATCATGTGTAATACATTATCTGCCACCATCTTTGGAGTACAATTACTGAAAAGCAGTCGTCTGACTGGGATATTGTTGATTTACTATGAAAACCACTTGATTACTGGGGTTTTACAGTTGTATTAGTTGTATCTCCAGCAGTGTCCACTTTTGTTCATTTGTTTTCTTTGTTAAAAAAGTTATTTGGTTTATGGTAGCAGGCACATGTAGGTTGTTTGCCTGAAAATATTATATAAAGCCATGGGAAAAATGATGAGATCACCCTTGTTTTCTCTTTGCTTTCATGTTCATTTTAATGCCTGGTACAACTAAAGGTACATTTGTTTGGACAAATATAATTATAACAAAAAAATAGCTGTTAAGAGTTTAATTTAAGAGCTGATATCTAGACATTTAACATGGTTTTTCATAATGATTTTGGTTATTATCAAGAAAACCATGGAAAATGTCTAGATATCAGCTCTTAAATTAAACTCTTATCAGCTATTTCTGTTGTTATCATTATATTTGTCCAAACAAATGTGCCTTTAGTCGTACCAGGTATTAAAATGAACAAGAAATTGGAGGGAAAAATTGGTCTAATATTTTTTTTCATGACTGTATATAGGTTAAAGAAATAAAATAAATTAAAGTGTGAAAAATGTTACATTTGTGCCGATTCTTCCCTATATGTTCTAACAATCTCAATGTGTGTGTGTGTGAAAGGGTAGTTTTGCTTGCCAAATGTTCAATGTAAACTGAATCACAAGTAGCATAATTTATCACCCCAGATGTGATTAATAAAATAAATGTAAGGATAAGAGAAATGCAGGAGAGAATGATAATTCAAACATATCAGAAATAAATACATATATACCATAGCGTGTCAGACAGCAGAAGAGGATTACCACATCAGAACTTTTCTCATAGGCTTGAGGTCAGTGGATAGAAATAGCTTATGTAATGAAAATGCAGGAAGAAGCTGTCTTGAGTTTCTTCTCTCCTTCTCTCTCAGCACCCTCTAGTGGGCTCTGAAAGGACAAAAAATATACACACTGCTCAGTCTGGAAGGCAATATAACTAGAAATTCAAACAGGAAGTAAGAATCCTCACTGATCCAACTGTAGCTAAAATGGTTCATATGGAGACCACATTGCCATTTTGTGAATATGCGTGCTGACCTGCTAATAGGATCATCCTTGTGATTAACTGCTCAGTCAAATCACTTTGTAAGCTGTTGTTTTTAAAAGGTGCTATGTAAATAAAGTTATTATTACTATAAGATAAAATAGATAAATTAAATATCCCATTGATCCATAAGAGAAAAAAAAAAGAATAATAATAATAAACAAAAGTGGTATATAACAATCATTAAGTTATGGCAAGATAAAACAAAAATACCATACATAATCAGTCTGTGCATAACCCTACAAAGTGAGATTAAACTAATGCTTACAATGAAACTCTTTTGGTGTCTGTATTTCCTCTGTCTGGTAGCAACAGATTACATGTGATCAAGGTTATTATAGTTCACGAAAACTAGAATTGAAGAAACATTTTGTTTAACTGAAATAAAAATCAAAACGAGAGTTTTTAAAAACGATAATTAACTGAAACTGTATTTTGTGGTTACAAAACTAACTAATATTATAGTGAAAATGTCCCTAGATTTCATCTTTGTCAACTTTATTCATACGTAAACCTTTTGGTTTATATGAAATCTATTTCATCTATTTGGTTTTGTGACTTAGTAAACTTATTGGGGCTGAGATGGATCAGACAAAGGAAATATAGGAACATTTATTGTGACCTTTTTGAATCTGGCACCCTACAAATACCGCATTACAAAAAAACTAAAACTAACACTAAAACTAATAAAAACTAAACTAAAACTAAGCATTTTCCAAAAAATAAAAACGAATTCAAACTAGCAAACTCACCCTAAAAACTAATTAAAACGAACTCAACATACGCAAGAGAAATCCCCGAGTCGAGTTCTCACTAAACCGCCTGGCAAGGCTCCTTCCGGTCGGCCTCCAGATACACGTCATGACGTCATGTCGCTGCTCTCTCTGGGCGGAACACAGCAGACCGGAGAGGACAGAGACACAGTACAGGTGTTTATGGGAGAGGAGAGGGGACACTGACGGGCAACGTTTCGCTTTTGCTTCTCGGACATTGAAACGACTTTGACCGCGTGTTGGTAAGTGACTGTTTTTCAGCTGTTAGCTACAAACTGTCAGTGTGTAGCTACTTAACTTCACTGGAACACGCTAATATCTGTAGACCATTGGAGTTTAATAGTCCACAGTGTTAATGCCAGGGCCATGTCCTTACTACCTACACTGTTGACATATAAATGTTCAGGTGTTTTCACAAGATACTCCCGAAGCGAGAGGTACAAACTGTCACTGTTTAAACAAATGTATTAGCCACAATGAGTTTCATATTGGGCTAATACGGTGGTAAATATGACAGTAGCCTCGGTCGAGAGAGAGAGAGAGAGAGAGAGAGAGAGAGAGAGAGAGCGAGAGGGAGAAACTTGGTAAATATGTCCGATGTGCAGCTCTTGGTAATCAGTAGATCAGTCCAAAACAAAATGTTGCCCTGGACACTGAAGTAAGCCTTTTACTCAATACAATGCTGAGCAGGGGAATTTGAGTAGCTCACGATGTAGAGGTGATGCTTTAAGAAAAATGTAATTGTGTTGTAGTCAATTCGAATCCAGCTCTCACCGATCTTGCAAACATTATATTTTTATGCCTTCCTTTTTATTTATAGATGGCTGTGATGTAGTGTTCACTTATACAACAATATTATCCACAGTAGATAGGAGATGTGACCTGAAAATCACCAGTTAGGCTATATGTTTATATGTGGCGAATCTGCTAACTGAGGCAAAAAACACAACTGCACACAGAGTACGGCAACCAGTTAGTGTTAACCAGTAAGGACTTAACACCGGCAACTAGGGCTGGGCGATATGGACCAAAAGTCATATCCCGATATTTTTAGGCTGAATATCGGTATATGATATATATCCCGATATTTTTATTGCAAAGTGTTAGAGCAAATGTTCAGTCAAAACCAAATATGACATGTCACAAGTAGTTTTATTGAAACTGTTTATTTAAGTGAACATAAATATTGTGTAACAACAGGAGAACCTTTTTTTGAATCAAAGTTCCATTAAATGCACATTTAAATAAAAAAAAAAATCTTAAAAATTGGCTATGAAATAAAATAGGCCAATCTTTTTCTGAAATAAATATATTTATATGAGAAAAGAACATTACAAAAGAACTAAATATGACAAACCTAAGTAAGGGCAGCATTTAAATATAAAAGAAGAAAAAAATTGAACTATATCGATATATGCGATATGGTCTAATTCCATATCACATTTAAAAATATATGGATGTATCTTTTATATTGATATATCGCCCAACCCTACCGGCAACCAGTTAAACCAGTAAGGGCATAACAGCAGTAATAAGTTGAAAGTTAATTAGATCACTAATATATTCATATGAGTGGAATTTAAGTGACCCCATTGCTTGAGAAATATTAGAACAAAATATATAAAAGAAGAAGAATGTGTTAACCTTTCAAGAAAGTATATCACTATTCAATATGACTGAATGCTTCTTATTAAAAAGGGATCCTGTTCTTGGTTTTAACGCAGCAACCATGCGGTCTATGGAGGAGGACCCAGACACACTGCACAATGTTTAATGAGGACCCAAGGATGAACTCTTTGCCTCTTCTTGTTTATTTCATACTACTTCTTGATTCTGGTGAGTAATCCCAAGTGAAGTACAGAAACATTTGTTGAATACCTCAGATAGCTTCTCCTCAACACACCCACTCACTGCTTTCAAAGCTGACGTCTCATTAAAGCACCTGACAGGTGTGTC
The DNA here is from genome assembly GCF_030273125.1 of Centropristis striata. Lineage (NCBI taxonomy): Eukaryota > Metazoa > Chordata > Actinopteri > Perciformes > Serranidae > Centropristis > Centropristis striata. Next base: position 25,421,099 of record NC_081526.1, on the reverse strand, counting down.
TGTGGACCTTGTGCTTTGTTCATAGCTCATTTTCATGTGTGTTCACAGTGTTCACTCTCCTCCCTGCTCCGGTCAATGTTAGAGTCAGCTCTATCAACTTCCAGCATGTCCTGCAGTGGGATCCTGGGCCTGGCACCCCACCAGGAACACAGTATAGGATCATCAAAAGGTAATGTCTTTCTGGCCGCTCTTGTTCCTAGCATCAGCTATCAACCACAGCATAGGAATGCCTTCATAAACTCCCATTTTAACACACTTCTACAATCTCAACTTTCACTTAAACAAATCACAGTGTTTATTACAAATGTATGAATAGAAAAAAATGACACATGGTTGAGTTGCATCTGCAAAGTATCAAATTAAACAGGTTTTACAAAATAAAATAAAAAATACCTGGACAGAGTATCTTTATTAACCAGTACCTCAAAAGTGCTTTTTGTGTTTTTTTTCCCCCACTAAATGAAAATGCTGTGGCTGAAAATGAGAAGGTCTAGTCTTACTTCAGAAAAGATGGGTATTTTGTTTTTTTAAACAGAAAAAGCATGATACATTTTGACAGTTTTCTGACCTTGGGTATCTGGCATTGTAAAATAATTGTTATGAGTAGTGTTATTGATAGGATTGTTGTTGGTGAGCTAATCTTTTTTATGTAAAGAATATTAACTGAATATAAATGAACATGAAGAAGCCAAACACAACTGTACAGATTGTATGATTTCATAATGAAATTGACCAGACATTCTGTGCCCACTTTGGGTGCTTGACAACTTACAATACTACCAGAAGAAAATCTATCTTTTTGTTTTGTTTTGTTCATTTGTTATTTCCATCAGGTATCAGTTTTAGATGCTGCTGCAGGTAACCACGCTTGTTTTTGTCTAATATTCCCGGTACCTGATTATGTCTCAACCTAACTTAACTGCATTATCTAGAGGGGAAGACGTTAAATTCACCTTCTTTAATTTTAAAGGACTCAATAATTCTTTAAAACGAACAATGTACTACACCACATCCATCATCTCGGTGCACATATAATCTTTCTTGAAGAGGCTCACCTTAAAACTTTAGATCACTTAAAACTGAAGAGGGGGTAGGTTGGTCAGATTTATCACCCTTTGAGTGAACTTGGCGTCTCAATTTGTCTAACTTTGAATACTTAAAGTCCTTCTTATGCAAATCAACAATTCAGATCTCTTTTTTTGCGAGGCTTGGTCCACATCACCAGATGCTTCTTGTGAATAGCAAACTCAAAAAGTGGATGTGTTTTTTATAGCTCAATGTAGCTCTTTACCCCACTCAAATCTTGTTTCATTGATTGGACTCCAGGTTTGCTAACTCCTGACTCCAATTAGCTCTTGCTGGAGTCATTAGTTTAACAGAGTTTTTCTGCTGTCTAATATGTATACTGTAGAGCTGTACCATCTCTACACAGACATTTGGATATTTTGTGTTATATATTATTATTAATATTTTATATTCATGTGGAAAATAGCCAGTAAATAAAAAATCATATATTAAAAAATCTGAATCATTCATATGTGTATATGATTAACATCAGAGTGAATTTGTCATATCGGCCTTATCAGCTTTCATCAGCCTCTCTAACAACCACAAGCAACAACCGCCACCTTTAGTTTGGTCGTCTTTTCATGCATTTCATGGCTTGAACTGATCTGTGGCTTCTTTAAAGGAACATGTGACTGTGGGGAACTTTTTCTCTCTCTAACATTTGTTGTCTCTAACCGTGGCTGAGGCCTTGTTATGTAGTGTTTTTTTGCGTGCAGTGCAGCTGTGACCACAGAGAGGAACTGATGATTCAACCGTTGTTAGAAACAGCTCTGGGACTGGATTTCTGTCTGTCTGTGTGTGTCTGTGTGTCTGTCTGCCTGTCTGTCTGTCTGCATGTCTGTCTTTCTTTCTTAGATGACCAATCTTTGGTTTGACATTGTGAAGGTTCACATTCCATTATATTAACCTACACTGATAGAACAGAAAACACATGGTTTATTTAATGCTGGATTGAACTTGGAACTGGTGTTTTATTGATGTGTTGTGATAATGTTATAGCTAATCAGGTCTCCTCTTCACGATGTGAACTGTAAAGGATAAGACCGGTGATCTGTTTTAGTTTTTTTCTTTCTGTCAACAAATCCTTTGAGATCATTTCTTAACAAGTATTGTGTGTGAAACAAGCCTGCTATTTATCTTCTTCCTTTGTGCGATAGAGCTCTATTACTGCCCTGAAACGCATCCGTGAGCCACAGCCACCACTGACACGCCATGTTTATTGTCATGAACACACACACAAACACACACACACACACACACACACACTTGTGTATATCCATTGTGTATATTAATAATATTCACTAGAGGAAATGTGAATTTTCACCTTAATGGCACATTGTCTTCCCATACAGTTTGTGTGGGGAAGAGTATGTTTTTCTGTAGGAAGGCATTAACCCATTTAGGCCTAAAACGCCTGGAAAACCCATATTTTGAAAGAACCCCCTAAAACCTGAAGTTTTTCTGGAAATTCAACAGAAGATTTTTCAGCCTCTGTAGCAGATAGAAATGAAATTCAAAAAGTATTTGAGAGCTTATATCTGTTTATTTGTCCAAACCTTCAATAAAGTATCACAAAATAAAAATCAACAAACTCAGCAAATGTTACATTTGACTGAATAATAATACAATGATAATAATAATAATAATAATAATAATAATAATAATACATTTTATCTATATTGCACTTTTCAGGGTACTCAACGACACATAAACTAATATAAGACATAAACAGTCTTGATTTCTTATATCATCATCACAATCAATTAGTATTATTGTTATTATCTCCAGATGGCCACAAATTTGTCTGTTCTTCGGTGAAAATATGTCGTCTAAAAACATATTCCTCATCCATAAATCCCAGTCGATTGGTTCCGAGGGTTCAAAGTTCTGATCAACAATAAAATCGCCGGTGCTGTTTCCGTCACTTACTTCTAAGCTCCCTCCGCTATAGTCTTCTTCCGCCATGATTTCAAAGTTCTGGAAAAGTCCCATGTTGCATTGCGACACTCCCACATGTATCCTGATGCATTTTATTGACCAAGAGACCGAAAATAGGTGGAAAAAAACTACAAATACTACAAAACGACGTATCCGCTTTCCCGGCCTTAATGGTAGAATAACGCAACAGTGCTCCTGGTTTCAATGGTAGAAATGTGGTAATGCTTTCCCGCCTTAAATGGGTTAATGGAGAGCAGGGCTGGACAGGAAAAGGTTGGACTTGTATGTTTTGTTCTTGTTTTGATGCCAATGTATGTGGCAAGTGTTAGAAAAATTGCATGAGGAAACCTTGAAAATTGATAATCTGTCACAGACAGAAAAAATCTGTCACCAACAGAAAAAACCTCACCATTTTTCTGCGCATTCTTTGATGGGGAAATGAAGAGCTGGAGACGTCCAAGTTTCTCAGTTTAACAAAAGTTTTATTACAATACGTCAAAAAATGTGCACTTTACAGAGATCTCCGGGTTCAAAATTAACTCATGTCCCTGAATACAAACAGACGTGTTTCAGTTCGTGAAGTCTGAACCACGACCCTCTCCCTGGAACCCATTAAAATAACCTTACAATTGTTTACAAAACATGCTGGTCGATTTCCTCCAGGAAGTCCCGCCTTCCCCCTCCGCTGATTCGCCAGTCTTCTTTCATACCGTCACACATCAGGCCACCTGGGCATAACAATCACTGCAGCCCAGGACAAGGCCTTGTGGCCTGCTAACAAACTTGTTAGCACAAACATTTTTCCTTGTTATGACTTACAGAGATTCTCACACGGGATTTTCATTCGGCCTTCTGTGGTCTCCCCTCTCCAGACACACATACACACACACACACTCACAAATGCACATACACACACAGCAAAAACTGTGCACCAATATATCTGGATGTCATTCTTTGTGATTTATAGAATCTTAATCAGTTTAAGCAAATGGAATATATGTAATTAAAGTAATCATAGTTTTCTACATCAATATTAACACACAAACACAATCAATGTATCAAATCATATTGTCTGACTTAATATAAATGCATAGAGATATTTATTACAGTCAAGGTTTGACCTTTGATAGTGACCTGCGTCACTCACAGAGAACAGAGACAGACCACAGAGAAGCAGAAATAAAGCATAAAACCATTTACCAATATAGAAAATAATCAATTATTTTAACAATTCCCTCTTTTGGCCTAACATTCATTAGGCCAAGTCAAACAAAATTATGAATAGTAGCAATATCAGTGAGCAGCAAAGCATTTCAGAGTGGATAATGTCATTTGATATGGGGAAAGGGATTTACCTTCGATGACCATGGAGATGCAAAACACAGACAGAACAGATATGAGAAATACACACAACACACAACACCACTATGCTTGTGTCATCAATATGTCAATTTCTGTACATAATATAGTAATATTACCACCGTCCACTCTCCCCCTCGGCTCCAGGTGACAGAACAGGAAGCACTATAAAGAGAGATAGCAGAGCCAAACAGAACAACACAGCCGTCTCCAAAACAATCTTTCTGTACCCATTTATCAAAAAAATTTTGCAGTATATAATGTCAAAAACAATTGATTATATGAATATGATTTTTTCATGAATGTATGATTCTCACAGCTCTTTTTTAACCTGATATGGACTTGCCCAACGTGGTTCTGTCCACTTCCTGTTGATGACCTTCAGACACACACACACTCTCGGAGGGTCTTGCACCCTGCCAGAGTTTTTCTCTGTCTGGAGCTGTCATGTCTCCTGGACCTGTGTAGACAGGAGGCTTCCAGTGCAGTTAATGTACAGCAAAAGGACACAGGCAACTGTGGTAAATCCAGGGGCACCCCCCTTTCACCCACAGTGGCTGGTCCTTTAAAACATTTACTGTAGAATAGTGACGCACACTCAGTGGAAATGAAACCAAAATGTAACAAAATATCTCAGTACACTGATAACTGAATCAGTATCGGAGAATAAATTGCATGAAATGTTGGGGCAAGAATATAAATTCAGGCAGATTGTGAGTTCAAACATCCAAAAAAAAAATGTTTAATTACATACAGTTCGTAGCAAGCAAGTTGCCCTTCTCTTTTCTTCTCTTGTCAACACATACTAATACCTTCTTTTTTGTCTCTCTTCCCCTACGTACTCTTTTCCATCTATTACACTCACTTGATTTCAACCACCTGTCATCTATCCTTTAGCAAGATATCACATCAACTTACACAGGAAGTTGAGCAACTTGCGTTAACAATCTATTTCAGTTCCAAAACATAACTTTGACCAATGGGGTAAAAACAGACTTCATTTAAAACGGCTGCAATTTGCTATATAAATATATATTTGCAATATAATGAATGGACAAAATTTAAACATGCTAACGGGACTTCTGATAAATCCCCCCTCTTTTATTTATTTATTTTTTATTTTTTAACTGGCCTTCAAGACAAGTTTCACTCTGTCTTTTATAATTTTGTCACCAACGTCAAGGCCAAAATGTTGTGCTATTTTTAACAGCTGCTCTTTTGTGCAGAAAGCCAATAAGCTCCACTGAAAGGAGAAATAAAAAATAAAGAACAAAATAAAAAATAACTCATCAACACTTGTCATACTTGGGTGTGTGCAAAAAATCAATACACAACCAGCCAAACACTATGGCCTAGACAGTAAACAAGGCTCCCCTCTAGCTGACTACCTGACCATTACTAACTAGCTAATCTCAACCCTAGTCTTCATGTGGATGACCAGCGGTGGGTATTTACGCACTGATACCATGGCGAGGTGAAGCAACCAGAACTGGTCAACCTCCCCTTGACCATGATGTGCCCCCGAGACAAATGCTCTAACCAGAGCCACCACAGCACTAGTAAAACAAAAAATAAGACGAAACCCAAAGGGGTAACGCCACTTGGCCTCACAGGGGAACATTTGTTTACATTACAGTAACATTCTGCACACCAGTCAATTACAATTATACTACGCTTCCACACAGAGCAGGAAAAAAACTCCTTCACCCAAAACACAACTCATAAAGGAAAACAAAAAAAAAAACATAAACCAAAGATAAAAGTCAGAATAGGTAAGTGAGTGTAACTGTTAATTTGAAAAGAAAAATGTTATGTCTCCATAAACAAAACAATCAGGCCTGAAGGAGAGAACACCAGGCAACCTTGGAGCCTCTGTCTCTCTGCCTGCTTCTCTTTTTCTTTCCACACTGAAAATAACTCAAAAGATTTACTTAAAAAATATATTGTCAGTATTTGCACACAAATGATTTAAGTAAAATGTAATGCTGCAATATCAAATAACACTCACTTGCAAGTATCAAGTAAATTTTACATTCCATAAAACATAACAGTTCTGAAGATATTAAGTAACATTTACTTAATTCCATCCAAGTTTTAAGTTATATTTATTTAACCAAATTAAGTAAAGTCTATTTGTTTTTTCATAAACAAGAACATCATTTTACTCAAAAATTTAAGAACACTTTAAATATCTGTACACTGTAAAAAAAACAAAAAACAATAGCTACTCATTAAAGATGAGGCAACAGATTGCACGCAAAATTATGAATTAAATCTAACTATGTTACAAGTTGAGTTAATAACAACTTAAAAGGAAGTGCCTGTCAATTAGAAACAGACAAAATTCTCTTGATTTAGAATTACATACACATAAAGATTATATTTAATATGATCAAAATAAGTAGAATACTTCTCAAACATTTTTATATTTAAAGTCACTTAAACAACTGCCTCAAAATCAAGGACACATTTATATTGAATACATTTTATCAAATATATTAAGTAAAACAAAATGACTACAGAACAAGTCAATTAATCACCTTTGACTTTGTAAAAATAAAATACAATAAAAACTGAGCAGGTAAAATTTTAACCAAAATAGAAACTGGCAAAGCTGTTTTACTGGACATGAATATTTCATTAGACTGTGCAGGTGTCCCAATTATTTTGTACTTATTACAGATCTGGAATAGTACTTTTTAAATATGTAGTGAAAAAACTTATAACCATCTGAAACAGAGTTTCAACATTCATTACAGAAATCACTCACACAGACATGCTCAAAAACAACTTCTGGGGGAAGGTCAGTACAGAAACAGTCTCTTAAACTTTTAGCAGTGGCGTAAGGATTATTCATACCCTTATTTAAATGGAAAACCAAACAAACAAACAAACAAACAAACAAAAATAAAAAATGTACAAGTACTGCATTAAAATTTGTACTAACAGTAAATTTAAGATGTATCTCCAGCAAAAGGAATTTAAAGTAAGACTTAGTATATTTTTAAAAGAAAAATATCCAAATTTTGAGTACAAGCAGGGTAGTGACTGGCCTTGACCAGTGTGTGGATACTTCCACCTATATTTTTGTATGTATAACACATAGTAATGTAGTATTTAAACTTATTATCACCATTATTAACCTACACCACCAGTTACCACCCCCCCCACACACACACACTCACAAATGCACATACATACACAGAAAAAACTGTGCACCAATATATCTGGATGTCATTCTTTGTGATTTATAGAATCTTAATCAGTTTAAGCAAATGGAATATATGTAATTAAAGTAACCATAGTTTTCTACATCAATATTAACACACAAACACAATCAATGTATCAAATCATATTGTCTGACTTAATATAAATGCATAGAGATATTTATTACAGTCAAGGTTTGACCTTTGATAGTGACCTGCGTCACTCACAGAAAACAGAGACAGACCACAGAGAAGCAGAAATAAAGCATAAAACCATTTACCAATATAGAAAATAATCAATTATTTTAACACAAGTTCTCTCTCTCTCTCTCTCTCTCTTTCTCTTTCTCTTTCTCTTTCTCTTTCTCTTTCTCTCTCTCTCTCTCTCTCTCTCTCTCTCTCTCTCTCTACTGAGAGCCCTACTAGCATGAATTAAAATGCTGACAGTCTTCTGTTTGTCTTTGTGCAGGGTAAACAAGAAAGCAAAGCCAACCTTCTCAAACGGAACATCACTGAAGCTGAAGCTTCCACGATACAACGTGAGGTACGAGCTGACTGTGGAGGCATCCTACAACCAGACCCTGTCTCCACCGTCCAGGAAATACTTCTTCACCCCTTTCACAGACAGTATGTGGACATCGACATGCTTGTTGCCTTTGATTTAATGGATGATAAACTGTAATAATGCAGACACCAGTGTGGGTTACTTGAAGAAAATACAACAAACAACAATGTTTCAGAGACATTTAGCTATTGTTATTGTAGTTACAGTTCTTGAGGCAGTTAAGCAGTTAACTAGGGCTTAAATGATCAGTCAGTTAGTGTGTTTTCCTCCACCTGTTTATTGGACGTACTTAAGATTTGCATTTAACTGATTACAGGGCGTGAATCTGCAGGGGGAGTGTGAAGGCTGTTTTCTGAGCAATGGGCCTTAGCCGCAATGGGTGTTGGGTTTTTTTCTCAAGATAATGGGCTGTCGGACATTTTTGTCAATAGGATCTTTTTTAGATTATTAGGTAGGGGCGTGCCATATCCTATTCCATCATATACACTGATTTTAATCATTACATATTTTAATTTATTACTGTTAAGGAGAATAAGGTTCTTGTATGTTTTATTTAAGGAATCTTATTTTGACAGTCTTCTTGTAAATTCTGTGGTGGATTCTGTTAACACACTGTGCTTGAAAGCTGCATTTGTTTAGCGACAGGAAGTAATACAGACTGTTAGTCACAGTTTAACAACTTTAATTGTTAGCTAATGTTAGCTCGTGGCTACCGAACTGCATATGCAGCAGTGTGTTTGGATCACCACTGACCGGCCGAACAGGTTGATAGTATTTAGTTTGGCGTGTGCACATCACACGGATAGATCACGAGGGGGCGGGACTGATACAGACCTTAATTATACAGTCATGGAAAAAAATATTGGATCATTTTTACCCTTCAATTTCTTGTTCATTTTAATGTCTGGTACAACTAAAGGTACATTTGTTTGGACAAATATAATGATAACAACAAAAACAGCTCATAAGAGTTTAATTTAAGAGCTGATATCTAGACATTTAACATGGTTTTCTTGATGATAACCAAAATCATTATCATTATATTTGTCCAAACAAATTAAATTAAATTAACAAGAAAGCAAGGACAAAACATGGGTGGTCTAATAATTTTTTTTCCTGACTGTACAGTCTACGATACAGACTGGTGGGCATGTTTCTCTACCGCTGGAATTGTTTTGAAGCGTAGCAGTGGGGAGGGCAGCTCGGCATATTCAGTGCGCGTGTAAGTGAGTGAATGCGTGCCTGTCTTGGAGGAGGACAGAGAGGTGGGTCAGGGTTTAGACTGATGGGTGACAGATACTCTGCTGAGAAACAGCAACACAACGCAAAATAACTTTATATTATGAATAGTGTAGATATACTTTCAGTAGCTTGAAATGTGACGTTAGCGCAGCACATGAGATTATGTCGGGCCAGATTAGAGTTTGGGTAATTAATGGGAAACCCTGCTTCCATTTTGCACTGAAGAGCCTAGTCTATTTTTGTGTTTGGTAACTGTTGAGATTTGCACTTTACACAATTCAGATTGATGGTTGATTTTTATTTATTTGTACAATTTTTATTTATACTGGTTAAATTCAAATGTCTGTGCTCCGCCGGTGACAGCCCTGGCTGGAGGCATTGTGTAGTTGGGTTGTTTGTCCATCTTATTCTTGTGAACTGACATTTCAGATATGTTTTGAGGGAATTTCTTCAAATTTGGCACAAAGGTCCATTTGGACTCCAGGATGAACTGATTTAGATTTTACAGGTTGTACGTCAAAATTAGTATGACCTCACATAATACATTTTTGGCCACACATCTGATAAAATAAAATGGTGAGGTGAAGACATTTTGTAAATCAAAAGGTAAAAGGTCAATTTGTGACATCATAATATGCAAAACCCCTTTCTGGCTATTATTCTGTGCCATTTGGTCAGATATTGAAGATGCGTGTGTGAGGCATCAATGTTTTACAATAAGTAGCGTCCTGGTTGCAACAGCCATATTTAAAATGTTGTCTACTGTCAAGGCAACATCTGAGTTTGGAGGCAACATCTGAGTTTGGATGAGTATGGATGTAAGGTGCAACTGGACTGGTTAGAGAGGCATACAGATGTGAGCTAGTAGTTCTCGTCTTCTAATGGAGACTATTCTGACCTTGGGTCACATACACACACATGTATGCTGTATGAATTGTCCATACAGATGTATTCACATTTTCTCTTCTCCCTGGTGTACAGCACTAGTCAAAACACTGTCTGAAAGTCATATATAAAAACAGGACTCAACAGCAATAGAATGACCAAAAGCATGCCGTACACAGTGCCGATTGAATTTAAGATCACATCCTCTCTGCCACTCTTTTTGACACATATTTCTAATAATCCAGAAATTTCATAAATTTAAAAAGTATGTGTTGTCTTCTTGTGATAAGCCACAATAGGTCCTCCAAAGGTCTCACTGGCTGGTTGTGGAAACTGCATCAAAATCAACATTTCCCTCCCTGAACCTGACAGGAGCTCAGGAATCGATGATATCCAGAAGTTATATGCTGCTATGTTCAAAGTCCTTTGGAGGAAAGACCAAGAATCTAAAGTGGTAAGATGTCCTTTATTTAGATAACCACAGATGTTTTGTCATTCTGAATTGTACTGTGTATGGTGACTATGTTCACATTAGGTATTACATTAACACATTTACATTTACATTCCTATAACCAATAACTAGACACAAATGGCTCAAAAGTTGAAGGGAGGGGGAAGGGAGGTCTTTATTTTGTACCTGTTATGCAGCAGTAGCAGCAGCTCATGTCAAGTATTTTCATGATCCCATAGATGTTGTCTGACTGCTTGGAACTATAAAATGTTGGCCCAGGGTGAAACCAAGATTTGAATCACACAGTAATGGACTGAATGCTGAGGGTCAAGGTTGAGGCTGAAATGGAAATAATTGTAACAAAGCTTTTTCTCCAAATGTAACCTGCAGGACTCTGAACAAACATCAAACAGGAGCTTTACTGTGAACAACCTCCAGACTGGTACGAGATACTGTGTACAGGTGCACACAGTGATTATTGTAAACAAAAACACTGAGCCATCCGCATGGGACTGCGTCTTCACGAGCATCTTGGAACCAAGCATAGGTGAGCTGGACTTCCAGATTGGTGTTTATAATGTTGTGACAGTGTAATGGTGTTATCATAAAGATGCTATAAAGAAGTGTCCAAAGCCAGTGGCAGTTAGAGTTGGGAACCACAACACTGTTCCACATAAGAATGGAGTAAAAAAAATAAGAAAATTGGTTCTGCTTATTGTTTTTTAAAGGCACATTGGTACTCTTTCTGGTTGGATGGCATTGGACAAAGGATCAATTTTGTTTTTGCCATGTTTCTTTGTCAAGGCTCAGAGTTCTGAAATGAAAACATAGACAACACCTAAAACCACTACTAGTAATTTAAACCATGACATCATTAGGAAAATGTTAATGAAGTAATAAATCAAAGAAGAAATAGAGCCATTTTCTCATAGACTTCTCATGGGCTTAACTTTTCAAAAATGTAGATTAGAGGAGGAAACACATCACTGGCTAGCATGTGTAGAGTTTAAAATATTCTACAGCAGCTCAAATGCTTTGCAGAGAGCAGATGCTTTAGGATGATGTCAAGTGTTGCGCACCTTTAGAGAAAAAGGTCTATATTGTGGTCACACTTCCTGTGACATGGTCCAGCAAGTAAATGACTCCAGACTCCAGTAAATGACTCCAGACTGAACATTTTTTGATTATTGTGTGTTTGTCTCCAGACCATGCTGTTCCCGGTGCTCTTGCTGCTGCTCTGATTCTGGCTATTGGTGTCCTGACGATCTTCATGTTTTGCCTCCACTACACTGGAATTCTTTGTAAACTGAAGGCATCTGTGCCCAGAGGACTAATTGTAAGAAATATAATTGTGTCTATACTAGGGTTGTCACGATACTAAAATTTTCAACTCGATACCGATACTCAGGAAAATATTCGATACTCGATACCATTTTCAATACCACAAGGATAAAAAAAGACCTCAAAATTTAACAGAAATATTTTTATTAACAAGAAAAATGCAACATGTAAAAATTTACAGAACCACAGGTTAAATATTTATAATAAAAAACAGTTGTGCAAAAACAAACGGCAACTATGATAAGAAGCTTCAGGTCTGAGGTAGTGCAAAAAATAAATAAATACAATAAACAAAAGTAATTAGAACAATATTTTGAGGTTGTATGCTGTGCACAACATTAGGCAAGCTTGATAAAAAAAATAAAAATAACTTAAGTGTTCCTTCCTTGGCTATGCTTTACACACATAACAATAAACTATCGATACTTTTTAAAATTAGTATTGTATCCGGATACAACGTTTTAGTATCGATACGTTTTTGAGTATCAATACTTTTGACAACCCTAGTCTATACATAATATCGATCTATCGGGATTTAGAACGCCAAACTATTCCTTTAAACATCTCACAGTGACGGTGTACAGACCGGAGCATTCACTCAGTGCTGTGAAGGAGCAACTGTAAATCCAGTTTAGCTCTCAAGTTACGCACAAAAAATTAGCTGCTTTAGATTACTTCCAGCTTCCAGATTATTTGATTTGGTTGCATTGATACCCTACTGTAGTGGGGAATGTTAGAGAAATGCTTTGAGGAAACCTTTAAAATTGATGGGGAATGATGAGCAGGAGATGTCCAAGTTCTCAGTTTAACATAATTTTATTACAATATGTCAAGAAATGTGCAGTTACAGAGATCTCTGGGTTCAAACATCACTTCCCTGATACACAGGAGATTTACTAATCATGAAGGTAGATTTCTTCCAGGAAGTGCCGCCCTCTTGATCAGTTGATTTGTCAGTTTTAATCAATACAGGGACACGTCATGTCACCAGGCAGTAATCTGCCCAGAACACCATGTCCGTGTCCTGACCTGTTCCCCAAAACATTCAACAAAACCTCCTGCCTTGTTACGACTTACAGAGATATAATTGGAGACACAGATGTTGCAATGTGCACATAAAAAGCATATAATATATATTTTTATGATGATAGAATCTTACTAAGTTTAAGCAGTTGGGGTAAATGTATTTAGTTTCGATGTATCTACAGTAATCATAGTTTTAAAACAATATTAGCACATGATCATTGTATCAAAAGCATCTTACATGATTAATATATAAATGCATAGAGAGAGGGCACACACAGTGAATTACCCATGCATTACAGACAAAGAGACAGAATAACAGATTATTTTAACAGGAAGCTGCTGATCTTTGAGTTGACATTTCTATTACACCATCTTGCCAAACTCCCTGCCTGTCTGTCTCTTTGCTGCTCTAGGAGGCTGTGAACCAAGGCTACACCCTGACACCAGAGACGACAATCTGTGATAAGATCTCAATTAGCACAGAGGTGGCTCAACAGAGGAAGAACAACAATCCCCCCACTTCTCAACCTGCCACCAGGGGCACTAACTCTGATGAGGAGGAGGAGGAGGAGGAGGAAGAGGAAGGGAGAAACGTATACATAGACAGAGACGCAGAGCTCTCCTCAGCTGAAAGTTCCTGCCAGGGCTCTGTTGATAAGTCGGGGAACAGCAAGGTGGCTGCATCAGAGGGCTCTGGGTGTGTGAAGGTGGAGACGGAGCTACCAGACACACAGTTTGAGGATGACGTCCCATTTGATGGGTTTGATCAGGATGAGGCCAAAGCTGAAGAAGCAGAGATTTCTCTAATGCCTGAGGGACCAGTCACATGTACGGTGGAGGAGGATCAGGAGGAGGTGTGTGAGAGATCAGGGAATATCAATCTGTTCTCAGTCACCATTTCTGCACTCGCTGTATGTGAGGAAGAGGAGGAGGAGGAGGAGGAGCAGAATACAGGAGATTCTCTTACAGACTTTTTAAAACGGTCTGATCTGGAGCCTCTACTGCCAAAAGGCTCAATGCCGACTTTGAGCATCACAGACTCACAAACTGAGTCAGATGATCAGACACCTCCCGTATTAATGCTACCTACACAAGAAGGTTTGACTGTGAATCTGTATGAAGCTGGCTGTCACAAAACATGTGATGGTGAGACACAGTATGAAGACATGGCGGAGGAGGAGGAAGAAGAGGAGGAGGAATTATCTGGATATATGGCACATAGGTGATAGTTTGTTCTGACCTGTGTTCATATATACTTTAATTCATTAATTCCTTCCAAGGAAGACCGATCCTTTTTATTTGAGGGAAAAATGTATATGCAGTTTTAGCGGCCTGTTTTTCTATTCTTTATGAAATGCAACAACACATGACTACATTTCTCATGTAGTTCCAACATCACAGTAGCCACTAGGGTTGAGTGAGTAAACTTGTCACTATCCACACTAGTGATGTGTCCTCATTGGGTAGCTGTGTTCTGTAAATAGTTTTCTTATTCTTGTGATCAAAAACTGTCTGAAGCTCAACTCTGAGCCTGTTTTGTAAATAGTTTTCAAATGCATCATATCTATGACAACTTCTGGTCAACCCATGTTATATTCAGGCTTAAAATATCATCTTCCAGTTATTTTTCCACTCTTTTCCAGTCTGAGTGAAGCCCACTTCTGCTTTAATCCCCTACCATTCTTATACATGTGGCATCAGAGTGGTGGGCACAGACACCAGCCATTCCATGTTGCTCTGTAATCATGAAGAGGCTGAGCCCAGGAGACTAATTCACCTGCTTGATGCCCTGGAGCATGGCTCTACTACCTGCCTGGTACCCACTGTGGATACTGATGTTGTCATTATCCTCATAGGCAAGTTCCATGAGCTGCTCACCAAGTATCCAGCTGCAGACATCTGGCTCGCTTTTGGCACTGGACAACACATATTTTCATATAAATACCATTTGCCATGCTCTGGGCAAAGACAAGTCCACAGCACTTCCTGTCTTCCACTGTTACACAGGCTATGACACAACCTCAGCATTCTGTGGGAAGGGTAAAAAGTCAGCATGGGTGGCTTGGAATTCCTACCCTGAGGTCACCCAGGCCTTGAACTAAATGGCAACTAATCCACACACTCCTGTGAACATAGATTCCAAACATCTTCTGGAGGGAAACACAATCATCCTTTATGACAATACAAGTGATTTGGAATCGGTCAGTGAAGCACGGAGAGAGTTGTTCTGCCACAAGAACAAACCAAAGGAAGAGATTCCACCAAGGAATCCATGCTGTAGCACTTAAAGTGAGTTGCCTACCAGTCTGGGATCTGGGCAACATCTTAACTGGCCCAGCAGCCAACACCCAGTCCAGAAGGATGGGGATGGACACTGGATGAAGACAGCCAGGTCTGGCTTCCTGTGTGGAGATTCTACCAATCGCTTCAAAAGCCTGCAGTGAACTGGTGAAGTGGGGTTGTAAAGTGGCTGTGGTGCATGGTGCTCATGCAGGAAGGCAAACTGGAACTGCACAGATCTTTGTAGTTGTAAATGTTATAAATAATATAATAATAAATTTCAGTTAAATGTATGCATGTTATCAATTTTTCAGAATACATGCACTTTATATGACCTATATCAATATATATGTCAGAGCGCTTAGGTACTGAGTTGGAAATTACATAAGTACATGGCGAAAATTTAACATGTCTATTTGATCAAAAAATCGTCTAGTGATATTCTCAATAGCTTTAAGTGATTCCTTGACCCGGAAAATGTATATTTTGATCCAAAGATTGACCTTCTCAGCAGCTTGGAAGATATATTGGTTCTCATAGATTTTATATGGCTACAATCTCCAATTCGCTATCTTGATGAAGTGGCTCCCATCAAAAATTGAAACTTATGGTCCAAGAGAGCATGTGGTAAAAATATGGTGCTTTTTTCCAGGGTGTTCCCATTATTTAGCTAAGCTGCCTGACTATTAATACAGACTCTGATACAGATATTTTAGTTGGATGAGTTAGTTAATGGTGTACTCACTTGTCCCTAGTAGCCATGTATTACTCCATATCAGAGTTTATACATATATAATCTGACTCGTGAGAGAGTATTCTTGTCGAAACCCAACACATCTGACTTGACAATATGGAAAGGCCTGAAAAGCCAGTTAAATAAGGATACCTTACATAAGCCAAAGTCAAATTTCATGAATATAATGTTATGTACTTATTTTTCACACCTTTTCACTTTTTTTCAAAATAAAATTGCATTTGGGATCACTACATCTAATAGACCTTTAAACCTTTCAGAAAATACATTTGCTGGCCTCAGGCATAAAATCTCAATCATGCATTTCTTTTTCACTAAAAGTAATTTTAAGTTCTATTGCTTTTTCCCCCACAGTATCTTCGATTGAGCACAAAACAATGAACAAATACATAAATGGCTCGTTTTTTTGTGTTACAGTTGACAAAAAAACAAAGAAATACAAAAAAACAAAAACGAACTCCCAGATCCACCTCCCTTAAACACACAGCTAGTGTTCCTTATTTTTCCCATCATGGAGACAATTCAGTCATTAGCCACAGTTAAACTAAGGTTATCTTATAGTATTGTTTTCTGGAGGTCTCGGATATGCCGACAATAATAAATGTTTAATAACCACCTTCATGACGTCAGACGTGATTCTACAGACATGAGCCCAGAATGGTTGAAGCCTTGGTCACAAAGTAAACTCTGCAGAAGGGTCACCAGTGGAGAGGCTGTAGTATATTTTATGTTACTTGTATATTTTATTTACTACTTTTACTTTTAGAAGTTCTGCTTTACTAAGAGAATGCCTCAGTATGTCCTCTAGATCATGTAACAGCCAGAGTCTCCATGTAACAACTGGTTCAAACCAGAATATTGAACATTAATATCTGGGAGCTGTCTGGCAGTAAAGGCGTTGAAATTTTTGAATATAAACAAATATAGGTTGTATCCTTTTAAGGGTAAAAAGTAGACTTTGCAGCATGCTTGTGCCCGGGAAAATGTGCCCATGCGTTGCGTATTGGCTGGAACATTGGAATAAAATAATCCTATATACAGACAGAAGAGGTAGTAAATTTACAAGGCATTTATCACAGTCAGGCGAATCATCTAGGTAAATTTTAAGCAGTTTCTCTTTCCAAATAGTGAAACCTGTGAATGACTTTGAATTGGATGAGACAATGTTTAGCATTATTTGAACAGTTGTGAATATTCTAGAGGTCCTTTCCCATGACTCATCTGAATCACCAAACTCCACTTTTGCTGATCATTTTCAAAGGAGTCAAATTTATTTCTGAAGCACGTTTAAAAACAACTCACGTTGACCAAAGTTCTGTACAAAAGTGTATAAAAAAGAAGAGTGTTGTAGATGGTGGATATCAACTTGCTTTCATTTGGTGACAATTTCAGACACTTATCTATTATTGATTGTGTTTCAGTCTCAGAGCATCAAAGCATTTAAGTATTTCTGTATATAGTTTCTCACCTGTAAAAATCAAAAACAGTTGTTATTCTCCAATCCATATTTACTCTGCAGTTGTTTGAATGTGGCAAAGACACCCTTAATATACAAGTCTGCCACACAATTCTCACACCACATAGAGAAGGCACTGTCTAAATGAGCAATGGCTAATAGAAGTGATATTAGGTTCAGATTAAACTGGACTTAATTTGTTTCCAGATGTGAATTGTGATAGCTAGAGTGGGGTTATTTTTCTATAAAAATGTATTTGTTTTAGTTGGAGCTAACAAAATAGCACCTATGGAGTATGGGTAACAGTCTTCATGCTCCATCTTAAGCCAATCAGTTGAAGTTTCTAACCAATAGGTAAGGTTTCTAATCACTATGGCCCAGTAATAAAGCCAAAGGTTTGGAAGCACTAATCCTACAAAGTTTACTTATTTTATGGGATTTATGCCCCCACACAAAGGGACTGTTAGAGAGTCTAGTTGTTTAAAAAAAGATTTTTAAAGAAAAATATATTTTGGAATAAATATGGTAACTGTGGGAGGAAGGTCATCTTCATGACATTAATTCGTCCAATTGGGTAAATTGGGAGTGTCCCAGAATGACAATCTTGTCTGTTAAAGGGGGAAGTTGGCCTGGAAAAGGAAGGAATATTGCTTTGTTTCTAGAGAGACTTGTGAGAGAATATGAAATCATCTAGAAGGGCCAGGTCATCCAGGTGAACTGGCCTCAGGACGCTTCTGGTGTAGTTGATTCGATAGTCTGAAAAAGTTCCCAAAAAATTAATTTTGTCTAAAAGTTACTTTTGTCTGATTTGTGTTTGGCTGTATGAATAAATTGAATTGAAATGAAAACCTATCAAAGGTTGAGTTTATGAGTCATGAGTCAAACATTTAACTCTGTCACAACAATTCAAACACGTTTTGGGCAACAAAAGTAGCCATCATTCCAGATTTACATGGCATTTAGGACATCATTGTATCATATTTTGACACTATTGTAATTTTTTTCTAAAAAAAAATGCTTATTATCATTTATCCATACAACATAGTTGAAATGCTGAGCCTGACATTCTCCATATGACAATGAAAAATATATGAAATATATAGGTAGGGAAGATACCGACACTTGTCTGGCATCTTCTCACTAGAGAAATGTATTGTGTTCTCAGTGCTGGTCCATTAATTTTATCAGGGTTAATAGGTATGGCATGTTGAGGTTGACAAGGTAAAGAGGGTTCAGAAAAGAATAGTTTAGTTGAAGTGGACAACCAAATTATTATTTTGGCAGCAAATTGTTGGTATTAATTGCAATTTTTGTTTGATAGTCTCCGGGCCTCTGGAGAGCTGACACTGAGTTGAGAAGATGGTCACAGCCATTCTGCCCTACAAAGTCTAACTGCATTAACTACTCAAAGGGTAAAACTGAGAAAAACTGCTTTAAAGTGTTTTAAAGTTTTTGAACTGGGCAGCCAAATAGGTTATATGTAGATAAGTGATATGACACTTATTTCTACATGTATTGATAATGTAATTTTTATGCTCAATTTTTGACCTTTGACCCCAAAATGTAGTTACTGCACCCTGGTTTTGCCGTAAAAGGTTCTAATAGTAATGCACAAACACAGTGCAGTAACTACAATGTTGTTTTAGTTGTTTATCAATTATATTCAAAGATTTGTGTATTTCAGACTTAATATTATAAGGTAATTTAATATTTTAGTCTAAATATAATGTTATCTCACTTTTTTACTTAATCACTATCTAGATAATAATTTCCCTTTCAAATAAATAATAATTGATATTATTCTTGTCTTCACTATTCAACACAATGAAGAAATACACCGTATCACAGTATTATTCCTCTGAAATAAAGCAAATTTGAAATCTAAAACTTTGTCACAAGATAAAACAGACATTAAGGAGTTAATTTTTAGTTAACTCAATTTCGATTGAAAATGCAAATGTACTGTATAAAATAACAATAGACTGTATAAAATAACCACAGACTGTATAAAATAACAATAGACTGTATAAAATAACCACAGACTGTATAAAATAACAATAGACTGTATAAAATAACCACAGACTGTATAAAATAACAATAGACTGTATAAAATAACCACAGACTGTATAAAATAACTATAGACTATATATAATAACCACAGACTGTATAAAAATAACCACACACAGTTTAATATAACCACAGACTGTATAAAATAACATATACTGTATAAAATAACCATAGACTGTATATAATAACCACAGACTGTATAAAATAACATATACTGTATAAAATAACCATAGACTATAAAATAACCATATACTGTATAAAATAAGACAACAGACTGTATAAAATAACCATAGACTGTATATAATAACCACAGACTGGATAAAATAACATATACTGTATAAAATAACCATAGACTGTATAAAATAACCATAGACTGTATATAATAACCACAGACTATATAAAATAACATATACTGTATAAAATAACCATAGACTATAAAATAACCATATACTGTATAAAATAAGACAACAGACTGTATAAAATAACCATAGACTGTATATAATAACCACAGACTGGATAAAATAACATATACTGTATAAAATAACCATAGACTGTATAAAATAACCATATACTGTATAAAATAAGACAACAGACTGTATTAAATAACCATAGACTGTATATAATAACCACAGACTGTATATAATAACCATAGACTGTATATAATAACCGCAGACTGTATATAACAACCATAGACTGTATATAATAACCACAGACTGTATATGATAACCATAGACTGTATATAATAACTATAGACTATAAAATAACCATAGAATGTATAAAATAAGACAACAGAGCTGCCCCATAGACTGTATAAATAAGAGCTGCCCCCATGGCCCCGCCTGCTCTCCAGCTCTCTGTGCTGCTTCTGATAGGTCACGTGATTTACTATAAGCTTGCTAGCTTCACGTACCGCCGGACAAGTTTTAATAATCTAAAATAGCGTTTCCTTTGTTTACTCAAATTTTGACATGGATTTAAAGGTGCAGTCTTCTCACCACCTGTCAGCTAGGCAGATTGTGTATTCTGTATACTATTATTAAGATCTGATCGATTGGTAGATGTCAAATTTTCAAACTACCAAAATATAAAAAACACAATCCTGGTCTTTATCCTCATTTATCCATACAGAACAAGTTGCTCTGTACCTCTTTGTCTGCCAAATACAGCATCCTCGAGCTGAAATAGTCTAAGTAGTGTTATGTTGTTGTTATTCGTTAAGCATCCGGTCAGTGTGGCAATAGCGTCATCGCCCTGTCATAGTGAAAGTACAATTTAACTAGCGTGCCGTAAAGGCAGCAGAGGCAGTGGGTTCCCATCCAGCGTGTGTTGATCTTTCACCGCTATAATGTCTGCTGGACGTGGAGAGACTTCTCAGCACAGGTAGCGGTAATGTTGACACACCGCTGCCTCTTACTAACACTTTGGAGCTTTTGACCTCTTGAAAAGGCTTTGGAGGCTTGATAATTACTTTGTATGCTGACAAAAGCAATGCTAGTCCGTTAGCTAGCTCTCACTGATACGTTTCCGGCGAATGGGCGTCTTAAGAAGAAGTCGAATGAGTAGAGTAACGTTACATAGTTTTATCTTTCTTCACAAGTCCGGGATAGTTTGAAATGTTTCTTGTAGTAAAAATAACGACGAACTGGGTGTGTTAAGCTAACAACTTCGGACCCAGACAGTGGAGGTATTTTGCAGCCCACTTCAAGATATAGAATAACATGGTTCAGTAAATACTAACTACTACGTAATAAACACAGCTATATATTATTAAATTATATATAACATCTAGCATCTATCATTTAAGTAATAGATATTAAATGTAAAGATGAAATAACATCTAAATGGATATATTTGGAAATTACTACTATTAATTTACTATTAAAAATATAGAATAATATGTTAGTAAGGTATTTAGCTACTACGTAATGAATATAGCTAGAGTGTATAAAATGTATAAAATGTAAAGAATGTATAAAAGATCCTGATTTTGAAGCTTTGCTATCTTTTATATTCTTGGTTTTATTTTAGTTTTCCTTTTGTTTTGTTTCTTTTTGCTTCACTATTCCCATTGTTAACTCTTTAAGTTTGTCTTAATTTAAGTTGTATGTACTATATATTATATGTCGGACCCAAGGAAGAATAGCTGCAGTTGTTGTTTATTATGGTTGTTGAAATTTAAGATTAAGATCAAATCGTGACTAGGTATATCGACAATCACATTAACTGTCCGATATGGCGTCAGTGTAAAATAACTCAGTGATGTTTTATACCCACTTAAAGGGATAACTTCACATTTGTTTTGGCAGATTGTGTTAATATGGAAAGTGAAACGTGGAAACCACCTCAAAGTCCAGACAGCTGTGATGACGACTGAAGGGGCTGATGGCAGTGGAGCAGAGATGGTTTGGGAGTCATGACTGCTTTCATTTGGATGCTTGCATTGCTGCCTCAGGTGCTGCCAGGTGAGTCCAGTCAATCAGTCCTTTCTGGTTATGTGTCATTACCCCACAGCTACACACAGAGAAACCTCAAGACAACCAGTTTTGTGTGTCTGACAGGTTTAATTTAAATATTTTCTATTTCAAGATCAAGATGACAGTTAAATGCATTATTAAATATTCAAAAAATGTTACAAATCATTCTGAAAGTAGATTTAGGATAAGAATCAGTTGACATGTAAACAACTTGAGTGACAGCAAAAGCAATGCCACATTATTTGTCACTCACTAAAAAGTTTACATGGTCATCTTTGAAAATATGTTTTTTTCCTGAAAGCTTTTATGAAGAATTGGCCTCCCTACTGCTGTATGATGCTTCCAAAAGTTAATAATTAAAACAAAGTCATTATTGGGGATGAAAAGTCATTTGATTTTGATCCCCAAAAAATGTGGATTATTCCTTGTCAAAATGTGGTGCCTTAATTACCCATAATGCAACTCAACCACCAATGGCACATTTCAGAATTTGAGTATGTCATGCTGTCATCTGCAGAAGTATTCTTGAAAACCTCTACACAGAGTTTGATGTGTAAAATCTGAAAAGAAAGCATTTGCTTGGTGCATTGTGAAGTACCTAGTGTTTTAAATGGCTAAACATGCATCAAAAGCATTACTACTACCTATCATTGGTTTATCTAAAAAGTTTATAAACAATACAATTATAATTATTTGATGCTAAATGAAAACAACAGGAATACTACCATAGATAACTGCTGTGTTGTTACATGTCAGAATCAAAATAATAAAAAAAAATCAAAGGGTAGACAAGCAGTAGTAACGTTAGCCAGCATCAACGCTTTTTGACTACTCATACGTTTACACAAGACATTTGTAACCACATAAACTTAACAACAACAGCAAGTAAGCGTGAGCAAGTGTCTTTGATGGTATTCTACTGCCAACGAACTGATAAAAGCAGCATCACGCAACAGCTGCCTACTTCAATACAAATGTCCCATTTCTTCTTAAAATACTGCCGGTTCTGTGTTGGTATTTCAAATAAGGAGGAGCATCAATTGACAAGCTTTAAATGATGTGCATCTACTCTTTCAGTGGGTTGGGGTTTGCCTTAGGGCTGTACATTTATTGGAAACTTTATTAGAATCACAGTATGGTGTGGAGTACCCAAATAACAGGCTGCGCAGTATTTATGAAAATGTCAAATATTTAAATTTAACATAATATTTTAACATATTTTTCTGTAAAAATTCAGTAAAAATGTGAATAAAAATGCAAACATGATCATTCTCTCCAATATCTTGGATAATTGTGCTGCTCATCTTAGATAAAAGATAAACTCACATGACAGCTGTCAAATATCTAATGGTTGTGCCGAGGGGCAAACACTTGAAAACCAAGTATGACAGAGGTGCATATCAAATAAAAAGTACTATATGTATATAGACACATGGAAAACTGTGTTGATACCCCTCCTTTAATAAAGGAAAACCTAACAATGGTCACTGAAAAGTAATAATAAATAATACTTTAATGAACATTGTTTTTGAATTGTGGTTCAACAGAATAATAATAATAATAATAATAATAATAATAAATAATGCCATCAAGTGATTTGTGTAACTCTAGATGAGACTTCTGCAGAGGTGGACAGCCCCCTCGTCTTGAGCAAACTGCTCAGGTTTGAAGAGTGTTTCGGCTCTTTCCACAAACATTCAGTAGGATTTAGATCAGGCTCATAGAAGAACACTAGTCCAGTGTGTTTTGGGTCATCATCCTGTTGGAGGACCCATGATTTAGCCTTGATAGTCTTGACATTTCATTGTACTGTGCACTGATTTAAGAGACCCTGTGCCAGACACAGCGAAGCAACCCCAGAACATCACAGAGCCTCCTCCATGTTTCATAGTAGCTACAGTCTTCTTTCTTTGAATGCTTCATTTCTGCGTCTGTGAACACACAGCCGATGTGACTTGCCAAAAAGCTCCATTTTTGTCTCACCTTTACAAAAAACATTCTCCCAGAGGCATTGTGGCTTGGCAATATGCATTTTGGCAAATTCCAGTCTGGCAAAATTCAGCCTTATGCCTTCAGACTTAATGGAAGACGACCCAGGAGGTCTCCTGGGTCGTCTTCCATTAAGTCCACTCTTGCTAATTCAGGGACGGATGGTACAGTCCGACACCTTGGAGTTCATCGTGAATCTTTCTGGAAGTTGTCTTTGGCTCTTTGGTTACTAATTGTATCATCCTTCAGTTTAATTCGTTTGTAATTTTCCTCTTGCGTCCAGGGAGGTGGGAGCTGTATTTGCAGCTGTAGTCACAAGAGCATCAAGCTGCTTGGAGATGCTCTTCTAGTATTTACCTTTAACATACTTGATCTCCTCTGCTTTCTGTGCTATAAAATAATCACAGACAGCTTAAAATAACCACAGACTGTATAAAATAACCATAGACTGTATATAATAACCATAGACTGTATAAAAATAACCATAGACAGTTTAAAATGACCACAGACTGTATAAAATTACCATAGACAGTTTAAAATAACCACAGACTGTATAAAAATAACCATAGACAGTTTAAAATGACCACAGACTGTATATAATAACCATAGACTGTATATAATAACCATAGAATGTATAAAATAACCACAGACTGTATAAAATTACCATAGACAGTTTAAAATAACCACAGACTGTATAAAAATAACCATAGACAGTTTAAAATGACCACAGACTGTATATAATAACCACAGACTGTATAAAATAAGACAACAGACTGTATAAAATTTCTGTGCTCCATGTTCACTGTGGTGCAAACCAAGACACCAAACAGCAGAGTGACTACTTTCCCTTTAAATAGGCAGAGTGACTGACTGACACCTATGATGCTGATCACAGACACGCTTTAGTTTAACATGCAACTGCTCAAATTATTTTTCCATCTTTTCTTGTCTTTCTATCTAATTTGTTCCCATTTGGTTTAAAATTAAACTGTTGAATCACAATTCCAAAGCAATGTCTGATTTTCATTAGATAATGTTCAGTAAATTATTATTCATTATTACTTTTGTCACTTTTAAGTTATTTCAGTGATCGTTGTGGGGTTTTCTTCCTTTATGAAAGGGTAACAACAAATTCGGCCATGTGTGTACATGTCCATTATTTTGTGTATATATCATTTATGTCATGTGTGTTGGTATTCCAGCTATGAGTGAACTCCCCCCGCCCACCAATCTGAACGTGGACTCAAGACATTTCAGTCATGTGCTGACATGGGAGCCTGGAGCAGGGACACCCACAGGAGTCTACTACAATGTCACCATTTGCACAGACACGTGAGTTTCATCTGTGTTTTTTTTTATACTTATATTGTGGGTATACCAACAGTGTCAAGTTAATCTCTGTGGAATAATCAGAAAATTGCGGAATCTTTGATGCAGGCACTCTTCGGTTTGGTTACAACAAAAACTAACCATAGATGTTTTTCAGGGTTTATACAAAGACACACACCCAAAGATGTTTGGATTCTGTTAAATTGTCGGTCACAGAGAAATGTATGAAGTTGAAGTATTCAGTCTATTTATCCATCTAATGCTCCAAGCAGGTGAGAACAAATGTATAATGCACGAACCACTGATCATACAAACAATATTAAGTGGATTTGCACAAAATAGTTTTCTTTTTAAAGTAAAGCTACAGCTGATTCTACGCTTGTGCTTATTATGCTGCTTACTGTTAATTTACAGTAAAATACTGTGTTGTAAGTGTCGACAATTACTCTCGGAATGAAGTTACCAAAAGTTTACTTCAGTC
This sequence comes from Centropristis striata, assembly GCF_030273125.1. Taxonomy (NCBI): domain Eukaryota; kingdom Metazoa; phylum Chordata; class Actinopteri; order Perciformes; family Serranidae; genus Centropristis; species Centropristis striata. The sequence continues at coordinate 25,395,188 of NC_081526.1, read as the reverse complement.
AAAGTGAATACAAGACTTTGTTGGCTCTTTTGACACAGTAAAGTTAGCTGCTTTTCTCCTCTTTCTGCCACTGAAGGGGGACATCGTGGATACCAGTGTCGGGCTGCCAGCACGTCCAGCGTCCTCTGGTTTGCAATTTGACAGAGGCCCTCTACGACAAAGAACAGGTCTACTTTATCCAGATTAAAGCGGCAACACAGAACTCACGGCCATCCTACAAAAGATTTCAACCAATCAGAGACAGTAAGTACTGACAGACCCCAGACTTTCTTTGGGTCCCCCCATCATAGTCTCAGAAAATCTTGACATCCCCCCAGTTCAAAAATCCCATCTGCACCCCTGACTCTGGGGTGGCATTATTCTGTTGGTTAGTTCAGTTCAAAAAAAGCAAAGTTTGTGGAAAAGCTGGCCTTCATACAGGGAATCCGTGGGATCTTCCATTAATTTGAATTTAAGGCCTTAAAATGTCTAAAAATCTCTTCGTCTTAAAAACTTAACATTACTTTTATTTAATAAAAATGCATAAACTTCAGTCTCGCTTTTAAATGTTTCGGTTTTTGAGGATGCTATCACATAACTACAAAACGAAACTCAGTACCTGTGCAGCCTGGTTATCCAGCACAACCAGCTAGTCTGCTGTGAACACCGCGGTGTGTTACAGACTAGCATAGCGGCGGAGAAAACCTAAGGAAAGCCCACAGCAAAGCCGAATGACGTAAGAATGGGTAAGATGGGTATGTGCAAGTTCAACGAATTGTGGCTGTGGATAAATTCATATGCTTTGCAAATAAATCCAGGCCTTCGATTTTTCTTAATGTCATTTGTACTTTTATGCCAGTATGGATGTAGAATGTATCTTAAATTGTATTCATAATGATTTTAAATTTGACTTGTTGAAACCTGCAGAGACCCTGTTTATTACATCAATATAGCGCAATCTCTGTGTAATAGTGTCACCTGTTTATGGTGTCTGCGTTCATGAGTAGACAAGTGGTACTTGCAAATTGTATTAAAGTCTTATTGTAAATGTTTATAGTAAATGGACTGCATATATGTATAGCACTTTTATCCAAAGCACTTTACACTACAGACTGCACTCATTCACCTGTTCACACTCACTTTGGGGGCGGTTGTGGCTCAATTGGTAGATCGGTCACCTACTGATCGGAAGGTTGGTGGTTTTGATCCCTGATACTTGGACAACATACTAGGGTTGTCACGATACTAAAATTTTCAACTCGATACCGATACTCAGGAAAATATTCGATACTCGATACCATTTTCGATACCACAAGGATAAAAACAAAGACCCCAAAATTTAACAGAAATATTTTTATTAACAAGAAAAATGCAGCATGTAAAAATTTACAGAACCACAGGTTAAATATTTATAATAAAAAACAGTTGTGCAAAAAGAAACTGGAACTATGATAACAAGCTTCAGGTCTGAGGTAGTGCAAAAAATAAATGCAATAAACAATAACAATTACAACAATATTTTGAGGTTGTATGCTGTGCACAATATTAGGCAAGCTTGATTTAAAAAAATAACAATAACTTAAGTGTTCATTCTTTGGCTAGGTATCGATACTTTTGAAAATGAGTATCGTATCCGGATACGTTTTAGTATCGATACGTTTTTGAGTATCGATACTTTTGACAACCCGAATATACTGAATCCCAAAAATATATGCAGTCCATTTACCATTTTACCATTCACACTCAAACTGGTGGCAGAGGCTACCCTAAACAGTGCCACCTGCAACCATTGGGAATTCATTCAAATAACGATTAACGCAGCATCGGGATCAATTTGGGGTTCAGTATCTTGCTCAAGGATACTTCGACATGTAGGCTGTCATGGTCAGGGATCGAACCATCAACCTTCTGATCAATGGGTGACCCCTCTACCAACTGAGCCACAGCCGCCCACTATAGTGGTTATCTTCCCTCATTTTCAATAAACTATTAGTAATATCATTATGTAAGTTTATGTTACTACAGTATCTATTTTTCCCTGTGTCATCCAGCTCACCTGGACCTGCCGCTGCTCAATGTGACTTCCTGTGGAAAAGATTTGTGTGTTGCCCTCCAGCCTCCAGTGGAGCACCTTAGGGAGATCTATGATTCTCTGAATTATAAACTCAGGATTACGAGCAACAACGCAGACAGATCTCAGGTACTGCACATACAGCACAATGTGAGAGTTTTCTGCATACATTGTTTTATCTTCAGGTGCCATCATGGTCTAACAAGTTTAGTGTGTTCAAGTTGTTACGGTTGAGAAGATGGAACACATCCTTGACTGTTAGGGCCTATCAGTCACCAAGGGCATATCTCATGAAAAATCACCAATATTAATAAATTAACCACCAAATCTTCTATATTAGATGCTTTGATACTCAACTTCAGCTCTCAGCTGTGAAGTTATGTTGGCATTTAGGTATGCTATAACAAACATTTAATGAAATAAGGTAGTGTATTTTTAAATTTCACCTAATAAAATCTGTATGCCTTCATTCTGCCTAGTGTTCACTCGTCAAAGGAAATGTGACAGAATAGCATCAGTAATTTCATTTAAGTTTAATTTGGACGGTTTGAAAATTTAATGAATGCTGCACCCATAGAGCACCTCTTTCATAATGTACAAGAGTCGTCTCTAACATAGTTTTTTGTGGTTTAATCAGGTAATGTTGTGTTGTCTGAGTGTTGACATCTGTCTGTGTCTCTCTGTGTGCAGTTCTTTAAGGAAACAAAGTCTTTGAAGGGAGAAATTTTCAAGGATGTGGCCTCTGGCAGACAGTACTGTGTCTCAGTCTGCTTCTCAGACAGCAAGGTGCCCAGGAAGTCCAACTACAGCCAGCCTGCATGTGCTTACACCTCTGTCCACCACACAGCAGGTACATGACTCCAAGAACCCCGTCATTGTTAAAGCCTTGTACACCCACACAGGTTTTTTGGCCCTAACCATGGCCGTAATACTCTGTCGAATGAGGCTTAAGGCCTTAAAATGTCTAAAAATCTCTTAAATACAATTTTGAAAGGTCTCAAAAACGTAACATTACTTTTATTTAATAAAAATACATAAACTTCAGTCTCTCTTTTAAATGTTTCGATTTTTGAGGATGCTATCACATAACTACAAAACGAAACTAAGTACCTTTGCAGCCTGGTTATCCAGCACAACCAGCTAGTCTGCTGTGAGCGCCGCGGTGTGTTACAGGCTAGCATATCAGTGTCTTACAGACTAGCATAGCGAAGGAGAAAACCTAAGGAAAGTCCACAGCAAAGCCGAATGACTTGTGTACTTTATGCCAGTATGGATGTAAAATGTGTCTTAAATTGTATTCATAATGATTTTAAATTTGACTTGTTGAAACCTGCAGAGACCCTGTTTGTTACATCAATATAGCGCAATCTCTGTGTAATAGTGTCACCTGTTTATGGTATCCGCGTTCATGAGTAGACAAGTGGTACTTGCAAATTGTATTAAAGTCTTATTGTAAATGTTTATAGCAAATGGACTGCACTTATATATAGCACTGTTATCCAAAGCACTTTACACTACAGACTGCACTCATTCACCTGTTCACATTCACTTTGGGGGCGGTTGTGGCTCAATTGATAGAGTGGTCACCTACTGATCAGAAGGTTGGTGGTCTGATCCCTGATACTTGGACAATGTACTGAATCCCAAAAATATATGCAGTCCATTTACCATTTTTACCATTCACATTCAAACTGGTGGCAGAGGCTACCCTAAACGGTGCCACCTGCCACCATTGGGAATTCATTCACACACCATGGCCATAATACTCTGTCGAATGAGGCTTTGAAATGAACAGTAAACTCCAGGGTTTACAGTATTTACTTGTGTGTAATAATTTCTCTCTGTTTCTCTCTGCAGACCTCTGGATCTCAGCAGTGTTGTGCATTTTGGTGATTTCTTTAGTTCTGGCCCTGCTGGTCTATATTGGTTTCATCCGTCTGATGACGAGGCCACTGCCATCAGTCCTGGTAAGTTGTGTGTGTGGGTGGTTGTGTTGGTGGTATCATTTAAAACTATGTTATAAGGCAGTTATGAACCTAGAAAAACAGAAGTTTGACATTTTCCAAAGTGAGATCATTATTCAGTTGGTAGTCACTTCTGAAACCTTTGGCTCATATCAGTCATTGGCATCATTTTATTACAGCATGTTGGGATGTAAGAACTGTTATGGATGTGGGCGTCGGGTACTGTTAACCTTTAATCATTTGTGCTGTTTGTTTCATGCAAGGGGGATGTGAACATGCTTTCTTGTAAATTAAGAATACCTCAAGTCAGCCAGAGCGAGAGCGAGATATAGAGGGGGTTTTCCCTCCCCTTGTATGTGGCCAATCAATTGAATGTTAAAAAGGGGACATGAGAGTATTGGTTGCTCACCAAAAGTTTATTTTCCAGAACACTCTAGCACCATGCTCTTTGTGGAAACTCACTCCTTTTAACATAATTCAGCAAATTTCCACTGGAGGTACATGTTGCTTATTAGCACAGAAGAAATACAGCTTCATTTGTGTTAATATTAGAACACACACATTATGAACAACTATCAATGTTTTTAATGAAAAGTTTGATGACAGCTAAGCATCTATTTTGTCTCTATTTTATATCTACAAGTAAGAATTTTACAATAGATTATGCTGTGTGACACTTTCAAAATATTCATACAGTAGTGTTCAAAATAATAGCAGTCCAATGTGACTAACCAGATTATTCCAGGTTTTTAGTATTTTTTTATTGCTACATGGTAAACAAGGTACCAGTAGGTGCAGTAGATTCTCAGAAAACCAACAAGACCCAGCATTCATGATATGCAGCTCTTAAGGCTGTGCAATTGGGCAATTAGTTGAAAGGGGTGTGTTCAAAAATATAGCAATAGCAATAAAAATAGCAATAAAATATATACTAAAAACCTGGATTAATCTGGTTAGTCACATTGGACTGCTATTATTTTGAACACTTGTTTTACAATATGGAAACTTTAAGCTGAAAGTATAAGTGGATTTGTTGATTAGTTGACAGAAAATTAATTGGCAACTCCAGCATTTGGATATTCAATTAATGGTTTAAGCCAAAATACCAAACTTTTTTTGGTTCCAGCTCCACAAATGTGAAGATTTGCTGCATTTGTTTGTCCTATAGAATAGTGAATATATTTTGGCTGAACAAAGCATTTATGACAGGATGTTTGGCTCTTCAAACCTGGGTTTGGTGTTTTTCCAAATGACATTTTATACAATGAATGACCAATGGTGGTGATGAAAATATAAATTAAGAAAATAATCAGCAGATGGAAAATAATGGTTAGTTGCAGCCTTTTAGTTTCCATAAATTCCAGTAAAAAAATAATGAATGTATGACAGCTTATCAGATAAAGGTAAATTGAATGAAGGACTGAAATAATCAAAAGATTTCAGTTGTATGGCAACAGCAGAGAGAAGGTCCCCATCTGTTAAATATCTGCTATTAAAACAAGGTGCTTGATCAAACTGTTTTAACAACTATTGTTTTGCTTTCTCTCTCTCTCTCTCTCTCTCTCTCTCTCTCTCTCTCTCTCTCTCTCTCTCTCTATCTCTCTGTGTGTCTCAGACATCCATCCATCACAACGAAGAGGTTCTGGTCGTTCCATACTGCAGAACGCCCTTGTCTTCTGTTTTGAATCTTAAACCAACACTGCCCTCTTCAGTTGAAAAGAGGAGTAGCCAAATATCAGATGAGAGCGACAGAGAGAGCTTAACGGAGACCACCGGGGGGTGCAGAGGTGGAGGTTATAACTTGCGAGGTGGCACTAACCCCCTCTCTTCCTCCTCTTCATCTTCATCCTCTTTGTCAGTTCCTCCATCTGCTGAGCCTGAACTGCCACCAGACTTTTCCTCAGAGCAGACATCAGTCTTCTGCCATCCCCAGCGTGAACCCTTGATTTTAACAGAGACACAGTCCAATGCTGGATTGAACCTACACACAGATTCTGCACTGATATCAGAACAGGGCTCTGGTAGCTGTCCGGCAGACACTGACCCTCTGATTGCAGGAGGAAACCAGCCAAATGGGAAGGAGAGGAAAATGGTGGTAGAGGGGGACAGCCAGGATGTGAACCTCCTTACATTAATCTTCGGCAGGCAGGGGCATGGGCATGGGGAGGAAGAGAAAGAGATGGATAAAACACATTTTGACATGGCTGAGGTAGAGCCCGAGTCTTCCTCTGTTTCAGTTGTGAATGACATTCTGCCCTCACAAAGTAGGGACAATAAGGAATTTGCCATAGAAACTCTGTCCTGCTCTGTCGATGAAGAGGAGGAGGAAGAGCACTCTGGATATATGGGGCGGTAAAACCAGTGTTACAAAGACACACAGTGAAGCTTATGAGGCAGCGCTGGTCTAAATATATTTCTATCATGAGACGTTGAACACTGATATTCTGATAAGCAGCTCTCAGTACAGTTTGAGGTGATTATTCATGTTCAAAAAAGGTGAGAACAATGGGCCTCATGCAAGAACCATCGACACAAAAAAACTTGACCTTTCATGGCAAGGCCCACATGGCCATGTGTCCATGCTTACATGAGATACTAGAACATGGTACATTTTTTGGGAACATTCAACACCAACAAAATGTAGCAAAATGTTTATTTTAATGGGAATGGTGGTGCTCTGAACACCTTGTAGTGTTACACAAGTGCAGGAAAAGTGGAGGGTGGCCTGTATGCTTCAGTGACAGTGCCGTGACCTGGTAAATAAATTTACACAAGATGTCTTCAACAACATTGTAAATTGTTGGGTGTATACAAGTTGCTGCTGATTGGGTATCACCTCTTATATCCTTTTTTTCGACCAACACAAACCTAGTTCTTTTGCTGGGCTGGAACTGGTTTGCAGTTGGTTCAACATGAGAAAGAGTGTACCCTGCCTCTCACCCAGTGTCAGCTGGGATTGACTCCATCCCTCAAGACCCAAGTTAGGATAAGCAGTTAAGGATAATGAATAAAAATATACATTTCATGGTTTAATTAATTTATATACATCATACATTACTATTACATTTAGGAGTCATCAGCTGTGTACCTGACAATCATGCTTGAACTGTGACTGAGAAATATGAATGAATGTTACAAAGTTTCTACTGTATATTGTTAAAAACATGTCATACTGTTTTAATTTGCCATATTTTTTTTTAACTTGTCATGTTCAATGTTCATTTACCATTGCACTTATTTAAAGCTTCACATTGTATCAGTCTAGTAAGATATCACATGTATTATTGCAAGTTACCGTCTACAGTCAACTTTATTTCAACAGTTTAATCAAACAAATTCCATATATGTAACATTTTTGTATTTTTATACTCTAATAGTGTATAATCTTGCCAAGCAAACAAACCATGTTCAGCCAAAAATTTGTACATTTTACAGCTAATAAACTTTTACTTTAGATGGCGTTGTTGTGTGTCCTGTTGTTTCTGTTATGCAGTAGAAGTAGACATTGTTCAAGCTTATTTTTTACAGAAAGTTAGTGTGTGCACCAGCTGTTCACACAGCTAAAGACATAACTTAAAGTGCAAAAAGCATAGGGAGGGACTTCTGAGGAAATGGAAACTGAGCCCTGCACTCGCTGTTTGTTTCCCAACCCCCACACACACACACACACACAGCTACCTCCCGTCCCTCTCTATATGTTGTGTGCTCTTAACCAAAAGTGAGTCTTATCTTGTGTTAGACGTTTTCCTGCGAGCCATAACACAGTCCATGGAGGGATGATGGGGTTGTGGATGCTTCTTTTTCTGCAGTTCCATTTTGGTAATGCTCCCTGGATTGAAGGTGGGATTAAGGGAGTGTGGTGAATATGTGAGAGGAATGCATACAGGTGGTCATGTCTTGACAACTAGTGTTGTGAAGGGACCTTGTGTTTTTGTGTTAACACATTTGAACAGAGATATGAGCCGAGGTGTGTGTGTGTGTGTGTGTGTGTATAGATTTTTCTATGGATACTGGCAGGAGTAAGTGAGTTGAAATTTGTAATTTCTCTCAACTCAGACAGATAATTTGATTCAAAGCTGCGTGAAGGAAATGTTTCTGTAATTTGTACAGACTGTAGTTTTAGAAATGTTTAGTGATTCAGAGTTATCAAATAATGACAAAGACCAAACAATTTTGTTGAAAAATCTGCTAATTTCACCATCACTGAGTTTATATTGTATTGTGTCCTCCATTGCAGTGGGGTGTGTTTCCCTCCATGCACCTTCCAATGTCTCCATTTTCTCCTTCAACATGGAACATTTGCTCAGTTTCGTGCCGGGCCCCAAGACCTCCGACACCCACTTCACTGTTCAGATCCTCAGCCTCAGGTATTCAGTCGATGGGCACCAGAAGGCTTACACAACACCTCATATGTTTTATTTCTGTTTCTGAGGCATTTATTAAACCACTTTCCCTTTTACATGGTTGAGGAGTAGATAGTTTCTCTCCCTACCTCTGCATTAAGCTTCACCTGCTGTCGTAAAAGTCATCTTTAACCCTGTGGAGTCCATGAAAGCACCGGCACATTACTTCTTTATGACATGAAGACATAAAAATGAAGCAACATTGAGTCTTGCCATCAGCTTCCCTCTAAAGTTCTGGCTAGAAACTCCATACCAGATTTTTTTGATGATATTCGGCCAAGTAAAACCGGAGATAATGTCAAATATATTTACTATAAAATATAGAACTAGGGATTATCCTCATTTTACCTCTTATATGTTATATTTGCAACCTGTTTTCATATTTGCATATGTACATTTCAGTGTGTAAAACATTATTTTCAAGATCAGATTTTGTTTTTATTTGTTTCTCTTGGGTTCAAAATTTTGATCAAGTACGTCAAAGTTAAAAATTAATTATCAGGACATATAGGTGAGGTAACGCTGAAAAAACTGATACCAACATGGCATGGTGAAGATTTTTTAACAGATTTTTTAACGGACATAATAGCCCAAGATTTCAGAGGGTGAAGGATGACACATATTTGTTATCAGGGGTTTTGGATTATAATCACTCTTTTTCTCACTCCCTCTGTTTTTCCTTTTGGAGGAAGAACATTTGGCGACCAGTGGTTGCTTGTTTGGAACTGAAAGCCGGACAGACGTGTAACTTGACCCAAGCATTTAAGGACCCGTTTGACCACTACAGAGCCCGCGTCCAGGCCGTCAGCCCCACCCAGACATCCAACTGGACCCAGTCAGGGTTGTTCCAGCCTCTGTCAGACAGTGAGACATGCACTTATATGTGGAAGATAAGATCAGACTTTATTTATAGCAGGAGTTTAGATATAAAACAAAATAAAGACTAAAAACGACATATACATACATAATATACATAAATTATATGCACTTTATAGACATAAAATACTAACATGGCTGCTAATATTATTAATTAAAAAATGTATATAATTTTTTTCCTGAGAATATTTTGTATTTCACAGATATTGCAAATTGGAGAGAAATTGTTAGGGGTATGAAAACAGATATATAATATAGAAAAATATACAAAGGATATTTATATAAGGTATGCTGTACAGCAAATGTATAAAAGTGTGCTATTTAGTATGTTGATAAGTATCATAATATTACAATATAATAATAGGATTTTAACAGTTACACATATTTCTACATGCAAACCAAGTCCAAGGGACAACGGCAGGTATATAAACGTGAACTATGCTGTAATAATAATATAATATAATATAATATAATATATTGACTTATAAGGACAAGTGCCAAATACTTTATAATTGCTGGTCACTCACTAACATACTTTTGCAAGTATCATAGTGTATTATAATTCTCAAAGTTGTAGTACATTATAACTATATAATAATGCATTATATCACTGTTATAATGCATTATAAAATGTGGTCATTGGGTACTATAAGTGAAGCATTTATATTCCTGAGGTAAAGGTTGATATAATACATGACAAACTGTCTGTGTTGTTTTTCCATGAAAGCAAACAGTTTTATTCATGAAATTAGTTACAAAGTGATTCGAAAATATAGTGAATACATTGACAAGGGTAGAAATAATAATTTTAACCTACAAATCTCCAACTTTACCTCTAGATACTCAGCCAGCTGAGGAAGGATCATTTTATTTCGTCTCTAATCAGCACAAACAGTTTCTTTGCTTGCTTTGATTGCTTTTAACTAATTATTAAGCAGATTATAGTGTATTATGTTTCTGATAATAGCCATGGGTGTTATCTTCTATTTGAACTAATGTTGGAAGTGAGTGGAACTGTCCAACATCTCAATGGTGGACATCTTTGCTTCAGTCTTTAAAGTTCTGATTTGTCCTGGAATGGATCAACTTAAAGTGGGTTCATGTGTTTCTGCAGCGGTGTTGGGGCCTCCTGATGTGTCTGTGTCCGGCTGTGGGAACTGTCTGCTCCTGCAGCTCAGAGCTCCTACAACCAGAAGGCTCCAGCTGCTGAAGGACTATTACAGAGGACTTTTCCTCCATGTGCAAAGGACCAGGGATGGTGTGCAAGTAAGTGTCATGCACGCCTAAAGCTGTATCAATCATTATTTTAGATCCATAAACAATGTACAAAGTGTTGAGGAATTGTTATTTGAAACAAATACCCTCTGCTGGTCATGCTGTATCATAAGGACACTCACACAGCACAGAGCCATTGCCAATCTTATTAGGAACACCTGTGATTTTCCTACAATAACAAGTCAAAATGTCTGCTGTTAAAGAGGACTGTTGTAACCATAGCAACCATACTTGATGCAGCATTACTGGATAAATCTCACTATAATTGGATCTAATTGGGAGTTAAACTGAATCCAAACACGTTTTTGCAGATTATAATGCTTTGAACACAGCCGTAAACCTGTTGTAGTGCAACCGTTTGTACAAACCAAGGTTATTATAGTTAACGAAAACTAACGAAATAATGAAAACTAGATTTGAAAGACATTTTTCGTTAACTGAAATAAAAATAAAAACAAGGGTTTTTAAAAAAACAAAACAATAACTAACTGAAACTGTATTGTGTGGTTACAAACTAACTAAAATTATAGTGAAAATGTCTTCCGTTTTCGTCTTTGTCAACTTTTTTCATACATCATCCAGTGTTTCTATTAGAAAGGGTTCTCTTAGTGAACATGCAGGAACCTATGGCAGGAACACATGGTAAATATGTTTACTGAGACTGTGATGTCTACACTCCAACCAAAACTCAAAACACCTGGAACTGTAAGAGTTAATAACCTTATTGGGGCTGAGATGGATAAACCAAAGGAAATAAAGGCAAAATTTATATTATTTATATGACCTCTTTGAATCTCGCACCCAACACATAGACCATTTAAAAAAAAAACTAACACTAAAACCAATGAAAACTAAACTAAAACTAACTGAATTTGAAAACAAAAATTCACAACGAAATTAAAACTAAGACTAATAAAACAATCCAAAACTATTGTAACCTTGGTATAAACAGCACCACACAATGGATTACCATCAAAGCTTATAACTTTTTATTTATTTTCAAAAAACTTGAGTGTTGAAGGAGTTCAGGGAGGCGATGGAGAAAGATTTTTGTTTGCTCACCTGACCTAGGCATATTGTCGGACGGTAGAAAGAACGCTAAACTTCTAAACTTCTAAACTTCTAAATCCAACTGATGCACCCTCTGTGGAGGAGGCAGAGTCTGAAGGACTCATCGATATCCCTGCAGGAGTTGCAGAGGTAGTTAAAAAGCTTCCTGGCTGCAGGAAGCTTTGGGTTGGATGAGATGTGTTCATCTCAGGGGGAATTGTCAAGTCTGCACCTCCAACAGTGGAGTGTCCTCTCTGGGTGGGTGAGTTACTACGGCAAGCGAAGGCGTTCAAGTATCAGGGTCTTGTTCATGAGTGAGGCTAGAATGGAGCGTGAGATGGACGGTGGTTTGCTGTGGCGTCAGCAGTGATGTGGATATTTAACCGGACCGGAAATATTTCTCCAACTCCAAGTTTGTAGAGGTCTTGTTTTTAATAAACCCTACTGTTTCCTCTGTCACTGAGAGGATGTGGCCTCCCCTCCCCCATCGTGTTTTCGCATGTGGTTGATGTACTCATTGTTTATCATGTATCTACTCAAAGACACCTTGTTCCTGAAACTATACGGTCTTTGCAACAGAAAATGTCAGTTTCTCAACCTGCTGTTTCCCAGCTTGTGGAGCTTCTGTCATGTCTCAAAGCTGTGGGTTTGGCAAATCCCCAAAATAGAAACTAAAGGGTTCAGGCTACAATAATCAATAAAAGATGTTGGTGGAGATGTTACTGGAGTTCTATGATGCAGTGAATATGTAGTTGAAGCTTAGGAGTGTTGTCTAAGTTTTTTCAATAGTTTTCTAATTTTATTTTTACAGACACATCAAACTGATTTTATTTTTATGTGAAATGTATTATTTAAACAACCTCCATGACAAAAATGCCACATCGGCTTAAACACTGCCATGTTTGATTTCCATTGATCATTATTATAATTAACAGTTCCACAGCTTTTATGCATAGCTCTGATCTGTGGTGTTTCTGCAAAAAAAAAAAAAAAAAAAAAAAAATTAGTGGGCAAAGACTCACAAAACCACAGTTCTACAATTTGGCATCATGTGCCATTTTACTTTTCCCACACAGTTAAAAATAGGAGATAATCTGATTGAGCACCTCTTCTCCACAGCCTGCAGAAAGTCTCAATGATTTCCAATCCCATCCAATGTAAATTTGTTTCACACTGAAGAAACAGATACAAATAACCCCTAAACACACTCTAAATCCCCCTAAATCAGGGGTCTCAAACTCAAATTACCTGGGGGCTGCTGGAGGCAGTATCAAAATAACCAAAAAAAGACACAGAATGACCAAAAAATATACAGAATTACCAAAAAAGACACAAAATTATTTTAAAAAAGGGACCTTCCACACACAACATGGTAAAGTGCCTAGAGGTTAGGAATCGGGCTGGTAACTGGAGAGTTGCCGGTTCGAATCCCAGTACTGACAGGTCAAGGACTTAAGTACCGAAGTGCCCTTGAGCAAGGCACCTAACCCCCCTGCACAGCTCCCCAGGCGCAGTAATGTGCTGCCAACTGATCCTTGCATGGTGTGTTCACTTGTGTGTATAATAGGATGGGTTAAATGCAGAGGTTGAATTTCCCCATTGTGGGATTAATAAAAGTAATTAATCTATATAATAATATCAAGGTGAGGGCCACAAAATATCGTCACAAGGGCCGCAATTGGCCAGTATAGCTCGGGCGTCTGGCTGTAGCCGTGTTTCCATTAAAGAAATGAAAAGAAAAGAAATGTCGAAGAAGAAAATTAAAGAAAATTCAAACAATATGATCTGCATGAAACACGTTACTTCCTGTTGCCAGTGGGGCAGGCTATGATTGTTGATGTGTTCAGGTATGAACCTCATCACCTCAAAATAGCTTCCTGTTCATGGCAGGTACTCAACATTCACTACCATGCCACTTTCAGTGGTTTCAGAGGTTCAGTGACCCAGCTTGCCTGACACAGGAAGTTACATGAATCACCTTTACTACGTTAACTGAGACTTCTTTTGTATTACACGGAACAGATTGTTGCAGAACAGTGACAACTACAAAAAAAATAGGAAGGACAAACAGAATGTGTCTGGCCACTTTCTGTTATCTTTTTTTTTGTTTAAACAGCAAAGGATATACATTATACATTGACATGTTGATGACAAATAGTGACATGCAAGAGCCAGAGTAGTAAAAAGAATTCACAGCTGTACCATAGCTTAGGTCAATTAAAGTCATGAATTCTCCTTTTTTATTCTATTTATCACCTTCTCTGCCCTGTTGTTTTGCAGTTCACACTGAGTCTGCCGTACAAAGAGGAGAATGTGATCACGTACCTGCAAACAGGTGTGGAGTACTGTGTGACTGTCTCTGTGACGGTACTCTTCAACAGCAACACCGTCTCCAGTCAACCTTACTGTGCCTTCACCAGCCCTCCTCCCTCCAGAAGCTCATGTACGTGTTGTTTTGCTGTAATATAAGAAAACAGACGGACAATGCTCATCAAATCCTCTCGCTTTCTCTCTGTCTGTTATGGGGACCATCTGTCCACTAGCTTTGCTCAACTAAAGACCTTTTCATACCAAAATGTGATGCCAGTTTAAGAAGTTAGGCTTATGTCTCAATAACCAAAGCAACTGATCACGGCTACCACAATAAAATTAATTTCCTCAGTTTGTTGTAATGAATAGACGTTCAGGTTTTAACAACATATTTTCAGGTCATAAAGAAATATATGTTTTTATTATTCCATCCATCAATCCGTCCATCAGCTTATCTGAGGCCGGGTCGCGGGGGCAGCAGGATAAGCAAGGCATTCCTTTCAACACTCCCTCCGGATGTCTGAGCTTCTCTAAGTATTACTCCTCTACTCCTCTATGTCTAAGGCTGAGTTCATTTTTTTTCTAAATAAAGAGGCGTCCAACTGGTGGCCCTTAGGATCAAAGGGAATTTTTTGGGTTATTGGGAGGTTGGAACAATGGAGCGTCTGAGAAATTACATTGCACCAGGAAGAAGCCAGAGTACCGGAGAGAACCCACGCGAACCAGCGGTCCTCTTGGCGAGAGTTAGAAAGAGTGCTAACCACTACCCCGCCGTGTAACCCCACCAGAATAAAAAAGATTATATTAGTGCATTATATTGTTTCCATGCATGTAATTTGCTAAATTTACTATAAAGCCATGCAAATTAAATGCCAACTGAATTTCAAGTATTTCCACAAGTAATAATATTTCTGTATATTCCAAACAACCTGATTTATATTGCTGTCCTCCTCTTTCACAGTGCTCTTCAGCCTGCTGGGTGCCCTGTGTGCACTGGGCTTTCTTGTCATTGGACTGGTTGTCTACAGTGGTGAACTGAGCATTAAATTACTGAGAAGTCTACCCAGAACCAGCAGGTATAAATGTTTACCGTCTTAGTTTTGCATGTTAGTATGCCAACATTTGCAAATCACCATTAACATTAACCATTACAGCGGAAAATAACAGGATTAGTTTCGCAAGTATTGCAAAAATAAAGTATTGGATAAATTGACATTCTGACTTAATGATGATACTATAGGAAAGGTCATTACAATTAATTCGATGGGAAATGTGAATATGTTGAGCTTATTTCGTGGTAGTTCATGGATGTTAAAAGATTTCAAAGTGGTGGAACAACCACTCAACAGACAGACATTGCCATCCCTAAAGCCATGAAGCTAACGTGACTAGTAAAAATGTAAAAGACTAGTTTTTTTGCTTTTACTGTTTGCCTAGCCTAAAATTATGTCTTGTCCTAAAATCATGTATTTTTCTTCTTGTCAACAAATCCCATGGAAAGATCAAAACCATCAGTGAATATATCCTACTATATATATGTATATATATTATATAGGCATGGTATTCCACTGTGTTGCACAGACTTGTCTTTTAAAAACACTTCAATAAGCCTGTTCCCTCTCTAGTGGACCAACATGGTGGCTTTATGGCACCTCTGTGTTTATGTCTGTGTTTGGTGTCATGTCACTTGTACTTTTGCTTTCTTTCTTTCTCTCCCTGTGTCTGGATGCCAGAATCCGTGACTTGATTGCCCCAATGACCATCAAATACACATTTTAGCTGACTATGTTTTGTTTGTATTGTGTGTCTCATTCTTTTGTTTCACATGGTTTCCTATGTACTTTCCCCTAGCCCAATCCCTTTCTGTCAGAAAGTCTCTCTCACAGACATTGAGTTAGTTACTCTTGTTTGTCTCTGCTAATATAATTGTAAACCCTCTGTCTACTTCTGGGAACTTACTTGTACGCCATCTTTTCTCTACATTAATGCTCAAAGTCTGTTACCTTAACTGGATTTGCTGAAAACAGGTGGTGATCAATCTGTTCTGTTAACCCAGGTCCTAACAAACAGGCAGCCAGATTGAGGGAGAGGGTGTGATTGTAATAGGCTAATACATAATATGATGTAACAAGAGACATATGTTAAAGGTTAGGAGAAAAAAAAACACCTTAAAATGAACTTTGAAATATGTCATTTGGGTTGAAGGCAAATACCCACACTAATGAAGCTGTCTCAACCTGGCCAACATGTCACTGAAAAATGGCTTTGTGTCAACTACAACAAAGTGGCGTGCCATGCTGTGTAATTGTACCGTACACGCTTAATTTCTTCTAAAACTGTATTTTTTGTATGCAGTTAAATGTCACACTGATTAATAATATAGTGAACTATTAGTTTATGCCATCTGATTTTGCAGGAGGCTTATTTTAGAGCCAGCATTGGTAAATGTCCAGAGAACACCACCAACATATTAAGTAGTTCAGAAATTAAAAAAACGACAACGGTGGGCTATACTTGCTGAGATTTTCTTCTTCACCAACTGAATGCATGTAGATTCTTATGGCACTGTGATGCAAACATAGACTGTATATAAATAATGGACGTAGTGACAGTGACGTCACCTGTTGGTTGGTGGACTGCCCGTTTGAGGCATCGAGCTCAGTGTTACACTCGTCACCATCTTTCTTTTCGTATGTCGCCATCTTGTTTTTGGAAACTGGGGAGAAGACTTTGTTTGGAGTGTGGAGGAGCAAGAGGTGGATCTGACTGACAACCGAGGACACTGCACTACACATCTCTCTACACCTCAACCTGACTGAGAAGCCGCTGCTAATTCATGTTAGCATTAACTGGAGCATTAACTGGGATGTTAGTTTTTGGCTAGCAAAAAACAAAAACAAAATATACGTAACTTACCTCAGAAAAATGAACAGCGACTCCTTGGAGTGTCTGTTGGTCCAACCTGAACATGCTGAACAAGACATCTTTCATGAACAAAATTAGCAGATAAGTGAAAATACAGTGAAAGGGTCAAAGTTATGAGACCAAACCGGCTGTATTGACACATTGCCGTGGATACGCATTGTTCTGCTTCTCTCCTGATGATAGCTCGCCTTGTTAGTGACCTGTCAATCAAAGGTAGCCACGCCCCAAATCATACGATTCTTTATCTTCTATTTTCTTCTAAATGGGGCCAATATTTACACTTTTAACATCAAATTTTCTTGAAGAAGATTTTTTACTAGTGATTGAGACCATAGTGTTGCCGTAAAAAATTCTGAGGTAATAAATCAAGTGAGAAGTTTTCTCATTTTGTATTGAAATGATTGGACGTAAATCCTTCTGCAGCAGACGTCAGCGCCCCCTGCTGGAATATTTGGTAGAATGCAGCTTAAGGCACTTCCTGGTTTGCCTCGCTGCTCTGAGCCGGAGGTTGCCGCCTGGATGCATACAGTAAGCGATACTGTAACTGGATGGTTTCATTCGGTGGCATTAGTTTATGACTGTTCAACAAGTTTTCATTAATAACATTTTCCCTCAGCTTGGAATCTGTAGCGATCATAGATTGACTATTGACTACAGAGTGATGCTGTTTTCAAAACAGCTGATCAGTGAATGGCACTTGGGAGCCAATTTCAAGCCAAAACAGCAGCACAAGTTACCTCTGGCTCTAGAGCCAACATACCACGCTAACTGACTCGTTTTGCTCTGTGGTATAGCCCTCTGGTTTATGACTGCTAGCCCAGACGTTGTTTTGGTCTCAGTAAAATGACTTTAACCCTCGTCTCTAATGAGGTGGTTCCAGTGTTTTTACAATTGACCATAAATGACAGATGATAGAGCTGTTTCATGTGTACATTTTATTTTACCACTGTATCCCAAGACAGTTAGAACTTTTGGCCCTACAAATTAAGTTTACAAATGCCCCACTTAGAATAACTGGTTGCTTAAGAGACTGTCCTGCTGCTAGACATACTCGAGATACAAATGTGCATTAATCTGCAGCTGAAAATAGTTGCTATCAGGTGCACCTTCTCCTCCTGTTTAAGTTAGGCTTGCTAAAAGCTACAGTGGCCAGCTGTTTTAGGAAATTAGCAAACCATTCTCTAAAATAATGCTATTTATTCGTGAGACTTTATCTGTGGCTTTGAGCCCTTAGTCCACTGGTTCCTACTGAAGGTGTAAATCTAAAAATTAAAAAGAAAAAAAAAAAAGTAAGTCGATAGACGAACACATGGTTGTTGGTTAAGGTCTTTTAAAGACTAAGAAAAATATAAAATTTATTTTACTCTTTGAACACATAGCTTTATATTGAACTGCCTTACTAGCATTCCTGTTTTTTGTTAATTCTCAAAGGATAAATATATAAAAGTATTCTGTGTCATGTCACGTGTTAAGATGGAGATTTCCAAGATGAATATTCATCAGTTATTTTGTATATACAAATAAACAGCGTACCCCTGTCCAGTCAAAGAGATAACTTCCATAGGCACATATGAAAGGTTCTACCTGTGTTAATGAATTGTGTTATCTGGTTTAATAATTGCAGTTATCAAAGGTATTTATATAAACACTCATGAGTCTTTCAGTGGAGTTTTGTCAGCAGCATGTGAATGTGACTGACTCTGTGTCTCTAACCTTCAGTGCCAGAATCATGGACATGAACCCACTGAACTCATGTCAGATGTAAGCTGTGGGGCAACATAAAAGAGGCTCTGCTGTCTACCTTCTGACTGCACATAGACCTGTTCAACCACTGAAGAGCAGCTCTCAGTGGGGAAAAGACTGTGGACTGGCAGTGAAGTCAAATGTTTAAAGTGGAAGTGTTAATAGGAATTGGGGTCACGACGTGAGTGGAGGGAAAATTTTATGGTCTACTATCAGAGTGAGAAGTTTTAGTAAATTGCTATAATCCTGTTTTTATGTTTGTAATTCTAAGTTCCTCTCACTCTTGTAATATTTGTTTGAGATACTGTCTGTTATAGAAATGTTATGAGCCAGATTGGATCAAATGAAGAGTTGCATAAGTTGTAAATCAACTTCAGAAAACACCAAACTGACTTACTGATGCATGAAACTCAAACTTATCAACCAAATCATATAGAAATAGGCATAAAAAGCAGCACACCCCATGAGTTTAAGTTGTATTACTGTATACACTTAGATATTTCTAGAATTAAAAGTAAAGAAGCATCCATCCTGTTGTTCTCCTTCTGTGACTCTTCACTTACTTACCTTTTACTGAAAAAGCAGACATCAAAAACCTCAGGTAAATAATGGATGGAATACCGAGCCTGAAGCTATCAATGCAGCTATCAGGTTGAACTCAAGACCATGTTATCATGTTACTAAGACTCAGCTCAGCTTATCATCAAAATCAAAGCAAATATTTGGAGAGAGAAAGAACAAACCTCTAAGGTGTACAGGCTGATACTTTGTCTAAATCACAGAACAAATATAGACTGTTCTGAGTCCTCATTGCTCAGACTGTTTGTGTATGAATTTAACTATAATGTTTAATAGTGTTGTGAGACTACATGCGTTTTTCCATAAGCAGCCAATCATGTAAATAAGAGGCTGCCACTTTACTATTAGGTGCAGCTACAGGTTGTATCATAATGCTGCCATGGTTAAATCATTTGGACTGATTTATTATTCACGCAGTAAATAAGCATTTGTATTTCATATATCTTCTTTCATATACATATTGAATGATTCAATGTGAATCCATTGTTGTATTAAAAATGTGAAAAAATGCCTGGCCAGTCTCTTTCTTTCAGTGTCAGGACTGCCCACATGTATCCATACGCATGTCGTATCCCTGCTGCCTCATCACCCAGAGAGTCTGGCTGCAGACCTCCACCGTCAGGCCTGTTCCTCTGCAGACCTCCACCGTCAGGCCTGTTCCTCTGCAGACCTTCACCGTCAGGCCTGTTCCTCTGCAGATCTCCACCGTCAGGCCTGTTCCTCTGCAGACCTCCACCGTCAGGCCTGTTCGTCTGGAGATCTCCACCGTCAGGCCTGTTCCTCTGCAGAACTCCACCGTCAGGCCTGTTCCTCTGCATATCTCCACCGTCAGGCCTGTTCCTCTGCAGACCTCCACCGTCAGGCCTGTTCGTCTGCAGACCTCCACCGTCAGGCCTGTTCGTCTGCAGACCTCCACCGTCAGGCCTGTTCCTCTGCAGACCTCCACCGTCAGGCCTGTTCCTCTGCAGACCTCCACCGTCAGGCCTGTTCCTCTGCATATCTCCACTGTCAGGCCTGTTCCTCTGCAGACCTCTACAGTCAGGCCTGTTCCTCTGGAGACCTCCACCGTCAGGCCTGTTCCTCTACAGACCTCCACCATCAGACCTGTTCCTCTGCAGACCTCCACCGTCAGGCCTGTTCCTCTGCAGACCTCCACCGTCAGGCTCAGAAATGCACGCAAACATTTTCAAAGTTAAATCTGCTAGATACTTTCGGTGTAACTTGACTTTCAATTATTTCAGTTGACCTTTTAATATCATTTTAAACTCATTTTAATATACACTAACTCCTGTCTGTAATTCTAACTCAGCTGTGTGTAATCAAAGACAATTATTCAGTGCTACATGAAAAAAACACAAACTAAAAGCATATTGGTACAATAATAGTACTATATTTTTTTCAATGTGTCCAATTTTCATTTGACAACCTGACAATTTAAAAAGATGTGGAAATATCCTCTGTGGTCCATTTCTTCGCAGAACTTCCACGTCTCCAATATCATGAAAAAAAAAACTTGAATGGCTCTGAGATCGTTTCCCTTTCATGACCATCGAAGCCTTCACTTGTAGCTTTCCAAACGGCTCTACAGCCTCAGCAAGCTATTCTCCCGATCTGCAGCACATCTGGCAACTCTGCCTGTACCCATTCTGCTGCCTTTTTGCAGTCGGGTATAATTATGTGCTCCAGACTGCTCCATGAGAGAGGAGGGGAAAGAAGTTATGATACTACAAAATATAGCAGAATTACACACCAATGAACGCAGCATCAGGAGCCACTTGGGGTTCAGTATCTTGCCCAAGGATACTTCAACACCAACCATTCGATCAGTGGGCGACCACTCTACCAACAGAGCCACATCCGCCCCATGAAAGCAGTTAATGGTGAATAAAGACAATTTCTGTTGCATTAAAATTTTTCTGATGTTCTTGTCAATGAAATCTTGTCACCTTCTGTTGTCTCCGAGTGTCACAGAGAAGTGACTTGTCACTGTCTTGTGTCCACAGCAACCTTGGCCCCTCCACCTCCCAAAAACGCTTACTTTTCAACATCTTAATATTGATATAGAAAAAATGGTTGATTTTGTGGCTGTTATTGATAGGATTTTAAAATAAATTAAAACACACACACACACACACACACACACACACGCACACACACACACACACCCACAGCCGAGTGTCTTTAGTTAGACCTTCCGTTCCTAAATGACCAAATTGTTTAAATAAACTTTCATGAACTGAAAACACTGTTAAAGGGTCGAAGTTCAGAGATGAAAGCTCTTGATGGCGGCTCACCATGTTAGCCACCTGTCAATCAAAGGTAGCCACGCCCCAAATCACAAGCTTTATCATTTTCTTCTAAATGGGACAAATATTTACACTATTAACATCATATTGTATTGGAGAAGAGTTGAAACTAGCAATGGAGAACATAATCTGTCACAATATTTTTTCTGAGGTAATAAATCAAGTGAGAAGTTTTCTCATTTTATATTGAGATAGATAGATAGCTCTTCAACCATAGACTGGTCTTCAACAGCCACGTCAGCGCCCCCTGCTGGAATTTTTAGTAGATTGTAGGTTTAAGGCACTTCCGGTTTTGCTTCACTGCTCAGACGCCTGGTTTAACCATGCAGTCTTTAACACCTTATTTTGAAAAGCGGACATGGTCACACGTGTATCCCTCCGCTGCCTTTGCTAAGCCCGCCGCTATCAGCTGATCTGGGCTGTTAAAATGCATCTACGACGGCTTATTTAAACATCATAACTAACAGGAGGAAACGTGTTTTTCTCGATATGGTGACATCATTTACTGGTGACAACGGTGGAAATAAAGGGCCTGAAACATGACAGCCAAGGTTTCACTACACGACAAGTGAATGCATCACAGACACTGGAAAGTTGTAAACAGTCTGTGGTGATAGTTTGTGACAGCGGTCACCGATGAACCGATTCCTGGAAGCAGCAGGCGTGTTTCTGTGCAGGAAGAAGTTTGGTTTGGCGGACTTCCCCTCTTCTGGTTAGTGAACGACACCAGGAAACAGAGTTACAGAAACAGACTCACACAGTGCTCAGCGGGACTGATTATAACTGACAGAAGAGCCTCCAGGTGAACATGCTCACCTTTATCCTCATGTTTTCAACACTATGCGGGTCCAGAGGTAAATCATTTCCCTTAGTCACCTGTCTGTTAATCATTGAAGTGAGCGTACACAGGGTAGAAGTGTCTCAGCTTTAGAAGGACCAGTCCAAGTCCTTAAAAAACATGCTGGGTTTCAAATGGTTTATTCAAACACATGTCGTCATTAGGACATTTGATTGAATGTACGTCTTCTGAATTGTAAATAACGTGTTTTTGAAACTTGAGTTGAAATTGAATTATGGAAAGATCACCAACTGATAACAAGTTATAACTTTACCTTTGTGAAGTTTCCTGATCGTGTAGAGTTAGGCTGCTGTTCTAAGTGCCAAACTTTGAGTAATGATTAGGGCTGCAACTAACGATTATTTTTTATTATCGATTATTTAAACGATTATTCGATTTGTTGTTTGGTCAATAAAATGTTGAAAAATATCAATGAGTGTTTCCCAAACCACAAGATGACTTCCTCAAATCTCTTGTTTTGTCCACAAACCAAAGAGATATTCAGTTTATTGTCATAAAGGAACAAAGAAACCAGAAATATTCACATTGAAGAAGCTGAAATCAGAGAATTTGGACTTAAAAACTGCTCAAACCAATTATTCGATTATTAAAATAGTTGACGTTAATTTAATAATCGATTATTGTTCAATTAATGGAATAATTGTTGCAGCTCTAACCATCATACAACAGGACAATGGTTTATTCAGTAGAACATATTTAATTACAGTTGCTCAGATGATGACCTAGTTGTGTTATTATAGAAAGGATCATTTCCTGTTCTCTCCATTCTGGAGCATACCTGTGATAATACTAACAATGTGTGATTTTATTTGGATTTGGACTGTGCAGTGGTATCAGGAATCCTTCACACACCCACAAATGTCCGCTTGACGTCCCATAACATGAATCTGGTGCTGAGGTGGGATCCACCTGAGCAGCCAGCAAGCGGCCTGCTCTACACAACAGAGTACAGGTGAGAAAAAAACCTTTCTGCTTTTGCAAACAGTTGCTCATTTGTCTGTAATTGCAGTGCAGAAGAAAAGCCTGTATAGGTTAAAGCTACAGCTGCAGGCATGGATTTTCAAGATCAATTATTAGATGAATCACTTTGTCTATAACATATCAGAAAATAAACAAAAATGACCATTGCAGTTTCTCAGATCCTGAGCATGAGTTTTCTTTATTCAAATGGTCCAATCTGAAACCCACTTCACTGTCTTATAAGACAAATAAAAAGCCAGCAGATGTTCACTTTGAAAAGCTGGAACCATAGAGTTTTAGATATTTTGGCTTTAAAAATGGCACAAACAATAAATTATAACTAAACTTAATTGACTAATCATTTACAGATTTCCATATTGTCTGAAACAGGATCACTCACCACAATCAAAAAATAATAGTGCATATTACTTAAATCAGTCAGTGCAACATTTTTACACTTAAAAATATTGAGTTTATTTGAAAGCTCTCAAATTGGTTAAACAAAACATGAGTAATGAGTAAATTTAAGTAATATTTTCAAGTACGTCTGAATGAATTGACTTGGCTCAATTACCACATAAATTGAGTAAATGTAACTGAAATATTATGTGAACCATATGGAAAACCTGAGTAGAAATCACTAAACACTGAGTAAATATAATTGGAAACATTTGGAGGATGTAACTGCAAATTTGCTTATGATTTACTTAAAAAATGGGTTGTACTGACTAATTTTACACTTATTGTACACTTATTATTACAAATATTTAAACCATGTAATCTGTGAGTCAAATATTAATTTATTTTGAAGAAGTAAACTTAATTTATATATGGATATTTTACACAAAGATTCCTGTTGGAGTTCTACTAATGAATTTTGATGTAGTCAACTCAAATACTCATCATGATGATATTCAGCATTTTTATTTAGTATGCATACCTATATATTACTGTCACATTTACAGGCTCCTTGAATCATTTCTTAGAGTGGAGAAATACCCATCGATGAGTCTCAGCTTTTGTTGAAAGTCCAAGAATAGCAAATCTTCTCTTACTTATTTAAACAGTTTGGATCTACACAAATAAAACCAAAGTGGAGCTTCAGGTAGTCCACCCAGTCTCTGAAATATTTCTCCTTAGACAAACACATAGTAGATAAAGGCCAGCTAAATGCTGTTTTACATATGAATAGACATATCTGCTTTATCATTCATGCTGTTCCATTTCTCTGAAGTGCTGTTAGGAGCAAAACAAAATTTTCATCTGCCCAACTGATTCATTGTTACATGTTCTGGATGTCTGCAAATTCAATGTCATGTTTGGAAAAAAGGTTACTTGAAAGCAGTTAATGCGTCCTGAGATGCTGTTGGATTGGCGAGTCAAGCTAATGAGCAGACTGACACGTACTACGTTGTTGACAAATCTGAAAGCTATGAGTTTAGTGTTCTTTATTTGCTTTCCAACCAACCACTAAGGGATTTCTGAGACCAGTACTGATTTTAGGGGGGAAATATTTACTTATCAACGATATGGCAGATAATCTAGTGAGTGTTTGAGCTGGAATAAAAAATATACTTTTTTTGTGTGGACTGTGCAGTGGTATTCAGAAGGCCACAGTTTGGTTAAGCAGCCTTTAAAGGGCACTCCTGGAGATTGAAAAAGTCAACCCTAAGTGTTATTGGAGAGTATTACAAGACTTTTTGCAAAATGTTTCATTTTTATATTGCAAATCGAGGTCATTTGAGTCATTAGTGTAGCCCCGAGCACTACTGTTATACTGTGGATTTTTTCTTCTTCCTCTTCCGGACGCAATTTCGTCCCGCTACTAGTCCTACAACTTGAAGAGTTGCAGGACAAATTATATATCAAAACGTGCGGTTTGATCGGGATCGGTGTGCTATTGCTTTTCTCTACAGAATACAAATTTTTTGCGACCTAAGTCGCGAATAACTGCCAAAAATTTTACATTGAAATGAATGGGACAGCCGACAAAAAATGAGCGAAAAAGAACAAAAAGGGGAGAGAAAAAATTGTCAAAAAATAAATTTGAAAACTGCGCTCCAGGCCGAAAATTCCACTCTACAGAAATAATTTATACATAGAAACGTAGGAAAATTTGTCTTCTCACTCACAATCCTCTGGTAAAGCTGTCAGAGTTATAGTTTGCATAATTGTTAATTAAGTTTCAATGTAGTGTATTGTAGCAAGAATAACCAAGAGAATTTTAAATAAAATTAAATAAAAAATTTTTTTGCATCACCACAAGCATTATCTTCAGCTGATAGTATTGGTCAATAGATAAATCGGTCTGACCACCCAGCAGAATAACAAAGTTCCAGACTGGTTTTTCAGTGTCTACTGGATGGAAAGATGCTAGTCATAGCTTCAGTTACTGTGATGATATGTGTTGATGTAATTAGGTCTTCATCCTACAACATATTGTTTTTAGCTTTGTGTCAAAAGTATTTATAGACCAGAAGAAATAATCAAACACACTTTCTTGCTGTTATGCCACCAGTCCAATATAATAACTGTTAGAGAAATGCATTGCGGAAACCTTTAAAATTAAATTATCTGACTCCAACAGTAAATCCTCTCACCTATTTCTCTGCGCCGATCGTTTGATGAGGAATGATGAGCAGGAGAAGTCCAAGTTTAACACAATTTTATTACAATTCGTCAAGAAATGTGCAGTTACAGAGTCTGGGTTCAATCTACACGTCCCTGACATCACATTAGGCTGGTCATTTCATGGAGGTTGGTCCTCTTTCTGTCCCTGATACCCAGTTTTATAGCCTAACAATGTTTACTGATAATGTCGGTAGAATCTCTCCAGAAGGTGCGTCCCTCTCAAAGCGTTGATTCGTCAGTTTATTGCATACGTGGACACGTCATGTCACCAAGCAGAGAAGATAGTAATCTCCTCTGCCCAGGACACCATGTCCGTGTCCTGACCTGTTACCAAAACATTGACCTGTTACCAAAACATTCCACACAACCTCCTGCCTTGTTATGACTTACAGAGATATAATTGGAGACACAGATGTTGCAATGTGCACATAAAATACAAAGCCTAAAATATGAAACATACAATATATTTTTGTGATTATTCAATCTTACTCAGTTTAAGCAGTTTTGATATATGTATTTAGAGTAAACACAGTTTCTAAACCAATATTAACACACGATCATAATCATTGTATCAAAAGCATCTTAAATCATTAATCCATGTCAGTAGAGACAGTAGTAGAGAGTGCACACACACAGTGAATTGTAGTACCAGAGAAATACTTTAAAAACTGTAACAGAATTATTTCAAATTTTATCTGGAACAACAAAAAGCAGAGAATTACATTTAAAACTTTATGTCAACCAAAAGAGGAAGGTGGGTTAGGGCTCCCAAATTTACAGGGTTATTTCCTGGCTACACAACTCCTTGCAATAATGAAATGGACAGAAAAGGAAACAGAAACTAAATGGATTACTATAGAAAAAGAAATGGCAAGAATATCCATTGGGACATTGCCCTTCATCGGAAGAATGCAATGGAAAAATTATACAGGTCAGAACTACTGCATTGACAATACATTGGCCAATTGGAAACGCGTGTGTAAAATTTCAAAAATGGATAATGAATGTGTATTAGTTAGAGAAATGGCAGAAGATCCAGACTTTATCCCCCCAAACACAGATTCATGAACACGCACCACCGCTTATTTTTTCATTATATTAATATCTTTTTTTTTTTTGTGTGTCATTAGTTTGTTGTTTATTTCTTTTCTTGGAGATCCTCATTTGGGGAATACCAGTTTGCCTTGTATATATGTTTGTCTGTTTACCCTATGTTTTTGTTATTACTTTGTGAATATATACCTTGAAAAAAAAAAGGGGGGGGGGGGGGGGGGTGCAAGGTACAATATTGTAAAGAAAACGAAATGACTCATTATGTTTGTGAAAGTAAGAAGCCTTGCAATAAAGTATTAAAAAAACAAAAACAAACAGTGAATTATGCAGGCACAGACAGTGACCTAGTCAATCAGATAGTGATCCCCATGCACTAAGACAGAAAACAGAGACAGAATAACAGATTATTTCTAACATAACCTGATGTTAAACACTGAAATTAAATTGACCACTGACAAATCTTTAAAACTGGCACTGTATTTTGTCCACAGTGACCGTCTTTCAAAGTCCAAAGTGGGATGTGTGAACATATCCACCCTTGGATGTGATCTGACCCGCCTCAACACCTCCATATTTGAGTTTGGAAAGTATAAAGGCAAAGTGCGGGCGCAGCTGGGCACAGAGAGCTCCCCCTGGATGGAAAGTAACGAAGTTACTTTGGACAAAGATAGTGAGTTGAAACATTCAGTATTTCATAGTTAATCACTGTAAAATACTACACACTCATGTGTTTTTTGTGGTTGTTTTAAGATGGATTTCTAGCACCTCAATGATTCCCGAATTGTTCAATCACCAGAAATGGATTCTGGTTCTGATTCTATAACTTTAAACTAAATACTGTTGTTTAAACTAAAGAAAATTCATAACAGCTGTATTAGTATTTGACTCAATTAAAATGTGTCAGTTGTAAATGACAAACACAATTTTATTCCTAACTCTGCAGTTCAGCTTGAAGCAGTTTTAGTGTATTTCGTGTGTCTCATTATTTGGTTTTATGGCAACACAAATTTGCTGTTTTGTTTCACTCTTACCACTCTGCATGAAACCGCAGGCAGATAAAGAGATACTGGCTGCTGCTGCTGCTGATATTTTTGCTGTTGGAATTATAGCTAATTTGGAATACAAGCCAACAGGAAGCAGCACTCCTCCCCACAGATACCAAAGATCAAAATAACATCAAGTTGTTATTTTTACTATCACATAGCAGAACAACAGATTCTGCAGCTGTGTTCCTTAGACACAGACAATGCTTTTTGCACTATATATACCTAATTCCCATAGATGGAGATAAGGTTGAAAAATGGCCAAATTGCCTTTTAAGCTTTTTGTAACTCTTGTTTCTCTTATCCTCAGCCGTCATCGGTTCACCCAATGTATCGCTCTCCTCCAGTGGAGCTACTATTGAAGTCAGCATCAAAGATCCAGTGTTTGCAGTTTCTGCTCTCAGAAATGTTTACAGCTTGGCCACCTACAACATCACTTACTGGAAGGATGGCCAAAAGGAAAAGGTGGGATGCAAGGATTTAAGTGGTATTTCTTCACTGTAGATCTTGTGAATATTGTTCATGGTTCCTGAGTGGCATACTGGCAAAATTAATTTGTTCATTATCCTTAACCGCTTATCCAAACTCAGTCACGGGGGGCTGGAGCCGATCCCAGGGACACTGGGAGAGAGGCGGGGTACACTGGACAGGTCTCCAGACTATCACAGGGCTGACACATAAAGACAAACATTCACACCTACAGGACATACACATTTAACCCTCTAGAGTCCATGAAAGCACCGGCACATTACTTCTTCATGACATGAAGACATAAAAATGAAGCAACGTCGAGCCTTGCCATTAGCTTCCCTCTAGAGGTTCTGGCTAGAAACTCCAAGGGTGCTCCAGATAATGTCAAATATATTAAGTATCAAAATATAGAACTAGGGATTATCCTCATTTAACCTGTTATATGTAATATTTGCAACGTGTGTTCATATTTGCAACATGTACATTTCTGTGTGTAAAACATAATTTTCAAGATCAGATTTTGTTTTTATTTGTTTCTCTTGTCTCCAAAAGCAAGTTAGTAGACCCCCATGTTAAAATGTTTAACTTTACATCAGAAATTAACATGTTTACAACCTGTTCTCTATACCTAATTTAACCTCTTCGTGAGGGGAGGAATGTTCATTAAACTCAAGCTCAATGCTTAAAGATATGCATAATCAATGGCATGGCTGCTTTGAGTGACAGGTGGGAGCCCTCACAGGTGGAGTGTTTCAGTAACCAGGCTTTGGATCACCAAAGCTCACCCTAATGCGCGTCTGATTTGTGCTGTACATAAGATTTTAAGGGTTGATTACTTTATGTATTTTGGGACCTTTTGTAGCCCTTTTGTGTTTTGTTGTTGGTGATATGGGTACCTATTTTCCTATAGCTTTTTATATCTTGCCAAAATAGTTTCAGTTCATGTTTATCACTACTATTGTCATGCATGTCACTGTACTGTGATTTGTTTTAATGAGATTTTAACAAAATAAATATTATGTCCAAAAGGATTCCTGATAACGATATTATCACAATATCTACAGAAAATAGAAACATTTATGGCATGTTTTTGCTTATTTTAGGCAAATCCAACTTACTAGGTAATCGGAGAGAGCGTGTGTAACCATAACTGTGCAAATAGAACAATTACACTTTAAACATACGTAGTGAAAAGGCAACTAGATGAACTAATAAAGAAGGAAACAAAGCAAGAATGGAAATAAATGGATATTAGTTACTGGATTATTTAGACTAAATAATTTTCTGTGTACACCATGATATCAGTATTCACTTATCACTTTTTAAATATCACAGCTATTGTCAATACTGGTATATAACGCCTCTACACCCGATCACTTCTCTTTTTTTCCTTCAGGCCAGAAGCATCAGCGGATTACAGCAAAACCGAGTGGTTCTTGAGCTGGACCCCTGGACCAAGTACTGCACCCAAGTCCAAATCAACACGAAGAGCCCTAATCCCAACCCCAGTGAGCCCAGTGAAGCTGTTTGTGAGAGCACCACCATTGGTAACCATCTTTTGCCTGATATTTGTCTATTTATTTATAATTTGAGAATGTTTGTGACATTCTGCCATGTCCTGCTATAAAAACAGACCAAGCACCACTCCAACTTGCTTGTGCCACTTAGTGGTATGCCACACGCTTCATTGCTCCAATTGGTTGGAGGTCAAGTCTTGTTGCTCTGATTGGTTGTGGGTCTATTCAGATACTTTTTGTCTGCACCCATTAATAATACCCCATGGAAATAAAAAAAATAACAGTGAATTGGAAAAAATATTGGCGAACACGTTCTCTGTAACTGTAACCTAAGAGTTCAAAAGCTTGGAAGAGTTTGGGTAGGGAAAAAATGCTTACATGTTGCTTCTAAGCTGAGAAAACTTTATTAAGAACAATCGGGTATTGATATACAGTGTAGATAGACAGTATCCTCATAGGGCCCTACAATGTAATTCATAGTGGCTCACACTCAATTGTGGTAACTTGCCAAAAGACATAACAAGAATAACACTTTGATAATACTGGTAGGAAGGTATATAGAAAAAGAAAGGACTGCACTCAGTAGAAAACTGTATAAGTAAGGGTTAATGCCTGATCAGGTGCATGTTAGACAGCTGGAGCCTCCCTGTCGACCAGTAATTCCTGATTATGGACGCCTCAAACCTGCTCAAACCTGGGGTTTTTATGCTCAACCATCTCTAGGGTTTACAGAGAATGGTCAGAAAAAGAGAAAATATCCAGTGAGCCTTGATGCTTGTTGATGCCAGAGGTCAGAGGAGAATGACCAGACAGGTTGGAGATGATAGAAAGGGAACAGTTACTCAAATAACTACTAGTTACAACCAAGGGATGAGGATGAGCATCTCTGAACACACAACACGTCCAACCTTGAAGCAGATGGGCAACAGCAGCCACTTTATAAGGTACACCTGTTCAGCTAATAAAGTGGCCAGTGAGTGTAATTTGAAATTTTTATATATAAAAAACAAAAACTAACTATCTATGAGCCATTGTCCCCAAATAAATATGATTATCACAAAAAAGTTACACTATGTGTACTATGGGCCATAGCCTGAAGTAGCAAGTTGCCTAACAATGAGATTTGAGATGATCACTTTGTGAAGTACACTTTTAAGTATTTTTTTACCAGTAATTCAGAGTGACCATTCTGTGTGTGACACAGGGTGAAGCATTAAAGCATGACACTCAGTGTTGGAAATAATTGTAATAAATTGGAAAAGGAGGCTTTGACTGCCTACCTGTTGCAATGGCACTACCAGTCGGTGGATTCCAATTCTAATGATTCCATCAAAATGCTCCAGAGTGTGACAACAAGTACCTTTAAATGAGAAACATAGTGATTCATTCAGATTTCCTCGGTCTGGTTGTTTTGCAGATGAAGAAGCTCCATGGGTGGCAGCTGTGGTGACGTTTGTTGTCATGGCAATTGCAGTGGCTCTGGTAGCGGTAACAGTGGTGTATCGAAAACGTATATCCCACTTTCTCTGTCCAAAGGATGCACTGCCTCAGCCTTTTACAGAGGTGCGTATGTTTATATTTGTCTGCATGGATTTTTCTTGGTGAATGTGGTAAGGAACTAAATGTGGTCTGATTGTCCACAAAATAGACAACACAATAGCTTAATCTCAATTCCCAATGTTTTTGCTTCCTTGCTACTCCAAACAATGTATCTGTGTATGTATGTATGTATGTATGTAGTATATCTTAACAAACAAACATACATATATACATATATATATATGCATATATATATATATATATACATACACACACACACACACACACACACACACTATATATATATATATATATATATATATATATATATTTATATATATATATGTATGTATACATGCATATATACATATATATGTATATGCATATGTATGTATGTATATATATATATATATATATATATGTATGTTTGTTTGTTTGTTAAGATAGGTAAACCTGAATCTGTTTCCTTCTTGCCTCCCCCCAGCATCCCAACTCATCCATGTACCTAGCCATGCGTAACTCCCATCCACCTGAGGAGATCTATGACCCGGTCAGCGTCATCACAGACAGTAGGACTCTGGAGGAAGAGTGCCCTCTGGAGACAGCAAACAGTCTGAGCCCACATCGAGGTTGAAAGTAGAGAAGTACTGAAGAAGGGCCAGTCTGCAGGCTGCTGTCGGTTGGGACTGGTCGAGATTATCAGCAGGGACAATTTGAAAGACACTGAGAAGCAAGGAAATACTTGATTCTTGCTTGACTTCAGAGTTAATGCAACAAACCCTGCATCAGTCCCATGTCTTTCCTTTGGAGGAGGCATTGCTATGAAGTCATTAGACAGTAAAGCCAAACAAATGTGTAGGACAAGATTAATACCTCATCCAAGTTACGTGCTGTACACTTGTAATGTTGCTTACAGCAGGGCTGGACTGGGACAAAAAACAGCCCTGGCATTTTTACCCTACCAGGCCCACTACAACTGATTACACAACAACTATGGTAGTGATCCTCTGAATCAGGGCTTTACTGTCAGACATGGAGCAGCCAGCCAGTGGGGAAAAGCAGCGAAGTATGGGGGGGTCCAGGGGCATGCAAAGAAATGTTGTGGTCTCTTGCACATTCTAATGCCACTATTCTATCATAAACACTGATCTTAATCACTGATCTTATTATAATGAGTTTGCCTACCTGATTGTAAAGTATGGAATTGTTCTTGTATGTTTATTTAAGGCATTATATTTTGAAAGTCTTCTTGTAAATTCTGTGGCAGATTCTCTTCTGTACACTTCAATGTGCTCTTATTTGGAAAGCTACATGTGTTTAGCGTCAGGAAGTAATTGGATGTATGGATATGCTACACAACAGCCGGCGCCGCTGTAGCCAGCGCTGCTACAGGTGCAGAGAAAGGTCTAACTGCTGCTGAACATGTCAGTTGGTGTAACACATTTGGCAGCACCTGCCTGAAGGACTTGTTGTTTTTCTCATAATTTCTCTGTGACTCCTGACAGCAGAGGGGGCCATTGGGCAGTCAACCAAAATAAAAAATAATAATAATTTAAAAAAGTAATTTAATGAAGGTTGTTCAGTCCAAAAAACCTGCTGCCCCACCGGGCATTGGCCCAGTATGCCAGAGCCCGGGCTCACAGTAAATAATAATTTGAGCCAGTATACTTTCCATTCGGCCCATTCAAATGTCAAGAATCTATGTGTGTTTCATTTCAAAACATGAACTGCTGGGCACAACATATCTTTTACTTCACGTTACTTACTTCAAGTCCACTCTCAGTGTTCGTGCACTTCCTCATCACCCATGTGTACAACCTTGATTCCCAAACAGTGTGATCATCTGCTAAATCCTTTTTACACCACTATCAATAAAATCTGAGAATTAAGAATTGAATTGAGAGAATTGCATTGATATACCCTAAAGAAGAAGAGCATTTTTTAAAATTAGGTGACCATGACTTAACCGAGGTATTGTTGAAGAGGTAGGTCTTCAGCCTGTGGTGGAAGATGTCTAGGTTGTCTGAGGTCCTGATGTCAGTGGGGAGCTCGTTCCACCATTTGGGAGCCAAGACAGAGAAAAGTCTGGAAGTGGTTTTGAGGCGAGTTGACCCACGCAGGGTGGGAGTCTCCAGCTGTTTGGCTGATGCAGAGCGGAGAGGACGGGCAGGGGTGTAGGGTTTGACAAGGTCCTGGATGTAAGCAGGACCTGAACCATTAGCAGCAGAGTACGCCAGAGCTAGAGTCTTGAAGTGAATCCACCACTGGTAACCAGTGGAGGGAGGGAGGAGGGGTGTTATATGTGAAAAAGGAAGTACTTCAAATTCAAATGAACAGAATGGGTATTGGTGTAAGATTTTACAATTGGGTACTGGACTTTCCATCAGCATGAAAGATTAGAGTTTGTAGTAGGATTCGAAGAATAGAATAGTTATAGTAGAATAGAATAATAGAATAGAATAGTTTTTATTTGTCATTGCACAGAAGTATAGCGAAATTAAAAAGAGTTTTAGTGCAACATAATACAATAATTTAAACAGTAAATAAATAAATAAATAAATAAAAATAAAAAAAAATATATAAGAAAACCTATAAAAAGCACAAGAAGAAGGGAGAACAGCAGGTTTGGGATATTTACAGTGACATAATGGGAGTTACTGCACATGAAATAAATATATTGCACTGTTGTTCCACAGTATTGAGATGTTTTCTTTTCTTTAGCTTTATTTCTTGGAGGAGTTTGGGTAGACACTGTTCCTGAGTCTGTTTGGACCTGGTAAATGGTAAATGGACCTGCACTTATATAGCTCTTTTCTAGTCTTTGCGACCACTCAAATTGGTTTACACTACAGACTACGCTCATTCGCCCGTTCACACACACATTCATACTGGTAGCAGAGGCTACGGTAAACGGTGCCACCTGCCACCATAAGGAATTCATTCACACACCGATGAACACAGCATCGGGAGCAATTTGGGGTTCAGTATCTTGCTCAAGGATACTTCAACATGTAGGCTGCCATGGGATCGATCACCAACCCTCCGATCCGTGGGCGACTGCTCTACCAACTGAGCCACAGCCACAGTTTGTTTTAATCTATATTGGCCTGAAACGCCATCCTGAGGGTAAGGGTTGTAAGAGGGGTTGACTGGGTGGGAGGAGTCGCCACAGATGATGCGAGCTCACCTGACGCAGTGATTGTTGCAGATAAACTCCAGAGATGAGAGAGGGCAGCTGATCAGTCTCTGGGTAGTGTTGATAACCCTCTGGAGCGCCTTCCTCTTTGCCGCAGTGCTGCTGGAGAACCACAGCGAGATGCTGCAGCTCAGCACTGAATCCACCGAACAGCGGTAGAAGGACACCAGTTTTGTTGATAGGCCATTCTTCCTGAGCAGCCTCAGGAAGAATAAGCTCTGCTGTGCTTTCCCCAGAAGAGCAGTGGCGTTTGCAGTCCAGGTCAGGTCCTCTCCGATAAGGGTGCCCAGAAACCTGAAGACCGGTACGGTACCCTCTCACAGCACAAAGTCCTGTGGGGAGCCGGTACTCAGAAAGGCCAGAATCCACGAACAGATGTGTTGTGATAGACCCAGGTCCCACAGTTTGACCACCAGTCTGCTCGGCATGATGATGTAAACGCTGAGCTGAAGTCCAGGAAGAGAAGCCTCGCATCCGCCACTGTTCCACATGAGTCAACGTAGGAAGTGCCATTATCCCAGTTTTATTCAACTATATTTTTTTATTAACATAGATAGAAGGAAATGCTCATCATTATAGAAAAATTAAGAAGCCTATTCTACAGAAAAAACAGCAGTAATGTACCTGAATACCAAATCCAATTTAATTAAAATTGATAGAATGCAAAGTAAAGCATCAAGACTGTGCTTTGGTGCAATGAGGACCACTCCAAAAATGTGCTACTGGTAGAATCAAGGGAAATCATATGAGAGTTCAGAAGGGACACGTTTTCACCATATTTGATTTGTCTTCGAGGATCTTGGGATTAAACTTAAGTTTAAGTTCATTTTGTTTTTCAAAAAGGGACAATTGACAAAAAGAACATTTACAAAATGTAAATATACAGGATTATAGCCAAAGGCTAATTTCCAGCCTAAGTCCCTTTATAGGTTGATGGCCCTATTAAAAAATAAGTTAGAATAAATAAAATACATCAGAGTAAAACATCATGTAGTGCCGGGGCACAGGGACTAACTTCAATACTGACACATAGACTGTATATAAATAATGGACGTAGTCACCGTGACGTCACCCATTGGTTTGTGGCCCGTTGGAAGCTTCGAGTTCAGTGTTACACTCCTCGCCATCTTGTTTCTGATACGTGCAGCAGACTACATGCCTCTCTACACCTCAACCTGTCTGAGAGAAGCTGCTGCTAATTCATGTTAGCATTAACTTGAGCATTAACTGGGATGTTAGTTTTGGCAAAAAACAGAACAAAATGTACGTTACTTACCTCAGAAAAATGAGCAGCGACTCTTTGGAGTGTCTGTTAGTCCAACCAAACGCTGAACAAGACATTTTTACTGAACAAAACGTTCAAATAAACTGTCACTAAGTGAAAATACAGTGAAAGGGTCAAAGTTATGAGACCAAACCGCTAAACGTCCTTTTTATATTAGTCAGGCGGCTTAGCTAAATAACGGGGACACGCCGGACAAAAGCACCACATTTTTTCCACATACTCTCTATCTCCATAGATTTCAGTTTATGGTAGGAGCCACTTCATGAAGATTGCGGATCGGAGATGACAGACATATAAAGTCTATGAGAACCAGTTTATCTTCCAAGTCACTTAAAAGGTCAATCTTGGTGTCAAAATATTTTTTTAATTTTAATATTTTTTTTTGGTCATTCTGTCTTCTTATTTTGTGTCTTTTTTTTGTCATTTTGTGTCTTCTGTGGGGTTTTTTTGGCCATTCTGTCTTCTCATTTTGTGTCTTTTTTAAATCATTTTGTGTCTTTTTTTTGGGTCATTTTGTGTCTTTTTTAGTCCTCTAGTCCAACATTAAATGTGATTTTGAATCTTTTTTTTTTACTTTCAAAACACTATCATGCTCAATAAAAAAATGTAAATGTTGCAAATGTGAACAAAGGTGGCACATATAACATATAAGAGGGTTACATCCGGTTCTATCATTTTATACTAAACATATTTGACCTTGTCTCCAGTTTTACTTGGTATATCATCATCAAACTGAAACTGGCCTCATGGAGTTTACAGCCAGAACTTTAGAGGTAAATTTACAGTAGGGCTCCACGCTGCTTTGTTTTCTAGTCTGGATGTGATGAAGAAGTCATGCTTTGGTGCTTTTGGAGACTCCAGAGGGTTAATCTTTGCCTTGTTTTGTTTTTGAAATAATGTGAAAATGATCCTGCTCTACATACTCCGATAGGGTAGATGGCGGTATGCACCTTTAAGCTGGTATTGCAAACCGCCATAAAAGAAGAAGAAGAAGAAGAAGACGAGGAAGAAGGAACAGCAGCAGCAGCAGCAGCAGTAGCATCTGAGCCGAGCTTGGAGTGAAATGAGAGCATGTGAAAAACTGACAGTAACGTCGAAGAGGATCCACCATGGCTGCTGCCTTCTTCATCTTGCTTTCCTTCTGCTTCCTCCGGATCTACGCAGGTGAGCTGTTTTAGCTGTTGTAGCTGTTTTAGCGAGTATCGCGCTGACCGCCGTCCGTCAGACTGAGACGGAGGCCTGTCTGGACCGGAGGAAGCAGCCCGGTGTCTCCGGCTAGACGAGCTGTTGGACGACGATGTTTCTGTTCATTTTACTCTTAGCTAACATGCAGTAATGTATAACCGTCAGCTCTCAGTTAGTGGTTGGGTCGGCTGACACTTGAGTTAGTAAGACTGAGTTAACATGAACAAAACGAGTGCAAGGTTCAGGTTGTTTCTCAGTGAAACAGAAAGCTGTGTCTAAAGGCAGTCTGAAGTCGTGCTTTCCATCAATTTACATTATATTAGATCATGTTTAAAAACAGACAAAGGTGTGTTAGGGCTGCACGATTATGGCCAAAATGATAATCACGATTATTTTTGATCAATATTGTAATCACGATTATTAATCACGTTTATTTATCATGTTAGGGAAAACATCAATTGAAATGTAATTAATTGTACAGCCCAAGGTGTGTGATTGTTTTTTTGTTATTTATTATTTATTATGTAATAGTATCTTTGTTCGTCACTTTATTTCTTTTGTAGATGAAAGTAGTGCCATCTTTATAATCGCGGCTTTCTACTCTGACATGGAGTAAACACGTACATAACAGTTAATTCACCATCTATCGTGTGAGAAAGACAAAAGTATTTCCTCTGATTGAGGCTGCAGATGCACATATGACAAAAACAAACAAACATGGCAACCCAAGTTATAAACTAAACACCTGTAATAATACTAACACTGTACAGAGTTGAACTTTTTGGGATTAACACAAAACTTGTTGTTTTGATCAATTCTGTCCGGCCTGTATGAAAAATACTGTCACTGTTAGTCAAAACTATTAGAATAGAAACTAATCTATCTGAATACAGTATCCTCTGGAGAGCTCTGTATAGTGCTTGAGTAAAAATGACAGTTATCATGAAAACATGATGTCTACTGTAGCTGCATTATGATTTGGCTGAATAGGTAATACCTGCAACTACACTTTTCCTTGAATTGTGTTTAGGGCTGGGTTTAAAATAATATATTCCATTCAAATCTATGTAAAATTTCATTTTCTGATATCGATTCCTAACTTTCGAGATTGATCGATTTATAAATATATGTATATTTAGGGGTGCACATAACTTTAATGGTGTAGTTCTCAAGGGAGCAGCTGGATGTGTTGCTTGGTGCAGCACAGTTCTCCTCCCAGCTGTGGTCATCATTGCATCACTCTCCTCACCAGCTTATGTCCCACAGACATGCTAGATGATGATGCAGGCCTACTTCTTTCTCCCTGGTTGAGCCTGCGTTTAGCTGTTTACATCTATCCTCTGTAACATGCAGCACTGCTACAGGCCAGTGTAAGGGACAAAAGGACTTTCTGAATGTTGGAGGAACTATCTGGATTGCTTCTCTTTACTATGTTGACCAGAGAGCATCTTCTCTCCTAGCACCACACGATAATTCTACTCCTTAAAGAATTGTCACTAGCACTTATTGATGCACTAAAAGCTCTTATTGCACTATGCCTTGGTTGTTTGTTTGCTTTTTTCTTCCTGTAAGTCGCTTTGGATAAAACCGTCTGCTAAATCAGTGATTCCCAACCGAGGGGGGGCCTGAACCCCCCAGGGGGGGCGCCAAAGGTCCAAGGGGGGGTTGCGAAGCCCTCTTGATTTTAAGGGGTGTAATAAATCTAATGTGTTAAATATAGGTGAGTCAGCATTTAATTCATTAGTATGACAAAAACAACTAAATAAGGGCTACATTAAATGTTTATTCATTTATTTAAATAGAAAAATCACTATAGAAAAGTTAAAAAATATAGACTTTATCGTGAGAATAAGGGTGTGTGTAACATCCATCCTGCAGTATACACAGGTAACCTCACCTAGTGGTAACCTCACCTAGCGGTAACCTCACCTAGCGGTAACCTCACCTAGCGGTAACCTCATGTAGCAACAGAAACAGAGAGCTAATGGAAAAATGGCGAAGCGTCAGGGACGAGAATGCTGAATATCTCAGAAAGAAAAAGAAAGGGTACCATGAAAGATACATTGAGTTCGGCTTTATAGAAGCAATGGACAAAATTAGAGCCAAATGCAACTTTTGCAGTGAGAAACTGGCAAATGAAAGCAGTGAATATATTAAACATAAATTCATATAAAATAAGTTTTATATAGGGGGGGGTCACCAAAGCTTACAATGGTAAAAATGTGGATCCCTCAAGAAAAAGGTTGGGAACCACTGTGCTAAATGACTAAATGTAAATGTAAATGACCATGATACACAGAGGAGGCTGACAAACGTTTCCTGCTAGCTGTAAACCATCGATCCTCCCACAGTGGAGTCTCTGTCCACAAACAAGCTCAGGGCTGCACCATGATGGCTAAAATACTTATCACCATTATTTTGATCTATATGAAATCATGATTAATTATCACCATTATTGGTTGATTTAACAGAAACATTTTATTGTCATAAATATACTGTTTTCACATCCGTATTGTGCTATATTCCTGATAATGTACAAATATGTGCATCAAAATAAAATTGGTCTTAATAACCAAAAATCAGTCCATCTCCTTAAAGAATAAATACATAAGATAAATCAATAATTTGGCGCTCTTTGCATATGACCTGTTCTAGTTTTGTGTCTCTAGCCTTGAACCAGAAATGCTTCCACACATTGGATGACGATCCAGGCCCCTTTGCCTCGGGCTCTGCTGTGTTTTTACACACACAAATATCCTGTATCTGTGTTGGAACTCAACCCAAATCTTTGTTCACTGATCCACGCTGCCACTCTGCCTGAGTTCCTCTTTCACTGCTCAAAGATTCCCCAGTCTATTCATACATTGTTGATTCCTGAATATGTCCAAAAAGTACCTTGGTCTGTGAAAGCACCTTTGTACGTATGATCAGCCGCGCATAATTTATTTTGACCACGCATGCACACCTGTGTGTCTGTGTAAAGCTTTTTTGGCCAACCATTCTTCTGATGAACAGAGACGGTATTTTGGATAGCACAAATCTTTGAATGCTGTTCTTAATGAACAAATTTATATTTTTGATAATGAAAAGGGTTCCTTGATAAATTTACAGCATTAAGTCTCAGAAAATGTATTCATATACAAGAGAAATTAGTATTGTAACTGAAACATGTGCAATGGAATCAGGACCTTGTGAATCAGAATTGGATCAATTTAGAGAAAAAATATAAATCTGTGGCAATGCCTAGCACTAAATATTTCTATGCATGGATTTTATTTGCCTACTCAATTTGGAAACAAATTTTTATCACTTTTAGTATTTTGACACCAATTTTTTGTTAACCCTCTGGGGTCTGAGCCTATTTTGGCCGTTTTTGAATACTTTTGATTTTGCCCTTCATGTACCACATAAAAAATGTTTACTATACCCATATTTGGTTTCCATTTTTCTTCACTTATATGATCTCACAATTATTTTCTCACTTTAACCTACTTGATCAACCTATTGAGCCCAAAAATCATGAAATCTGAGTTGAAAAAGTATTCTATTTACTACAATAAAAACCACAAATATGCTCAATGTACTTTTTTGGAACTTGAAAATGGAAACATAGGATACAAATATAAACATATAAAAAGGTAACATTTAAATATAAAACTATATACAAAAAATCCAATAAAAACATACTACAAACACATATTATTTTTTTCCTTGTTAGCTGCAACTCTTTAAAACAAACTATGTGCACAAATATTTCTGTACTATCAACTTAAAACTATCATATCTTTGGTTTTACATGACCTAGCAATGTCAAACAAAAATTGGGAGAAAGTTTCAAGTCTGTACTTTGGAGTGAAGTTGATAGCAGCGCTCCATGTGTTCTAGTTTTTTTGTTAAAAGTCACATGATCTAATCAGGACGGCGCCATCATAGACCCCAGAGGGTTAATGACGTCCATCTCGGAAACACTGATTTGGATATGTCTGAAAACAGGTTGATTGACAGCAAGACAGGGCTAGAATCACCTAGCACAGGGATGGGCAACTGGAGGCCCGGGGGCCGCATACGGCCCGCACACTGTTATACATGCATTTGAGCATGAAATATGTTAAGTTACTGCACTGTAAACATGTTTAAAATTGCAGTTTCATCATATCTGGTTAAATGCACGGTCCTATATGTGGCCCTGTGGTAGTGTCCATGAAAAATTGTGGCCCCCTCCAGCATTTAAGTTGCCCATCCCTGACCTAGCATTAGTGCAGTACAATAACACGAGCCTGTCATTCATAACACTCTGCCTGCACCAAGCTACATTTCTACGATTTGGTCCAAAGAACAAACTTACAACAAGAACACTCCAACAGCGTCAACAACTTCCCACAAAGCCCGTGATTGTGAATTTTTGCCCTCCTCCAGCCACTGCAGTCAGCTAATAATAGTTTGTTCCTCATTTCTACCTATAAACGGGTTGCAAACATTTCCTGGCAGGTGTGTGTGGGGCAGACAGTGGCCTTCTTGCTGCAAAGTTGTAGATGGTGCGATAAAAAAAATAAATATCAGGACCATACATTTTCTGTGGCAATGATTATTGGTTAAATAAGTTTGCTCCCTAACAGGCAAATTCATTTTTTAAATTTTGCAAGGCTGTAAACGTATTGTAGTGACTGCATTGAGAAAGACGAGGCATGTTTGAAGCTTCCTCTCTTCAGTATCCCGTGATAGTCATGACTCACCCAAGGCTTTCTTCTCCTTTTTTTTTTAAATCTTGAGTGTTTATCTATCCAAGCTCTTCTTGTCCTTGGAGTAAAAAGTAATTCAATCAGATAAATGTTTCTGTTATTCAAACGGGAAAAGGAGTTGGCTAAAGCAAGCCAACTCGCCCCTTCTCTGCCTGAACAAATCTGGTGCAGAAATGAACAATGTCAATTAGAGAAATTTGTTCAGACAGAAGAATATACTGTTGTTACAGTTCATTAATGCTGTATTTGAAACTAGATAATTTCAGTATAATATGTTGTATTGGTCCAAATAGAAAACAATATATATGTTTGGGGGGAGTTTAAAAAAAGTGGGGCAAATATTGACATGATATTTGTTCTTAACATCTTTTTGAATGTATAGTACCTCTATAACAACAGCTCCCACAGAGTGTGCTGCATTATGGGCATTTTATTGTGTTATTGTTGCTAGGCTAGCAACTGTCACGTCCATTAATAATCCACAAAAGACCTGCGTAACTCACTTTGCTTTTTTGTACTCAGTCCTCACTAAAAATAAAAAAGATTATCTTTAAAGACATGTTATGAAGTAGCACTGTTAGTCACATGCAACTACTCTACAGAGTTAATGCGTTGTGCCACACCCTGAGACTCAGTGCTGAGGAATGCCCAGGTAGTGTCTTCTTGTTTTTCTTTCTTTTCTTTTTTACAGTATGTGAACATGATGTACACTGGCTATTATTTTATTTACTTTATTGCGCTTTAATTTGTTTGTATACTTTAATTGAAACACTGGATGGACATCTTGGGTTTGTTTTTTTGTTCTATTTAATTTGACCAAATAAATTGAAGCAAAGATATATTCTTTTTTTTTTTTTTTGCTGATCAGAAAAATGATCTTGTCTGTGAATGAAAAGCGTGACTCTGATCCACCCCGTGACTTTTGTGATAGGGTGTGGGTAAACTATGACTAATAGACCTGGTTGTTGACTTTTCCAGGCTGGGTGTGAAAGGATGAGAACAAGGCTTTCAAATAATGCTACTTAAACATCAGAAGACTTTGAAAAGATGTGGAAAAGACACCTGGAAAACTATCAGCTCACACCTGCTCACATCTAAAGACAAGTGTTTAGAGTTTTTAGTCTCACCCTGAAAGATTCACAGTCTATCTAAAATCTCAGTGTAACTATTTACAAGACTACAACTAGATTCTTTGAGCATTTTTTTTCCTACAATGCAATTTTTTCCCCCATCATGCTCTTAGTAAAAACTTACTAAATGGAGGAGAAGCAGCTTTTGGCTCCAGCTGCTCTAGTGTGTGCAGTGGTTTGTGTTGAAAAAAGAAGAGAAGCCACAACATGCCCCCTCACAAAGCTGAAAAGGGGTTTCTGTTTTTCTGACATGAAAAGTTGACTATTTTACTGTAAAAATAGATATAAGGAAGAATAAAGGAAATGAACATTTAGAAATGAATTCATGACATACATTTATGTCCTATTTAACTATTATGTGTTTAATTGAATAATTGTATGTATCAGCTCTATCAACTTTCATTTAGTTAATCATACATTAATTATTGATTATTTATTACTTATTTATGTATCATTTATTTATACATTTTAACTGGGTCTCCTTACTGTTCTCTTTTATTCTCTATTGTAATCACGATTATTCATCATGATTATTCATCATGTTATGTCATGTCATGTCATGTCATGTTCTGTATTTTTATTGCACTACTTTTAAACAAACAATAGGAACAGTTTTTAGTGTGTGCACAGAGTGTCTGGTGCTTGTTGTAAACAAACAGATCACTAAGTGAACACCTCCTGCAGCAGCAGCACATACACACTGTATTGCTTCAGAGCTAACTGTTAGCCTGTTAGCAATTTGCATGCTGGACACTAAGGGGTTAACATCCCCTCGGGCTCTGCAGCTGGGAGAGACTGCTGCAGGAGGACTGTGCCGCTTCGAGTCATTCTTACTCTTAACGAGCCGCCGCTGTAAGAACGAGTCTCCAATAACACCAGAAAAAGTCGCTGGATTTGTCGCCAGTCGCTTTTTAAAAAAATAGTCTCTATGGAGGTCTGAAAAGTCACTAAATTTAGCAACAAAGTAGCTAAGTTGGCAACACTGTTTCGCTGACTTTTACAAATGGTGCGTGTTGTTTTGTAGAGTACTACGTCACATCCTGCTTAGCGTTCTATCCAATCAGCAACCAGGATTTTTTCAGGGGAGAAAAACTGCCTCGCCCCCTGGTGGTTGGTGGACTACTGGTGTAGAAGTGCTTGATTAGATATGCAGGAGAGCCGCATTTTAAAATGGAAATATCGCCGGCGATCAGGTTAATTTAATCGTGGCGGCCAAAATCGTGA
Source organism: Centropristis striata (assembly GCF_030273125.1). Classification (NCBI taxonomy): domain Eukaryota; kingdom Metazoa; phylum Chordata; class Actinopteri; order Perciformes; family Serranidae; genus Centropristis; species Centropristis striata. The sequence continues at coordinate 25,350,875 of NC_081526.1, read as the reverse complement.
TCACGATTAAAATTTGACTAATTGTGCTGCCCTAATTCATGTGATTTAAGATACAAGGTAAGGAAGGCCAAGTTGCAGAGTAAATCAGCATGCCTGAGTTTACTGCATTAAGCACTTGTATCACAGCGAGTACTGTCCTCCAAAAACACTTCAGCAGCACAAAAAAAAACTCTAGGCATTTCCCATCAATCTGATCTCAGTATGCATCTGTGAAGCCACATAAGCACCCACCACTTCATCCAAAAAGGCTTTAAATTTCCATTGATTAAGAACTGTTGCCCCCTCAAGTGAGATTGGTAACCTCAGCACTAAATCCATAACATGGCAAATTTATTGACCTGGCACAGAGCACCTATTCTAAAATAAAAAATTAAACAAGATTTAGCTTAGCTGCTAAGCAAACCTACATTCATAACCATGGGATATATTGATAGTTGGCTTGCAATAATGTTACCCATCTGATGTATGATGCAGTGCTGTACTGGACAGTCAACAGAGCGGTCTTCACATTGACTGTGGGCTATCAGATATTACAATGGCTCTATCTGGCATTGTCAATGGCTCTTGTGAAAATGGGAAACTGGCTAACATCTGCTACATCTGTACTGTCATCAAAGCTAAGGAGAATCAATCATGCAATCATGCATCATCTTCAAAATCTTTAGCCATCTCCTCTAAACCAATGATTTTATTAATTGTATTTAATAATGTAGCAACTTCTGCAGCATAGACCATGTTGTCATGTGGGCTTCTCTCTTGTTTGTTTCAGTCGATGTTGTGGCCCCACCAGAGAACTTGACCATGATCACCATGAACACCAACTACACACTACACTGGGATTGGGACCGGAGTTCTGCAGAGGGCCATGCCGTCACCTTCACCACACAATATGTGGCGTAAGTCTCACTCACACTTTGTAAAAAACATTGTACATGAGGAAGAAAAACCATTGATACTGAGGCTGAGGAGCAACTGTGTTTCTGAATAAAGGGACATCAGGAGACATTGTAAGCCAATGAATGATAACGTTGATTCGAATTATACACAGAAAAGTAATTGGACCAAGTAATTGCTCTGATAAACATGTTATGTAATGCTATGATTAGTATGTGTAATAAAAAGTGACATACGTATCTTTCAAGATGATACACAGGTTTTATCTGACTAATCTATGTTTGCAGAAACTCAACTTACATTGATGTAAGTTGCGTCTTTTGTAGAGAGTTAAGAGAAACACCAGTACATTTATTCTTAAATGTCCAAGTACAAAACATCTGTTGAGTAAATTGTGCCGATGTGTTACTGATCACATCTGCCCCAACTTCATATTACTCTGGAAAAATGTATTGTTTGGATTCAATGCATATGACAGAAATTTTAGTTTTTAATTTTAAACTAAAAGCCAAACTTTTCAGAGCTCTGTCCATATCAAATAGATGAAACGCCTAGATTGAATCTATTTGTGAATGTCATAAGTAAAAAGCTGTTAAAACGTATAAGCTAAGCTTTACAATGTTTTATTTAACTTTTCTTAATTATTAGGTAGTGGTGGAACGGTACATGTATTCATACCGAACCGACACGGTACGGACTGTGAGACTGTGTGCCCTGAGACAAGTCCAGGAGTGCCAACTACACACTGTTAATGCAGTATACAGCAATACAAAACCTTATTAATTTATTTTGAATTTCCTATATTAGTACTTTGTGCTCACTCATTTCCCAGTACAGGGAGAACCCCAGTGGTTTCACCGTTTGTGCAGTTGCAGTAGGGCGGGTATTATTCAGCTTTCTATACGCGCTGGCTGTCGGCCATGCAGCCACTTACTATATTAATCAAAATGAAATCTAAATTACTTTATTTATCCCTGAGGAGAAATTCAGTTAGTCTGTTAGAATCTCTGTTAGAATGAGACAGCCTGATGGCTGTAGGAGAGAAGGATCTTTTGAATCTCTCTGTCAGAAAAAAGTTGCAGATTTACGAGATTAAAAGTGGCAGATGAGAATCTGCTACTTTTAACCTCATAAATCTGCAACTTTTTTCTCGCAGATTCACCACTTTAAATCTCTTTAATCTGTGCATTTTTTTCTTGTAGATTTTCCACTTTCATTTTGTGAACTTTTTTCTCAAAATATTACCCCCCTCACCTGGGTCCGTATGTTTTTTTTTTTTTACACATTCTGACTGTATGTAATATCCTCCAATATTCTCTAGGGTTGAAATTTGGAATTTGCAAGTATTTACAGTATCAGTGCCCTATTAAGGGTTACCTTTAGCAGGTCCAGAGTGTATTTGTAGGTTTATTTTTAATGTTTGTTCACTTTCTGGGATTTTCTTGATTTCTTGTGTTGCCCTGTCGACGGGCGCTTTTCTTCTGAAGAGGTGATTCCACTTTGCATTATGGGACGGGTGCTTTGATTTTAAAAAGATAGTGCCAGAAAATTAAAAATACAAAGGTTAAATAATAATGAGTGGCTGACAGGGGCAAAAGCTCTTAAGGTGTGTCTTGATGGAACTACAGTCCTAAAATAAAGCTTTTTATTAACCATCAGTACAAGAGTAGACAATCATTCAGCTGGGACGCTATACTGATAAACACACTTCATCTGAGAAGTAATGAGTGATTGTATTCATTGCTGTTTGTCTTGTCTTATCTTGTTTTAAGTTGTTAGCATTCATTTCCTTGTATTAGCTTAGCTACCGCTCCAGTTGAAAAACAGAGGAATAGATCGTATGCCTTCTATAAGTGTAGAAGTGGATCACATGATTATTTTCAACAGACATTGGTTAAACTCACTGAGTCTTCTTCTTTTGTTTTACCGGCAGGCTAGGTACTTGTTTTGTTAACTGTCCCTCATATGGAAGTAAATCTGTGTCATCGGAGTTTGAAATAAAAAAGACATTGAATTTCTAGCACTGAATATTTATGCATTGAAATTATGTATCTGAATGTTTTTCAACGTTAAAAATTCAACCTCAAAAAATTAAACCTCAAAAATTAAACCGCAAAAAATTAAACCTAAAAAAATTCAACCGCAAAAAATTGAATTTTTACGTTGAAAAACATTCAGATACATAATTTCAATGCATAAATATTCAGTGCTAGGCAGTATATAAATAATGGACATAGTCAGCCTGACATCACCCATTGGTTTGTGGACTGCCAGTTGGAAGCATTGAGTTCATCGTTACGGCTGTCGTCATTTTGCTTCATGTCTGTTGCCATCTTTGTTTTTTGAAATGGAGAGAGACCATATTTGGAGTGGGTAGGCGTGTGCACAAATGGGTGATTCTCATGAAGCCAGTCTAAGTTCTGTCTGTGAAGATTATAAGGACATACTTTAATAAACTAAATATATTTTACTTTTATATGAATGAACAATATAACCAAAATGAGGCACAGTTCATTGTTTTGTGTTAAAATAATATTTTCTATATTTTTCTACATACATTTTTGATTCACAATTTCATTACTGTAATGCATCCAGATAAAACTGTCATGGTTTCCTCACACTTACAATAAATATTTGATAAGCTTTATAAAAATAAATATACATTTGTTTGAAATGTATTATTTAACAGTATATAATCAAGCAATGGTTTTTGACAATGAATAAAGAACAAAATCTGAATAAAAATTGATGAGAAAAAATGGTTAAATGTTACGGTAACGATATAATTGTTTGCATTGAAAATGTGTATATTTTAATAAAATACATTTTGGTGATACCCGCTAACCTTTAGCACATTTAAGGGCTTGCCCAAAAAAAAAAAAAAAACTTTTTTTTTTTTTTTTTTTTTTAAAGAATGTGTTAAGGTAATGAATTTAGCTCAGTGTCTCTAAAAATGTCAGGAAATACCTAAAAATTATTAAAAAAAAGATTATAAATGTATATTAAACAGTGACTTTAGATTGTATATGTTATAAAGGGTCAAAGAAAATATATATTCAATGCTCTTAGATTATTGCTCTGAGCTGCACCATGTTCAAGAGAATCAGCCAAATAAGCACAAGCCCAGCCCGAGTACATGTCTGCTCAGGGCTGCAGTGCGCAAATAAAATACATTTGAACCTCTAGGGCATTTTTACTTTGCCACTATGATAATTGCAATTGTGTCTGGCACCAGAGTGTGATTTGGTTGTTTGGGAGTCAAAATGTAGTCCAAAAAACCAACAGGAAACAACTTCAGAGCACGAAGTCTTTACTGGCAACAGGAAACAGAAGTTGGCTTATTGCCAGCAGTTCCTCATGCTTGGGGAGGTGAGCACAACAACATTCAGTCAGTAAACTGCAATGTGAATTATTGATCGTAAGTTATTTTGATTGAAATGTGAAGAAGAACCAATAAGATGTCTTGTGCATGTGCAGTGTTTCAAATATTATACAAATTCTGATTTAAACCAGTTATGAATTGTTGTTTTTTCTTTTTTTTCAGTAAATGAGTTGAAAAACAAGAACAAACAAACACAACCACAGACCACCACACTGATACCTCTCAACAGATAAGCACACCAAATCAACGACGACACTGCATTGTCACAGCAACCATTAACCCACAGACAACCAGTCAGTAAAAGGGCTCCAAGTGAGCATATATTGATCCAGTTTCTCCAGTAGGGAGTACGTCACCCTCTCGTAGGCAGCTAACTGTGCCATTGTTGTAGTCCATTCTTCATTCTGTTTTTTCCTCCAGTGTCTTAGTAGTATCCGTTTTGCTGTAGTGAGAGCTAAAATAATCCATCTTTTTTCAAAACATGTATCAGTGGTCATCAGTGGTCGATCCCAAGACACACAGTTTTGCAGAGATTTGGAACCTTTTGCGCAGGACTTCAAATATAACCTGATGAATGTTGTTCCACCAGTCCTTAAGCGGTGGACCTGTCCAAAGTATATGTAGTATAGAGGCACCATTACATTTTCAGATTTCTTAAACTTCTATTTTTAAATTAACCCATAAGAACCCATGGTGACACCCGTGTAACAAACACTTTAAATGTACTATAGTCTCCCATATTCAGCTTTATGCTTCACCATAACTCATTAAACCCCTAAGCGACACATACTGCACACCCTGCTGTGGTGGTCATGTGACTTTAACAAGAATTGACTTCTCCAAAATGTGACTGTGACTGGAAACATGTGAAAAAGTAGCTAATTTTAAAAAACGTATTATTTGTTATGAGGCTAAGTTTAAACCCATTTAACAATTCTAATCCGTTAATAGAGTGTCCTGTATTGCATTTAACTTGTTCTGACCATATTTCCTGAACAAATTTAAGTCACAATTTTGATATATGTTATGGAGATGCAAAATAAAAAGGCAAATGTATGTCTCTGTAAGCAGAAAATGGGTCTAGTTTTTATCTAACATAAATACCATAAACGCCCATTGTAACATATATGTCACATCACAGATCTTTGACATTTAGGGGTAGTATTTTTTTTTTTTTTTTAAACATCAGAAATGTGTTCTATATGGTCCACTTATAGAACACATCCTTTAAGAATAACTGAGTCTGGATTCTTATGGGTTAAGGATGTGTAGTTCAAGACAACCAGAATTTTGAGTTGTTTAATAATGATTAATGCCTTTTTTCTTGTCCCCTCAGGAGGTTTAAGCTGAAATCAAAGAAAAAGAGTCCGAACTGGTCCACAGTATGTGAGAAGACGTCCCAGAGGTCATGTGATCTTACCAGGGTCAACCTGTTCTACTCAGGCATCTTCATGCTTCGTGTACAAGCCAATGTGGACGGGCGTCAGTCGGACTGGGTGCTGAAGGAATTCTGCCCTGATAGAGATGGTGAGAAAGAGAGTAGTGTTTTCCTTCTATGCATCTAGAGGCGGCAGTACTCTGCTGCTGAAATATGACCGCCACTGCAGATTTTTTTTTTAGAATAGGAAAGGACAATTTAGAAACTAACATATTATTTTGTGCTATGTTCACAAAAGGATAATGGCCATAACATTGCATAGATTTTTGCATTATGTTCAGAGTATCATCCATACTTTTTTTACGGGACATACTTTATTAGACTAAATATATTTCACTATTCATTATATGAATGAACAATATAACCAAAATGAGGCACAGTTCATTATTTTGTGTTAAAATAATATTTTCTATATTTTTATACATATATTTTTGATTCACAATTTCATTACTGTAATGCATCTAGATAAAATTGTCATGGTTTCCTCACACTGATATACAATAAACCGCCACTGCAGATTTTTTTAATGAAATTAAAGGAGAATCTAGAAACTAACATATTATTTTGTGCTACGTCCACAAAAGGATAATGGCCATAACATTGCATAGATTTGTGCATTATGTTCAGAGTAGACCTGCCCACTCTCTCATCACATGCACAACCAGGATCTATAAGTTTGATCCTGGCATTCACATGATCAGAGTCTCAACTGGCATCAGTTTAAATCGTCTGGCTGAAGAAGTCAATTCAGTAACCATTGTTGTCTTTGGACGTTATTTCCCTTTTGTTTATTCATTTTGTTATTTCTCCTGTGAGAACAGGATTTTCATTCATTCAGCTTTGCGTTGTTTATCAAGTATAAAATAACTTTATATTGTATAATATAATGCATGCATGCTTTTATTTAATATGGCGTATCATTAATGTCTACTCCTTCATTGTAACAACACAACAAGCTAAGGGGTATTAGAGCACCAGGAATAAATGGTGGCAAATCAGAGAGTGTCATGGACTGGATACATCAATGATCGTAATCATTGATGTTTTTACAGGAAAACCTGTGGAGAGAAAACCAACCACTAAGGGTTCAGTCATTCATTCATCTTCAGTGAGCTCATTAGTTTGGTATTCAGTGAAACTACACCTCTTTGATACATTACAAGACAGGGCTTCCTTCTCTTAACCCTCTGGAGTCTCCAAAAGCTCCAAATCCAGACTTCTTCATCACATCCAGACTAGAAAACAAACCAACGTGGAGCCCTACTGTAAATTTACCTCTAAAGATCTGGCTGTAAACTCCATGAGGCCAGTTTCAGTTTGATGATGATATACCAAGTAAAACTGGAGATAAGGTCAAATATATTTAGTATAAAATGATAGAACTGGATGTATCCCTCTTATGTTATATTTGCAACCTTTGTTCACATTTGCAACATTTACATTTTTTTATTGAGCATGATAGTGTTTTGAAAGTAAAAACAAAGATTCAAAATCACATTTTATGTTGGACTAAAGGACTAAAAAAGACACAAAATGACCAAAAAAAGACACAAAATGACAAAAAAGAAACAAAAAGACACAAAATGATTAAAAAAAGACACAAAATTACAAAAAAAGACATGAAAAGGATTCAAAAATGAACAAAATAGCCCAAGACTCTATAGAGTTAAACAACTCAGAGAAATACCAATCAGCAAGTCATCAACCATTTCACTCAACACTGTAAATCACCTATAGTGACAGTGGAATCATTTGATATTCAAAAAAGTAATTGAATATTTGCAGGCTTCTTTTTAATAAAAGTGCATTTTCCTAAATCTTGGGAGGCCTCATATGAAAGTTAGACATTTTCCCTGTTTATTACTGTGCACAAATGTCCTGTATAGTTCAGCCTCAGAGCCCTTCAGGTGCTGGCAGACACCATCAACTCCCCCGCGCAGGGCACACTTTTTACCTGTGTAAAAGATTTGCACCCTCTGTGCAGAAGTAAAAGAAAATGTTCACTTCCGCTACTTCAGATAACTTAAAGTCAACAGGAAAGACATTTTACACACAACCTATGGCAGCATGTGATCTAAGCTGGTCCACCACAAACCATCAAATCAGGACAAACAGGTCCTGACAGTCACAAGATAGAGAACAAGAGTACAACCCTCGAGTGGTCTTTCTAGAGCTGTGAGCCACATTGACAGGAAATGTAAGATTTGTGTGTGTTTTGAGAAATGAAGCTGTGAGCTTTCAAAACCACAGCGTAGGATTCAGTAGAGATCATGAAAGAAGTAAAAGGAAACATCTGCAACATGATAGAACACAGCTTCACCAAGCTTAGAACAACGTACCGACAAATGTCATTCTGCTGGCAGCTTACTGCTGAATTTAAGCATGAATTCATTTGTTAGTGTTTCTTAGAATGAATAATAATAGTATATAATTTTTCTTGGAAACACTTTACATTAGGGAACATATATTCAACATGAATTAGTTGCTTATCGGCATGCAATTAAGTAACATATTGGCTCTTAATTAGTCATTATTAAATAGTTATTAATGCCTTATTCTGCATGGCCTTATTATACAACCAGTAAGACATTAACTAAGAGTTTCCCCTCAATAACCTCAGAATTATTGCTTATTAGTAGTAAGTAAGGGAGTTGTTGTATATGAGTCATGATCTTAATATGCTTTACTTTGTATGGACTTTATAAGTCTCTACATAGCGGCGAACGAAACCATGGAAACGGCAAATAGCCACCTTCTCCAGACCTTTGACATGACTGGTGGCTCCTTTTGGATGATTGGTTGAGAATTTTATTAGATTGTAATGTCAATCATTACTCTACACAGAGTGGATCACTGGTAGACTAACATTGGTGCAAAGTGATCCACTTTTATTAATTATAATCTACCAATCCTCATCCAATCATCCAAAAGAATACTTATTTGCATGCTAATAAGCAACTAATTAATGTTGCATATGTTCCCTAATATAAAATGTTACCTTTATTTCTTAATGTGCAGAATGCAGCAACCCACACAAGACAAACTGAGATGACATAAAAAGTAATGGTATTCCAACAGTGCAAGCTCAAACAGCCAGCGTACAGCAGTGGGTCCTGGGTGTCTCAGAGCAATGCTGCCATATAATCTAGAATATGGTGTGGTCTCTCAAAGCAGTCAGTGATCACATTGAAGTAAGTAAAAAATGACTAAAGAAATGGTGAAATATTCTTTTCGTTGACTGGTGGCCCTTTTAAACAAGGTAAACACAACAGATGCCAGTAATGGCTTTCACTATGAAGCAGCACTTTCACAAGCTGCAGACTTTCAAACATGTTTCTTGCTGCATTTCATGGCTGCAGGGGTTTAATAAACTAAGAAAAAGTGTTGTAAGCATTCTTCCATCATTGCAGTACATGTGCTTCAAGTTTTTTTAGTTAGCCTGTGGACAAAATGACACTGAAATTGCAGCAGAAACATATGTGGATATGAGACTTTTTTTTTTCCTCAGTGCAACTTTTGGACCACTTCCTCACCAAATAGCACACAGACAAAAGCATAGATCAAGTTCAGGAAATGGTCCAACTGTCAGACTGCTGCTTGCACTGGAGCTTATCTTGTCTCAACATGTTGAAGAATGCAAAGAATAGGGAAGGCTCCAACTATAAAATATTAAAATATTTTTCTGATTTTTTTTCTATGGCGGTGTCGCTCAAACAGTGTTCCAGCAGCACTGAGGATTTCTGCTCTGATCCTTGTATGTGGGAGCAAGCTGAAGCAAACCACAGAGGGGCTGTTTAGCTAATATTTAGTATTGAGTATACACAAATAGGCATTATTTCATAGGGAGTATTTATTTATTTATTGAATTACCAGAAAAAAATTATATTGTGATATATCACAAATGAGATATGCAAATACTGATATCAGAATGGAACATTTGGGTAATATGATGGGTTGGGACAGTCTCAGAACATGTTCAATATGAGGCAAGTGCTTGCAACATTTGCATTGTTGGTTTTAAAACAAATTTTATGGTTCATGATTGAGACTATTTTTGAAGCGTGTCCTCACATGCCTCATATATTTAGATGACATATGAAGTTTGTTCAACAATTTAAATTAAAGGAGGCCGTAGTAGATATATAAATTGTGGAAGATTCATATCGTAGTTTAACCTGGAGCTCTTAAGCACCCTACCACTCCACTCAGTCAGGTGCTTCTGTGCATCAAGTACAATGACAAGTGTTGCCAGATCTGGCGAGAGAAACAAACAACCAGGCCTATGAAAACAAGCCCAAAACAAGCAACTTTCTCTCCAAATAATAAAAAAAAAAGCTTCAGCACAATGACTCAGCTAATAGACTTCAACCAACTTAACATTTATTTAACATTATAAAACAGATGGGATATGAACATTTGCAAATCAAATTTAGACTCTTGTACCAAGTACATACACGGTAAACCAAATAATGACACAAGATATCATCCTGAATCCACACAGTATGTACTGTGGATTTTAAGTGCTAATGTTCCTTTTTTCTTTTAGTTCCAGGACTTCAAACCAATATGTCAACAAACAGAACTCAGATTTACCTTCTTTCAGTCCTCATATCTCTCGGCAATAAAGAAAACCAGTATGAAGTGACTTAAGCCAGGACATTCAGACAAGTGTCAGAAGGGATTGCAGAAGATCCCATTTTCAAATAATTACAACAGAGAAACAGGACAAATGACAGATAATCTTCGTCTGCAGCAATAATGGTTCTAACAAACTAATGAAAGAGTTAGAAATGACTTGGACTAAGAAAAACTAAGATGGTGAGAAAACCATTGTTACAGGTGGTAGAACATTATACAGACTCGTACAGAGCTAACTCCTTTACCTTCATATATATGGAGAAAAGTGTTGGGCACGGTACTTAAAAAAAAAAAGTAATTAGTTATAGTTGCTTCTACCAAAAAATAACTGAGTTAGTAACTGAATTACAGCATTATGAAAGTAAGTAGTTACCAGGGAAAGTAACTATTGCGTTACATTTCTTTAAATTTTCAAATATGTCAAACAATTTCTATTTTTTCTCCCTTTAATGCTACTTTAAATTCAACTGTATGTTCAATTATGTATAATAGAGGACAAATCTTGTCAGAGGACAAACTATACTGCTTTTAAATATCATTGAAAATATCTGCTTGAGAACACCTTTTTACTGTTCTGAGCTAGGAGGAAGCCCAGATAAGCAACTACACTTTAGAAACAAGCCAAAAAAAACGAAATGTGCTTTGATTATCAAAAAAATGCCAATAGAGACGCGTCATTATCTGAAAATCAGAGTATGGGCAGTTAAGCGGGAGGACCCAGAGAGAACCCATGCTGACGCGGGGAGAACATGCAAGCTTCAGACGTGAGGCGGATTTGAACCGGCAGTCCTCTTGCTGTGAGGCGAGGTGCTAACCACTACACCTTGGTCCTTTTGAGGATGTTGTGAAACTACATTCCTGGAACTAAATTTATCCTACAGCACACTGTTCATTTAATTCTTGTCAATTTATTATTAACCCTTTGATGCACAACATGGGTCTAAAGTGACCCTACTAAGTTTTTATATTCTATATGTTTGCAAAAAATTAATTTCATCATTCAGTATTCTAGGTTTTCCTCAATTAACTTGTTTTCGCCATACATCCTAATTTTTTGTTTTCATTTCTTACTTTTTGAATAAAACCCCCCTTTTTTTTATAACTATGCTTCTAATGCACAAGGTAATTTCTGACTCATGTTGTGTTGACCAATCACCAATTTAAAACCTGACAAAGAAGACATAAATATTTACTATCCTATTTTGTTAAATTGGTGTTTTTCCAATGGAAATTATTCTTTGGTGGCTCTAATAAGTCTCAAATGTTAAAATATATGATTTTCCAATGTAATCTGGTGGTTCTAACAACTATTTTAAAGTTAAACCTTAAAAATAAGACAAATATAGTTACACATATACTCAAATTGTTAATTCAGTGCATCACTTTTTGTACCACTACGCTTCTAATGCACAAGGTAATTTTTGACCCATGTGTGTAAACTTGATGTAATAATACAAAAAAATAGATATAATCTGTTGTAATAAAAAAAAAAAAAATTTAAAACACACAGCCATGGGAAATGAATGCGGGTCATTTTTGACCCATGTAGTGCATTAGAAGGTGTTTATATGTTGTGCATCAAAGGGTTAAATACTAGGTTTGAGCTACTGAAGCTTTAAAAAAGAAATGGCCCCACCAGCCCCTAACTTCTCTATTGTTCTCACCAATTGTTGCTAGCTGCTGTGGGTCCTCCATCCAAAGTGGATCTTTCTCCTGCTGGAAGTGACCTGGACGTTATCCTGGTTGATCCTCTGACAAGCACCAACATCAGCATGAGGGTAGATGTTCCTGACCTGTCCTACCACATCCTCTACTGGGAACGCTCTGAAGATGCACAGGTACCCATCTCTGGTGCTTCTGACAATCAGTAGGCCCATGTGTACCATATTGCTTTAATCTTAAACTTATACTCCATACAGAATATGAATCAGGTTGTGGACTTAAACAGCCTTTCAATAGTACATCTCTTTAGCATCAATTCCCTGCTGTTAATTTTCAAAGCCATTTGTTATAACTCTCAAACATATTTTTCATTTCATTTTCTCTTCATGTAACAGGTTCCCCTCTTCACACTTCCATCTTTAATCAGTCCCTAAAGACACCTAGTGAAACTCCTGAGACTGCAGCAGGCACATTATCAAGTCACACACTCAGCCCTGTTAGCAGAGCACCTGCTTTCTTTATGTTCAGCTGAGCGTGTTTTCTGTCTGTGCTATACAGCAGATGAATTTTACATGAGGAAATGCATAAAGGTTCTTGTCTGATGCGACTGGCTCCCAGCAGCTTTTATGTAAAGCAGCCTACAGCTCTGCCTCAAAACTGGTTTGATAAAACAGTCGCAGGTAACAGGAGTACATCCTAAAATAACCCAATGCTAACAACAATAAATAAATAAAATAAATAAATGTAAAAATAAAATTAGTAATGCAAGAATGCTTAAATCTTGGCAGCAATGCACATCAGTCAGTTACCTAATAAGTGTATCCCTAAGTGGTTTTATATAATCTTTTGCTAATATTTTAATCAGAGCAAGAGCTGGAAACACCATTAATCATTTGATATATAGGAGTGGTACTTGTCCCATTTCAAGTGATACTCCCTGAACCTGTGGAGCAGCCTATGGTAGTCTTTCCTTTCATTAGCCCCTTTCATAGTGCTGTTTCATGCCGGGACATGTACGGCTCTGTAACATTTCGCCTCCACTATGAACAAGCACAAAGCAGGATGCCGGGATCAAGTGATCACACCAATTTTCCGCCTCCAGAGGTAGTCACAGAGGCAGAAAATTGGTGGGACTGTTGGAAGTGGGACCACTATGAATGAGCCGTCCATCTAACACATCTAACGCGTGACATCTAACACACAACTCCAACTTGGTCTGACAGTCATCTGTTCAGCTGCACAACAACTGTGGCTGCTGTCACTAACTGCACAGCGTCCACCGCTTATTGTAAACAAACCTGCATGCTCACTTTATACGTGGTGATCGCCGCCAATCATAAGCAAACGGGCATTGCTTACTGTGCATGCACCAGACTGATTGTCTGGTGCTTGTTGTAAACAAACGGAGGTCGCTAAGTGAACACATGCTGCTGCAGCACATACACACTGTACTGCTACAGAGCTAACTGTTAGCCTATTAGCACTGCTGTTGCTCGGTCTCACGTCACTACCGTCTCCTCCCACCTCGTTCCGCGACGCCGGACTGCACTATGAAAGGGTACAAATGTATGCTGTGAGTTATAAAAAAAACGGTATCGGCCAAAATCGGAATCGGCAGGTCAGGCTTTTTAAAAATCGGTGATCGGCCAGAAAATTCAAAATCAGTGCACCCCTACTTTATACGTGGTGTCCGCAACCCATGATAAGCAAACCGACATAGCTAACTGCACAGATTGTCCGGTGCTTGTTGTAAACAAACGGAGGTATGAAAGGGGCTACAGCTTTTTAGAAAATTTTAGATTAAAAAAAAAAAAAAATTGTTTAAACAATAAATGTATTCAATTGTTGATATACATTTCTTAATTTGCATGAACACGAATGATGTGTTTGCTCAATTTAAACACATTGGCCCTTATTTACGAAATGAACATTCGACAGGAAAATGGGCGTACAAACATTTCTACAAGGCTCGACATTTATCAATTTGGTCGTGAGCAGAGGGTACGATCAGATCTCATGTCTGCTCTCAGCTCGTAAAGTTTACGCAAGTTTGTGTCGGTGTAAGTCCACACATCTGTCAGAATTTTTCTGACACTATTGTATCAACGTCTGGAGCTGATAAAACTCTGTGGTGGGTTTTTTAAAATAGTGACAAACCAGAGCATGTCTATCATTTATAATTAAAAATAAATAAACCCTGCAACCGTGAAATTCTCTAAACAGGCTGCTAGCTGAGGCTATTAAATGTTGTTGTCTTCTGCTAATAAATGTGTACGGTAATCCGGCTCGGACATTGGTGGTGCGTGAATAGAAACATTTCCAATAAGCGCTGCCACACACATCTCTATCTGGGACAGAATTCTTACTAAATTAAGTTTTTATTTTATTGTTCTAATACCAATATCTCTCCATGATAATAATATAATTTGCACATTATATAGGCTATTAGGCTTTATATATCACAATGTATAAATGAAATAATCAAACCTCACCAGGAGTTGAATGTTCCACTGCTACTCTGCTCACAGCACCACTGATTTCCTTCCTTTTCACTTTTTATGCTGCCAAACAAAACTAGTTTGTTCTGTTGCAGCTGCAACGTCAGCGTTTCACTTTCTGCCTCTGAGAAATTCCTCTTCTTTTGGTGTTCAAACTTACTCTACATTGTTTACCTCCTGCAACCAAGAGCTTTGAAAACTTTGTCTGCCCTCCAAATTTAAAATTCACCGAAGTTGCTTGAGTGAGTAAAAAATAAGTATAAATACAAAAATATACTTTTATCCTATGAACTCCGGTCGCTGCATCTTTCTGTACCTGCATAAAATGTCTATTTCGTCATATGTGTTGTTCATTGTAACGGTGCACAATTGAAAGAAAAGAAAAAAAATCTTCTTTTTGGCTGTATTGTGTCCTCTGGAGTAAAACTCAGGGCGAGGTCTCTGAATCGGGTTTATATTAGGGCTTGTTATTTAAATGACGCTTGTTTCTATCCACCACATTTATCAACAGCCGATCATTCTTGCACTGTGATTGGAGAGATGCGAGCGTATCATGACTCACACATGAACATTTTCATAGGAAGATTTCTGTGCTGGTTTCGACGCTTAATTGATAAATGAGGGCCAGTGACACTACATCTTTACACCTTCAACCTCTCACGTCTCATGATATCGCTCAGCTAATTACTATGAGCCACAGGCTAACAACTGGATATATATGCAATTACACATAATTTTGGACCATTATTATTTCTACATCTGTGTACAAAAAGTTGGAAAAGCTATTCTGGAGCAGTAAATAAAAACAACACCCAGAAAGCTTAAACAAAATGTGTTAAAGAAGTCCATTGGGAACCAACTACAATTATTAGATCTGTATTAAGTTATTTTGGTAGGTTTTGATGGTCAATATCGATTTGAAATTAATTTGTCTAAATAGTAGGAAAAGCCGTGATGAATGTGTATGCACCCAAGGGCAGAGTCATCTTACCGATTTAGATATAGATTGTCATTATAGATATAGGAGAAAAGTTAATGCACCAACACCAGCCTTAGATGTTGGAAAATGTTTTATTTTATTGGGTCTTCAAATTTAGAGTTTAAAAGCATTCCACCTTTTTTTCTTAAATACACAACATTTATGGGATCAGAGGTAAATATTTGAGAAGGACTACTAAACAATTCCAGGGCTGCTATTCTCTAGCTGGGTCTACGTGGTAAACATCCAAAACAGAAGATCTTCAAATCTCAACATTCAAGTTGACATTTGAATAAACGTGTGATCACCTGGCCTGGCTTGCCAATTATGAGAGTTGACTGGTGTTTTTGAGGTGCCAGAAATATAGATAGAAACTTCCACCCCAGCATAGTGTTACTGTAGGCCAGTGACAGTAATGACAAGCATAGCTTTGTCATTGGCTTTACATACACTGAGGTATTTCATGGAGGATCAAGGAGAAATACAGAATGTTAAAGTTGATTGCTTAGAAGTAGGTGATTCGGTGCAATAGCTGAAGTGTGCAGGCTAAAGTTCTTACATGTGCTCATGTGTCCTTCAGACCCCCGAAATCCAGACGTTGGCAAGCCGTGTCAACGTGGTGACTTTGCCACACCTGAAGGCCTGGACTTGGTACTGTGTGAGGGTCCAGTCACTCTGTGGCCCCAACAAGAGCAGCAACTTCACCTCAGCCCACTGCATGCAGACCGAAGGTAACTGCCTGTTGCTGGGAATACTTTCTAAAGTTATGGACAGCAGTCTGGACTAGTGGTCTGTACACAGTCCTACAGTATACATCAACATAGGTTAACAGTGTTTACTTAGTGTTACTGTTACTAAGTATTTGCATTATCATACATGAATATAGGGATGCTAGCCTAATCAATAATTCGATTCAATTAATATCTGTTCGACAAGTTGACTGTGCACAAATAATTATTAAACAACAAAAAAAAATTTGACCGTTATTATTATCAGTTAAACATTTAAAAAACAATATGGTTAAAAAACAAGATAATTTAAAAAAAAAGTTTCTTGTGTGGTTAAAAAAAGAAAAGGTTATGTTAGCCTCTAAATCAGGGATGGGCAACAGGAGGCCCGGGTGCCGCATATGGTCCGCACCCTCACTTGAAGTGGCCCACAGTAAAACTACATGCATTTGAGCATGAAATCTTAAAAGTGCAGTGTAAAAATACACAAAATGACTTCTTGCAATTAATGTTGGTCTGCTGTTTTGGCACTGAAAAAAAAAAAGTCACAGTAAGTTTTTTTTTTTTTTTTGCCTCAAACCTTTTGTATTCCTATTTATACTGTTATACATGCATTTGAGCATGAAATATGTTAAGTTACTGCACTGTCAACATATTTACAATTGCAGTTTCATCATATCTGGTTAAGTGCACGGTCCTATATGTGGCCCTGTGGTAGTGTCCATGAAAAATTGTGGCACCCTCCAGCATTTAAGTTGCCCATCCCTGTTCTAAATGATCAACAAGTCAGGAACTCGGACTCTTAGTGAATTAGTAAGTGGACAGCTAACAACTGCTTTCAACAAGGAAAACCATTAATAAAGATAATTAATCACAGAACACATTCAATGTCAGATTTATCATTGTGGATGCATTTTACAAAATCTCCAAAAATACCCGGCAATTTAAAGCTTCTGAACAGGATCCTGTTAGTGCAGCAGCGGTGAGGTTCCTGGAGCAGTTTGTCTGATGGATGTTTTCCAACAGCTGTAATTAAAAATAAAAATAGTTATTGAATTTTATGATTACGGTCAGTTTGAATATTTAATGTAGTTTTACATTCATGTTGTGATACATATTGAAATGAATGTCTGTGAACTGTTGGCAACCAAGCTAAGCTAACAAGCTAACTGACCATTTGGCACTGCTTCTTGCTCATCACCCAACCACTGCAGATATGTGTAAAATGTAAAAAATAAGTTCCAGGCTTCTGTTATGTGAACTGCAACCTGTTAAGCAATTTCTCCCTGGGTATCAATGAAACATTTTGTGTTACCTGTGTAGACCGGTGAATTGTTTTAAATGGAAGAAGATCAGAAAGATGAGACTCACAACTGAAAAGCATAACTTGTGTGTGTCACTTGAACAGGTCCCATTCCATGGTGGCAGGTCTTCTTGTACTTCCTGGGCTCGCTGATGATCTGCTTCCTGGTTGTGCTGTTCGTGGTCTGCTGCTCCTATTGGTGCTGTAAGACTGTGAAGGCAACGTTTTACCCCTCCATCAAGCTGCCTGCACACTTCCAGGTATGCAGCCAGAGCACGCCACAGTTTGACTTGTGTTAATACAGTTGTTTACTATTGTGCAAAGAACAGGCAAATCTTTGTTTATTTCTGAGATGAAGAGATAAATTGTTTTGTGAGAACATGGCATTTATTGTCAAAAATGAAGCTGAATTAAAATGCAGCAGAAGGCTTTTTTAGGTGTTTGTGAGAGACGATAGAGCTCGCCTATAAATATAGTGGCTGGCTGATCATGTTCATTTCAGTGGTTTATTGTTTATTGAATGGATCCTCATTAGCTAGTAATAATAAAAATAGCTAACTAGTCTTCCTGGGGTCCCTTAAAAGACATAGAACATGACATACAAACAGCATGAACAAAAACAGTACATACAAGAAAAACGATAACAAACACGATTAATACATACATGCAATACTGTTAAAAAAATTGTACATTCATATTTCCCCGACAAATGTTATACTGTAAAAATCATTAATTCAGATGTCTATAGTGTCAATATCAGCTGTATACACTTATAATTTATCATTTCATTAGAGAACATTTAAAAGGAAGGATCATCAGGCTACAGATATAGCAGAGAAAAAGAAATAAAGTAAGAAAACAAAATAAATTGCAACATATTAGTAATCAGTCATATGGTGGGCGGCATCAAGTGCGTCTTAAGTAATTTTTTGAATGATAATTTGTTTTGCGTGCTAGAGTTGTGAGAAGGCAAAGAGTTCAATGACATTATTGAACGATAGATAACTTTGTGTTTGAGTATGTTTGTTCTTGGTGTTGGAGGTAAATGACCTGAGCTGGCGCTCCTGGTGGAATGGTTGTGTCTGTTTCTTGTGCTTCTCATTTGGTTGAAGAAGTATTCAGGTGTCTGATTAAATATTATATTTCTAAAAAATGTGAGAAGACTATAATGGAGTTTAACTTCAACTGAGAACCAGGACAGACGAGTGTCCATTTAGGCAATATTGGTGCGTCTTGAGCAATGAAGGGCCAATCTGGCAGCACGATTTTGAGCTAACTGTAGTTTATTTATATCTTTTCTGGATGCTGCAGAGGTAAAATTGTTAGTGTCTCTCACTAAATGTTCTGTATTCCGTTCCACCAAAGTGAAGTCAGTTTCTCTTCTCTCCTTTTTCTCTTCTTCCCCATGGTCCTGCCTCCAGTATCTGTGTGACTCTTCTGGGTCTGACATCCCTCGCCTCCTCACCCCTGATTCACATTCAGCGCTGTTGTGTGATAAGGTGACTGTCTGTCCAGAACCACCAGCTATTGAAATCCACAGCCCCCCTGATACCCTGCCGGCCCTCCCATTGGACCTGGAGCCAGACAGCAGGTCTGACCTTCTTTGATGCTACATCAGCTCATGTGTGATGTTTCAAGGCTTTTGTTTTATTAACCCATTTAATCCCAAATTTTCCCCAGACATGAAAATATCCAAATCATGTGTCACTTCTTGGAAATAATCAACCATTAGTTTAAAAGATTTTCATGGGCAAAGAGGTGAAAAAGTGTGTTTTATGTTGGGTCACAATAGTGAGTGGTGGGATAAGATGTTGTATCTAAAATCTATCAGGCTGTCTCATTCTTCAGAGTTACCAGACTAACTGAATTTCTCCTCGGGGATAAATAAAGTAATTTTGATTTTTTTATTTGACTTATAGACTACATTAACATATTTCTCCTATGCAGTCATAAAAATTATTATATTTCCCTTTCCAGTTATTAACAAATGTAGAATTATGTTACTGGTAGTCTTTAACATTGCCACTAGAATAACATTCTAGTGTGACTTTGGCCTACATTATCAAATATACAACTATACCAATATGAATACTGAGAGGACAATACATAGAGCAAACAAAAAGAAAGCAGTTATCTGTCTAACTCAACATTGTTACTTTATTGTAACAGACATACCATTTTTACTTTTGGACATTTCCAATGTGATCTCCTTTAGAGTGGGAGGAGGAGAACATCATTGGCCCAGGGCAGCTTTGTTTGACATATTCTGCAGGAATAGAGCCTTATAACTAAGAAATATTTTTACGGTCACTATTGTGACCAGTGGGATTAAATGGGTTAATTGCCATTGAAAGACTTTCTTGTTTGCAAGTGAATGAATAAATTTACCTTTTCCTTGATGTCTCCAGTGGCAGACACAGTCGTCAGGACAGCGGGAGCAGCGGAGACTCAGGAGTGTACTCCACGGGGGGCAGCGCCAACCTGCAGCAGCCCAACAGCAGTCAGTCGTCTGCGGGGGCCCAAGACTCTGGGCAGGGCCCCTTTAAACTGGAGCAGGTGAAGATGCAGGACATCAGTATGTCCTGCATGGCGTCAGTGCTCAAGACTCAACCTGTGGTTGCAGACGAAGGCATTGTAGACTTGTGTGTGTGAAGGCATGCTCACCAAGAGATGTTTGTTCAGAAGAGCATGAAATCAGGAAGAAGGATATTTGTTGAAAATTTGCAGCTTTCATTTTCTCCAGCTGTCACAATGACACTAGGAGAGGAAGAGGTCATGTCTCTTTAAAAAAAGACTATTTACAGATACAAGGAACAAAACTGATCTGCTGTGATGTCACTCCGTGTCCAACTCCTACTCTATTCAGGAAAGACGTGGTCTTCACCCTCACGCCGTCTCCAACAGTCACTGTCCTAGCCTTCATGCTGTGAGAGGTTTACTGCTCGCTCCAGTCTGATAAAATGTGCTTGAGAGGATTGGAGCCAATCTGTGTAACTGTCAGTGGTGGAAAAAGTATTCAATCTCTTACTTAAGTAAAAGTACTAATACCATACTGCAGAATTATTCCACTACAAGTACAAGTCCTGCATGCAAAACCTTTCTTAAGAAAAAGTACATCAACATGTACTTAAAGTTTTAAAAGTAAAAGTACTCATTATGCAGAAAGGCCCCACTCAGATTTTTTATTTGTAATCTAAATATATTATTGGTTTATTTGTATTGAAGCATTTATGTGAGCAGCGTTTTAGAAGATATTGCTCATTTATACTGCTTTATATACTGTTATACTGACTTTAAATTCATGTTTTTCATGTTAAATCTCCGACTGAAAAGTAACTAAAGCTGCCAGCTAAATGTAGTGGAGTAAGAGGTGCAATATTTGCCTCAAAATGTAGTGAAGTTGAAGTTACATAAAATGGAAATACTCAAGTAAAGTACAAGTACCTCAAAATTTTACTTGCGTACAGTACTTGAGTAAATGTACTTACCTACATTCCACCACTGGTCAGCATCAAAAATGTTTTATTTTAAAATGTATTTTGTGCATAGTATAAGGAGCTTAAAGGTGCTGATTAGGTAGCATTAATACACATAAGCTCATGAGGTCACAGTTCACACTAACAGTGGATGTGGATGCAGAAGAATTGGAGGCTTTGAATGGACTCAACCTCTTGTCTGTCTTTCACCTACAGAAAATTGCAGTGATTGCAGATTCTTTCACAAAACATGATGCTATCAGTAGGGAACAGGAGCACATCCAGGCAGCTGCTGCTCTGCAGTGATTCTTGCTTCTGAAGGTTTTAATGTTCAGTTTCTGTTCCTCTGTTCTAGAGAGTTGTAGGATCAGCAGCTGTTCAGCTGTTCAGCTGTATTGTGTTACTGACCAGCTTTTTTTTATTTTTCCGATCCTTACTGATGCAAGTGGGCTGGACAAAATAGTAAAAAACAATTCAATAACAACAATGGCAGTGCTGGTCAGTGCCAGTTAGGTTAAATATTGAAATGTTGTGTTGAATCTGTCAGGGGAGAAATTCACTTTAAACAGGGTAGTTTGGCCTTAAACGGGGATTGCTGTTGATATCCAACACCATCCAAAACTGCTACTTGCTGAAATTAATCCACATGAAATGAAACAGCTCATCATTTTCATCTAATTAGCAAAGAAATTGAATTTGATGTTGATTTCAGATAGAACTAATATGAAAGCAAAGGTTTGGTGCATGTTATTTGTGTGTCTCTGTTGGCCAGTACTCATTTTAACACAAACGTTTGAATACATTTCTATTCAAACATTGATGATTCTTATAGAATCTTGCTGCCTTATTAGATTAATTTGCTTTTATGACATTTCATATGTATCAAACATTATTTACTTACATTTGTCAATGGAGCTTCTAGATCAGGGATGGGCAACTGGAGCCCCGGGGGCCACATACGGCCCGCACCCTCACTTGAAGTGGCCCTCAGTACAACTACATGCATTTGAGCATGAAATCTTAAAAGTGCAGTGTAAAAATGCACAAAATTACTTCTTGCAATTTATGCTGGTCTGCTGTTCTTGCTCTAAAAAAAAAAAAGAAATAAGTAAGTGGTTATTTTTCTATTTGCTTCAAGCCTTTTGTATTCCTATTATGTTATACATGCATTTGAGCATGCAATATGTTAAGTTACTGCACTGTAAACATATTTAAAATTGCAGTTTCATCATATCTGGTTAAGTGCACGGTCCTATATGTGGCCCTGTGGTAGTGTCCATGAAAAATTGTGGCCCCCTCCAGCATTTAAGTTGCCCATCCCTGTTCTAGATGTATGTAAAGAGTTCTACATAAAGCCAGAGTTTTCCTGGATGTTTTTATCCTCACACATTCTTCTGTCAAGAGAAAACATTTTGTGAATAGGTACATCACAAGAGGCATGGCTGTGTACTTGTACAGTTCATTTAACAGCTTCATCTCCATCTGCTTTATAACAACCAATTGCCTTTTCCTAAATACGCAGTGCTGCGGTGTGTGGGTGACACTTTGTGTTTTTCTGCCTCAAACTGATTAAATAAAGTGAAAAATGTCAACAAGGCAAATATGAATTCAAGACCGTGAAAAGTACACAATCTATTTAAATGCAACAACTTTTAGGGCTTGAAAAAAAGTCAAAATTGTTATTTAATTTACTGATGTTTGATCCAGTTTGACTTCATCTTACATTGTAATTTCCAATATGCAGCCCATCATCACTGTCTGTTGTAATTTGAAATTGTATATACATGTATTGTTGAGTGGTGTCGTAGTGACTGTTCTGGCCTCACATCCACCCACTATTGCATCTACAGCACCCATGTTAATGGACAATCATGAAATTAAAATAAATCACCTGGAATACCAAACCTGTGTAAATATGTGTGACTTTACTGCATGAAGATTCTTTTGCACATGCTGAACTCCAAGTCTGCTATTAAGATGTTTTGAATTCTGGTTGTATGCATTTTTGCTAGTACCAATTGTGAATTCCAGCTGTTTAAAGAGCAGTGTCATTTGACCAAACATGCACAATCACACAATGGAGTGAGGAAGGGAGTGAGCGCAGCAGCCCGGGAGTTTCTCCAGAATAACCAGGACTGTTGATCCTGGAAAAAGCAGTGCGTGGATGCATTAAAAAAGCTGATGTTTCTAGTTATGGTAAATGGACCTGCACTTAAAAAGCACTTTTCTAGTCGCTTTGCGACCACTCAAAGTGCTTTACCCTACAGACTGCGCTCATTCACCCTTTCACATACATATTCATACTGGTGGCAGAGGCTACTCTAAACGGTGCCACCTGCCACCATTAGGAATTCATTCACACCCCAATGAACGCAGCATCAGAAGCAATTTGGGGTTCAGTATCTTGCTCAAGGATACTTCGACATGTAGGCTGCGACGGTCAGGGATCGAACCACCAACCCTTCGGTTGGGGGGCAACCCGCTCTACCAACTGAGTCCCCAACTATTTCTGTGGTTGGGGAGAAGAGGGGATGAGGTGATGGAGCAGGCGTGAGCTGTAGTGAGTAGTCAGACCCAGGTCAGCAAGGCTACCAGAGCGCCTGATCACTGCCTCTCTCAGGAGCTGGTGGTGCACCGAGGACGTGGTCAGACTGGATGAAGCAGCTTCAGGTTCCACCGATGAGGCTGCAGTGTGAGCAGGGTCCATGTTCGGTGCTGGCTCTGAGTCAGGAGGAGTTGGGGACGTGTGTTCATGAGTTTCAAGCCAAGTTACCTCACTGACCTTCACATCCAGCTTGGTAGTACAGGACTCTGGTCGTCTTCACCACGTCCACATGATTAAATGCTGATTGATTTGCTGCCATGCTGATTAGATGTTTGTATAAAAGAGTTGTTGAACAGGTATTTGTGATGCTGAGTGGATCCAGTGTGTGTCTACTGGGTTCAACTGTTTCTAATGAGTTGATTTATGTCGACCTCTATAGGCTGACAAGCAGAAGTGCACCTTTTTCTGTCACTTTAGCCGACAGACAGACACACAGACTCACACACACACTAGAAATGAGTTGTATTTTACAGACGGAGGCTTGTAAAGAAAGCAGAGAAAGCTACAAAGCATATTCTTTATTTAGTAATTTTGCTCCATTTGGCACACACACTTTTCTGTGAAACGTTGGACCACAGTGAATATTTTTTACATTTGCTGTAACTGTAATTTTCCCAGAATTCCTGCAGCCATAATAAAATGAGACTGGGTATAATAACAGTCTGGAGCTCACCATTCCGAGTGGTCTGGAGAGTGGTTCAGTCTTTGTATTACTTAATTTTCTCTTCCAGAGTCAAAGCTCAATCTAGATCAAATCAGACTTAATTCACTTTCAACTTAAATGAAGCCAACACTTCTCCTGAGACTAAATCCTCCTCAGCAGGAAGTCTGGCTTCAGGGAGAAGCAGACCTTTGTTAATGTGGGAGAGTCGGGTCAGCAGTTTGAAACAGTTCAACTCTCAGGTCTGAGACCAACACAGCATAAGAAGAAGGCCACAAAGAGGAGGTGGAGTGCAGACGCAGGTGGAGTTAGTCTCTAAACTCTTGTTGAGAAAAGGAAGAAATGACGTCCCAGTGCTCCTCGGGGGGGCCGCTGGTCGGGATGCAAAGGTGATGCTCAGGTAATGGCTCAAGGAAGAACTAGAGGAGAAAAGAAAAAAGCTATTAACTGTATTCAAATATAATACATACCTAGAAGATACTGTATTATGCACACTGTCAATAACTACATGTGAATTGTTGTTAATGTGCCTTTCTGTGTCAGCAGTGATAAAGCAGCAACAAGGAAGTGCAGGCACTTCCTTATTTTGTCTTTTAACTTCCTGTCGACACCACAAGTGGGAATATGTTGCATTGTTGTTACCGTCATCTGCTGCTACATTATTAACAAATATCTGTTTCACAGTACAACATACAGCATGAAGACATGGAGACTATGCAGCAAACATTAACTGCTCCTTACATAGCAGCAGTGGTTAGCTGGATCACTTCTGGTGCAAAGCCACAGGATCTTTATAGAAAAGTCAGGATGACTGGTGAGAACGTGCTTTATTATTCCTTTGTGCTCTGTGTTTGGTTGAAGAAATATGCTAACACCTTTTGAACAATTACATTTTCACAACATAGTAGAAAGTTTTCAAAAAGCAGACTCACAATGACATTATCAATAACAAACATTAATCAGCTGGGTGAAAAGATAAATCACATTTTAGACCAACAAATAAAAACCAGCCGGTTCAGTGAAGAAACATTTTCCTGCATAACCAAATAATCATGCTGCATGATTCCAGTACTGTAAATCAAATAAATACTTTAATCCTCACCTTCATCAATATTCACAATAAACTGCTATTGAAACACCTATTTATTACTCTCTGATAGTGTTTCTACAACCCCAATTCCAAAAAAGTTGGAAGACTATGTAGAACAAAAATAAAAACAGAATATGTCAAATTATGAAAGTGTTTACATTTACACTAAACCAAAGTTTTCAAGTTTGAGCATCATGTCTCGTCTTTGCACTCTATTTAATGTAATGAGGTCACAAAAGATTAGAATATCATGGCATGGTTTTTGTTATATTTCCTAGTTTATTTTGGTATTGGGTTGTTCAGTGTGATCTAGTGCTTGTGTAAATGTATAAATATATAAATGTATTGGTCAGGCTTGGTGCTCACGTCAGGTGGGATCTGGTATGGAGGTTGCAGCCACTGTTTGATTCTCCGCTGTTGGAATATGAGGACGTATGCAATCACAGGTATGAGAATGAGCAGGACAACAACAGGCACCACAGCTGCTAGGATTTCTGTGGCCTTTGGGTTCTTTCCTGGTAAATGTAAGACAGACAGACAGACAGACAGACAGACAGACAGACAGACAGACACAGACACAAACAGACACACAGACACAAACAGACACAAACAGACACAAACAGACACACACACACACAGACACACAGACACACAGACACACAGACACACACACACACACACACACACACACACACACACACACACACACACACACACACAGACACACACAGAGAGAGAGGCAGATGGGAATCCGTTACAACTCTTATGTTCTGACTTCAGCGGATTTATGAGATTTAAAACTTTAAAATGTTGCTTATTTTTAAAATGGATTACACAATAAGATTACACACTTCCATAAATTTGGACTCTAAAAGGACCATACTGTGTGTTTTTCATGTGGGAGAATATTAAAGGATAATCAAATAATCATTGCATCACCAATATACTGCAAATATGCATTTAGCTGTAATGCAGAGAAACTGTGTGTATGAACCATAGCAGACACACAGATCAACAGACAATAAGAGGGTTATTCTGCAGTAGTGATTAAGAAACCATTCGAAGAGCACCTCCTAACTTTCCCACATATTAAGCATGCAATACTTAAGCAACATTTTTAGTGATTATTCCACAATTTCTTTCTGACTATGAACATAAAATCCAAACTCAAATTAATCTGTTTTTCATCACAACGAACATGTAATCAGCTTTACTTTTATCTTAAAACTCCCCAACAGCATCTCTAGGGATTGTTTAAACTCTCTGTTGTGTTTAAAGAAGCTCTGACCGTCAAGATTTAAGAGTTGACTGACACAAACTACTATATTGCAAGAAATCCCCACATCAAGTCAAATCATCCTTATTATCCTGTATAGCAACAGTTGATGTCAACACATGTTGAGTGTTAAATGCAGAACCATGGCTGCACACTTGAAACTGCATTACAAGGTAATGGAAGTTTACTGTGATGGGTGTTGTAACCATTAATCTGTTTTGTTTTCTTACTGCGTCTACTGAAGCCCTTGGCTGTCAGGAGGACGTAGAATCAGAGTGGAAAACAGGAAACAAACCATATTTGGATCTTCAATGTCTCAAAAACATATTCTTTCCTGGCTAAAGAAGTCATATTTGTGGTTGCTGCGTATGCTTACTTGACTCAGGGATGAGCTCACACTGGGTACAGGAGGGCACTCCGACAGGCTTGTCATGATAAGTGTACTGCACCTTAGTACAGTAACGCTGTCCCTCCTGCAGCTCACTGATGGTCACAGAGGCTGCAGTATCTTCATAGTCCTGAAGAGTAGAACGTGTTTGGAAAACATTCAAACACATTACAGTTAGAAAGATATATTTCCTATTCACTTAACAAATACTGTTATCACAATCATCCCTAAATGTTGTTTTATTAGTCAGGTTTTCACCAGAATCTATCCCAAATTTGAACCAAATTTTCAGCAAAAGAAAACGTGATTATACCATTACAGAAGAAAACAATGCAACAACATTGCTCAATTAAAGAGCACCAGTCGAAGGTTGAAAAATAATGTAGAAAACTGGACGGAAATAGCGCATTTGTTCATGTCATCCCCCTTACAGCTCTCCCTCTCTCTCTGTTTATCCAACCACAAACTAGAGTTAGCCTACAAGCTCAGCCCGTGGACACTCTCCACTAGAGACTTCAGCTCCAAGTCAGCAGTATGCCGAACCTTCACTTAGCAGTTAGAAACTAGACCTGGACATTCACAATGCCTTATTCCTAGAAACTTACACTGGTAAAGACACATGTGTATCATACATTTAACAGCTCCCATGAAATGACTAGTAACAATATCAGAATTCAGTTTTTAATGCTGCTAATATTCAGAAAGTCTAATAGAGTTGTTTGATTAATCATTTCATTCCCAATCAAGGAGTGACACACCAGAAGTGGTTGGCTTGGCCTGCAGAAGTCTCTAGTGTGTTGCACTATGGGCTCCATTGATGTGGGAATTTCTTCATGCACAGAAGCCAAAACTTTGTTGGCTTCATGTGCCACTGAGCCACTTTAAAAGGAATGAACAGAGTCCCACCCCCAACACTATCGAGGCCCCTGCTAAAGGCACATTATTACTGCCTCATCCACTGTTGCCACGTTTGTTGCTGTCGGAACATTTTGTTGTGTCATTTGAATTTTCAGCAGATGAACCTGTCTGTTCCATGTTGACTGATCAACAGTTTTGTTGTTTTCTGGAGACAACACGTTTATTCTTTTTTTATTTTTAAAACCAACCAACTTAGTGTGAACAGTACAAATAAAACAGGAAGCAACAGCATGTGTATTCTTGCTAAACTGCGAGGTTCCTCACCTGCAGGGGCTCTCCTTCCATGCCATAGTAAACTCTGTGTCCTACATGGTCAGCATGATCCAGAGCCAAACTGTGGTTCCTACTCAGATTTACAGTCAGGGTGCCAGGCCGTGCAGTCAGACTGAAGTCAGGGGTGCAGGAGTCACCTGCAAGAGCAGAGCAAATATACTGACGATGACAATATCAGGATCCATGTCCTCTTTCAATACTGTAGGTGTGACATCTCACATGACACCAATAGACCTCAGCATTTCAGACCTAAAATAAATCTCAATTTAAATGTCCTAATGATTCCAGCATAATGATTTTAACAAAGTTATGAACGCTTGTTTGGGGCTTGTAAAGACTCAAACCACTGATACAGACAGCAGACATTATCTGTTCTACCAGTCAGACCACTCACAACCAAAGTCTGGTTTTAGTTTACGTTATTGCATAATTAAGGAGTTTGCTGCTTAAGGTAACAAAGTTGCTGTGTTTGAGAAATCCGGTTGACTGGAGCAGCCTCAGTTGGAGTTAGGAGGAGTCAGGTTGTGGCCAGATGGCAGCAGCCAGAGCCAACACACATCAAGCTTCACAGTGGCTCTTCAGGAACCTACTGGTGATGTCCCACAGATGACATTAAGTTTGACACCTGATAAGAGTGCTGTGGTCTCTTACCACGTCTGCTGCAGGCTTCGACTGGTGTTGAGGTCAGCCCATGTCTTTCTGCTTGCACACGCAGCATAACACAGCCATGAATGCCCTGAGCCTTGGTGGAAATGACATGACAGGAATTGATGGATATTTGGGTGCAGGCTGGTAAATTTGTCCACGGACCCTTGTCAAAGCTGAGGACAAGGAACAGGAGATTTATATCAGTCCAGAATCTCTCACCATCAAATACCTTTCATACATTCAAATGGAAATACAGAGCATTTTACCACAAATATATGGCTAAAAACAAAATACAAAAAAACAGAAGAGTTGTACAATAATTGGTTGATGAATGTCCAGACGTGACAGGAACTTCAAACCTCTCAGGTTTCTTCTAGATTGACATACTTCAACAGGCACCAGAAGCATCAACCCTCACCTGCTGTACTTGACAGTGTAGGTGACGTCTCCGTCAGTGGCAGGAGTCCATCTCAGCAGCCACTCATCAACATGGATGTTCTCTGGTGGTGCTGGCGGCGCCACAGACAGTACTGATACACATAACAATTGACATGAACAGAGCAACAAATGAGAAGATGATGTTCCACACGTTATGCAGGACTACAAACAAAAGGCAAATACCTTAAAATTCACAACAACAACAACAACAACAACAACAACAACAACAACAACAACAACAACAGAAACCACACCACACAATCATCACTTGTGTTGGTTGATGGTTTGAAACTGTGTTTATTTTAATTTTGGGGCTCAACCATCTCCAGTCCACTCATGTTCTAACACGAAAGCTATGAAGATATGACATGATATAATTAAACTCCTTAATGAGCTGTTAAAGGGAAATTTTTAATATGAGTTTGAACTTTTTGTTGCTCTAATGCGATGTAGCAAAAAACGTTGTTTTACTAAAAAGGAACGTAAAAATATTGGTGTGGGGTTTGTCAAACTACAAAGGAAAAGATGAAAGATCTGAAAGGATCACGGTAAGCTGCTTATTACATGACAACTGACTCAAATCAAGTCAAGTCATCCAGTCTTTGTAATTTAATGTTTTATAGGTTTAGACTGTTCAGATGTACCCTAACCAGTTAGTTAGTTATCAATCAGAAGAGACTGCCAATGTCCCACGTCTGTTAGTAACAATAAAGTTAGCATTTAGCAAGAATATCGATTTGACGGTTCTTTCATTAGTTTTTAAATGTCTAAATGGTCTTGGGCCATCTTATCTATCTGATATGCTTTTATCATATCAAGCCTCTCAGGTCCTGAGGTCCTCTGGCAGCGGCCTTTTAATTATTCCAAGAGTTCAAACTAAAACCTATGGGGAGGCTGCATTCAGCCATTATGGCCCGCGCCTATGGAACAGCCTGCCAGAGGACATCAGGACCACAGAGACTGTTGATGTTTTTAAAAGGAGGCTCAAGACCCACCTGTTTGGTCTAGCTAACTGATTACTTTACTATTTATCTATTTGCCTATATATTTAGTTGTTCATCATATTGCTTGCATTTTCTTTCCCTTTGTATTTTAGTTTTTATCCTGTCCTGTTGTCTTTTAGTTTTTAGCTCCAGTGTTCCCTCATGGGGCCCTCCT
The DNA here is from genome assembly GCF_030273125.1 of Centropristis striata. Classification (NCBI taxonomy): domain Eukaryota; kingdom Metazoa; phylum Chordata; class Actinopteri; order Perciformes; family Serranidae; genus Centropristis; species Centropristis striata. The sequence continues at coordinate 25,320,422 of NC_081526.1, read as the reverse complement.
CACTGGGGTGTGTGTTCACTCTGCCTGTGGGGATGTGGTCTTGGAGATTCCCTGGGCCGGGGGACCAGGCGGCTCAGCACCATGTGTGGAGTCCGCCCCGGTCTACCCGGGTCCTGGTGGTCTCTGTGATGGCGTCCTCTATGGCTCTGGGCTCTGGCACCTCTCCGTGTGGATGCTCCCACAGGTTGATTTTTCTTCATCTGGATCCTCGGTGCCTTACCATGTCTCTACACTGTCAATCAATATGTGCTGTGTGTGAGTCTGAGTGTGTGTTTGTGTGTGTACGTGTCTATGTGTACATACAGATGTGTATGTGGGATGGGAGGGGAGGTAATTTTTATTGTCTGTTTTTATTCTTATTTTTTTGCAAAGTACTTTGTGTTACATTTCTATGTATGAAAAGCCAATATGAATAAAGTTATGTTGATTGATTGATTGAATAGCGTTGATAACGAGTATAGTTTTCCTTGGCACAAGGCCCTGTATCAACCAGTGAACCGATAGCATGAAGCTGTATTCTACCTGATGTTAAACTGCCGACATTAAAGTGTGACTGTTTAATGGAGTCTGGTTGGCTACTAGGTAAACAGCACTTTACATGATAAAAAACATCAACAGCTTTCTTTGAGGCTAACAGTAACGGCTATTAGCGAACGTTAGCTTCAGTTCAATACGGACATTCCTCTTTCATTACTCACGTCATCAATCACACAAAACTAGACACTAGTTAACAGCGAGTAGAGAAACCAAACCAACTCACTCTTACCTTGGATGACAACTAGAACGCACAGGACACTGAAAAACATCTTGACAACGTCATTTCACACGGTACGAGGAGCCCAAACACATTTTTCATAAAAAGCATAATCTGACTGTCAAACAGTAACACCAAAATATGTCTCAATCTGTCTCAATTTCGTCGAAATGACAACTCCTTCTTCTTCTTCTTCTTTGGGATATTATGGCAGTTGTGTTGCATTACTGCCTCCTTCAGGATTTAAACAGTCATTACTTCTTCTTCCCCTGGTTTGTTTTTAGTCACATTCTATTGATTCGTCCCGTCTCTGTCAAAAACCCTTCAGCTTGGGGTGGTCCGTAGCGTAGTGGTTTACACAGGCGCCCCATGTATAGAGGCTACAGTCCTCGCTGCGGTGGAGCCGGGTTCGAATCCGGCCTAAGCTCCCTTTACCGCATGTCCTCCCCTCTGTCACCCCCTTTCTATCTGTCTCTCACTTTCAATAAAGCATGTAAAAATGCCAAAAAAATAATCTTGAAAGAAAAAAAAACCCTTCAGCTTCACCTCCACATTCCAAAATGTCTTTGATATTGATTGATATTCGACATTTCCTCTGAAATTCAGTCATCACAATTCTCCTTTAGAACGCTTTCATATTTCTGCATTCAGTTAACACCATAGACTGACGGTCGTGAAGATGCCGCCCGCGAAAGAACTTCCGGTTCAAGCGAGGATAGAAGAGGCGAAAATTAAGAGCTTTGGGATGCACTGCCAGCCTTCAGACAGCAATAAGCAAAAGAACCTCAGATTATTTTAGCGTGTATGCTGTGGAATTATGTGCACTCCTTTTAGCAGTTGATTGGGTGGAAAACAGTAAAGCAAACATCAGTCATCAGTTAACTCAGTTTCAGCACTGTCAGCAGTCAAGACCAAATTCCACAAAGATCTACAGTATGAGATCCTATTCATGTTATCTAAATTAACAGAACAAGGGAAAATGTTGTATTTATGTGAGCCCATTCCAGAATCCCAGGAAATGAAAAAGCAGTTGGCGAAGGAGGCAGTAAAGAGGGAAGATGTAGAAATAAGGGTAAAACTTTCAAAATCAGAGGGAAAAAGCATAGTCTGGAGGGATTAGGGGGGAAATGGCAACAGTAGGCACCTGCATAACATTCAGAACTCAATAGGAAGAACAGTAAACAGAGGAAACATCAGGAAAGAACAAATGACTTTGAGCAGAATGAGAATTGGGTACAATAAGCTCAAAAGCAGTTTATTCATTATAGGGAAACATCCAACAGGAAACTGTCAGTGTGGGGAGAAGGAAACAGTAAACCATGTGTTAACCAGGTGGCAATCTCCGTGCCTGAGCATGGAGGACAACCAGGAAGTGCATTAAGCCTGCAATTCACAGGGACATAGAAGGGTGTGCGTGGCTAAAAACGTTTGGGAACCGCTGAGTAAGAGTAAACGGTTTTCGGGGGGGGGGGGGGGGGCTTTGGTAGCTAAGCAACCAGGTGGCCAGGTGGAGTCGACCAATCAGAGCAGAGCAATCAACTAAAATTAACTGACGGTGGAGACAGTTCCGCCACACTGAGCAGCCAGAGGTCAACAGACTGCAATTTCTGGCCTCGAACAGAAAGCATTTTTGGCAAAACCATAATACCTATCATTGATCCGACTTCACTTTGAGCTTCCTGAGTTCTTCCTGAACGTCTACATATGTTTGTTTTTTTTAAGAAAAATGAAAAAATAGCTTTGTTAGAGCAATCTAAAAAAACTGTTACATCTCCTTTTTTCAGAAATCATCCTGGGTTTTTAATATGGGACCCAATGGGGCAGTTGGTGTGTGTTGGTGGCGCTTCTGTGCGTCCTACGCCTAAACTATAACTCTGACAGCTTTACCAGAGGATTGAGAGTGAGAAGACAAATTTTCCTACGTTTCTATGTATAAATTATTTCTGTAGAGTGAATTTTGCTGCCTGGAGCACAGTTTTCAAATTTTCATTTTTTCTCTCCCTCTACACTCTGCCGATGATGTCACACACTGTGACACGAACATTCCATGCAATACACACCCATTATAATCTCAGAATTTCTCCAAATATGATCATGGTCATTGAACAGGGATTGATAAAAAACTATATGACCTATCGAAACGTGGATTAATATACCGATACACAAGACTTGTGTCTACTGTTTAAAGTTTAAATGGAGTCTCTATAGTTGAAATTATGCCGGAGAAGTACACGTTTGAAAATCTCCAATTATAGTTATTTTTCGCTCATTTTTTTCAGCCGTCCCATTCACTTCAATGCAAAATTTTGTGCTGTTTTTCGCGACTTATGTCGCAAAAAATTCGTATTCCGTAGGGAAAAGTAATAGCACACCGATCCCGATCAAACCGGATGTTTTGATATATAATTTGTCTAGTAGCGGGACAAAATTGTGTCTGGAAAAATCTACAGTACAACAATAGTGCTCAGTGCGATTTTCCCCGTGGCCCTAATAAAAATAAATTTGATTTATATAGCCCCTTTAAAGGTACGCAAAGTCGCTTGACTTTTATAATAATGTGCTTTTACATTTATTTTGTAAAACAGTACATTTGAAAAATATATTTTAGCATTAAAAATATAATTTCGGTTAAAGAAGCTTCTACATACTGGTGTATTAAACATTACAGAAACATAAAAAATATTTTGGTAATTAATAATGCTGTTAATTTAGGACAGCTGTGGCATAAACCGGTGGTCTAATACATGTGTAAAGCACTGTATGTGAGTAACAAGACAGAAGTTTGGTGGAGAGCTGCATTTCTTTATTTCATTACTCTCACAACCTATACATAACAATTAGGCAAAGAACCTTAAATTTTAAGGTGTAATCAAAATATAAAGAAATGAAAACACAGCATCATTGGAATTTCAAAGCATTCCCTTCAACTGAAGGATGTTTTATATCTTAATGTAATTCGTTTTTATTTCTATATCCGAATCTCCCGAGTTATAACTTTTTTTTTCAGTGTCTGATTATCGAGTGTCCTGCAGAGAAAGGAAGTGGGGGCGTGGTTCAGCCAGCTCATGAACATAATCTAGTTTAAAATAAGTAAAGAAAGTGACAGGTAAGAAAGGTTCAGTGTGAGGTATTGTGCAGTTAATTATATACCAGTTTTAATCAACTTGCATTTTCCATTTGCAGTTATAATGAATATCAGGAAAATACAACATTTTCCTGATTATAAGGTAACTTCCTGTAATCACACCCACTTCAGGTCCTCTACAGGAAGACACAGACAGATAAGGATGCCTCTGTACATCGATGCAGGAAAAGCACAGGTGTTTAACATTAAGGCCATGTTCTATCTGAGTGTCCCAGAAAACCATGACAGTAACAATGCATGCACAATTCCACTCTTCCAACTATTTACACTGGACTGAACTTTGCTGTCTGTGACATGAAAATGTGAAAATGACTATTGACAAAAGATCTGAGAAATGAGAAACCTGTTATTGTTATATGTAAGGAGATCTTTAGATGCAAAAACAGAACTCAGACCAAGGCAGAAGTTTAAAATTATTTTTTAATAAGTTGTTTTATTGCACTGATCCAAAGTCCTGACAGCGAGCAGGGCAGTCAGAAAGCAGATTGAAGGGGTGCTTGGCAAAGCAAGCTGACACAGAGCTTGGGCTGGAAAGGAACCTTTAGACACAGGCTAGAATAGAATTAAGGCAGACTCAGAAAAGTCACAAGCAAAAATCCAAAGAGACCAGAGGCCAAAGAGTTCTACCTCTAAGGCAGACTGGCTCAGACGGGAGTGAGTGTACTGCGAGTGCTTGATGAGTGGATGCCTCTTTGATTTGCAGGATAAGTAAAGTGAAGGAATGCTCCACCCACACACAAAAAACCATTTTGGCTTTTATAATGAGAATTTTATTTTAGATTTGGCCACTAGAATAAAGGCTTTTTATTTCATCCCTCCTCATGGATAGTGACTACTGTAAGCTTTCCTGTTTGTCCTGCATCACTCAATTAATTTGATACAGAGGAAAACTAAAAATGTAATGATACTCAGGAAAATTCTGTTTGTGGACTTTAGGATACCTATTCACAAGAGACATCAGAAGTGATGATATTCATTGGGAAGTGGAACACACTACACTATTAGACAATCTGACAAGCACTTTATCTCATATTAGCTTCACATTAAATTTAGAATGCATTTTTGCGCAAAAAAAAAATACTTTGAAACTTGTTTCCTACTCTTCCAGCATACTCTCATTAAGCAACCTGTTCTCACTCACAACTTGTCAGATACTAATGTGTGATCAGTGCTCCTAGTCTTTAGCAACTCTCTATGACATGCACTGTGCTTTCCAATGTAAACCCATCTGCAACATTTAGGATGCATCAGAGAAACAAATTTAATAGGATAAATTGTCCCATAATCGGTTTTGGTGGAGAACAAAGAACTTTAACCAACCTTTTCTTTAGCTTAACCAATTAGTTTTGTTGGATAAATGTATCGGTTTTATATGAACATGAAATTTTATTTTCATATTTACGTAATGACTTAATTTTAAGTCTTTAAGTTTACGTAATTTTAAGAAATTATTAGTCATGACGTTTGCAATGACTTAAAATTAAGTCATTAGGTAAATACGGGAAAAAATAGTCATTTCGCTCTTCTGTGTAGAATTTGCATGTTCTCCACGTGTCAGTGTGGGTTCTCCCACAGTCCAAAAACATGCACTTAAGTTGAATGAGAGTGTGATTGTCTGTCTCTATGTGTCTGGCGACCTATGTAATGTAGTGACAAGATGAAGGAACTTGTTTTCAGGTTTTGATGATCCCAGGTTGCACAGTCTAAACCAGATCGAGACTACAGAGATGTACAAGCCTGTTACTGAATCAAAGCCATCTTTCACCTTGTGCTTGTGTCTTTGTTTGTGTGTTCTCATGTGTGTGTGAATGTGTCTGACACTCATCAGCCGGGCGGGGAGCTCCTGGGAATCAGCGCAGGCACTTTGTTAACTGCTAGCTTAGCCTGCTGAGAGAAGGGGATTGGAGAAGAAGGTAAATCCTGGATTTATGGAGATAGGGATTTGCTGATCTTGACAACAGAAGGCAGGTCGTGCCTCTGTAACAGATAAGGCAAACCCAAAATGGATAGCAGCCAAGTTTTACAGGCTCGAACGGCAGACACTCTTTCTCAGCCAGAAGGTGGTCGAACAAACCAAAACTATCTAAAAGGTTAGATACTAGAGTTAAGGAGATGAACATGTTTTGGGTGTTTTTATCATTTGGATGAACCAAACCTTTAATGGATGTTCTGACTCGATAACAAATTGATTCTTTGCAACTGATCACATTATCATCTACAATATATCAGCTATAGCATGACTCCACTGATTCATAATTCTACTTCCATAAAGTCACTTAAACGAAACACATTTTTAAAAAATATATGGAAAAAAAGATATCCTGACTTTTGATGTCAAGCTCCAGAACCACTAGATCTTGCACTTCCTATAAATCATCAATCTGAATATTCAGTAGCATCTTTCAGTTGACTATCTGCCTGATAAGGCCCATGTCTTTAAAATTTCACACTTTCATTTATTCATTTATTTAACAGGGACAGTGCATGGCTCTCAGCCATACCAGAATTAGCTACAAGCTAAATTTCATCTGTAGTCACTTTCAGTTTGTAACACAAGCTCCCTGTTAAAACAATGAAGAAGCAGAGACACTCATGATTACATTAACATGATTTTCTCTTACATAGCTCTTTAGAGCTACAATAGACTCCTTGTGATTACAAAATGTCTGTACTCATCTATGCAACCCAAATAAAACACTTTGTCATATCAACACAAAACAGCAGAGACCCTGTACACTATATATATATATATACATATATATATATGTATGTATGCATATAGCTGATATGTTATATCAATGGTTCCAAGTTTTAAACAGAGATTAGTTCTCTGAGTGATGTTCTGGGACGTTTGATTTTAAGAACATTGCTGTATTTTCACCTCGAAACACATTTTCATGCCAATTGTAGCTACTTTTGAACAGCTCCATCAAAACTAATTTATTCAGCTCCTCTTCTGAAAGACTTATCCCACAATAAGATGATTTATATAAAGGAGATAAAAGAGGAAATGTATCACAGCCTGCTAAAAATTCAAAATGTCAGTAATGCTTCCTGATCCTATTCCCTTTAGGCTATGCAGAGGGATTTATAATTCATACATAAAGATGGCATGATTATTGTTGCAGTCTTAATCCAAATTGCAACAGGCTTTGCCCTGAACTTGTTACGTCAGCAGCTCCCCACTACCCCCTCGCTGTTGCAGACAAACAAAACACGCTGGAAGCCCCTTTCTGCTCGGAGCTCCGCCGCGTCCAACTATGTCAAAACCAATTTCCCCTTGTCAACTTTGTGACGCCAAGTGACAGTGGCACCGCGCTGACCGCTGCAGGCTGGACTGGATTTAAGGGTTATAACGCAGTTGTTTCTTTTAATCTCGCCCTCTCTCCCCCCTTACAGCTGGGCTGAGTGACTCCGTTCTGCCGTAGCTTTTAGCTCTCACCACCTTCCAAAATTACGTCCCAAAGCAAAACGGACTTTTTAGCGCTTGCTTCTCGGACTCTCCAGAGGAAGAGAATCGTCGCCGCTGTGGTTGGCATCGTCATGGTTTTGGCTCTTATCGTGGCGATTCCCCTGCTGGTCCAAACTTCTAATGCGCACTACGAGATGATGGGCACCTGCCGAATGATCTGTGACCCGTACAACCCTAAACCGAGCGCCACGGCTCTGGAGGTCATTCAGGACCTGAGCGCTGTCCCTTCTCCAACCTTTGTACACGGGACTAAAGGCGAGCCGGGTCGACCGGGGAAACCCGGTCAGAGGGGGCCGCCAGGCGAACCAGGACCACCAGGTCCGAGAGGACCACCGGGTGATAGAGGAGACTCTGGAAAGACGGGCTATCCTGGGGTAGCGGGCACAGCGCGGACAGAGACCGGTGGAGACCTGGGCTCTGTTATTGGTGGGGCAAAGATAGCGTTTTATGTGGGTCTGAAAAACCCTCACGAGGGATATGAAGTGTTAAGGTTTGACGACGTTGTCACGAACCTGGGGAACCACTACGACCCGACCACGGGGAAGTTCACATGCCAGGTGTCTGGGATTTATTACTTCACATACCATGTGCTGATGCGCGGAGGAGACGGGACAAGCATGTGGGCAGACTTGTGCAAAAATGGGCAGGTAAATATTTCATTTGAGTACTAAAAAAACTGCGATATGCACGTGCTTTTAAAACAATGAATGAAGGTTGTTGCCTCGTGTTTGTATCAACTCTCCATCGCGCAGCGGAGCCGCGGAGAACAATTACGCACACAAAATAATCTAAAACCGGTGACTGTAGCGTTAATGTTGGGTCTTTATTTTATTCCATAGGCTATATTTATCCATTTTATATTTTACAACTGGCTCAAATCTCTCTCTCTCTCTCTCTCTCTCTCTCTCTCTCTCTCTCTCTCTCTTAATTGCAGGTTCGAGCCAGCGCCATAGCGCAGGACGCCGACCAGAACTACGACTACGCCAGTAACAGCGTCGTCCTGCATCTGGACTCCGGGGACGAGATTTATGTCAAACTGGACGGTGGCAAGGCGCACGGCGGGAACAACAACAAATACAGCACGTTTTCTGGCTTCCTCCTGTACCCGGACTAAAATGGGTTATCCCAGAACTGCCGTCACATAAATAAACTTTAGTTCATTCAATTCATCACGATTGATCCGACCGAAGAAGAGGAAGAAGCACTCAGTCTTATATTCAGCCTTCAATATAACTTTACAGATTATATACGAGATTATATAATCAATCTAATTCCACATAATAGTTAAACTACTGCTGATTTTCTTAATCAAAAAGTCAAGTCCATTTTATATTAAAAAAAAAAAACATTAAAAAAAAGAACTCATCACTATGGCATGTTCAAGGACCCTTCTGAACCAGGTTGCTCTGCTTTGGAAAAATGTAAATCATTAATATAAATTCAAATATTTATTCATAAAGATAATAACCTTGAGAGTTATTCCCTTCCATTGTTCTGGGACTGCTACAGATATGTGATGGATTGAGTCTATATGCAGTGCAGGTTATTGTAGCCTATTGTATGTGTGCATTATGTGGTGCTGAAGATTTTCATCGCCCTGAAAACGGGTGTCTTGAAGCTGAAGTGTAAAGGTCTTGCTGACCAGCCCTGTATACAGAGCACATTGCTGTGTGACGTGATGCTATTTTTGCTTGACAGTGTGTCTCACAAAGATATATATATACAGTCTATAGATCTGTATGCACATATGAATATATTTATTCAAAAAGAAAGTGTAAATCAGTAAACCAATATAAGCTGAAGCCTTCAACTAACTGTTCATCCAGTGCTGCAAAAATGTTTCTAAGTCTTCGTATTACAGTTAATGTTGGTCAGTAATTTCAATAAATAATTATATTTTCTATGTTAGTGGTGTGGGAACTGGCTGTCAGTAAGACCACTAAAGGGAAGTCAGAGTGGAACTGAATGCAGTGTGTTTCTCGTGAAAAACGATTGTCCAGCAGGATGTAAGTTTAACTTAATATATTTTTATCTTAGAGCCCATTTCACAACATTTCTCACTTCTAATCAGCTGGTTATCTTTATCAACTTTTATCTTGGAATCTTATTTTGTGTGAATGCATGGGTGTGTGACATGACTCTTCAAATGTATATAACTATTATAACTGCACTTATGTAGAGTTTATGATTATTTGGAGGGTATTTAGTTTAGTTTTTCAATTTGATGCTACTTAAAGTACCTCAACATCGTTCAGAGGGAATTAGTCAAATTAATCTCATGAATGGATTTGTGTGATGAAAATGTTTTCAGGGCAATTTGTATGATATTCTACAAAAATATGACATGCGTTGAGCAATTTTAAACATGTTGCCCACATGTCAGCAACATGTTTCAGAATACCGCTGTTGTACCCTGCGTTACAATTTTAAAAATCACAACTGCTGTTTGAAACATGTGAATGCTGAGCTTCCTAAAGGTAAGGCACCTAAACCACTATGTGAATGTTAGGGAGGGAAAACGTTTTTGGACATGATTTCCAACTGGACATGAAGACTAGTCTCCTGGTTGGAGGAGTGGAGATTTGACCCTGACCAGCAACTTAACATGCAACCTATGTGGCTTTTAATATTACGTTTCTTGTCACCAGTCAAAATTAAGTGGAATACTTATGATTTCCAGTACATTACTGTTCTTAGGAAATCATTTCTGAGGACACTCTGAATTATTAAATTATTATTGGCTACTCTTTGCTCCACTACATGTTGAGGATTTAACCAGTCCTAATCTCTCTGGCTTTTGACTTCTTGCAAGAAACTATCAAGTTTCCATCCATCTTACTGAAAGAAAAAGCTCTATAAGAAACATATTTAAGAGTGGAAACATAAAAAGTGACCCTGCACCTTTGACATCTTCCTAAAAAAAAAGAATAAGTCAGTGGATTGGACCCTGTAACTTGAATTTCATAATGTTACTATTTAACAGCAATCATTCTTTTCAACCGATTTTCTCAAAATTGCCTCTCTGCACAAAAATGTCAAGTTACCAACTCTGGCAGTTAACAAAAACAAAAACATATTCCCTGCAAAAACAACATCTCCTGTAACACTTCAAGTCCCACACAGTTTCAGTGACTGGTGCTGGTTTGCTTTGTGCTGAAGATTTTCTTAAATTGAGGCTGCAGCTATGAGACTGCCACTGTAAGCTCATTTTCAAAAAAACAGCGTTACTCTTTATTTTGACTTCATTGAGGCTGATAAACCTATTTCACACAGGTAAGATGTGGCAAGAGGGAGTGTGGTCAGGGCTTCTGGTCAGAAGGTGGTAGTCCTTTCCACTTTAACCCAGAATGCAGCCAATGTCTTTGAATTGAACTGAGCTTGTTGAACCAGAAGTGACATCAATTAACTGTTCTTCTTCTGCAGTGCTGACGTCAGCTGCTGGTGCTGAACTGAAGGGGTCACGGGTCCAGATATATTCAGTAGGATTCTGCCCTGGGAAATACCTCTGGAAATGTTTTGTAGGGATGTGGGTCAGGGTTAGTCTGTGACTGTTAGACTGTGTTCTGAAGTTTGTTGTCAGACTGTTGTTTACAGGGTCGAATGAGTCTATCTTGCCATCTTTCTCTTGCTTCTCCCCAGTTTTCTGGGAATGATATTATGTGATTTCAGCTGTAGAAGGTGTGTTTTAAGGCCCTGCATCTGCAGATTTTGTTCATTGAGTTTCTGGAACACTTCACGGCGGTACGCAAGTTTCATTTGGAAGTTATTATTATAAGACCTTACCTACTTCCTCTGAGATGATTCTGATTTCTTCCAGCAATTCAAACACCCTGGATAAACCTTCCCACAGGACAGCCATAGGGACTCCCTGTGAAACGAAACAGCTGTGTACTCGGATCCCATTCTCTCACAGAGAGCAGCAAAGATCTGGGTTTTTATGGCTCTGGTTTTGAAAATAATGCCCGTCATTAGATCACTCAGCTTGGGACTTAGCTGTTTAGACACCAGCGCCTCTCGGTGTGTCATACACTGATTCCACTGCCGAGACGCACCAGGGGCCTCATGTCTCAACGATGCGTACGCACAAAAACATTGTGTACGCTGTCCCACACACACCACATGTATGAAAAGTGAACTTTCCGTGAGAATGTGTGGTGGCATCGCAACTTTTGTTTGGCAGAAACAACTGTCTTTATGCTCTGTTTAAAATGTGTTTCACATCTAAACTAAAACTACACCTACTGGCATTGGCCCTCATTTATCAAACGAGCGTAGAAACGACTGCAGATTTGAGTGTATATTTCGTCTAACGACAGGGTTCACGTGTGATTTATCAACAGATCGTATCTCTCCAATCACAGAGTGAGAATGATCGGCTGTTGATAAATGTGGCGGCTTGAAACAATCGTCATATGGGTGAGTGGCAAAGGGGTTGGTAAGATGTCAAATGGTGTAACCACAAAAAAATGATAAATATTAAATACTTCATCCACCTACATTGTATTAAAGTGGATTTATACATATAATTACTTAATTTAAAAAAATCTAATTATTTTTTTTAAAGTATTTCTACATTTACACATATCATCAATATTGAGCAGAACATATTCTAAATACAACCATTTTTTTCAAAAGTTTTGACAAATTATGCAAAAATGTGTAATATACCATAGTGTTGCAATGTTAACGTGGATTGTATTTTTTCTCATTTTAGTTCACATTTATTTCCCTGTATATAATCAGATTTTTATGGGAAAAAATTACTGGTTACACCAACTGACACTGCGTTAGATCACGTCATTGACCCATATACCTGATTCAGATGGCTCACCTCGACACTTTACAACACCGAAGGACGCAATACGGCCATTTTACAGAAAAACACAGCGACGGAGGTTTATGAAATAAAAGTACTTATAGTTATAAACTCAAACAAGTTCGGTGAATATTTTACATTTGGAGCACAGACTTAAAAGTGTTCACAGCTTTTTGGTTGCAGGAGGTAAACAATGTTTTAAAGTAAGTTTTAATTCCAAAAGAAGAGGAATTTCTCAGAGGCAGAAAATGAAACGCTGACGTCCAACAGCTGCAACACAACAAACTGGTTTTGTTTGGCAAGTGTGGCAGTGCTGATTGGAAATGTTTCTATCCAGGCAGAACTGCTGGTGAAGGAGACGCTGACGCTGTGAAAACTTTTAAGTCTGTGCTCCAAATGTAGAATATTTACCAAACTTGTTAGAGTTTATAACTGTAAGTACTTTTATTTCATAAACCTCCATCGCTGCGCATTTATTTTAATGACGCTTGTTTCGAGCCACCACATTTATCAACAGCCGATAATTACTCTGTGATTGGAGAGATACGAACGTTTGATAAATTACATGGGAACTCTGTCGTAAGAGATAACCACGTCCACCTTGTGTGCAGTGGCAGCACGTTTTTTCGATAATCAGCAGGCATGCCGGCGAATTTATAGTAATTTGCATTGCATTTCCGCCGGGGCGTGGTTGGTGGCTCGTGAAAGCTACGCACTAAAATTGGTTTTGCTGTGTTCCAATACCCATACTTTCATGAGTACACTTAAACGCAGTACACTATTCGCACTTACTAAGTACGCAGATTTCAGCAGGTGAGTGTTGTTCCAAATCTAATACTCCGTGGTGCACTTACCGGAAATGACGCTCGCGGCGAAAAACGGCGAAAAAATTATCCTTTGTGTTGTTTAATCTTTACTTCTACAATCCGGCAATATGGCTCCATTAACGCAGCAAATGTGGAGAATGCGCCGGCGTCGTCGGTCGCCATTACAAACATTTTTTTGGAGCTGAGCGGCTCTGCCTGGCTCCTCCTCTTCCGCTACATAGACAAGATGGCGGCCGTTGAGTGCGTACATCGTGTACATCGTTCCACACTCAACGTTTTGACCGTTATGAGGGCAACATCCGGGTCCTATAGGTACACTTCTTTTTGCCGCGATCAGAATCGGAACACCCTGCGTACTCAAACTAAGTATAGTAAGTACGGGAAGTATGGGTATTGGAACACAGCATTTGATACATGAGACCCTTGGTGAGCTCTTGCAGCCCTCCTCCTTTCCCAGCCATTGTCTGAGCTCTCTTTCAAGTAAGTGTCAGTTATTTTTGACCAGTTTGTCTGCAGTGGCTCTGTTAGCTACATGTTTGCAGAAAAGCAAATCTTCCTTCAAATCATTGGCATCAATAATCTGACTGAACAGTTGCCTCTTATCTTGGCATTAAGCTGCTCCTGGATCAAGAGCCTTCAATTCAGTAGTTTAGGGGAAATAAAGGGGAACCTAACTTACATTGCTGTGCGATTTTTTTACACCTCTTACTGTTATGAAAGTGTATGACAATATATTAGAGTCATTCTGCTGTCTAAGACACACTTTCAGATGTGTACAAGCTTTATTCACTTGTGAAAATTAAATAAAGGCAGTTTTTACTGTAGACCATCTAAACTTGTCAAATCTGGACTGGATTATCTCAGAGAGGCTAAAGACTCTTTAAAACACAGTTTCAGATTTGTGAAAGTTTTTTTCTATTTGTGAAACCGAAATAAAGGCAGATTTCTGAAAACCACTAAAAAATAATCTAGTCCAAATTTGATAGGTCTAGCTACAGTGGTTTTCTACCTGGACCTGGTCTAAAGTGGTCTATATGAAAAAAGCAGTGAAATCTGCCAAGTTGAGCATTTGCAGGTACCGATGCGTCTTAATTTAATCAAATCTGTTATGAACCACAGCTGAGTAGTTTTTTTTCAGAAGAAATCAACCGACTTTTCATTGTGTTCTGGATATGCAGTGTCCAAGTGGCTTTTCACTTTGTCTTCATATTGTCAGAATCGGACATTTAGAGACACACCAGCAGCGTGAAGTGACTGGTAGTCTGCAAAACACAAAACACTTTTTTGGGCCCCTCTGGCCTGAAAGGATACACACTTTAGCTTAAACCACTTTTAGTATGACTTTCATTATTATTGTCACACTTTTTATGGCACTATTACAACTGTAGCGTTACACTTGCTAAACTGATTTGGGAAAATGTGATGTTTAATGGGCTGTCACCATAAACAGCAGCCGATGTCATTGGGCAAAATTAGCATCATTTCCCAGCAATCCTTTCATCTCTGTAATTTTTTAAGAACAATATTGAATGGAATTGGGGGAATAACTTCTTTACTTTTTTATACATTTTTTTACATATTTTTTTACATTTGAATTAATGCTAATAATTTGTTTATATTTACCAATAAAGCACCAGCATCATGTTTCAACTGACTTTGTGCAAGTATAATAAAAAGACACTATTCCATATGAGATATTAATTTGTCAACCGTCACAAATTTTACTACACCGGGGTGGTGTTTTATTTTAATATCTTTTGTTATTAAAGGTTTGTCTAATTATTTTTTCCATGACTGAACATTCATACATAAAATATCATACGAAAATATTTGCTTCTGTGTACTCTCTGAATGCCCACTGCCATCTACTTTAGTGTAGGTAATACAATGACTTGACAAGGTCCTAACTCAGGGGCTAGTTGAACATAATCATGAATATTCATGTTAATTTGCACTAAAATGACCAACAGCGCCCACAGCCAATGTGGTGGGCCCCTTGAGGCCAAGGGCTATATGCTTCATCATATTTTGTTTTTGTATTGACAGTTGTGAGGTTTGGTATAGATCTGTCCTCTGCTTTCTGCTGTAGTGGACCTAGTCACCTTGATGTTGTGGGCTGCCCGTTTGAAGCATCCAGTTTGGCGCTATGGCTGTCGCCATCTTACTTTACACCCATCGCCATCTATGTCTTTTGAAACCAGAAGAGACTATATTTGGACTGGGGAAGACTGAGGGGTGGATCTCTGGGTGTATATGACTGAGAACCTACATGCCCATCTATACCATCAACCTGACTGCAGTTTGCTCCTAGCTGCACGTGCAAAGATGCTGCTAAGAGTCCATAATATGAGGTAAACTAAAAAAACTAAAATTATACTAGGAACTATGAATGTTGCATTGGAGAGTCAACCACTTATTTTAATCTTCACCTTTACCTTGACCCATGTATTTTTAATTGTTACACTTGACTGTAAATTGCATACTTCTAATTTAATAATTCATCCATTTTATTACATTCTTTTATACATCGTGTTGTTGTTGGATAACATTGCTGATGAATTAATGCAGTTTAAATGTGCAAAAAAGTTATCTATGAAGGCCCAAGTTATTGTGTTTATGTGGTATAATTTTTGACAATAGCAACATTTACAATATTGTTATCACACATTAACACATTTGAGGTTTATCCAGAAATGAAATAGAAGGCTGTTTCTGTTAGCTTTAATCAACAGCATAATTAATAGAAATGTTCATTAAATGTTGCCTTACTTGAATATTGACAATGAAGGATCCAATATTATTTTTTGGGCTTTCCTTATGTGTGCCTTATGTACATATACATTTTAATGGCGTTGAAAACATTATTTCACCAAAGTGTGCAGTTAGATTAATTATGAGGCATATGGAATGTTTGTGTAGTTAATGGAAATACTTTTGAGTTCTGAGACTGAAATAAAAAAGGAACATATATTTTTGGTGTCCTGTACTAAAAGTGACATGTATTCATCAAATGTACCTATCCTGGAGGAATATGAAAAGTATATAAATATATATACACATGCCTGGAATTTCGTCATTTTAGGGGCAAGGCCACTTGGCCTTTTGTGTTGTCAATTTTTTGAGGGCACAATGGCCAAAAGCCAGGGCACCAAGGCTATAAAATAAAACAATGATTTGAAGTCCACTTCCATACTGAATTCAATCATCTAAGATCAGTTCTCCGACTCAGACATGTGGACTTCATGCTGAGCCTTGCGTAGAAATGATCTTACGCCCACTTTACGCTCACTTTCTGTCGTACACTCCTTTGATAAATGAGGGCCATTGAGTGTTAGTCATCTTTATGCGATTTTAGTTACACACACACACACACACACACACACACACAAATGCATGCGTAAGCACATTTTGAGGTTAAAGGGCATTACTGACAATGGAAAATGTGTTTCATTTTAACGGATGGCTACCGATCTAAGTATTTAGTTTTATGGTTGATGATGTGAACTGTTTTGTTAAGTGGAACATTTGTGAATATGAGAAAAACTAAATATTGAAAGAGAAATTGTATATTTTGTAAAATAAATTCTACTGAGCGAAGCTGCACTAAGAGGAAGAATGTCGCCTTTGCCATTATTTCTCCTGTTGATTTCAGGAATCTTTTCTGTTTATGGGCTTTTATTCTGAGACCTGTAACATATACAAGTATATGAAATGATGAACTGTCCGATTAATCTACTCTAAATCTTAATTCTTTCTGTTCAGCTTGTTCAAAGGTCATTATATTTTAGTTTGTTTATTTCTCAGTTAACTCATCATGAACTAATGATCAACAGCTAATTCCTCATTCATTCCTCATTGTCCCTGGATTTTATTTGAAATGTGTGTGACATATTATTTACAACATGGAAAACATTTGACTAACTGCAGTCATAAATATCTAAAAACAAAACAAAAAAAACAACAAAAATGTTCCCTATTTTAAAAGGCACTTCAATCTGTTGCTGAAGTGCCTTTTAACAGGGTGACATTTCACAAAACAAGCAAATCTGAGCTCTTAATCAAAGGTAAACCCTGTTTGAGCCACTGAGGCAGAAATCTCCATCTCGGTCGACATCTGTCAGACTTCATCAGACATGCTTGTTTACTGTCACCTCTTCTCCATCCCACAGGCCTCTCTGCTAAATGAAAGGCAACAGGTTTTTATGGCATAAGACAAAAAATGTGCCAGCAGTGGAACACTGCAGCGGCTGGGATAAAACACTCCATTTGTTGTCTTTCTGCCTCTCCCATTTAGCCTGCTTTGGAGGGGCCCGGGGCGGGCAGGTGCATGCTTTATGTGTCTGATTGACACCTTAGCCAGGGGTCTGACACTGATACTAGGTTTCCTCTGCACCACTACTAATAAAACAACAAGACGCTCTCTGTCACTCCAAGAAACAAATAGTGGAGCTGGATGGAGCTGCTGGCAAGCGTTTGGCAGTGCACGCTAACTTTTTGTGACAAGAGACAAAGGTTTAAAATAGGTTTGTCTCTCAGAGAGTAAACACAAGGACTGTAAGCCAAAAAGAGCACTTAGAGGAAACATTTCACCACAAAGATATCAAATGTGCTCTGAGATGAGGGAAAAGACTTGGAGGGTTCTTAACTACAGGAATAATGTGAATTTTGTCGTTTTTGTCTCACAATATTTCTTCATGGAGGAGGACCAGGAAATGTCACCGAGATGACTAACCAATGAGTTACTATAGTAACCCTCTTGTCTCATTTAACAGCAATCCATATGTCACTTCCTGTCAGGCCTGCTTCAGGAAGGGTGCAGGGAGGGCTTTCTGTTAACAAATCTCCACCATCTGCGGCCTGATTAGCTCCTGCAACATGGAACCATCAGGAACAAAGCCTAGAGGGAGACTTATGGAGGTAATGAATACCAGGAGAACTAAGAGAGGTATTGTTCTAAATGTATACACTTCTCTCAGCTATTTAAGGCTTGACCACAGTGGAATATAACACAACTTACTTAGCAAATATGGCAAAATCAATTTATTTCATCAGAATGAATGTCATCTGGATTCTCAGAGGCAAAGTATATTCACACAAATCTTTCATGTCATCTTCCACTTTGAATATAAATGTACCTCTTATTTTTTCACCAAAGTTCATTTAAACTGGCTTATTCTTACTTTTATCGAAATACATTTTCACATGTAGTACTTTTGAGTACTTGTACTTGAGTGATATTTCTTTTAAGTTAAGGTACTTTTACATGGATATTAAATTCAGTTATGATACAGGAAGTAAATGTGAATAGGCTGTGTTAACCTGTTAAAGCCCTGGAAGGTCTTTAGCTTACTCTTAAATAAAGAGGGTAAGGTAATATGGCACTACGAGTTGTTTAAGATATGATGGTGCAACCGCCTACACTTGAGAACCGAGCAAGTCTCCTTGGGAAACAAAAAAATCCCAGACACCCTGTCACCTGTGGTGTCCCTCAAGGATCAGTCCTCGGCCCATCCATGTTCACCTGCTACATGCTTCCTCTTGGCTGTGTCATCAGCCACCATGGCCACATTTTCATTCCACTGCTATGCTATGATGACATTCAGCTTGACCTGAAAGCTAATCCAACCCCCTCTGCACCCCTGCCATCATCAACACTAACCACTTGCCTGGAGGAGATAGAGGCATGAATGAAGCACAACTTCTTCCAACTGAACAGCTCCAAAACAGAGGTAATTCTACTCTGCACCCCACACTAGATCCGGTCATCCTCCATGAGCAGCATCACCTTTTCTGCCCAAGACTTTCTTCTCTCTCTAACCGTCACTAATCTCTGCACCAAAATGGACCCTCACCTGACTTTTTAGGCCCACATTAAACATCTGTGCGATGCTGATTTTACCACCTCAGGAACATTGCCAAACTCTGTCCCACACTTTCCCTTTCAAACGCTGAAAAACTTGTTCATGCCCTTGTCTCCTCTAGGCTGGACTACACTTCAGTACACTTCTCATTGGGATCCCTAGCAGGAGCATCCAGAAGCTCTGCTACATTTAAAACAGTACCGAACATGAACACACACCCATCCTTCAGACACGACACTGTCCCCTTATCTCCTTCAGGGTTCAATACAAGGTCACCCTTATGAACTACCATGGAACTGCCCCTCCTACCTCAAAATACTCCTCATCCCACAATCCTTCACAGGAAACCTTTGCTCTGGAAACACAAACTTCCTCCTCCTCCCAGGGCTAAACTCAACAACATGGGAGACCGGGTCTTCTGCTCCACAGCTCCCAGTCACTGGAATGCTCTCCCTGACCACCTGAGGGCACCACAGAGTGTGGATGCTTTAAAAAAGCCCTTAAAACCCTCCTTTTTAACAAAGCTAATGCTAGTGTTTAAGTTTCATTAGCTCCCGTCCTTGTTTTTATCCCATGTTTTCATTGTTGTTGTTTTTATCTCACTCTTGAAAATGTTGCACTTGGAGATTTTGTTTAAAATGTAAAGTGTGTTACAAATAAAATGTATTATTATTATTATTATTATTATTATTATTATTATTATTATTATTGTGAAGCATTACCAAAATGTTTTAAGAGGGAGTGGCAGGATCTGAAATGGCATGTAGATTAGATGACATTATACTTCACTGATCCCACAACAGGGAAATTCACTTACAGCAGAAACAAAAGGTGTGAATATAAATCACAGTGGCAAAAAAAGAGTAGTAGTTTGAATGAAAAATGAAAAATATAAATACAGACCAATATTATATAAAAGCTATGGTGAGTAGTGCAAAGGTACGGTGGTGGTGATCTAAACAGAAACTACAACAGGATCAGGTGGTGCAGGTTTTGTAGAGTCTGACAGACCTGTGGAACCTCTCCTTCTTACACCATGGGTGTAACAGTCTGCTGCTGAAGGAGCTACTCCCTACAGTGTCATGTAGGGGTGATAGGTGGTGTCCATGATGGATGTCAGCTTCACTAGCATCCTACTCTCACCCACTTCCTCTATGGAGTCCAGGGGACAGTCCAGGACAGAGCTCACTCTCCTGATCACTTTATTTAGTCTCTTTCTGTCCCTGTCCGTACTGCCCCTCTCCAGCAGACCACAGCGTAGAAGATGGCTGAAGCCACCACAGAGTCAAAAAAAGTCCTGAGGAGGGCCCTGCACACTCAGGACCTCAGTCTCCTCAGCAGGTGGAGGGGACTCTGGCCCTTCCTGTAGAGCCCACAGTTGTGGTCAGTCCAGTCCACTTTATTGTCGAGGGGAACACCCAGAGATATGTAGTTCTCCACCACCTCAAAGTCTAAACCATGGATGTTCACCAGTGTTGGAACCTGGTCTCACAGGAATCCGTGAAATAGCCACGGATTCACTTAACTCAAAATCGGTAGAATAGCCACGGAATAACTCAAATTTCCGTGAAACTGACACGGATTTCGCTACAATGCAAGTTAATGACAGTCATATCCCGTGGCTATTCCATGGATATTTTTTCCTATTGGTTTGTGTCCAAGTCACGTGACTTTCAAGGTCCCGGCGGTCAGAACAAAAAACATGGCGGACAGTTCTCTCATTTTTAGTAAAAAAAAATCAATATTTTGACTTAGTTTCTGCATAAAAATGGATTTTGATCACATTTCTAGCAAGAAATATATGTTTTATTTTCTAAATATTCACTCAGTGAATGTACATAATCACTTTGTATGTTGGAATAGCCATGGGATATGACATTATGTCATTAACTTGCACTGTAGCGAAATCTGTGTCAGTTTCACGGAAATTTGAGTGATTCCGTGGCTATTCCACGGATTTTGAGTTAAACAAATCCGTGGCTATTTCACGGATTCCTGTAAGACCACCATGTTGAGTGTGAAGTGGGATGTTTTCCTCCTGATGTTACTGATCATCTCCTTTGTATTGCTGGTGTTTAGCTGAAGCTGGTTGAGCTCACACCAGCTGACAAAGTCCCTGATGACTGTCCTGTATTCCAGTTCATTCCCCTCAGAAACATATCTAACAATGGTTGTATCGTCTGATAATTTCTGGATGTTGCAGGCTTTGGTGTTGTGAGTGAAGTCTGAGGTATAAAGGGTGAAAAGAAAGGGAGAGAGCACTGTACCCTGAGGGACACCTGTGCTGCAGAGCACCACATCAGACACACAGTGATGGAGCCTCACATACTGTGGTCTGTTGGTGAGATAGTCTGTAGTCCATACAGCTAGGTGCTGGTCCACTCCCACACTCTCCACTTGACAGGAGTCGTGACATTTTTTCTTTTTAAGTTAATTTGGTGAACTTCTTGCTTATATAAACATCCAGCAATTACAGAGCAGCGCTTTCATTGATTTATTGTTGTGTCTGTGTCTACCTAATGAATGTAAGAACAATATTTACTTTCTCTTAGTTCTGTTTCAGTCCACCAACTTCTAAGGGAAATGTATTTCTTATTTAGTAAAAGGCTCCCCTGCATTCTCTAGTTGGAGCAATAATGCTGCAAGTGAATCCTTTTACACTCAACATATTTTCATTGTTAATATAAAAATATTGATGAGCACAGCTTTAAGCAGCCATTGACAGTACATCCTTAATGCCTCTGTACTGATCTATCTAATATCGAAGCTTGGATCACATTAGTCCATTTAGTCCTCTTGGTGCTTCAAACAGCAGATAAACCCCCAAAATATTAAATAAAACCAGAGGAAATCTCTTTACATTTTGGTGAGTCAAGTTGTGTATTACCTTTACTGTCCTTGTGAAGATAGATACTTCATTTATCCCAAAGTAACTGTGCTTCTCCATTTGTGTGCCATCTTAAAACAGAACAGATATCAGCTCGAGCACTCCTATCAAAGAGCTGATAAATAATGGAAAGAGTAAGAATGGCCTTTGGGGGAATTTAGGTGGGTCTATAGCTAACAGACCCAGTTTAAATGCAAATATGTCTGAGTGATTGAAAGTGCAGGTGTGTGTGCGTGTATGTGTGTGTGTGTGTGAGAGAGAGAGAGAGAGAGAGAGAGAGAGAGGGAGGGAGAGAGAGAGGGAGTGAGAGAGGAGAAAGACAGGATTCATGGGATGATTTGTAGAATCTGTCTGTTCAATATATTACACAAAAGGACGCTAAACCTCTTGGATTTCTCACCACTTCATATACGTGAAAAAAAAATTCACACAGCTTGTTTCCCTCTTTACAATTAGCATACTGTTGCATTTAATTGTTGTGTCTGTGGGAGGCCCATTGTGGCAGCGTCAGGGGGGTAACAGCACAGCGTGGGTCGCTGCTAGAGATGTTGTCTGACTGTATCAGGGTAATCCACATGGCGAGATCTGTGGTGCTGCATCATTATCTGAGTTTCCCCAAGGCTTATCTCTGGGAACATAAAAATTCACGAGTGATGACTATCATATTAAACATGATTCCTATAAAATGTCATCACTTTTTACTTAGGGTTACGATGCCACAAACATCAGTGACTTAGACCTTTGTTGTGTCTGGCTGACTTCTTTCCTGACAATTTGGCAGAAAAAGTGGATGTTTAATGTGAAAGATGGTGATAGCAGCCAGTCTGCTGTTAGAGCGCCCTGTCAGAGATAAAGACATTTTGTCCCCAAAGCGCTGCAGCTGAGCCCACAACGGCTGTCTGTAGGCCTCAGGACAAGTTTATTTTTAAACCCTTCAGTTGCTGATAGTGTGCAGCAACTGACACCACGCTAGTGTCACCCTCACTCGTCTCCTAATTTACCCTCTCATATCTTCAGAAAATATTTATTGCTCTAAATAGCATTCACATGACACTTTTTCTAATACATAATTGGTTATTTTTTAGGCCACAGAATATTTGTTGGATATTGTTGTTATCTGAATATAAAACAATAAACAATCATCAGTCTTTTTCTACATGTTTTTTGTAAGGGGATATGATATAATATATGTATTGTTACGATCAATGCTGCATTGCCGGCTAGCTAGCTGAATAATTAGACACAGTGAGTGAAATTTTACCAGAGAACCATGCTTATTAAAGGGATAAGAAAAACTTCTGCTTAATCAAAGAGCTATAGTAAATATACAAAAAAGAAAATAAGACAGGTCTCCTAAAATGAACAATTAATTGGTCTCCTTACTAGTAAAATAAACATTTTACTAAATCTAAAAATCCTAACTTTTAAGTAAGTAAGTAAGAAGAGTTGTCCCACACCAGGTGCATTTCATGCTGTAGTTGCACCACCTGATATGTTGCTTTCTGGAGTATTTTATGCATCACTGAGGGTTTAGGCACTAAACCTGCAGTGCCAGACTAGGCAGGTGCATTGTACATTGTTGTGCAATAAAGCTCAGCCAAACCACTTTACATGCAATATTGTGCATCCTTAGGCCTTGAACAATACATCCTGCTACATAGTTGTCTCTTCTAGCAATGATAGAGGCTGTTTGCAGACAGTTGTAATATATACTGCCACAATTTAAGTAAGACCATTATATAGGAATTTAAACTATTTCTCAGCCCATTGTGTGTTCCAAATAAGCCTACTTCAAGATTTATTGATGAATAAATATATTATATTATTATGTTTTAAATGAAACAATACAAACTTGATATATTTAACTCGAGTGGAGTCGAGGAGTGGCCAGTCTATTTGCTGTGTTGTCAACAAATAAAAATCTAAACTTACACCATGTCTTCATTGTAATGTAGCCATACACACCAGACAGAGCTTTTTTAACTTTGTAAAATTGTAAAACTGATACAATAAATATGTATGTATAATATTGATGTAGATATTTTCTTTAAATTATATAATCTTTAATTAATGAGCAAACCGAGAAGCATGCTGGTTAACCAAAATGCCCAAATGAGCTTTAAAGCAAGAGAGTTCATCTGGCTTCTGTTAGACAGTAGTAGCTCAGTGTTTCCCAAATTGTGTGCAGCGGCACACTGGACACACTAGCTCTACACAATAAGCTAACTGTTAGCTAACATTAATTCAGAAGCTTGGCAGAAAAACGTTAAATAGTCAAATGGAAGGTGGGACAGTATTCACTAAAAAAGCTTCCATTTAGCAAAACAAATCATGGCTCAGTGTTGCTCTGCATGTGCGATATCTGGTAGGTTTAGATTCCGTTGTATATCACCAAAGCAAAACTATAACAAATCTTTTATGAGCCCAATATGAGCTCATCTTAATTTCACAGTAAGCACTCTCACACATTGAGATGCTGAAGCTTTGAGGTTGTACTATGGCTGTAAGATAGTTTGGTTTTGCAATAGACACACTGTACAGTGTGTACAGTGTGTTTTTGCGTTTTGTTTCAGTCCATTCACAATATTGTCCATGTATTCCAGTGCAGAAGCATGTGTCTAGTCCTTCTGGCACCTTAATGGATATTAATCCCTAAAGGTCAACATGGTCAGTATGATCACAGAGAATGAGCTTGAAATGGTCCACTGTGTTGACAACAGCAAAACAAACAGTGAGTGACACAGTAGTTCTTCTCTGGATGATTGAGGGTCCG
Organism: Centropristis striata; assembly: GCF_030273125.1. NCBI lineage: Eukaryota > Metazoa > Chordata > Actinopteri > Perciformes > Serranidae > Centropristis > Centropristis striata. Next base: position 25,295,887 of record NC_081526.1, on the reverse strand, counting down.
ACAGTGGTAAGTAACAACACATGCTTACCCTCAGGGGTCAGCTGTAAGAGTACAACACCAAGGCCTGTGTTGCTCACATTTGTGTCAAGGATAAATGGCAGCTCTGGGTTGGGTGCTGTGATCATTGGCTCCTTGCATTAGGTCTGTTTAATCTTGTGGAAGGCTGTATTGTGATCTGTTCTTTAAGATAATATCCCGGGGCATTAACACAACATGGGCTTCGCCACAGTAGGGAATCAAGCGGCAAAGCATCTGTAGTTGGATGCCAATCCTAAAAAGGATCTCAGCTGGTGGACCTCACTGGGGGTAGGCCAATCCCAGACAGCTGCTACCTCATCTTATCTGGATTCACAATCCCAAGAACAGGAGACCTCCTGCTGCTGAAAGCTGCACTTTCTAGGATGAAGCTACAAGCCCACACACTGGATCTACTATAGTACCCTTCTTGGGCTCAGTCAAAACTGTCACTATGGACAAAGATCATTAGGATAGACAAGGCAGCACTCAGAAGCAGGCGAACAACTTTCCATCTGCTGCTCAAACACTGCTGGTGGTGTTGCCCAAATGGCACTGTGGTGAACTGCCACATGCCACATCCTGTGGTAAAGACCGTCTTGGCTTTGTTCTATGGGGCCATGGTCACCTACTAATATCCACTCTGGAGGTCAAATATGGAAAGCCAACCAAGTAGCTGATAGACTCATCCATCTACTGCAGTGGAGATGGTGGATAGGAGTCCTTCACGCTTTGTCAGGGATCAGAAGTCAACACAAACTTAAATTTTTAGGAGCCATGATGACTCATTCTGTGAATTTACAAAGTTGGAAACTTTCCATGGGAATTAACAGGAAATTATAGGAATAAACAGGGAATTTACAAAATTGAAAGTTGGCCCTTAGGAACCTTAATATAGTTGGGGAAAATACGTTTTAGCATAATGTTGACTAACAAAACAGATTTCCAACGCCCACAGCATCCTGGTGGGAATCAAACCCAGGACCTTCTAGCTGTGAGGCAAGAGCACTACCAACTGCGCCACCATGCCCCCTATATTTATAGCTTGCTGTGTTACTCTAATGGGAGGAGGGTGGATATCAGCTCTGGAGGCGCTGGATCGAGCAGCTAGTTATTTCATCCACACACTCTTTTTACAAGCTCAGTGCCAGAACAGTGACAACTTTGTTCGACTCATGTTGTGTATAACCTTGTGTATACAAGTTTAATGAACAATTACAAACACCCGCACTAGGGAGAACAAAGTATGTAAAAAGGGAAAAAATAACAAAATATGTTAAATAAATATCTTGTAAAGCTTTGTAGCGACCTCTGCCAGCGTACAGTAATTTAGATTATTACACTCTCCTCTTCCCCGCTCAACATGTGAAATCTAACAGACCGCACAACACTTCTATCTGCTGGGGGGGAAACCTCCGGTCTAAACAATGAAACATAAACCTCATAAATGATCCTCTTACTCCATTAGCCTGATCTGCTCATTTAAATGACCAGGTCACCCAGGACAAGTCTGTGTGTTATGTCATAGAGGATGTGAAGATATCTTTTGCTTTTTTGCTTTATTGTAAATTTGAAACTTGCTTTTATGTCTTGTAAAGGGCCTCGTCCCTTTGGCCGTATTGCACCCTTCGGTGTCGTAAACTCTCGAGTCGAGCCATCTGAATTGGGTATATATTAGGATGTGGTATTTAAATGATGCTTGTTTCGAGCCGCCACATTCATCAACAGCTGATCATTTTCACAATTTTGATTGGAGAGATATGATCGTTTAATAAATCACGCGTGAACCCTGTCGTAAGACGAAATATACGCTCAGATCTGTGCTCGTTTCTTCACTCGTTTGATAAATGAGGGCCAGTGAATCCACAAAGGTCTCAGCTTTCCAGTGATACCCAGTTAATGTGATTTGAAGCCTGATATCATGTATCAAGATATCATATCTTCAGTATATCCCTAAAATTGAGCTTGTTACAGCCTCTGAAAGAAAAAAAAACGCCAAAAATTCAGACAGCCTGGTGGTGGGCCGTTGGAACGCCAACTGTTAAATAACCAGATTTCCCCCACTCCCTGAAATTGGCAGTCCAATCAGGCTCCTGAGACAGACTACTAACTACTAACTAGTCTGGGTCAACCCTAGTGCAGAACCTTCACATATTGGGCACAAGCCTGTAAACTCTGTTACCAGTAAATTATGCACTTCATGATTCAAACACTCACTGTAATTTGCAAGTTATTATCTATATCATACAAATATAACCATTATTGTATTTTCTGTCACATCCACTCACATCTCATGCATATAAAGAAACCCGGTACATAAATTATACCATGTTTATTCCAGCACAATTTCATGGTGCTGTAGTGTTTTACATATACTGTATATAGACTTTTTCTTAATAGTGGCAGCTGCACCTAATATACCTCTGCACAGTTCGCTGTCACATCATAAGCAGCCAAATGCTGCACAGATTTCTGTTTACTTCATGCACTTAAAAAAAAAAGTAACTTGCATGTTGTATACACTTTTTAAGGCATATGCAAGTATCCAAGTACCAATAGACTCTTGTATTCTTTACAGCAGGTTGTTTTCTGATCATAGAAAGGCTCCAATGTCAGCTCCAGAAAAGGTGTTTGAAATTTTGCCTGGACCCCAAGAAAGATTAAACCCTCATGTTGATGATCAGATCACACATCTTGCAGCTCACCACCTCTCATTGTGGGGTAGCCAGATTGAAATTCTGATTTAGCCAGCATATAAAGAGCCTTTCCATTCTGTGCTCTGTATACAGTAGCTTCTCTTTTACTCACTTCACTTCCTCGGTAACCTCCCAATGGTTGTCACATATGTAAACTGAGGAAGACATTCTGGCTGAGTTATGTCTCCATTTCTCGCTTTCTTCGGGTTGATTTAAACCCCAGGTCTGTGAATCAGCCATAATGCATGGCCACTGTTTCTCAGATGTGTCACATCTCTATTCATGGGACCAATTCTTAATGGGACAGCAGAGGAGACCTGAGAATCTATCACGGAATATGGCTACCCCGAGGGGAAGAGATTGGAGTGGACCGCGGACAGTGTGCTGCTCATATCAGGAGTTTGCCATTATTCTCAAGAAATGGGTGGTTTCTGGCGAGCCATTGCCACACGCTGACGCCAGCCTATCACTATGCTAAATGGCTCCTATATGGTGCTGTCACTCCCTGCCACTGATTAATTTTAATGTCACCACACAGCCTCACAGACGTACCTCTGCCATCCACTCAATATTTAAGCAGAAAGCTGAATAGTGGTGATGTATTCTCATGGACTGGTGAAAGTCAATACTATTTGCATCTTTTAAGCTATTCACTACTCATCATCATTAAGGTACATGTTATTAGTAATGACATTATTTTTGCTGTTGCACCTGACTTTGGATGGAAGGCATTATCAGCCCTCTGAATGTGTTGTGTGTTCCAACCAGGAGGAATCTGAGCTTTATCTGTATTAAGAAGACTGAGTGACATTTTAGAATGTAGGCTGATTAAAATGTCTGCTGTGAAATGTATTTTATTTTATTTTTTAAATTAATTTCTGTTTGTGGTAGGAACAATGAGATAACACCAAGAAGTGTGACAAATGAGTGCAGTATGTTTGTGGCTCAGTCTTTATAGACATGTCTATCATTCCTATTGGTTCTGTTTACAGTTGATTTGGTATAACTAAAGTCAACTGGATGGAGGCAACCTGTTTCTGTACTTGTACACAGATGTACATTTTTTTTTTTAATTCAAATTAATTTAAGTAATTTTGATTTATATAGCCCAAAATCAAAAATTTGCTCTACAGGGAAAACTCAAAAACTCTAATATGAACCCTGAACTAAAAAAATGGAAGAAACCTCAGGTTGAGAAACAGAGGAGGGAACAGAAAAGAGTGACATTGTAAAATTACAGTAGATGGAACCTGAGAGGGAGGGAGAGATGGATACAGAGAGGGAAGAAGGGTTAAGAGGAGGAGAGAGAGACAGAGATGCTTTGCAACAATGAAGTGCTAAGCAGAATGATGAAACACTATAATGAAGTATGTGACAAGTGAAAGACAATATATCAAATAAACTTGATGTCATGTTGCTTGTTCAACATGGGATATATAAAATGACTATATCGCAATTTTTTTTAGCTGCTTGCATTATGTTACACACTTCATTGCCCATCAGGACCACTATAATCTAGTCGTAATCCCCATAGGCCCAATAGTAAACCCAGAAATGTAGAGTACCCCAAAGTTTTATTGCAGAAATGTCTTCTATAGACCTAGTGGATGGAATTCAACTTGGTTGCTAAAGGTTGCACTTTGGGCAATTTGCATAATTAGCATAATAAGCCATTAAAGACAAGACACCACAGGTGAATAGGGTAAAAAATTAAATAATAGATATCACCATGAAACTTTCTCAGTTGATTACTTGTGTTATGATGAGAAAAAAATGTATTGCATGTTTTTTGTATTTTAATGTTTACATATGCAAATGAGGCCATATCTCATTAATTATGCTAGAATTTGCATACACACAAAATCCGAATACTGTAGGTGCATTCCCTATAGTAGGACAGTAGTAATGATAAAACATTCCATTTTTATAGCGCTTTTCAAGACACTCAAAGATGCTTAACAGGGAATAAATAAATAAAATGAAAAGCAAAGGAGGTTGGTGTCAGAAGACTGGAGAGAACGGAAAGGAGTGTGCCGGTGGAGAAGCTCAGACAGGTAGGGGGGAGCCTGGTTATGGAGGGCTTTGTAGGTAATAGTGAGAACTTTGAAGTGGATTTGCTGGGGGATTTGGGAGCCAGTGGAGGTTATGGAGGACAGGAGTGATGTGGTCACGGGTGCAAAAGTGGTTAAGAAGACGAGCAGCAGACTTTTGGATAAACTGTAGTTTCTTTGGTCTATTGCAGTAGTTGAGTTTGGTTATGATGAAGGCATGGGTGAGGGTCACAGCAGCTGAATGGGTGAGAGATGGACGGAGGCAGGCAATGTTCCTGAGGTATTTTGGTGATGTTTTTGATGTGCTGGTTGAAGGAGATGGTTTGGTCGAAGGTGACACCAAGGTTACAGACGTGAGGAGAAGGGAGGTTTCTGGTCGCTTCTGACCTCAGCCACGAAAGTGAGACCCGCTAACTGCTCAGCCACGAGAGAAAATATGAGAAAAAAGCGCAGTTAACTGCAAGAAGAGAAAGACAAAAGTCAGGACACTTATCTACTGGAAGTCTGGGGCCGAGTGACTGCACAACCGAGAAGAGTTATGTCGGTAAGACAAGTTGTTTATTGGATTTTTTAAAAAGTGCTCGTTAACACTTACCGTCATTGTCCATGCTAATGCTAGCTCTGTGTCTCACAGGCTAACCACTTCCTTCCACCTGGAGAGCCCCTGCTAGCTTTGACAATGGTGTGCTCGACTTTTGACACAGAGCAACGGAGAGAAACTTGTCTCTTTAGCTGCTCTGTTGCTATTTTTCTGTTGTTTCTCAGTGTGCTAAAGAAGGCAATGGTGATATAAAAGTAAACTGATGCGTAACGGTGCAATGTTTGTACATGTGTATGTTTAATGTATGTATACATTAAAAGGGAAATCTGTTTTTTTTTTCCTATTGCAATTTTAAAAAGTAATTTGGTATTTTATGAGAGCACGATTATAATTTATTTTGTAAATGCAAATTATTGAAGGAATTTATTTCATTTCAGCTGTGAGTTTAAAGTAACCTGGAGGGTAATTTTTGGTGCAGTTTCTCTCACACTAGGCCTACAGTGTGAGAGTAATTAAGCATACTTCTTTGATACCTCTGAATCAAACTCATGTGTACTGTTACTTTAATTTCTACGTTAACCTGGTTTGATATGCTACTGATATATATTTTGAATGAAAATGGTTACTTACCATAAGTATTATGAAATACTGTTCACATGAACAGTTTAACATGTGAGATCTTGAATGTTTAGTGCTCATATTTGATATTTAAACATTGATTTCACTGGATCACCTGCTTAGGGACTGTTTTGTATTTGTACCTGTTCATCTGCACTAACTCTCCTGTCATTCCAGATCTTGCCACTCTTGTCTGCCCTGCAATCACCTCATTCCCCTCACCTGTGCTTCCCCGCCCACTTCCACCTGGCCCTCATTATCCTCATCAGCCTCCCATTCAAATTCTACCCATTCTCATTCACCCTCTGTCAGATCGTCATACTACATGCCCTGCTCTTGTCTTGCCAGTTTTTGCTCTGCCTGTATCTTGCCTATTACTACTACTATAGGATTTTCTGTGGCCTCTCTCTCCCAGTTTAGTTTGCTTCTTTTGTTTGCTGCCTGAGTATTTTTGCTGCTTTAAATAAACTTTGTTTTGGACACTCAGTGTAACTGTCTCTGAAACAGTTTATGTGTTTGTAGTGTTTATAGACATTCATGGTCATTCAGGTTCCTGGTTATAAAAGGGTGATTTAAACTACAATAATTAATGTCATAAAATGTTTGGTTAAATGTATTTCTTTTTGAGGGCTTTTAATGTGAAATGTAAGAGTCTGATTTAGGGCATTGTGGGAAATGTGAGGTCGAAATGTGAGGCCGGGTCAGTTTGTTGTGGTTCAGTTGCATTATGGGTCAGAGCAGCAGAAAAGGCTGTAGAGGAGAGCAAGCAACGGCAGAACAATAATTCTACATGTGGTCCAAGTGGCGGACACGGTAACTTTCTGTTTATATGTTACAATGATAATTAACAGTGATTGGGAGTTGCATGTGTTTTCAAGTGTGTATGTCTTTATTCATTGTAGTTTTCACGGTGTCAGCTGAAGTACAGAGAGAGAGAGAAAATAAAGCTTCGAGACATCTGTAAGAATCGTGGCCATTCATGTCGTGGGACCGGTGTAGTTACAGTGAAAACGTGCCACCGGAGAAAGAAAGGTGCGCGGCCGTGAATGAGAAAAGAAGAAGCACGATCGCTGGGCAGCTTGTGGTCGGAGAGAACGCGGGATACGGCTTGCCAATTCATGGAAGAAGAAGAAGCAAGAGCGCTGGGCAGCGGGTGATCGGACAAAACGCGGGAAAAGGCTTGCCAATTCATGGAAGGAGAGTGGCTGTTCCTGACACCGGCACGTTCGAGAATCGCAGTTCCATTCACAGAGGGCGCCGTCTGACAGCGTAGACTACAGCTCTGCAAATATCCCGTCCATGGGTTACAAAGTGGACTGACTGTTTCATCCCAGCACCGGCAGAAGAGCGAATCGGCAGATAGCATCAGGTTTGATGGTGTAATTTCCATAAAATTTGGAACATTTGCTAATCTTGTGAGAATAATACATGTTGAAAATACTGGTTAATTAATAAGAAAGTGACTGATTTATCACTGAAGCCTGATTACAAACCACTGTTGTTATTGTTTATTTTGTTAATGAATGTTGTAATAGTATTTTTGATCCAAGTGTTTGAATGCTTAATCAAAGGAGTGCATTAAGAGGATTTCTTGGTTAAACACTTACAAAATATAGTAACTAAGATCGCAGTTAGCAGGTTTCAAAGCTATGTGCATTTTTTGCCATTAATCGGTGATAGTGTCCTTTCTAAAACATGTACAATGTCAGTTCAGGGAGAAAAATCACAGGCTGATGAATGTAGTGTACAAATTGAGTCACTTCAAGAAGAGCTGACTGAGTTAAGTGAACAACTAAAATCACAAAGTGACAAAGTTGAAAGGGAAAGGTTAGAGACACTCATTGGTGACATTCATGCAAAAATAGAAATTCTGAAAATAACAATGGAACCTACCTCTTTAACTTCATCAACAAGGAAATCTTCTCGGGAGAGAAAGTTTACTCCAAAAATGCAAGAGCTGAAGCAACAAGAGGCTTCACAGAAAGAGAGTAAATTCATCATGCTCTATGAAAGCTGGAAAGAACAAGTTAGAGCTTCTCGTACCAAACTTAAAGACGAGTGCACTGATGAAGACTTGGGTGACATGATGGATACTGTTGAAGGAATGGAGACAAAAGTGAGAGATATGTATGAAAATATCCGATGTCAATTAGCACCTTCTACTGAGGTTAGAAGAAAAATGGACTCTTGTGCAGCAGTAACAAGGGATTTGATGGAGTTAATGAAAGTGCGCATGAGTGAAGTGGGGCAAGAGGAGTTTGATGTTAAGGCTGAAGAGGCAAGACTTCGTATGGTGCTTGACAGAGAGTATGCCCAGTCAATATTTGGTACTTCAGTCTCAAAATTCACCGTTCGTAGCCATCAGTCAAGCTGTGCATCAGAACAGCAAAGTATGACAGCAAAAAGAGCAGAATATGCTGCACAGTTAGCTGCAAAACAGGCTGAAATGAAGAGGGAAGAAGCAATTGCTACACAAAGGCAAGAACTCAGAAGGCTAGAAAATCAGAGAGATCTTGAAGTAATAGCTGCCAGGCTTAAGGCATACTCTGAAACTGAAAGTGAGGCTGATGACCAAAACAGCACGGCAGGCAGTAAGTTGGCCAGTCATACTCCTGTACCTAAAAAAGAAAATAAAGGGGAACAAACGTGTAACAATAACACTGAACAGTCAAAGAATGCTAACAATGAAGCATCGTTAGTGCAAGCCCTACATGACACAATGGTTCTTACCAGACTTCCTGCACCAGAGCCCTCAGTCTTTTCAGGAGACCCACTCAAGTTTTTAGAATGGAGCACAAGCTTCAAAGCATTGATAGAACGTCGCTGCATGAATCCAGCAGACAGATTGTTTTACCTCCAAAAATACATTAGTGGTGAGGCACGGTCTGTACTGGAAGGAAGCTTCTATAGAAAGGATGATGAAGCTTATGACCAAGCATGGGAGGTATTGAATGCACGATATGGTAACTTCTTTGTAATCCAGCGTGCATATAGAGAAAAACTAAACAACTGGCCGAAGATTGGCTCAAGGGAGTCAGTTAAACTGAGACAATTTAGTGATTTTCTGACAGCCTGCAGCAATGCCATGCCACACATTAAAGGGCTTCAGGTGTTAAATGACTGTGAAGAGAATCAAAAGATGCTCCAAAAACTCCCTGATTGGGTAACTTCTCGCTGGAATCGCCATGTCACAAAGCAGTTGAGAGAAACAGAGGAATACCCTGAATTCAAGGAGTTTGCTGACTTCATAGCACGAGAAGCAGAATGTGCATGTAATCCAGTGACATCCTTTCATGCACTGAAACTTACTGAAGAAAAGCCATTAAGAGATGTGAAACGCCCAAAAGCAAATGTGTTTAACACAAATGTAAAAGTGTCAGATCAACCAAGTACAGTGATGAAAACATACAGTGCTGTGGAAAACAGCTCAAGGGATTCAAGTGGATACAAGAGAGTAACATCTACAAACCCAGCCCCGTGTATTTGCTGTGGAGAAAGCCACTCCATCCACAGGTGTCAGAGGTTTACCAATAAGCTTGTGGAGGACAAGAAAAGGTTCATATTTGACAATAACCTGTGCTTTGGTTGTCTTAGGAAAGGACACAATTCAAAGGACTGCAAGAATAGAGCTACTTGTAGCATTTGCAAGAAACATCATCCAACACCACTTCATGAAGACCGTCTCCCTGCTGCAAACCCATCTGCTCAGGCCATGCAAGCCGAAGAGAATACATCTTCCCTTTCTTGCTGCATAGACAGAGGCAATGGTGGGAGTACATCCATGATAGTGCCTGTGTGGATTTCCTCAATCACTACACCTGAGAAAGAGACATTAGTGTATGCTTTACTAGATACCCAGAGCAGCAACACCTTTGTAGACCAAGGGGTATGTGAGAGGATGAAGGCAGATATAGAGCCAGTTAAGTTAAAGCTTACCACTATGATGGGAAAAGATTCCATTGTTCAGAGTGAGAGAGTCAGTGGTCTCAGAGTCAGAGGGTTTACCTCACAAAGCTTTATTAACTTGCCAACTGCATACTCCAGAGACTTCATCCCACTGGAACGTTCCCACATTCCGACCCCTGAAACTGCAAAAAGGTGGAAACATCTGAATGAAATAGCAAGGGAAATACCAGATCTGATGGATTGTGAAGTCGGACTCTTAATAGGTTATGACTGCTCCAGAGCCTTGGCGCCACGACGTGTCATCACAGGGGGTGATGAAGAGCCTTATGCAGTCAAAACTGACTTGGGTTGGAGCATTGTTGGCAGTTCACCACAGGTTGCAAGGTCAACAGAAGTGACAGGTCTGTGTCATCGTGTGTCTGTCAAGGAACTTCCACCACTGACGCCAGCCACTGTCATTAAAGTCCTTGAATCTGACTTCAAAGACACACAATCTGGAGAAAAGAGCATATCGCAAGATGACATACAGTTCATGCAGTTACTGAGTGAAGGAGTACACCAGAATGCATATGGACACCTGGAGATGCCCCTTCCTTTTAAAACACGTCCAAAACTGCCAGAAAACAAGCAGCTGGCTCTAGTGAGACTGAAGCACCTGAAGAGAAAACTTGACAAAAATCCAAAATTTAAGGAGGATTATGTCAAATTTATGGAAAATGTCTTCAGAGATGGTGATGCAGAAAGAGCTGAACATCAACCCCAAACAGGACATGTATGGTATATTCCTCACCAAGGGGTATATCACCCTAGAAAACCAGAAAAGATTAGGGTTGTGTTTGACTGTTCGGCCAAATACAATGGCACAGCTCTTAATGATCACTTACTGGCTGGACCTGACCTTACAAACGGGCTGACAGGAGTGCTCTGCAGGTTTCGCAAACATCCAATAGCAGTGACCTGTGATGTAGAGAAAATGTTTCATAGGTTTCACGTTAGTCGAGAGGACAGGGATTACTTACGTTTCCTGTGGTTTGAAAATGGCAACACAAATTCAGAGCCAAAAGAGTATCGCATGAAAGTCCATCTTTTTGGAGCAGCATCCTCTCCTGGTTGCTCAAATTATGGGCTGAAGTATCTTGCAAGCCAGAATGAAAGAGAGTATCCTGCAGCTGCCAACTTTATCAGAAAAAACTTTTATGTTGACGATGGCCTCATCAGCGTGGAATCTGTGAAGACAGCTATTAAACTGGTGAGAGAAGCGCAAATTCTGTGTGCAAAGGCGAGATTGCACCTCCACAAGTTCATCTCTAACAACAGAGAAGTCTTGGAGTCGATTCCTGACAGTGAACGTGCTAGTGGAGCTCAGGATGTGGATCTCAATCATGATGAACTCCCAGTCCAAACTGTTTTGGGAGTAAAATGGAGTGTGAACAGTGACACTTTCTCCTTTAAGGTCACCATGGATGAGAAACCAGCAACACGACGGGGAATCCTCTCGACTGTCGCCTCTGTTTTCGACCCATTAGGCTTCTTGGCTCCCTTCCTCCTGCTGGGAAAGAAAATACTACAGGAAATGTGCCAAAAGAGTATTGGATGGGACGAACCACTGCCTGAAGAACTGAAGCCGAAATGGGAGAGCTGGTTGAAGGATTTGGAGAATCTACAAAACCTACAGATTCAAAGATGCTTTACTCCAGAAAACCTAGGGAAAGTTCAGAGAACTGAACTGCACCATTTTTCTGATGCAAGTAGCTATGGATACGGCCAGTGCTCATACATTCGAGTGGTAGGTGAACACAAGGTGCAGTGCTCCTTAGTCATAGGTAAGGCAAGAGTAGCACCCTTGAAAGTTGTAACCATACCAAGGCTGGAGTTAACAGCTGCAGTGGTCTCCGCAGCAGTCAGCAACATGTTGAAAGAGGAGATGGAGCTAAAAATTGACCAAGAATACTTTTGGACAGATTCACAGGTGGTCTTGGGCTACATTAACAATGAAGCCCGTAGATTTCATGTTTTTGTTGCAAATCGAGTCCAGAGGATAAGAGAAACAACCGACCCAGCACAGTGGCATCATGTCAACACTGATCAAAATCCGGCAGATCATGCCTCCAGAGGCCTTAAGGTGGCAGAGTTGATCAGTTCAAATTGGCTCACTGGACCCAAGTTCCTGTGGGAAAGAGAGATTGTCACACCAGAATCAACGCCACAACTCCTGCTGGGTGATCCGGAAATCAAAACGACACAAGTACTACAAACCAAGGTTGTAGAAGAGGACAACTTTTTGGAGAGGTTCAAGCGGTTTTCAAAATGGCTCACAGCAGTGAATGTTGTTGCTCGAATCCAGCAGTTGGCAAAAGCAACCAAAACAGCAGAACCTGTAAGTGTAGAAGACAGAAGACAGGCAAGCCTTGTGCTTGTGAAACTGGCACAAGATGACGCTTTCAAGGAGGAAATGCAAAAACTAACTGAAGGCAAACTTCCTCGTAGCCATCAGTTGTTCCAGCTCGATCCAGTATTGCAAGATGGTGTGCTCAGGGTGGGAGGGCGATTGAAAAAGGCTTCCTTACCACTTGACTTGAAACATCCAGTAATCCTACCAAGGGACGGGGTGGTCACACGCCTGATCCTAGATCACTGTCATGAAAAAACTCAGCATCAAGGCAGAGGACAAACGCTAAATGAGCTGAGAGCAAATGGTTACTGGATTGTTGGTGGCAGCAAAGTTGTGGCAAACCACATCAAACAATGTGTTACGTGCAGGAGAGCTCGCAGGCCAACAGAAACGCAAAAGATGGCAGATCTACCTGTTGACCGTGTTGAACCCTCCCCTCCATTCTCCTACTGTGGAATGGACTGTTTTGGACCTTTTAACACTAAGCAAGGTCGTAAAGAGAGTAAAAGGTACGGTCTCATACTCACCTGTCTGTCCTCAAGGGCAATTCACATTGAGCTATTGGAAGATCTAACAACTGATGCCTTCATAAATGCCTTGAGGTGTTTTGTGGCTATCCGTGGACCTGTGAGACAAATCAGATCAGACCAAGGGACAAACTTTGTTGGGGCGAAAAATGAACTGGCAAAAGCTTTAAAAGAATTGGACAAAGATCGATTGACTGCTTACCTGGCTGAAAAACAATGTGACTTTATAATGAATGTGCCTGATGCCAGTCACATGGGAGGTGTTTGGGAGCGGCAGATCAGGACAGTTAGGAGCGTCCTAAGCTGTGTCCTCTCACGGAGTGCAGGAAGATTAGATGATGCTTCCTTGAGAACATTTCTCTATGAAGCCATGTCAATCATAAATAGTCGTCCACTTACTGTTGACAGCATCAATGACCCCACAAGTTTAGAGCCACTTACCCCAAACCATCTACTGACCATGAAAACCTCTGTCCCGCTGCCTCCACCAGGAAAATTTGTGGCAGAAGACCTGTATGCCAGAAAGAGGTGGCGCAGAGTCCAGTATCTCATGGAGCAATTCTGGAGTAGGTGGAGGAAAGAATATCTGACAAACATCACATTAAGACAGCGCTGGCACTCTGCAAGGCGAAATGTGAAAATTGGAGATATTGTCATTGTAAAGGAGGAGGAGATTCCTCGCAATGTGTGGAAACTTGGAAAAGTACTAAATGTTTGTGAAGATGAAGATGGATTAGTGAGAAAAGTGACTTTACAGATAGGAAATCGAAGGCTCAATAAGGATGGTCAACGAGTTAATGCCACATCCATTCTTGAACGTCCTATTCATAAAGTAGTTGTACTTGTAGAGAACAACTGAAATGATTTTGGTGCAAATAACACCTACCTGATCAGAAAGTTCAAAGTATCAGATTTAATCTGAGAGTTACAGATAACCACTAATTGGTTCTGAAAATTACTAGATTTATTCAAACATAAAGATCATCATAAATTATAGTAATTTGGTGGCAGTGTAACTGTCTCTGAAACAGTTTATGTGTTTGTAGTGTTTATAGACATTCATGGTCATTCAGGTTCCTGGTTATAAAAGGGTGATTTAAACTACAATAATTAATGTCATAAAATGTTTGGTTAAATGTATTTCTTTTTGAGGGCTTTTAATGTGAAATGTAAGAGTCTGATTTAGGGCATTGTGGGAAATGTGAGGTCGAAATGTGAGGCCGGGTCAGTTTGTTGTGGTTCAGTTGCATTATGGGTCAGAGCAGCAGAAAAGGCTGTAGAGGAGAGCAAGCAACGGCAGAACAATAATTCTACATGTGGTCCAAGTGGCGGACACGGTAACTTTCTGTTTATATGTTACAATGATAATTAACAGTGATTGGGAGTTGCATGTGTTTTCAAGTGTGTATGTCTTTATTCATTGTAGTTTTCACGGTGTCAGCTGAAGTACAGAGAGAGAGAGAAAATAAAGCTTCGAGACATCTGTAAGAATCGTGGCCATTCATTTCGTGGGACCGGTGTAGTTACACTCAGATTCGTGCTTTTGCGTTCCGTTCTTTCTGTGTCCTGATATTACCATCTGACCAAAATGGACCCAGCCGATTGAGATCCAGTGCAGCAAGAGCTGTCTGCTCAAGCCGGTGCTAACCAGTGTTAAGAGGCTCAACTCAACTTGGTTGCTGGGAGTCTTCAGGAGTTTGGCGCTCGTCAGGACTGGGTTTTGGACTCGGTCCCTTGGAGATTGGGGAACTGCAGAGTGGGAGAGACAGTCTGTCTGCTCCTCAACTGAGCTTTTCTCTGTCGAACTGAGAAAGATTTTTGATCACGCCACCCCAGGAAGAGAAGTGGCTAGAGGGCTGCTCAACCTGGTTCAGGCGAAAAGGAGTGTGGCGGACTTTTCCATTGAATTTCGCACAATAGCCACAAAAAGTAAGTGGAACTCTGCTTCTCTCTTCGATGGATTTTATCGTGGCCTCTCCAAGGAGATTAAAGATGAACTGGCAGCTCGAGACCCTCTAATACACCAATTGCTTGAAATGATGTGTCCAGCACCGTTTAAAAAACAGCTGTAAACAATCAAACATTTTTCGGGATGAAGACACTACACATGCAGGGTACCAATCACATGCTAATGTTACAATAATATGCAAGCAATGTTAATGACAAGTGATAAATGTTAGTAGAAATGTTTTGAACTTAAAAAACAAAGATTTTTTTTATTACTTTTTGGTTGACTGATTACCCAATGGTCAATAAAACAGGTAGAGGGAGTGCTGAAGGCCAAGGCCACCTCCTCCTTGGGCCCATCGGATGTCAATCAGTCAGTCCCGGTACAGCCAGAAAATAAAAATGTAGAAGAAACGCAAAAGTCACTGAGAAATTAAGAGAAAAACAAACAACAAGCACTTCAGGCAGATGCTGCCATTTGCACTGTTGCAATGTGTAGTGCTGCAACAGCTGGCTGATTGATGGAGGTGGTCTTAAGGGAATTAGTTGTGAGATGTGGATAGAGATGGTAGCACCCAGCAACATGTGGTAAGAATCCTGTAATGGCTCTCTGCCTGGCTCAAATATTATGAAGTCAGGTTAATAACTCAATATTTTGTTAGTTTGCTAACTTTTTTGAACACAGCATGTGTAGTTGGCTTGCTACATTATCAATGTATTGTGTATAGACAGGTGTCTTGTGTACAAATCAGGCGACAACAACAAGGTCTGAGCACTAGGGATGCAAATTATCGAGTAATTCATTAATCGATAGTTGTTTCATCTTATCGATCGATGATCGATTAATTGATAAGCGGCAATTTTTCTGAGAACCTGAATTTCCCTACTGTATACATGACATAAAATGCTATCTTCCTTATGATATAAAGAAAAAATGCAAATCATATTCCTTAATCAAAGATTTATTCTGGGCTCACTTGAGGGCAGGGAATAAGATTTTGATAGAATATCAAACATATTCTGAATAGAAAATATCAGAATCATCAATATCAGAAAAGTAAATACAGTGTCACATGTGGACGATTAGCAGCATTTATAATCCCCCTTAAACTGGGAAATGTGACAATATCACAATAACATTAGTAGACCAGGACTGGATTGTCGTAGCTCTATTTAACTGGCGCCACATCCTCCATCAATTGCCAATATTCATCTCGCAGCTCCAGCGTCCTCGCGTCTGTGAGTTTGGTCACTGTGCGGTCTGAGAGTACGGCAGACACGGCCCACCGCTGCTCCGTCAGTCTGCTAAACATGTCACTGACTGAATTCCACCTGGTTTGACAGGATTGGATGAGTTTATGAGACGGCAGCTGCATTTGTAACTGTTTTGCTGCGAGCGCTTTGTTTGCTGGATTGCTGTGATTGAAGTGTTGTACGAGTCTGCTAGCAGCTACAATGACACGGTTAATGTAGGTAACGAAGCCATCGTTAATGGCCAGCTGCAGTGTGTGGGCGAAACATGGAACTGAGTGCCAGTTGACTCGCGTCGGACTGTTTGCCGAGACGATGTTCCGTGCATTGTCGTGTACACAAGCAACCACACACCCGGTGAGACCCCATGTTTCCACAGCCTGTTTTAACTTCTCAGCTAAATTGTTAGCCGCAGCCTCACTGACATGCTTTCTGTGAGTAGGACTGCTGACAAGTACGTCTAGCGTCAAGTGCGCCCTCACATGGACTAGCGCAATTAATTGCAAGTAATTTATTTTAATCGAGTAATTTCTTATCGACAATTAATCGATAATCGATTAATTGTTTGCATCCCTACTGAGCACTGAGGCAAACCAGGAAGTCCCTTAAACTACATTCTACCAAAGATTCCAGCAGGGGATGCTGACAGAGGTTGCAGAAGCATTTGGGTCCTATCTATCTCAATAAAACATGAGACAACTTCTCACTTGATTTAGTACCTCAGAATTTCTTTCGGGACAACACTATGCTCTCAATCACTAGTTAAATATCACTAGTTAAATATATTCTTCAAAACAATTTGTTAATAGTGTAAACTAGAAAATTTCTAAAGAAATTTTGATTGTGTGCTTGCCTCTGGCCCTTGATTCTCGTTGATTAAATCAGCAGTTAAACAGGGACTCTGTCCTGAAGTTTCTAGGACAAATGGTTCATTAGTTAGTAAAAGGGGGCGTGGCTAATCAAAAGGGGCGGGGTAATCAACCACCTATTAAACAGGAACTCTATGCCGAGTAATCTGACACTTTATACAAGTTTCTAGGACAAACAGTTTATTAGTTATGAAAAGGGGCGTGGCTAATCAAAAAGGGCAGGAATTTATTAAATGTTATGTAGAACTGGTCAGTGATGAACCATCATCATGCATGACAAGTTTGAGGCAGATTGGACAATGTATGGTCAAGTTATAAGGTATCATGCTTTATGAAAAAACGCCATGTCCTAAATTAGAATGTCTGTCTTGGAGGAGGGAGGGGGGTAGAGGGGAGGCTTTGGTAGCAAAGCAACGAGGTGGCCAGGTGGAGTTGACCAATCACAGCAGAGCAATCAACTGAAATGAACTGCTGGTGGAGACAGTTCCGCCACAGTGAGCAGGCAGAGGTGGACTATAGCGTCATATTTGAGTCATTGTTTGATCTTCGCGCACATATTCAGCAACTGAGTGAAGCAGACTCTCCCCCGTGCTCGCTCGCGGTGGAGCTCTGCTCCCGCGGAGCGAGGACTATAGCTTGGTTTCAGTCACGTGATTGTGATGACGCGTTAAGGGGGCGTGATTACCAAATGGCTGTCCGGAAGTGAAAATGGCGACTACGTCTATGGAGGAAACCGTTCCAGAGAGTCCGTATTGTAGGGATTTAGAGCCAGTTTCTAGAATACGATACAAACAATTAATAAGTAAATATGTTGGGCGTGACCCGTACCTCATGAACATGAATGAGTTTTCCAGTGAACATAAGGATTTGCCGACCATCGAGGCTGTGGACATTACCAACTATCTGGTCCTTCAAACTTCATACTATACGAAACAACAGATGAAGGCCTACAAAAGTATGGAGGCGTACAATTTTTTTGTAAGCGGATGGGTCCACAACCTTGGTACCAAACGGCTCCGAGATGGATTTTGTTTGGTCTTCGCCAGGGTGAGTTATATTGTTGTTATATTATTTTATGTGTTAAGATGCTAGCAGCTAGCAGTAACTGCTATACATGTAATGTCAACAAACCATAGCAACAAACATGCAACAGAACTTAACGACCACGTTAGCTTGACAGTCGTTTATGTTTCAAGGTAAACCACTCTCAGAGGGCAAACGAAACACCGCTGAAGACGTGGATAATTGCGAAGGAGGATGGGGATGTCATTGCAGCTCATTGCAATTGCATGGCAGGGTTAGTCATTTATGTAGGCTAGCATGTTTACCATGAGATCACAGACACACACACACGTACTGCTAGCATACTGCCAGTGTACTTCAGAACCAGCGGGGAGAGAGCTTTCAGGGATAAACATGTTAATTAGTGTAAAGTGATACTCCATATTAGTATAGGTAGGCTATATTGCAGATCATCAAAATGTGCTGATATAGATTGAACGTTTTCCCTGATGTAGATTGCATTTGAGGTTTAAAAAAATGTCATTGTATTCTATTCACAGACTTTCAGAATCATGTTCTCATGTTGGAGCAGTTCTGTTTGCTATTGAAGCTGGGGTTAAGATGAGAGATATAGCTTCCTGCACAACTGAGCAGTGCAAGTGGCTGATGCCATCACATGTGAAAAAGGTAGGGTGACACATTCACACATTCACAGCAAACCAGAAATGGACCACAGAAATGTGGACTTAATGATCTTCTTTGTGCTAACTTATTTGCTCTTTGCTGCCATCTTATTTGCTTAGCTGCTCCAGTAGCTCAGATTGACTTCTCCTCTGCAAAATCAAAAAAAAAAAAGCTTGACCGTTCCATCGATGGCAGGACAACTGTAAACAAGGTTGGGAAATCACTTCCATGCCCAAGAGTAACGAGAGGGTCAGAAACTTATGCTAGGTTTTTTGATACCTTAAACAAAAACTTCCCAAGGAGTGTAGCACTGATGGCTAGGGAGCCTTACTACAAAGATTTCATCCCCATATCTAGCATGCTTCCAAAAACTGTACTTGAATACAGGACACCAGAGACTCTGCAGCTACCCCCCAAAGAGCTTGGAGAGCTATGCCAGGATTTCCAGCTGGAAGAGCTCACTCTGTCCCAGGTCCAGTCTGTAGAGAGGGCAACTCGAAGTCAGAGCGCAAGCAGTATTTGGTTTAGGCAAAGAGCTGGACGCATAACTGCCTCTAAGCTAAAACAAGTGCTTCAGACCAACCCCCAGCAACCATCTAAGAGTTTGATCAAGGCCATATGCTACCCAGAAGAATTTCGTTTTACCACAGCCGCTACAAGGTATTTAGGGTTTGAATTAGGGTAAGGCAGAGGTAAGATTTGGGGTTTGAGGCTGTCCACATTAAGAACTGCAACTAAAAAAGTGTTCTATGAAGTGGTTTTCATAGTTAATTCATGGTATGGACAGCCCTGAAGGGTCAACATTAGTTATAGGATTATAAGGCCAGGGTTATGCAGGAGTAGGACTAAGTATAGGGGTTAGGGTAATGGCATTTAAATCACTGAACTGGCTCTACACATCCAATACGAAGTAATAATTTCCTTTTCATGTTTTGCATGTGTACTGTTTACAGTTATGGATGCAAACATGAAGCACAAGCCAGAGGAGCGTATGAGAAGCTGATTGGTCGGGAGCATGCAGGCTTTTCATGTATGGACAGTGGTCTCTGGCTAAACCCCAAGTGGCCCTACATGGGGTCCTCCCCTGATGGGATTGTCACTTGTGACTGTCACAGAACTGGCATCTGCGAAATTAAGGTAATATTACAGTCTCTGTTGTAGTCAAGTAGTGGTAAGTACTTGTAAGTTAGGAGAGGAGGTACCATAGAAGATAATGCTCTGGTCTGAGTCAAGTCCAAGTCCTGGACTTGAGTACTACAACACAAACTAATGACTAACCCGAGCTTGGAGGACTCAGACTTGACTTGTATTCTTTTTTGGCAGGTGGAGACTTTCCATAAGAATCAGTGAACTGAGCAAAAAGGCAGAAAATAATTGGCTAATCTATTGTTCATGTCCTTCTCACTGTGATTTTAGTGCCCACACTCTCGCCAAGATGAGACCAATCTGCGTTTGTGTGCTGACGAAAAGGGCTTCTGCCTCATCAATGAAGGGGATAATGTCATGCTGGACCGGAGTCATGAGTACTACTACCAAGTTCAGGCACAGCTTCACATTGTAGATGCTGAGTACTGTGACTTTGTTGTGTGGAACCGCAATGACATTTTTGTTGAAAGGATTTTGCCTGATCTTGAATTTTGGGATGATGTGATTCCTAAAGTTGAGTGCTTTTTTAGAAACAGTATACTTCCAGAAATACTGGGACAGCAAGTTACAAACTTGCATGTGTAATGTGATAAAAGTATATGAACTTAGGTCCAGGCACTAAGTGGGCTCTGTGATATATTGCTGTTCAATCAATACTGTTGTATGAGACAAGATGACATTTTGAATATTGTTATGACCTGAGTGTGGTCTTTGTATATATATATTGAGTAGTATCTTAAGTTGTATATTGAGTAGCACTACACAATTTGTAAGATGCTTACTAAAAAGATGAAATGCCATTGAGAAGACAGAATAATACATGGTGGTTTATTTACAAGATTAGATGTTTTAACAATTGTTATAATAAATGCAATATGTGCAATAATACATTGGAATCCATTTCATTATATAAAAAACATATCGCCAGAACAATTGGACAAGTGGAGAAAAATATTATATTTAAAAACATATTTACAGACTGATGTGTGTCAGGTATTGAAAACTACTACCACTGTATTCTCCTCCCCCTCTCCCTCTCCTGTGAGCCAAGCAGGTGCTCCAGAACAACATGTGAGGGCTCAGGTACTGGACTGATTGATTATCCCTATCCCTATCCCCCTCCCTCCTCCTCTTCCCCTCATCCTTACTCCAATGGGACAACAGACTCCGAAAGATTAGACAAGACACAGCAAATAACCCCAATCTTGTCAATCAATGCTAGTGCCTCACCTGATTTTGTTGCCATGTTCTCTATGGGCATAGCCCTGCTTTGCAGAATCTGATATTTCCTTCTGACTAAACCTATGACTCTCTCAACATGAATACGCAAATTGGCTATTTTTCTAGTTTCTGCCACCTCATACGCTGACAGCTGTTTTCTCCCTTTGGTGAATGCAGGTATCTGTAGTGAAGCACAGTAAAACCCAACACTATCACCAATATTAAAACCACGGTCTGCTAGGACAACATCTCCGGGTAACAGTTTTTTAAGGAGGCCACTCTCTATTGTGATCTGTTTATCACTGACTCTCCCTCCCCAGGCACAAGATACATAAGTGACGTAGCCTTGGGGTGCAACACCAATCAGAAATTTTACGGTATGGTGATGTTTGTAGTTCGACCATGTCTGTGCTTGGGCAAGTAAATTAGAGGGCCTCTCAATAAAAACTTCGAAACAATCAACTATCACAGCAACTCTACGTCCAAATGACTGTCTGAATCCCATTGGCATTGTAGCTTGAAGTACGTGTCGCTCTGGCCACTCAATTTGAAATTCCAACCTTTCATGAAGTATGTCAATTACTTTATGCCAAACTCTAGAAGCAGTGGGCAGAGAGATCTTGAACCTGAAAGCTAAATCTTTCAGCGGGAGATTTAGCCTCAGCCTCATCAAAACTAAAACCAACTGTTCAAATTTAGACAACACAGACATAGGGCCACAGGAGATGTAGGGCTCGCACAGCTCAAAAATCTGAAGTAAAACTAAGAAGTTGGGGAGCCCCGTGTAGAACTTTGTCTTTTCTTAATTTTTTTCAAAGGACTCCTGGTTGAACTGTGTGTCCAGTGCCTTGGTCCGAAGATCTCCCAGCTCTGTTGTGTTCTGTCTCAGAACATCCTCCATCTTCTCGATGTCATCCATAGTTAGCTCAGTCTGGCATCCGGCATCTGCATAGCGTGCAATATAGCAGTGGGGAGCATAATTAGTTAATTCATTAATATGACTTATGTGAATTGTTATGAAATTATCTTTTTTGACAACCTTTTTACAAACATGCAAGTTCTCTGGTCCAATTATACAGGGTGTCCACAAAGTCTCGTTACAATTTAAAAAAGCACATGTACAGTCCCAGTGTAACTGATGTTTAATTGTAATAGGTTTATATTTCACCAAATCCATTTTTCATGTTTGTTCATATTTTGGTGTTGTTTCTTTTATGTGTTCACATCTAACTCTGTGTTTATTTTGGGGAGCATTTATTTTGGTAATTTAATATAATTAGATTTATTTCCTGTTGATTCCCCACAACTAGCAGGCTGCTGGAGGAGCGCGGTGAGTTGTGCTGAGTTTTCAATACAAATGCGGCAAAGCTAGCAGATGTTTGATGCTTCGTACTGTGTGCTGGGACTGTACATGTACTGTTGCTGAAGTTTGGTGCTGTTCTGAGCATTATTTGTGGCTATGAGTGGCTTTTTGATGGCGGTTTCGAGTTGGAGACATAAGCTGCAGTGTATTGTTTTCGCCTGTCTGTCAGGGATGGACCTACCGGGGAGGAAGGCTATTAGTTCTGTTTTGAAAACCTAATTCGAGGTTGCCTAGATTTTCTGATAATCACATTTGTATTATGTAATAATATACTGGTTACACATCTTAGAACAATAATTTACCTTGATAATTTAATGTCCCATTCCCACTGATGCCCTCTGATTGTGGGTTGTCAGCTGGCTGCTCAGCTGTCAGCTCAGCTGTCAGCATCAGATCTGGGCTCATACCCGGGCTCTCAGCTGTCTGTCGGAGATCCAACAGAGCCACTGCACATGCCGACTGTCTTTGTAGGTCCTCCTTAAGTTTCATCCTCTGCTCTCGTTGAAGAGATGCCTCGGATTTCGGCTTGGTTCTTTCGTAACCGAGCTTCAGCGTCGGAGCCCAGTCTACCGACTCAACGTCACCCAAAGCGCTAGGGACGCCTAAAAAGTCCCAATGAAGCCCATATTAGACTACCGGTAACTTAATAATCTTTACTAAGTAAATGAGTATTTAACAAAATCCTAATGCTATATAAACACAGCCACAAAAACAAAGTTAAATAGCTAACATACCTCTGACGAAGTGATCGCTGCAGACACGGGAATAAACGGACTCTGCTCCTCCCGACCGCAGATGTAAGTTTAAAATCCATCTATTACGGCGTTTCTCTGTGAGCTTTTTACACTTCTCACCTTTATGGATGACAACCTTTGGAACTCTAAAAAACCTCTTGTCCTTTTCACGGGTAGAACGATTTGAGCAGCCATAAACAACACAAAACATAGGCATCTTGAGTTTTTCATACGGCAGAATTCACTTCCTGCCATCCATCTGAATTTAGCGCGTTCGCGATGCACCACTGTGACGTCACGAGAAACCAAGCTATTTACACATTGGGGGCGGGGCCAAGGCTGACCCCAGGCCTCTTATGATTGGTCATTTTCCAGCCCTCCATGTGGGTGCCTTTTCAGTTTACTGCTGACAGCTGGTAGCGGCGGCATCAATTAAACAACAACAACGGTTGTTTCATGACGTTCACGACCGCAACTCTACGCTTCATCACTGATAATGAAAAGGTTAAAAAAAATGCTGTTTCTTGTTTCTAAATGATCATACAGTAGTTAAAGTGTTAGATCCATGGGTTTGCCGTGACACCGAGCAGAGACCTGCAGTCCAGCGGTGCAGGCTGTCTCTCTGAAGGTGTGGCGGTCGTCTTAATTTATGTCAGTCTTCTCAGACAGCCCACAAACATTGGAAGACTTTCTGATCAGAGACTGGAGCGGTGGTCCGGAGAGAGGAGGATGTGGAGCCGGAGCTCGTCTGGGGGGCGGAGCTCGGCAGCACCTGGTGTCGTTGTGTCCTGAGTCTGAATCTGCTGTCAGGAGGCTGACCTGGACCATACCATGCGTGGTGAAGCATGTGTAACAAATGTTCGCACATTTGGAGTACTGTGCCGGGAAGAGGACGTGCTGTCCCTGAAGGATGTCCGAGCTGAAGGATGTCCGAGCTGAAGGATGTCCGAGCGGAGACACCGGAGCGTCCTGTCAACAGCAGGTAACTAGGTCAAGCTAACTAACGTCAGTAATCGCCGGTGGTTTAACGTAAAATATAATAAATAAACGCTAAACGTGAGACAGACATATGATGGAGAAGATGCGAACAATGTTTCCATTTTCAATAGCTATCAGACGAAAACGTTTTGGTTTATGTCGCTCCATGCTAACGGTAATAGCTAATTACTAGCTAACATTAGCGTTAGCTAACAATAACATCAAATAGCCGGCTAGGTTGAAAGCACACGTTTTCTTGTGGACGAAAGAGTGTGATGCAAAACATGTCTGAGAAGTCTGGGTGACAACATGATTTTTTTTTAGCTAGCTACTGTCAATACTTCTGTTGAGCAGAAGCTGTTTTTTTTTATTTTCAAAATCTGCCACTACACATGGAGACGCATTTGAAGCAGTTAGGCCAAGTAAAGGAATAGCGCATGCTAAACTGCACACATCACAAGAATATAGCCTGCAAGATGTGGTGAGGGAGGTCGCGGAATTTAGGATAACCCGACTGACTGACGTGGAGAACGTGGAGTCATGGTAAGAAATAATAGGTAAAAATAATCATTTCTTTAGAGGTTTGCATCAGCTCTGATGAGCTCCTCTGGCCAAGGAATTAAATGATGTTGATGTGGAATTATTTGGGTTTTAAGACAGGTGTTTTTTTAATATTATTGTGGTTACTTTTTCATTTTTGACAGTCATTTCAGACCAATCCTGAGCTGCAGATATGTTCATGTTTAGGCTCAGAGTGGTGAGGGTATTTATGAGGGCTGCTGTTTGAGGTGAAAGGTGTGTTTAATAAGAGGCTCTCAGAGGGACAGAGTCGGACAGCTGCGTTTCAATTATTGTGTTTGTGTATACGGTTTGTTTTGGAGTATGGACATAGTTGATGACTTAATACCTGCTGACTTCACTTGACCTGTCTCACTGCCTGTCTGTCACTGCGGTGGATTGATGCCGCTGTACTGAGTGTTGTGCTCTCAGTAGAGCTCCGGTTATAACGGCGGTGAAATTAAAAACACTCCAGCGTCTGTAGTTAGCATTTTCTGGAGGAAGATTTCATAGAGCAGAGTCCCTGGATTTGTCTCCAGTCATTAATGAGATGTTGATTCTCTTCCGGTTATATCACTTGTTACGCGTGAATTCGCGAGATTCATTGATACACTGCACTCTGTTGGAAGAGCATTTAATTGTTCTGCCTCTCACTTCACGCCGCTCACTTAGAGATTGGATAATCTTCCACGGCACACCTGATGATTTCTTACGGCACACTTGTGTGCCGCGGAACAGCTGTTGGGAATCACAGGATTGGAGCACAGTTATGGGGCGAATCTGATTGGCTTCTTGTGTTTTGGCTTTGATGTAAATCCGACAGGATCATCAAAGCTGGCAGGACTCGGCCTCTCTGGCTTTTCGTCTGAGGTAAGAAGACGTACTACTAGCATACTACCGTTACAATTGTGCCTTATAATGTTAGCATTTTCAAATTTGAACTTTTAAACTACTGTCGAAAATTTTGTGAAATGTGGTTGCAAGTTATTTGAGTTTCATTTGGACGATGTTTGTCATTTTATTTTGCTAGTTTATTTGCGGCTACTGGTCTTAGGTCTGAGCTAGCGCTCTCTAGCGAGCTAGCTTTAGCATCATGTCGAAGCAATTTATAAATGGTCCGTCGAGGCAGAATATCTTTACAGTTACTCCATGTTACAGTTACCATGATGCAAACAGTTGTTATAACAGTAGATGTGTCTGGTGTTAGCAAACACTATTGATTCTAAGAGTGCATTGCATGGTTTGACTGATTTGATGCTACTGACAGACAGCCTATAATGCATTGAGAGTTGATAACTGCGGTCAAGCCAGCAGGAGTTCGCGTTTGCTTGGTCAAGTCAGCAGAACATTTTTTTCAAGTGCGCGAATCTACTAACATTTACGGTATTCGTGATGAAACCGCTCTGAAGAGCTGCTGGACTGTGGGACAGACTGCAGTCTCTCAATATTAAATATAAATAAAATATAATAATAATAATACTAGAAAATTTCCTCTGGGGGAAATTTTGAAAGGGCCACGGGGGCTACTGCCGGTGTGTGTACACTATGATGAGATTCTTCACAGATTTCAAACAATTAATACTAGTAATGTTATGATACTATATAATATACAAGGAGCACACCTACAACAAGCATTCCTCTTCAAGTATTTATTTATACAGCAACCTATGACCTTTAACCTCAAAATGTGTGTGTGTGAAACATTTGTATCTGGAGGAGTGTGCGCGCTTACGCGCGCATATGTGTGTGTGTGTGTGTGTGTGTGTGTGTGTGCGTGCGTGTATCTTTAACTGATATTACATTAAATGACCAGTGTGTGTGTGCGTGCGTGTATCTTTAACTGTTATTACATTAAATGACCAGTGTGTGTGTGTGCGTGCATCTTTAACTGTTATTACATTAAATGACCAGTGTGTGTGTGTGCGTGCGTGTATCTTTAACTGATATTACATTAAATGACCAGTGTGTGTGTGCGTGCGTGCATCTTTAACTGTTATTACATTAAATGACCAGTGTGTGTGTGCGTGCGTGCATCTTTAACTGTTATTACATTAAATGACCAGTGTGTGTGTGTGCGTGCGTGTATCTTTAACTGATATTACATTAAATGACCTGTGTGTGTGTGTGTGTGCGTGCGTGTATCTGTAACTGTAATCACATCAAAACATCAAAGCGTGGGGTCGACCAATCAGAGCAGAGCAATCAACGGAATTAACAGCTGTGGAATCTTCTGGCAGAGTGAAAGCAGCCAGAGGTGGGCAGAGTGAAATTTCTGGCCTCGAACAGAAAGCATTTTTGGCAAAACCATAATACCTATCATTGATCCGACATCACTTTGAGCGTCCTGAGTTCTTCCTGAACCTCTACATATGTTTTTTTTTAAGAAAAATGAAAAAATAGCTTTGTTAGAGCGATCTAAAAAAACAGTTAAATCTCACTTTTTCCGAAATCTTCCTGCGTTTTTAATATGGGACCCAATGAGGCTGTTGGTGGTTTTGGTGGCGCATCTTTGCGTCGTACGCCCAAATTATAACTCTGACAGCTTTACCAGAGGATTGTGAGTGAGAAGACAAATTTTCCTACATTTCTATGTATAAATTATTTCTGTAGAGTGGAATTTGCGGCCTGGAGTGCAGTTTTCAAATGAATTTTTTGACAGTTTTACCTCTCCCTCTACACTCTGAGCGATGACATCACACACTCTGACACGAACATTCCGTGCAATACACACCCATTATAATCTCAGAATTTCTCCAAAAATGATCATGGTCATTGAACAGGGATTGATAAAAAACTATATGACCTATCGAAACACAAAGTAATGCACCAATACACAAGACTTTTGTCTACTGTTTAAAGTTTAAATGGAGTCTCTAGGTGAAATTATGCCGGAGAAGTAGTCGTCTGAAAATCTTCAATTAATGTTCTTTTTTGCCCATTTTCTTTCGGCCGTCCCATTCATTTCAATGCAAAATTTTGAAATTTTGCATTGACTTACGTCGCGAAAAACTGCTCAAAATTATATATAATATAAATATATAATATATTTAATATATATATATATATTTAAATATAATTTGTCCTGCAACTCGAAGAGTTGCAGGACTAGTAGCGGGACGAAATTGCGTCCGGAAGAGGAATAAGAAGAAATCCACAGTATAACTGTGGCTTTGCCCCGAGCACTGGTCCCTACAGCCATTGCTGTATGGGACCAGTGCTCGGTGCGATTGCCCCGAGGCCCTAATAATATAAATATAATCAGACCCATGAAACATACGATACTTTTACAGTAATTATTCCCGGTAGTGAAGTAAAAGACGGCATGTGAAAAAACAACAATTGTTTCCATAAGTAGTTTTGGATTCATACACTTCTGAACTAAGTACTTCCTAGACTACTTGCATGCATAATATGAAGTACTCTTACTGTGTACTTTTAGAGTAATACTTTGTCAAAATCCTGACCAGAGAACAAGAATAAGTATATTTTGACGAACTTTGATGTGGAATAAAACATTATTTTCCATAAGTAGTCCAAGATTCGTGTACTACTGAACTAAGTACTTCATAGACTACTTGCATGCATAATATGAAGTATTTTTACTGTGTACTTTTAGAGTAATACTTTGTCAAAATCCTTAACAGAGAACAAGAATAAGGATATTTTGACGAACTTTGATGTGGAATAAAAACATTATTTTCCATAAGTAGTCCAAGATTCGTGTACTGCTGAACTAAGTACTGCCTAGACTACTTGCATGTATAATATGAAATACTTTTACTGTGTACTTTTCGAGTAATCCTGGATCAAAATCCTTAACAGAGAACAAGAATAAGGATATTTTGACGAACTTTGATGTGGAATAAAACATTATTTTCCATAAGTAGTCCAAGATTCGTGTACTACTGAACTAAGTACTTCATAGACTACTTGCATGCATAATATGAAGTACTTTTACTGTGTACTTTTAGAGTAATACTTCGTCAAAATATCCTTATTCTTGTTCTCTGTTAAGGATTTTGACAAACTTTGATGTGGAATAAAAACATTATTTTCCATAAGTAGTCCAAGATTCGTGTACTGCTGAACTAAGTACTGCCTAGACTACTTGCATGTATAATATGAAATACTTTTACTGTGTACTTTTCGAGTAATCCTGGATCAAAATCCTTAACAGAGAACAAGAATAAGGATATTTTGACGAACTTTGATGTGGAATAAAACATTATTTTCCATAAGTAGTCCAAGATTCGTGTACTACTGAACTAAGTACTTCATAGACTACTTGCATGCATAATATGAAGTACTTTTACTGTGTACTTTTAGAGTAATACTTCGTCAAAATATCCTTATTCTTGTTCTCTGTTAAGGATTTTGACAAACTTTGATGTGGAATAAAAACATTATTTTCCATAAGTAGTCCAAGATTCGTGTACTGCTGAACTAAGTACTGCCTAGACTACTTGCATGTATAATATGAAGTACTTTTACTGTGTACTTTTCGAGTAATCCTGGATCAAAATCCTGACCACAGAGCAAGAATAAGGATATTTTGACGACATTTGATGTGGAATAAAAACATTATTTTCCATAAGTAGTCCAAGATTCGTGTACTACTGAACTAAGTACTTCCTAGACTACTTGCATGCATAATATGAAGTACTTTTACTGTGTACTTTTAGAGTAATACTTTGTCAAAATCCTTAACAGAGAACAAGAATAAGGATATTTTGACGAACTTTGATGTGGAATAAAAACATTATTTTCCATAAGTAGTCCAAGATTCGTGTACTGCTGAACTAAGTACTGCCTAGACTACTTGCATGTATAATATGAAGTACTTTTACTGTGTACTTTTCGAGTAATCCTGGATCAAAATCCTTAACAGAGAACAAGAATAAGGATATTTTGACGAACTTTGATGTGGAATAAAACATTATTTTCCATAAGAAGTCCAAGATTCGTGTACTACTGAACTAAGTACTTCATAGACTACTTGCAAGCATAATATGAAGTACTTTTACTGTGTACTTTCCGAGTAATCCTGGATCAAAATCCTGACCAGAGAACAAGAATAAGGATATTTTGACGAACTTTGATGTGGAATAAAAGAAATATTTTCCATAAGTAGTCCAAGATTCATGTACTACTGAACTAAGTACTGCCTAGACTACTTGCTTGTATAATATGAAGTACTTTTACTGTGTACTTTTCGAGTAATCCTGGATCAAAATCCTGACCACAGAGCAAGAATAAGGATATTTTGACGAAATTTGATGTGGAATAAAAACATTATTTTCCATAAGTAGTCCAAGATTCGTGTACTACTGAACTAAGTACTTCCTAGACTACTTGCATGCATAATATGAAGTACTTTTACTGTGTACTTTTAGAGTAATACTTTGTCAAAATCCTTAACAGAGAACAAGAATAAGGATATTTTGACGAACTTTGATGTGGAATAAAAACATTATTTTCCATAAGTAGTCCAAGATTCGTGTACTGCTGAACTAAGTACTGCCTAGACTACTTGCATGTATAATATGAAGTACTTTTACTGTGTACTTTTCGAGTAATCCTGGATCAAAATCCTTAACAGAGAACAAGAATAAGGATATTTTGACGAACTTTGATGTGGAATAAAACATTATTTTCCATAAGAAGTCCAAGATTCGTGTACTACTGAACTAAGTACTTCATAGACTACTTGCAAGCATAATATGAAGTACTTTTACTGTGTACTTTTTGAGTAATACTTTGTCAAAATCCTTAACAGAGAACAAGAATAAGGATATTTTGACGAACTTTGATGTGGAATAAAAACATTATTTTCCATAAGTAGTCCAAGATTCGTGTACTACTGAACTAAGTACTGCCTAGACTACTTGCATGTATAATATGAAGTACTTTTACTGTGTACTTTCCGAGTAATCCTGGATCAAAATCCTGACCAGAGAACAAGAATAAGGATATTTTGACGAACTTTGATGTGGAATAAAA
Source organism: Centropristis striata (assembly GCF_030273125.1). Lineage (NCBI taxonomy): Eukaryota > Metazoa > Chordata > Actinopteri > Perciformes > Serranidae > Centropristis > Centropristis striata. Next base: position 25,265,388 of record NC_081526.1, on the reverse strand, counting down.
GAAATATTTTCCATAAGTAGTCCAAGATTTATGTACTACTGAACTAAGTACTGCCTAGACTACTTGCTTGTATAATATGAAGTACTTTTATTGTGTACTTTTCGAGTAATCCTGGATCAAAATCCTGACCAGAGAGCAAGAATAAGGATATTTTGACGAAATTTGATGTGGAATAAAAACATTATTTTCCATAAGTAGTCCTAGATTCGTGTACTACTGAACGAAGTACTGCCTAGACTACTTGCATGCATAATATTAAGTACTTTTACTGTGTACTTTTCGAGTAATCCTGGATCAAAATCCTTAACAGAGCACAAGAATAAGGATATTTTGACAAACTTTGATGTGGAATAAAAGAAATATTTTCCATAAGTAGTCCAAGATTCATGTACTACTGAACTAAGTACTGCCTAGACTACTTGCTTGTATAATATGAAGTACTTTTACTGTGTACTTTTCGAGTAATCCTGGATCAAAATCCTGACCAGAGAACAAGAATAAGGATATTTTGACGAACTTTCATGTGGAATAAAAGAAATATTTTCCATAAGTAGTCCAAGATTCATATACTACTGAACTAAGTACTGCCTAGACTACTTGCTTGTATAATATGAAGTACTTTTACTGTGTACTTTTCGAGTAATCCTGGATCAAAATCCTTAACAGAGCACAAGAATAAGGATATTTTGACGAACTTTGATGTGGAATAAAAACATTATTTTCCATAAGTAGCCCAAGATTCGTGTACTACTGAACTAAGTACTGCCTAGACTACTTGCATGCATAATATGAAGTACTTTTACTGTGTACTTTTCGAGTAATCCTGGATCAAAATCCTGACCAGAGAACAAGAATAAGGATATTTTGACGAACTTTGATGTGGAATAAAAGAAATATTTTCCATAAGTAGTCCAAGATTCGTGTACTACTGAACTTAGTACTGCCTAGACTACTTGCATGCATAATATGAAGTACTTTTACTGTGTACTTTTCGAGTAATCCTGGATCAAAATCCTTAACAGAGAACAACTATAAGGATATTTTGACGAACTTTGATGTGGAATAAAAGAAATATTTTCCATAAGTAGTCCAAGATTCATGTACTACTGAACTAAGTACTGCCTAGACTACTTGCTTGTATAATATGAAGTACTTTTACTGTGTACTTTTCGAGTAATCCTGGATCAAAATCCTTAACAGAGCACAAGAATAAGGATATTTTGACGAACTTTGATGTGGAATAAAAACATTATTTTCCATAAGTAGCCCAAGATTCGTGTACTACTGAACTAAGTACTGTCTAGACTACTTGCATGCATAATATGAAGTACTTTTACTGTGTACTTTTCGAGTAATCCTGGATCAAAATCCTTAACAGAGAACAAGAATAAGGATATTTCACCCAACTTTGATGTGCAATAAAAAACTTGTTTTCCATAAATAGTCCAAGACTCATATACTACTGAAGTAGTAGTTTAGCACCTTCATATTGGGCTGGATTAGTGTCAAGAAAGTTATAGGTTGTTGTAGCTGGCAGAGCAGGACGAGGGCAAGTGTGGCTAGCAAGACTAGTTTAGAGGAAGCTGGTGGCTGGAGTGTACCAAAGAATTCAAACATGTACAGTTGTTGTGGGATGACTGCTGTGTTGTTTCTTGCTTTTGATGTTCAATTTACTTAAGGTTGCTTTCGTGTTACAATAAACACACACATACAAGCATCTCTGAAATTAGAATGATCTATTTCAAATAGATATCAAATACAAAATACTATTTACATCTTTCACATTTTTTAAATAAATGAAGTAAAAAAATATAAAAATATACTTAGTGTGTCTTTTAAAATAAAACAATATGAACACCTTCAACACATTGTCATTCAAAGACTAATCTGTCATTTAAAGACATAACACAACAGACAAACATAATGTCAACATAGTTAAGATCTAAAGTCCTATGTGCAGACCAAGCAATTCCACTTGCTTGCCCTGGCATCTCTGACTTGGTCCTTAGTCATCCCCAGGCACTGCACATGGAACCATCTGTCACACTGTATCTGTAAAATGAAATAAGTGATTATAACATCTAATTGATCTTTTCTTCGGAAATAATGTAGTAGATGTATAATAGACAATCATTACTCGTTATGGGCGAGGCAATCATTCTTTATAGTAATTTTCTCTTTAGATGTCTATATGGCGCATCATGTCCACTTTATTACATGTAGCAAATAGTCTTTAGCATACTGGCCTCAAAGACTGGTGACTTATATCAACACATACTAAGCCTCTGAGGTCTGCTTCTTCTTCTTTTATTGATATCTGGAAACATACAGCCTAATCCTGGGCCGGATATTGCTATCTGTAATACTCCTGCTGATTTTAAAAACAGGACAGGGCTGGGTATTATCCATTTAAATATTCGAAGTGTGCTCCCTAAAATTGACTCCCTTCGCATCTGGGCCAAATCAACAAACACTGACGTTATCATCTTGTCTGAAACCTGGCTTAGTAAATCGATCCCTGATGATGATATTTCTTTAAATGGGTACAATGTTTTCAGAGCTGACCACCCAAAAAGAGGTGGGGGCATTGCAATTTTTGTTAAGTCAAAATTCTCTGTTAATGTCTTAGTGTCTGTATCAGTCGTCAAGCAATTTGAATTTCTGGCCCTAAATGTCGAAGTATTTAAAGGATTTAGCATCACTATTGTTGGTTGCTACAGACCCCCATCAGCTGTTGCTGAGGCACTTTCTGCACTGACCCAGTTGATAGGTAAATTAAATTATAACGAAATCATTGTGTCCGGAGACCTAAATTGGGATTGGTTAAAACCTTCTTCTGACGATTTAAAAGTTGCATGCATCTCTCTTAACCTCACTCAGATTATTGGGAGCCCTACGCACCCAAACTCCAAATTCGCAGATAAGTCATCTCTAATTGATCTGTTCTTAACTAATGTCCCACACAAATACTCGATGACAGGTGTTTTTGCGAATGATATAAGTGATCATTGTGTGATTGCTGCTGTCCGAAATACCAAGGTTCCCAAATCTAAACCTCGTTTTGTGGTCAAACGAAATCTGAAGGCCTTTGTTGAACAAGGTTTTGTCCATGATCTTTACCACTGTGATTGGGAGCGAATTGTCCTAATTAATGATGTGGAGACTGCTTGGAAATTTTTCTGTGACAGCTTCACTTACATTGTGGATAAACATGCACCCTTTAGAAGGTGTAAGGTGAAGGGGAGGGATAACCCCTGGTTTACACCTGATCTAGGTCATTTATTCCACGAGCGAAACCTAGCTTGGGCTCAGGCAAGGAAAACAGGGCTGGAGACTGATTGGCTCACTTTTAGACAACTACGAAATAGATTCTCTTTCCTTATAAAAAAGGCCAAGTCAGATTTTTTATCTCTCTACTACAGCCAAAAATTTAAATGACCCCAGGAAATTCTGGAAAGTAATTAAATCCATCTCGGCCACTGGCACTCACTGTGAACTTCCTCCCTGTATTATTAACGACGACTCCTCCATCGTTTCAGATAGGGCTTCTATGCTTGACTGTTTTAATAAGCATTTTATTGCCTCTAGTTCCCTGTTTTCCAAGTCCTCTCCCCCAAATGTCTTATCTGCTTCTTGTCTGCCTGTTGCTTCAGACGCACTGTCATCTGCTCCTGATGAAGGTCATGTAGTTGCAGGCCCACTGTTCCATTTTACCTTGTTTTCACTCGAAGAAGTTCAAAGAGCTCTGGTATCACTTGACTCCACAAAATCTGCCGGCCCAGATAAATTGAACCCCTATTTTTTTTAAATTAGCAGCTAATATTATTGCTAAACCCCTCCAACATATTTTTAACCTCACTCTTACAACAACAAAAATTCCTAAAATCTGGAAGACCGCTCACGTCCTCCCTCTACCTAAAGGGGGAGATCCCACCTCCCTTAACAACTATAGACCGATTTCCAAGTTATGCATTTTGTCCAAGGTCCTTGAAAGACTTGTAAATGATCAGTTAAAGGACTTCCTGCATACAAATAACATTCTCTCTCCATATCAGTCTGGATTCAGGAAACAGCACAGCAACATTACAGCTTCCCTTAAAGTCACAAATGACATTTTAGAGTCACTAGATCATAAAAACTTTTGCACAGCTCTCTTTGTTGACCTTTCCAAGGCTTTTGACACAGTGGACCATCACATCTTGGAAAAACGTTTGTCAGACATTGGGTTGTCCAAACAAGCTGTTGGTTGGTTTGCAAATTATCTGTCCAACAGGTGTCAATGTGTCTACCATGATGGCTGCTCTTCCAGTATTTTAAATGTCTCTTCTGGTGTTCCTCAGGGCTCGGTCTTGGGTCCAATTTTATTCAGTATCTATGTTGATGTGCTGGGTCGAAATGTTCCCAATGCCAAATTTAATTTCTATGCCGATGATACGGTTTTATATTGCTGTGGTTCAACTCTAAATCAAGCCTCTGACTATTTGCAGACAGCTTTCAATCTTTTGGAATCCCAACTGATCGACCTGAAACTTGTGTTAAATGTCTCTAAAACTAAACTAATGATGTTCACCAACGGCAGGAAGGTCAGTGATCCTCCACCCAGCATATTTTCCTTGCAGGGAAACCAGATCGAGTTGGTTACACATTACAAGTACTTAGGAATTCTAATTGATGACCGCCTAACTTTTAAAACCCACATTGAGAGCCTCATCAAAAAGCTGAAAATTAAGCTGGGCTTTTTCTTCAGGAACAAGTCATGTTTCTCCTTTGCTGCAAGGAAAAAACTAGTTTCTGCTACCTTTCTCCCTGTGCTTGACTACGGGGATCTGTTGTATATGCATGCCCCTGTACATTGTCTTCAATCCCTTGATACTGTGTACCATGGTGCCTTGAGGTTTGTGACAGGCTGCAAAGCTCTCACACATCACTGCTCCTTATATGCCCAGGTTGAGTGGCCGTCCTTAGCCGCTCGCAGGTTAACTCACTGGCATTGTTCCATTTATAAGGCCATTCTAGGTTTACTTCCCACATATCTGTGTGACTACATTAACAGGACCCATAGCACCTACAGTCTTCGTTCAAATGATACATACCGGTTGACTGTTCCCAAAGTCCGCACCATACTCGGTAAACAGGCTTTTATGTATCGGGCTCCCTCATCCTGGAATCTGCTCCAGAGCAGTCTCAATCTGCAGGACCTTATTACGGTCACATCCTTTAAAAAACTCTTGAGAGATCTGGAAGCAGACTTGTATCGCCTTTGCACTTGTTTTTGATGATGTCATGATCTTGTACTGTCCATGCCTATTTTACTGTGTTGTCTGGCTTGCTTGTATTTTACTGTACGTCCATGTTTTATTGTCAGTTCTGTCCTGATGCACTGTCTGTCTTATTGTTGTAACTTTTAACCCTGCTGCTGTTTTGGCCAGGCTTCCCCTGAAAAAGAGGTCTTTGTGTCTCAGTGGGACCGACCTGGTTAAATAAAGGTAAAATAAAAAATAAAAAATACAATTTTTAGAATTATCAGTATTTTATGAAACAATGTTACACTTCACAATTGAAGTTAATCCTTGCAACACATTATATAATGTCTAATTTTTAAAACCAGGTCTTTTTTCTAATTAAAAAACTGTTCTAAGTATTACTCAAGTTTCTGGGACCAACTGTCTGTTTTATCACTACCATTGGAAGTCTACGGTCACTATAATGTTTTTACTTTTTGGTTCTATTACTGATAAGTTATGCAGTGCATGTGACCTGCTTGTCCCTGCTTCCCATATTTTAAGAGTGAGCCACAGGATGTTAGTGTGACAAAGAGGAGGACAACTACTGAAAACACACACAAGCCTCTTTTTCAGTGATCCCTTCTCCTTTAGGACAGGTGCTTCAATGCATTTCTTGGATTCAAGGCATGCCATAAAAAGTAAGTACAACCTATTTCAGCTAAGAATAGCAGAATTTGATGCTTGCTTTGGTATGTTCATTATACTACAGCCACATATCCTGACTGTTTTGATTGTAAATCTGTAAGTATAAGTGTATAGTATAAGAACTGGAGGAGCAATTTAGTGCAGTGAATTCTACCTTTAAATATTAATGTAATGTCCTTTACATAATGATGTTAATTTTTCATTGACACTGTCAGAGAGTTATTAATTAAACTACACGCTAATTATTGAGGTTGTAGTTTGCAGTGTTGCTGGACAGGACTGCATTATATTGAGAAGTGTCTCTAATATATGCTCCTGGGGGCTTTGAGAAGGAGCACAGTGCACAGTTGTTGTCTTTGTCAAACACTGCAGAGAAAATAATATTTTATTAACACATACTGTATATGTATACATTTTACAGTTTACTGGCTGCAGCAGTACAGTCAAATACCATGCGGTTCAAATAGAAATTACAGTTTGTGATCTCCGAACGAATTATAAATAGCATCATCAAAAGTTGAGTTTTTAAGGATGGATCCATCATGTGTGATTTGGTTGGTCTTCATCTTGAGGTTTTGCCTGTAGGACCGTGAGGCTGCCCTTTGAAGTGGGGGGTACGAGTATCTCTGTACAGGCTCTCTCCATTTCCTTCACTGATGGTTCGTCATTGTTCACAAGGTGAACAGTGAGGTGCGGATTATCCAGCGTTGAATTGTCATGAAACTCTTTTAGAGTGGACACTATAATATCCGCACACATTGGCAATGGAAAGTTGAATATGCCAGAGCTAATAGCTGGAATGGCAACAGACTGCAAACGGTGTTCCCGCACTTTGTCTAGGATGCTCAGTACTGTATGCTTCAGAGTCTTCTTGGCTTTAGACAGCACTGCCTGTGATGTTTTTTTTGGGACATGAGGGCCAACTGCATGGATGACCAATTTGCATGGTAGATCACCAGCTCTGGTTACTACTGCTTCTCCAGTCTTTAATTTTCCATGCTTGCCAATATAGAGGTCACTCTCTGCTTGGATCACTGGTCCTCCAGCTTTACACAGAGCTAGTGCAAGACCGCCGCCGTGCTGCAGGTTCTCATTGGCAGCGTTGACAACACCGTCAAAGACAAATGTTGCTAGATCTGCCTTCCATACACATACTTCCATGCTTTGAGAAAGTTCAGCTGACAGTGTCTTGACTTGGTCTTCCTTGCTTTTCACTGTGACATCGGCCATTCTCACGAAGTGAACTTCTTCTGTGTCAAACTGTACAAATGTTATATGTTAGAATTAGGAAAAATGGCATCTACTGTAAGTAAAATGTCAGTTTAATGTTTTATAAAGTCAGACGTAATATTATTCGTAACATCTAAAATGTTCATTCAGTTTCTATCTTAGGAAAAATGGAACTCTTTTCCCCTTTTTAAATTTTAAGGCTTTGAGAACTTGATTGTAAAACTCACTTGTGATAGCACATGTTCTGAAGAGGGCTTCTGTGCATCAGTGATGGTGGATGTTGACTGGCGGGGGGACTTAAGCTGTGAACAATGTGAGATAATTCCAGGAAATTAAAACATAACCCCATTTGAGTCTGAGTAAAAGATAAAGTCATGCTTTGACACTGTCATACCATGTAGTGGGCATTACAAACACCATTTCTCAAACATTGATGTTATCCTAGTTATTTATTTACTTAACACGTAACAGCAGACAGATGTTTAAAGGTCACCTGTGATGTCACAACTTCTGGAGATGGCTTGGTGATACCACTTTTGCCTTTTCCATGCTCCTCAGACAGATCATGTGACAGGTCGGATGTTGTGTCCTGATAAACACAAATGGTGGAGACGAAAACCATTCCAACTTTCATAAGTCAAGTATTAAAAATACAATTTTGTCTTCAACTACAATTGAAGTACAGTTCAAAATAAATGCAGCAACATGTTGTTTACATATTGTGGCGAAACTGTCGTCTCTCTGTACCTCTGGGATGATGGACGTGGACAGAGATGGGTTGAGAGTCTTCAAAACCTGATAATCACAATTGTACATGACAACGTTTTATATTTTCAATGAAACATATAGCAGTTGTCACTCTAAAGAAATGGTGATCCTTGAAATAATCTTTACCTTCTTTTTTTGATGTTTCTCAAAATCAAAAGGCTTTGTGATTGGTGTGACATATACACCTCTCCTCCTCTGTTTCCACTTCTCTACCTCAACCCTGTGAGTCTAATGGAAGATAATATTTGCAAGTGAATGTTTGTAGGATATATATTTTTCCAACATTTTTCATTTAATTCTGTATTACTTGGCGTAGATTAGTAGATATGTGACAATATGAGTCAATTCTGTGATGTATTGATAAATGGCAATTTGATCAACAATGGTTTGTGGATTTCTGTATTAATAGCTTCAACGCTGAAGTCTGAGGTTATTTTTGTAGTCCTGGAAATGATTATTGCCTGTAATAGGATGTAATGTGCAATGACAAAAGAAAGAAAACTCAATTAAATAAATACTTACACATCAGCCTTTAAAGCTATATCAGTTCTGTCACATGGCAGAACTGATAGCTTTAGGTCAACGTTATTATTTTGGTGACTTTATAATACTTAAAACAAGGACAGAAAAGACAAATACATTAGTATAAAGTTTTCAAAAAGATCATACCTTGTTTCAGAGAGTCTTGGTATTCTCTCAGAAGTGCATCATGCATGTGTTGGTATGTGTGCACAAAGTCATCCAATCGTATGAGCCTCTTCTGCTGAAAGCGAATCTTTTTCAGATCCCACTGGCTCTTTTCCATGATCCCCTGGGTTGTGTTGTCTCTAGTGTAATTCTGTGAAATTATGGCTTAGTTAGTGAGTTAATACGTTTTCAATTTGGTGAATGTTATGAACCTATAAGTGCATGGATAATAGCTTTGTCTTAAAGTTGTGGTTTTCTTTAACTGTAGTTTTTTGTAAATTTTACCTGTGTTGATTTCTGGGCCATTCTTTTAAACCTCTTTGACACCTTTGCATAAAAGGGACCTCTTCCATGACGTCCAAGGTCACCTGCCACAGATGCACAAACCTTTAACAATAAGAAAACAAACTAAAAATAAATAGAAACATGAAAGAGTTACTTAACTTACCCAGTAGTAAGCCTGACCACAGGGCAGCCTGAGGCAGAAAGTACTTCTGAAACTTCGGTATGAAGTTTGGGCAGAAGTACACATTTGGCTCTCCATCTTTGTCCAATGGTGCCTGCTGGATTACGCTCTGAAAGTGGCTATCAAATGGTGTTGGGCCTAAATCATTCTGCAAGTGACACAATCACATTGATGTCATTTCTGTACATTTCAGTGTGCTTTGTGGTACTAAACCAGATGCTATGTACAAGATTACATTTCTGTGGTCCATGCAATTGTGTATTTCTTAATTTCATGGACTACAGTGACAACAAATGAATATATCCTGACATCTCTCACAGAGGAATTAGCTTGCATCATTACAGAAGTCCATACAACATGTATTTTATATATATATATATATATATATATATATATATATATATATATATATATATATATATATATATAAATAACAAAAGGAAATTCCTCCAAGCATACTGAAAAACACAAACATACACAACCAAAAAATGTAAACACTCAACAAAGAATAACTAAATATGTAATTTAAATAATCTCCAAAGAATTACCTACCACAAAGTCTTCCTTAGCAATGCTTGAGTCATCGATGAATGGCTGTGCAGCTGCTGTCAGAAGCGTCTGGATGTTTTGAAAATGTTTCTCAACATTTTCACCACTACGTGGACTTGAAAACAGCACAGTAGCACTAACTACTACTTCATCAAGCTGTTTCAGAGTAGTAGCCTGAGTCATCAGCCCAAAGACATGCATAGAACGTAGTGTCTTGCAGCACTATGAGGAAGGAAGAAATATCCAAGTCATGCCACTGCATTCTAATATACCAAATAATATTCAGTTAAAGACATTACTCACTGTTTTTTGCAGAGGTCCTTGGCGTTTTTCATCACATGGCTGAGGCACCTGTGTAAGATAGGTAGTGCAAGTGCATGCTCCTTTCTTTGTCCTGTCACAATGTCAAAGTATTGTGATAATAGTTCATTTAGACTTAGGCCACATAGGTTCTGAGCAATTGACTGCATCAGAACTATGGAGCCATCACAAATGTACATGAGTGGTCTTCTGCGGATTTTGGACCCATGTACTTTGACACAGTCTGTGATGAAGGAGCCAAGAAAGTACGACACAGATGCTGTGGTGTGGTCACAGGTAACATATGTGGCAACAGGGACAGGGGAGCGTCCTTTGACTGGATTTCTCACTACCAGTTCATAGATGTAAAAAGGTGTGCTCTCCCCTTTGGCCTTTTTAACAATGCTACCAGTGGCATCTAGGTAGACAATGTCCTCCTTTGACCTTTGGTGGAATAGCTGAATTGTTTTCTTTAACCACAGCATGACACCTTTAGGCTGCAGGATGAGTTTCTGAATCAATTGGTCATCAGTGTCTTTCTTGTCTTCAGACATCAGTTGCAGACTGATCATCTCATTGTCGTGCCGCCTTCGTTTTCTCCTTTCGCTCCACGATAAAGTCTTCAATATTCCAGTATCTGGCGCCTCATCTCTACAGCCAGATTGCACAACAGTCTCGTCCAGTTCATTCAAAGTCTGCAAATAAACACTTCGTGGGAGTTTTGAGGTCAGAGTGTCGGCAATCAGCTGTCTTCCTTCGCCTCTTATTGGCCTCCTTCTCAGTTGTTGTCTGCTGTGCCGCACATCGCCACCCTGGAAGTGAACAACAGCCTTGAGGGATGACTCGTCTTCAACTTTTACCTTTACTTTAACACTGCAGTCATCAAAGCGGCAGTATCCAGCGCAGGTAAACAATGGGGTGGTTCTCTGAGAGCCTATTTTTTTCACACTGTGCCACTTGAAACCAAAGCTACAGTATGGCTGTAAACTTCGGATCCCTTTTGCAATGACATTTGTCCAATGCAGACTTTTGAACTGGTGGTTCTGTTGGGTCTTCCTAAGTTTTGCCCATTCCTTGTGTGAAATGAAGAAAAAACACGGTCGCGCAGGCAATTTGTGGATGAAGTATTTTTCAGACTCATCTTTTGTAGATGAACCGGTTGAGGAACTGCAGGTCTTCTGCCAACACAAATTGAAATTAAAAGGTAGATTAGACCTGGAAGGCATAACACTCTACGTGTAAAATATGCATTCATGGCACTCACTTCAAATTGTTTTGCAAAAAGAAAGCTTGTTTCAAACACAAATATGTACCCCACAAAACAAATTACTGCATTGATGATATCCATTTTTCAAATCCCAAGTTTACCTGCATATTGCAAATTTCATTATATAATGTGAGTAACACGTAGAAATCGACTTTTTCCTGTAATAGGACATCCCTCTGGATTTGATAATGTCATAAAGGACTTCAGAGTACTCCCTAAATGTTAAAGTGAATAGTTATGAAATCAATTCCGATTTTAACAATTCAACCTAACCCAGTTTAATTCACTGAACCCAAGCCCAATTCAATTTTAAGGATTTCTTTCCTCACATTACAAAGCTTTTTGAATCTTTTATGATTTTACCTCATGGTTGCTATCCACAGAGGATGATTCGGTGTCATGGTGTGGAAAAGGAGCACTTTCTTGGCTGTCTTCAAATTGGGTCATAGAACCTGGTGATTCTGCCTCTGTCCCTTGTTGTGGCACCACTGTCCTAACATCTGGTAGCTCATCCGGTGGGGGCACAGAGCCTGGTGAGTCCAACTGTGTCCCATGTTGTGATGTATGGCTCTACACATATACCCACACCCCACATGCAGCACAGGTTAAAATTCATACAAATGTTAAGGTCTTAGAATGTGCATTTAATCATTCCTTCATAGTATTATAATCATAAAATATTTATTAAATTTCTAGATAAAATACAAAAATAAGATACCATAGAAGTATAATCCAAAAGCAATTGTGGAATAACAATGGAAAACAATCTTATGTGATTACCTGCTGATGTTGAAAGGCATTTTTGATTCTTGTCCTATTACTTAGGACATTGGGGATTCCTAAATCCTTGCAGACAATGCCCCAGAAACTTTCGTCTGGATAAGCACTTTCTGTGCTGAGTGCAACATCTGTCTTGCCCTGAAGCCTCTTGATGCATGATAGAATTTCTGTTGCACGTATTAACAATTTTCTGGACTATTCAAGGGAAGAAAATGAAAATGGATTAGGATTTTATTTTTATTTGTCTAAGCCAGTGATTCCCAACCGGGGGGGCGACCCCCCAGGGGGCGCCAAAGATCCACGGGGGTCGCGAAGCCCTCTTGATTTTAACCCTCTGAGGACGGATCCGCCCAAAAAGTCTAAAGTTTTACGTGTCTGTGAATATCTCCAAAACGGTTTATGATAGAGAGATGCCATTTTTTGCGCTGAAGACGGAGATATGCGGTTTGTGTCTGTCCGACACTTGCTTGTTGTTATATGCCACCGCGGAAAAAGACCAATCAAAAAATAAATGTCCGGCTGACTGAAAGCGCAGTCGACAAATGGACATGGGCAGGGAGTACATAGAGCAGAGTGACAGAGGGCCCAAAGTGACTGCGAAGTGACAGAATAACTTCATAAATACTATTTTTATTGAATGACAGGTTCCCCTATACACTAAGTGTTGTTTATAACAACTGGCACGCAATAGCACACAGTGGGGGGAGGGGTGTCGCCAAAGTTTACAGTGGTAAAAATGTGGGTCCCTCAAGAAAAGGTTGGGAATCACTGGTCTAAGCAATCAATACATTTGCAAATAACATTAACACTTACCCTCCCAAACGTTGAGAAAGAAAACAATCTGTAAAGAAAGTTATGAATAGAGGTTACAGAAATGATAAATAACATGATGTAAAAAATACAGAGTACTGTTGAAAAGGTAGATAGCAAATTAGTTAATTATTAGCAATATAGGCCTACGATACACAGGTCTACACTGAATCCATGCTATAGCAAAATAACCATAAATTATAAAGTTGTTACAGGCTAATGCTTATGAGTTAATCGGTGCTGACGCTCATGCTGAATAATAACATTCACTAATTCACTAAAATTTCCCTTAACTTTGGAAGTGAAAAGTAGTGATACCTACCCTTGACGATGGGTCATCGTGAATTCTTAATTGAACAATGAAGACATATGACCTTTACAAATGCAAACTAATGAAAACAATCCCTTGTCATCGACGCTCAAGTGCGCTCAATAAGAACCTCAAAAAGTCTGCTCGAGGGGTGAAGAGGCGGGTTCATTGCAGGGCATGCCGTGGCATAGGCAGTATAGGCCAGGGCGGGCCAATGGCAGTATAGGTAAATGCTAGCTAAGGGCGCCGTCCATCCAGGGGGCGCCAGGATCGGGGGAAGAAAAAAAAAAAAGGTGCAACTTATATTTTCATTGTTATTTTTATACTAAAACTAACTGATACTATTATTTCTTATTATAAAAAGAACAAGCTCACATTAATAGTACTGCATAGCAAAGCCTATTAAATAATAATAATAATACCACCTTAAGCGCCCTCCCCCCCTTCTCCGACTGATTAGGCTGTACCTGCTCTCTGAAAGATGGTCGAGTGTTCTGACGTGACCACAGAAAGCATCAACAATGTGAAAACAACCAAAGCTTTCTGAGGTCCGTTTCACAAAGCAGGTTTAATGAAAACTCTGAGTTTATTTACCCTGAAATGGGGGAAACTCTGAGTTTTCCGTATAACAAAGCAGGTTTAATGAAAACTCTGAGTTTATTTACCCTGAAATGGGGGAAACTCTGAGTTTTCCGTTTCACAAAGCGAGGTAACTCAAACCAGAGAAAGAGGGGTAACTCTAGCCTGTTTCACAAAGCGAGGTAACTTAAGCTCGCGGTCAGTTACCGTAGTAACAGACTCTACGAACCTAACCTGGTCGGGAGCAGGTTTTTCTCAATGAACCTCGAGTTTCTCTCTGTCTCCTCTTTCAGCCACACACGCCGTTTGATTTCCTCATTCATTCATTCATTCAGCCAGTTTTGGCGAGTTTTGGCGTAGCCGTGTTCTGCCGTTTGTCAAAAATCATTAAAAAAATCAGAGTCAGTAGGTTATCAGTAGTCCATTAGGTACAGTGGGAGGTGACTTTTTTCACGAACATGGCATGTCGTTTTGACAACGATCCCGTGGATGAAGGTGCAGCATTACTGCACAGAGAATTAAATGTTCGTCTGGAGATGGTGATCAGACCGCGCATAGATGTTTCCAGACAATTATCTTTTTGAGCGATATCGTTTCACGTCACAACATTTACAAACACAACCTAATCCGTCCTTACATTTGCAACATTACCAACCGTTGTCATGCTCTCACATGCCAGCAGATATTGTGTGTTGCACTGTGTTTCTTTGCAAATGGAAGTTTTTTGTACAGTGTCGGAGATGCAGTTGAGCAAGGCAACTGTATGCAGGTCAGAAAAGTGTGCCTCGCCCTGAAACGGCTTTTACGCATGTTTGTCGTTTTCCCTGGACATAAACCTGTCAGAGCCATCAAGGAGGAGTTCCACAGGATTGCGGGTGAATGATGTAGGGATCTGTTAAAATAATTTTAAATTATATTCTGTTAATGACATTGTGCTGCAACCTCAGACTGGGATTAGTATTCATCCCCATCACGGCTCCCTCATATAATGAAGCCGATTGTGTGAATAGGAAGTCCATTCTCAGCATAAATGTGCAGGTACATGTAGATTGACCACTGTTTCAAAATAAAAAGACTGAGGAATGAATGACATGTAACGGGTCAAGGGTGGGAATCGAACCCAGGCGCGGCTGAGCCGCTGCACAGGGGCCGGATGCTCTACAAACCAAGTTAATCAACGCTCTGCAGAATTAAACATTTGAATTTACACATTGACCCGAGCAGCAATGTTTTCCCACGCCGTCTCCCTCTCTTTTATAGCTGCAGCGGTGTTGCACTTCTTTCTAAAAACATGTTGAAACTCTCCGTATGAGCGCGTTAGGATTTCCAATTCGAGGTTTGTGAAAAACGTAGCCCTCCGCTTCCCCGTTGTTATGGTGACTCATCGAATCGGGGCTCCATTGATGCTGGCTTTTTACAGTTGCGGTGCACGCGCTTAACTCGAGGTTAAAGTACTCCGAGTTGATTAAACTAACTCAAATCCGCTGTTCTGGAACCGAAAACTCAGAGTTTTCTAACTCAGAGTAGATCAACTCAGAGTTTAGGATTAGACTCAGAGTTTGTTGAACCTGCTTTGTGAAACGGACCCCTGGTGCCCAGGGAAGAAAGAAAAGAAAAGAAGAGGAGGAAAACGCGACAAAGACAGAGGTACAGTGAAGATGATGTCATGTATTTATTTGTCTGTTGCTGAACGATAATAACTTTTAGCTTAACAACACGGTTTGATCAACAATAAATAGCGTTAGCTGGTTTTAATGTCAGTTAATGTGATGGAGCGGCCTAACAGCTGTTATGGAAACAAAGTAATACTCCCACCTTCCATTACTCAGGGTCATTTGTAAAGATTAGATCTGATTAGAATGCTATTCCTTCATATATTAGAGTTGTAAGTTTAAGTTATGTAAGTTATATAAGAGTTGTTTGTTGTTACAGTTCATTTTGTCTAAAGTGTGTGTAAGAGCAGATTTAATGTTAATTGTTGTGTGTGTCATGGTCTGATGGTGATGGGCGGGTTAGCTTATATAGTGTAGGAACCTTTGAGGGCTGAGGCTGCGTTGCGTTGCGTATGTTATGCTTCGTGCGGATATGTTTGTGAGATAACGTATGATTTAAAGCTTGAGATGTAAAATAAATGGACTTGTTTGCATCTGAACTAAAAAACAACTGGACTCTCATTCATCCGTTAAGGTAAAATTAAGCGCGTCAATTAGGTTTCCTGTTGAAATACCTCAGTGGCTTAAAGCATTGGTTTAGCATCTACAGTGTGTTTATAGTGTTAAATTTTACATTCATGTTAAAGTGCCCGTCATGAATGTTAATTCTTCATAACTCAGCATTCCCATATGTTATATTATACTGCTGTTTACTGCTTCTTTGCATTCTGCTAATCAGCAGTTCACTGTAATGATAATAAAACTGAATCTAATCTCATTTGCATATCAGACCAAAATTGCCTTGTATATTATACATGAACAGCATAGTGAAAGTCATGCCTCTCTTAGGTTTTTCATTTTATTCTTGGAATTATGTTTTATTATTAGACTCTAACACCCAACGATGTCACTGACTCCTCTTCTCTCTTCAGATGCGCTGTTGAAATATCTAAACCCAACTCCTGAAAATCCTGAGCCATCTACAGTCATCGCCACTTAAACAGCATCAAGCGATCCTACAGCGAACCTTTACAGTTTTTATTTTCTAGTTAGTTCAATTTTATACTTTGCGTAGGCTATTTATATTACATTTTTTGTGTTATTTATTTCTAATTTATTATCTTATTGTTAATGGTTTTCATTGTTTCTCTAAAAATAAAAGATAATGTCAAAGACAAAGCTATTCAGTGTCTTGCGTGAGTATATGTAAACTGGCAGTGGAATTTACTGCGATGCGGGGGGGAACCACCTAAAATCTGGCCTAGGGCACCAAATTGGTTAGGGCCTGCCCTGGTTCATTGACATATTTATTCCACATCAAAGTTTGTCAAAATATACTTATTCTTGTTCTCTGTCAATTAAGTGTTCTTGGGGATATTTCCAGCCACCCTGTTTATTTTTTAAGCCATTTTGGCTGTGTTGAATGAATATAGCTCAAATTTTCCAGAACAATGAAAAAATAAAGGTTTTAGAAAATTTAAATCTCAGTACTTTAATTAAGCCGAAAATGGCTATGCTATCAAAATCCAGCCTTTAACGTTCCTAGCGCCCAACATCCCACGTTTTTCCAAACATAAATTAATGCATTCCTTGATGTCAGGGTTTCATTTTGGAGCTCTAGCTTTCATCTTGTAATCCCCCCCCCCCCCCCCCCAATTTAAAGCATGCAGCATTTCCTACTGTTTTCTGTGTGTGTGCTATTGATGAATGATATTGATGTTATTCACCCATCTCAGGGCCTAATAATAAAAATTAGCAAATACTCATTGAAATGTATGATATGGAAATTATGTTGTGAGTTTGTTTTTTGGATAAAAAAAGTGGGGTCTGTTTTCTATACACATACAAAAAAATAATATTTTTTTATATTTATATTTCAAGCTGAAGTAGTTCTAAAAGACTGACATGTTTAATGTCGAAAAAAATATCAATATATACTATTTTTATAGCACTTTATGGGAACAAGCCACGTTTTGGCTTTAGGAACATCCACGGTGTAAATAAATTAAGAACACTCAAGGATTAAGGATTTTGACACAGGATTACTCGAAAAATACACAGTAAAAGTACTTCATATTATACATGCAAGTAGTCTAGGTAGTACTTAGTTCAGTAATACATGAATCTTGGACTACTTATGGAAAATACGTTTTTTATTCCACATCAAAGTTCGTCAAAATATTCTTATTCTTGTTCTCTGATAAGTACTTTGACAAAGTATTATTCTAAAAGTACACAGTAAAAGTACTTCATATTATGCATCCAAGTAGTCTAGGCAGTACTTAGTTCAGTAGTACACAAATCTTGGACTACTTATGGAAAATAATGTTTTTATTCCACATCAAAGTTCGTCAAAAAAACCTTATTCTTGTTCTCTGATAAGTACTTTGACAAAGTATTATTCTAAAAGTACACAGTAAAAGTACTTCATATTATGCATGCAAGTAGTCTAGGCAGTACTTAGTTCAGTAGTACACAAATCTTGGACTACTTATGGAAAATAATGTTTTTATTCCACATCAAAGTTCGTCAAAAAAACCTTATTCTTGTTCTCTGATAAGTACTTTGACAAAGTATTATTCTAAAAGTACACAGTAAAAGTACTTCATATTATGCTTGCAAGTAGACTAGGAAGTACTTAGTTCAGTAGTACACGAATCTTGGACTACTTATGGAAAATAATGTTTTTATTCCACATCAAAGTTCGTGAAAATATACTTATTCTTGTTCTCTGTTAAGGATTTTGACAAAGTATTATTCTAAAAGTACACAGTAAAAGTACTTCATATTATGCATGCAAGTAAACTAGGCAGTACTTAGTTCAGTAGTACACGAATCTTGGACTACTTATGGAAAATAATGTTTTTATTCCACATCAAAGTTCGTCAAAATATACTTATTCTTGTTCTCTTTTAAGGATTTTGATCGAGGATTACTTGAAAAGTACACAGTAAAAGTACTTCATATTATGCATGCAAGTAAACTAGGCAGTACTTAGTTCAGTAGTACACGAATCTTGGACTACTTATGGAAAATAATGTTTTTATTCCACATCAAAGTTCGTCAAAATATACTTATTCTTGTTCTCTTTTAAGGATTTTGATCCAGGATTAAGCGAAAAATACACAGTAAAAGTACTTCATATTTGGATCAGGATTGGATCAAAATCCTCCAATATCTAGTGATATTCTCAATAGCTTTAAATGATTCCTGGACCCAGAAAATGTATATTTTGACACCAAGATTGACCTTCTAAGTGGCTTGGAAGATATAGCATTTCTCATAGACTTTATATGGCTGCCATCACCGCAATCTTGATGAAGTGGCTCCTACTAAAAATTGAAACCTATAATGATAGAGAGTATGTGGAAAAAATGTGGTGCTCTTGTCCGGCGTGTCCCGTTTATTTGGCTAAGCCGCCTGACTAAGTCACACACCTCAGTACAAGGATTTTGCCAGAAAGAGTAACCTGCTACAAGTAACCCTAGTAGAATTTTTAAAATGTATGATTTTTTTCTCTGTCTAAATGTGTTTTGTTTTTATTGTTGCAGGTCATACAATATTGAAAATTATTTTTTCTTTTTAAGGAACAACAGAAGAATACAAGCCAAAGAGGAGGCCGTAGCCTTTGAATGGGAATATCAAGACCTAATAAAATGTTATACAAAGTTAATGTTCTTTTCTATTAGACTGTAATAAAGCTTTTGTCACTTTAACATGTCTCTAAATTATATTTGTGGTGCTGAAAACATGAAACAGCAGCTGTAGGGTAGGCAAAGCATTCCTCGCCAGTGACCGCTTTTAAATGGCCATTTTTAAAAATGGCCACCACAGCCCTCAGAATTTTTTTGCGATGGCCCAGTATCCACATTCATTAAACATGTATTCAGCAATGAGTGTACCAAATTTGATGCTTTTATCACAAAATGAACAATTGTTCAGCTAATCCGCCCCACTACACAGGGGATGCACATTTTTGGGGGTGCTACCCACACGTTTAGCCCCGTTGCTCATTCCATGAATGCATGATCCTTACAAGCTGTACCTCGTTGTAAAGGTGACTAATCAGGCTTTCCAACAATATACAATTCATCACCAGTTGGTATTATTAAAAGGGCAGTTTTTATTCATCATTGATTTATTCGTATAACAAATGCCTGCTACGGCCACTAGGGGGCGCTTTTGAGGTGGCCAAATATCCAGATTTGTTTGGAACATATTCACCAACACATCTACCAAATTTCATGCTTTTATCACAAAGTGAACGATTGTTGTAAAATATTGAGCTAATCCGCCCCACTATATGAAATTATGTAAAATCAAAGAGAAAAGAAAAGATAAGTCTAAAACTAAAAAGTGGTCTTCCTCGTCTCGCATGGTGGAGGCAGAGTTACTGGTTCACATGGTCTCAGCGACAAAGTTACTGGTTCACATGGTCTCACGGCAGAGTTACTGGTTCACATGGTCTCAGCCACAAAGTTACTGGTTCACATGGTCTCAGCGGCAGAGTTACTGGTTCACATGGTCTCAGCGACAGAGTCACCGGTTCACATGGTCTCTCGGCGACACAGTCACCGGTTCGCATGGTCTCGGTGGCAGTCGCCGGTTCGCATGGTCTCGGTAGCAGTCGCAGGTTCGCATGGTCTCAGTGGCAGTCGCCGGTTCGCATGGTCTTAGCGGCAGAGTTTCTGGTTCGCATGGTCTAAGAGGCAGAGTTACTGGTTCACATGGTCTCAGCGACAAAGTTACTGGTTCACATGGTTTCAGCGGCATAGTTACTGGTTCACATGGTCTCAGTGACAGAGTTACCGGTTCACATGGTCTCAGCGGCAGAGTTTCTGGTTCGCATGGTCTAAGATGCTGAGTTACTGGTTCACATGGTCTCAGCGACAAAGTTACTGGTTCGCATGGTCTCGGTGGCAGTCGCCGGTTCGCATGGTCTCGGTAGCAGTCGCAGGTTCGCATGGTCTCAGTGGCAGTCGCCGGTTCGCATGGTCTTAGCGGCAGAGTTTCTGGTTCGCATGGTCTAAGAGGCAGAGTTACTGGTTCACATGGTCTCAGCGACAAAGTTACTGGTTCACATGGTTTCAGCGGCATAGTTACTGGTTCACATGGTCTCAGCGACAAAGTTACTGGTTCGCATGGTCTCGGTGGCAGTCGCCGGTTCGCATGGTCTCGGTAGCAGTCGCAGGTTCGCATGGTCTCAGTGGCAGTCGCCGGTTCGCATGGTCTTAGCGGCAGTCGCCGGTTCGCGTGGTCTTAGCGGCAGAGTTTCTGGTTCGCATGGTCTAAGAGGCAGAGTTACTGGTTCACATGGTCTCAGCGACAAAGTTACTGGTTCACATGGTCTCAACGGCAGAGTTACTGGTTCACATGGTCTCAGCGACAAAGTCACTGGTTCACATGGTCTCAGCGGCAGAGTTACTGGTTCACATGGTCTCAGCGGCAGAGTTACTGGTTCACATGGTCTCAGCGACAGAGTCACCGGTTCACATGGTCTCTCAGCGACACAGTCGCCGGTTCGCATGGTCTCGGTGGCAGTCACCGGTTCACATGGTCTCGGTGGCAGTCGCCGGTTCGCATGGTCTAAGACGCTGAGTTACTGGTTTGCATGGTCTTAGCAGCAGAGTTTCTGGTTCGCATGGTCTAAGAGGCTGAGTTACTGGTTCACATGGTCTCAGCGACAAAGTTACTGGTTCACATGGTCTCAGTGGCAGAGTTACTGGTTCACATGGTCTCAGCGACATAGTCACCGGTTCACATGGTCTCTCAGCGACACAGTCGCTGGTTCGCATGGTCTCGGTGGCAGTCGCCGGTTCGCATGGTCTCAGTGGCAGTCGCCGGTTTGCATGGTCTTAGCAGCAGAGTTTCTGGTTCGCATGGTCTAAGATGCTGAGTTACTGGTTCACATGGTCTCAGCAACAAAGTTACTGGTTCGCATGGTCTCGGTGCCAGTCGCCGGTTCGCATGGTCTCGGTAGCAGTCGCAGGTTCGCATGGTCTCAGTGGCAGTCGCCGGTTCGCATGGTCTTAGCGGCAGTCGCCGGTTCGCGTGGTCTTAGCAGCAGAGATTCTGGTTCGCATGGTCTCAGCGACAAAGTTACTGGTTCACACGGTCTCAGCGGCAGAGTTACTGGTTCACATGGTCTCAGCGGCAGAGTTACTGGTTCACATGGTCTCAGCGACAGAGTCACCGGTTCACATGGTCTCTCAGCGACACAGTCGCCGGTTCGCATGGTCTCGGTGGCAGTCACCGGTTCACATGGTCTCGGTGGCAGTCGCCGGTTCGCATGGTCTAAGACGCTGAGTTACTGGTTTGCATGGTCTTAGCAGCAGAGTTTCTGGTTCGCATGGTCTAAGCGTCAGAGTTACTGGTTTGCATGGTCTAAGAGGCAGAGTTACTGGTTCACATGGTCTCAGCGACAAAGTTACTGGTTCACATGGTCTCAGCGGCAGAGTTACTGGTTCACATGGTCTCAGCGGCAGAGTCACCGGTTCACATGGTCTCTCAGCGACAGAGTTACTGGTTCACATGGTCTCAGCGACAAAGTTACTGGTTCACATGGTCTCAGTGGCAGAGTTACTGGTTCACATGGTCTCATTCATCACCAGTTGGTATTATTAAAAGGGCAGTTTTTATTCATCATTGATTTATTCGTATAACAAATGCCTGCTACGGCCACTAGGGGGCGCTTTTGAGGTGGCCAAATATCCAGATTTGTTTGGAACATATTCACCAACACATCTACCAAATTTCATGCTTTTATCACAAAGTGAACGATTGTTGTAAAATATTGAGCTAATCCGCCCCACTATATGAAATTATGTAAAATCAAAGAGAAAAGAAAAGATAAGTCTAAAACTAAAAAGTGGTCTTCCTCGTCTCGCATGGTGGAGGCAGAGTTACTGGTTCACATGGTCTCAGCGACAAAGTTACTGGTTCACATGGTCTCACGGCAGAGTTACTGGTTCACATGGTCTCAGCCACAAAGTTACTGGTTCACATGGTCTCAGCGGCAGAGTTACTGGTTCACATGGTCTCAGCGACAGAGTCACCGGTTCACATGGTCTCTCGGCGACACAGTCACCGGTTCGCATGGTCTCGGTGGCAGTCGCCGGTTCGCATGGTCTCGGTAGCAGTCGCAGGTTCGCATGGTCTCAGTGGCAGTCGCCGGTTCGCATGGTCTTAGCGGCAGAGTTTCTGGTTCGCATGGTCTAAGAGGCAGAGTTACTGGTTCACATGGTCTCAGCGACAAAGTTACTGGTTCACATGGTTTCAGCGGCATAGTTACTGGTTCACATGGTCTCAGTGACAGAGTTACCGGTTCACATGGTCTCAGCGGCAGAGTTTCTGGTTCGCATGGTCTAAGATGCTGAGTTACTGGTTCACATGGTCTCAGCGACAAAGTTACTGGTTCGCATGGTCTCGGTGGCAGTCGCCGGTTCGCATGGTCTCGGTAGCAGTCGCAGGTTCGCATGGTCTCAGTGGCAGTCGCCGGTTCGCATGGTCTTAGCGGCAGAGTTTCTGGTTCGCATGGTCTAAGAGGCAGAGTTACTGGTTCACATGGTCTCAGCGACAAAGTTACTGGTTCACATGGTTTCAGCGGCATAGTTACTGGTTCACATGGTCTCAGCGACAAAGTTACTGGTTCGCATGGTCTCGGTGGCAGTCGCCGGTTCGCATGGTCTCGGTAGCAGTCGCAGGTTCGCATGGTCTCAGTGGCAGTCGCCGGTTCGCATGGTCTTAGCGGCAGTCGCCGGTTCGCGTGGTCTTAGCGGCAGAGTTTCTGGTTCGCATGGTCTAAGAGGCAGAGTTACTGGTTCACATGGTCTCAGCGACAAAGTTACTGGTTCACATGGTCTCAGCGGCAGAGTTACTGGTTCACATGGTCTCAGCGACAAAGTCACTGGTTCACATGGTCTCAGCGGCAGAGTTACTGGTTCACATGGTCTCAGCGGCAGAGTTACTGGTTCACATGGTCTCAGCGACAGAGTCACCGGTTCACATGGTCTCTCAGCGACACAGTCGCCGGTTCGCATGGTCTCGGTGGCAGTCACCGGTTCACATGGTCTCGGTGGCAGTCGCCGGTTCGCATGGTCTAAGACGCTGAGTTACTGGTTTGCATGGTCTTAGCAGCAGAGTTTCTGGTTCGCATGGTCTAAGAGGCTGAGTTACTGGTTCACATGGTCTCAGCGACAAAGTTACTGGTTCACATGGTCTCAGTGGCAGAGTTACTGGTTCACATGGTCTCAGCGACATAGTCACCGGTTCACATGGTCTCTCAGCGACACAGTCGCTGGTTCGCATGGTCTCGGTGGCAGTCGCCGGTTCGCATGGTCTCAGTGGCAGTCGCCGGTTTGCATGGTCTTAGCAGCAGAGTTTCTGGTTCGCATGGTCTAAGATGCTGAGTTACTGGTTCACATGGTCTCAGCAACAAAGTTACTGGTTCGCATGGTCTCGGTGCCAGTCGCCGGTTCGCATGGTCTCGGTAGCAGTCGCAGGTTCGCATGGTCTCAGTGGCAGTCGCCGGTTCGCATGGTCTTAGCGGCAGTCGCCGGTTCGCGTGGTCTTAGCAGCAGAGATTCTGGTTCGCATGGTCTCAGCGACAAAGTTACTGGTTCACACGGTCTCAGCGGCAGAGTTACTGGTTCACATGGTCTCAGCGGCAGAGTTACTGGTTCACATGGTCTCAGCGACAGAGTCACCGGTTCACATGGTCTCTCAGCGACACAGTCGCCGGTTCGCATGGTCTCGGTGGCAGTCACCGGTTCACATGGTCTCGGTGGCAGTCGCCGGTTCGCATGGTCTAAGACGCTGAGTTACTGGTTTGCATGGTCTTAGCAGCAGAGTTTCTGGTTCGCATGGTCTAAGCGTCAGAGTTACTGGTTTGCATGGTCTAAGAGGCAGAGTTACTGGTTCACATGGTCTCAGCGACAAAGTTACTGGTTCACATGGTCTCAGCGGCAGAGTTACTGGTTCACATGGTCTCAGCGGCAGAGTCACCGGTTCACATGGTCTCTCAGCGACAGAGTTACTGGTTCACATGGTCTCAGCGACAAAGTTACTGGTTCACATGGTCTCAGTGGCAGAGTTACTGGTTCACATGGTCTCAGCGACATAGTCACCGGTTCACATGGTCTCTCAGCGACACAGTCGCTGGTTCGCATGGTCTCGGTGGCAGTCGCCGGTTCGCATGGTCTCAGTGGCAGTCGCCGGTTTGCATGGTCTTAGCAGCAGAGTTTCTGGTTCGCATGGTCTAAGATGCTGAGTTACTGGTTCACATGGTCTCAGCAACAAAGTTACTGGTTCGCATGGTCTCGGTGCCAGTCGCCGGTTCGCATGGTCTCGGTAGCAGTCGCAGGTTCGCATGGTCTCAGTGGCAGTCGCCGGTTCGCATGGTCTTAGCGGCAGTCGCCGGTTCGCGTGGTCTTAGCAGCAGAGATTCTGGTTCGCATGGTCTCAGCGACAAAGTTACTGGTTCACACGGTCTCAGCGGCAGAGTTACTGGTTCACATGGTCTCAGCGGCAGAGTTACTGGTTCACATGGTCTCAGCGACAGAGTCACCGGTTCACATGGTCTCTCAGCGACACAGTCGCCGGTTCGCATGGTCTCGGTGGCAGTCACCGGTTCACATGGTCTCGGTGGCAGTCGCCGGTTCGCATGGTCTAAGACGCTGAGTTACTGGTTTGCATGGTCTTAGCAGCAGAGTTTCTGGTTCGCATGGTCTAAGCGTCAGAGTTACTGGTTTGCATGGTCTAAGAGGCAGAGTTACTGGTTCACATGGTCTCAGCGACAAAGTTACTGGTTCACATGGTCTCAGCGGCAGAGTTACTGGTTCACATGGTCTCAGCGGCAGAGTCACCGGTTCACATGGTCTCTCAGCGACAGAGTTACTGGTTCACATGGTCTCAGCGGCAGAGTTACTGGTTCACATGGTCTCAGCGGCAGAGTCACCGGTTCACATGGTCTCTCAGCGACACAGTCACCGGTTCGTATGGTCTCGGCGGCAGTCGCCGGTTCGCATGGTCTTAGCAGGAGAGTTACTGGTTTGCATGGTCTCAGAGGCAGAGTTACCAGTTCACATGGTCTTAGCGGCAGAGTTACTGGTTCACATGGTCTCAGTGACAGAGTTACCGGTTCACATGGTCTCAGCGACATAGTCACCGGTTCACATGGTCTCTCAGCGACACAGTCGCCGGTTCGCATGGTCTCGGTGGCAGTCGCCGGTTCGCATGGTCTCGGTAGCAGTCGCAGGTTCGCATGGTGTCAGTGGCAGTCGCCGGTTCGCATGGTCTTAGCGGCAGAGTTACTGGTTCGCAAGGTCTAAGAGGCAGAGTTACTGGTTCACATGGTTTCAGCGACAGAGTCACCGGTTCACATGGTCTCTCAGCGACACAGTCGCCGGTTCGCATGGTCTCGGTGGCAGTCGCCGGTTCACATGGTCTCAGTAAAATGTCTTGTTCAGCGTTTGGTTGGACTAACAGACACTCCAAGGAGTCACTGTTCAGTTTTTCAGGTAAGTAATGTACACTTAGTTTTTGTTTTTTGCTAGCCAAAAACATCTCAGTTAATGCTCCAGTTAAT
The DNA here is from genome assembly GCF_030273125.1 of Centropristis striata. Classification (NCBI taxonomy): domain Eukaryota; kingdom Metazoa; phylum Chordata; class Actinopteri; order Perciformes; family Serranidae; genus Centropristis; species Centropristis striata. Next base: position 25,239,475 of record NC_081526.1, on the reverse strand, counting down.
GCTAAAATGAATCAACAGTGACTTCTCTCATTCAGGTTGAGGTGTGGAGAGGAGTGTAGCCTAGTCAGTGATCAGATCCCTCTCGCTCCTTCACAGTCAACAAGATGGCGACTAGTGTAACACTGAACTCGATGCCTCAAACAGGCCACAAACCAATGGGTGACGTCACGGTGACTACGGCTATTATATATACTGTCTATGTTTGGAGGTGATAAACAGACCAGCGGTTAGACAGTGAAAGTTATGATATTAGTGTGACACGGTTTAATGTGCTAGTAGGACATTTCTGTCTCTATAGGGTAATTTACCCACGAAAAGTGATCTTTTTTGAAATGTAAACATTTGTTTCCTGAGCAGTAGTAGAACACAATTTAACATCGAGCATGAAGTTTCCACTGTACTGTTACAGTACTGTGTGTTCTTTCATATTTTCCTGCAGGCCTATGGGTTGCTGTGCCGTATGTTATTGTATTTATATTTAAGAGTGAAAGATGTCATCCTGACTTCCTGTGTTTTGATTGAAATTGTGGGATGAGGGCTTGTAGAACCTGATAATGTAATAAATTCCCGTTAATGTAATAACCCTGTTAATGTAATAAAAATCTGCACTTGAGTCCAGTGAAAATGTAATAAAACCTGGTAATGTAATAACTTCCCAATAATGTAATAAAGTGCATTTCCCAATAATGTAATACACTTTTAACCAATAATGTAATAAAGTATTACATTAATGGGAGGTTATTACATTATCAGGTTAGCCTTCATTTCGCAAGTCCTGATAATGTAATAAATCAAATCAAATCAAATCAATTTTATTTATATAGCCCAAAATCACAAATAATAACTTCATTATAACTTCCCGATAATGTAATAAAGTGCAGCAGACCACCCATTACTTGAGTTCAAGTGGCGATACTGTGTAGGCAACACTAGCTCAAGAGCTCTAGCGCCACCAACAGGTCAAAGTTGAATGTTTATTAACTTTTGACCCGTTCATCCGTTTCACCCGCTCTCCTCCTCCCCCCCTCCTTTCTGTGTCCTTCCCAGGTGCTAACCAGCTGATTGGATCCACCTGGAAAGTTGATTTCCACCTGTGGAGCTGGCCAATCAGAGGTGGTGTGTTCAGCCTGAAATAGGACCGATCTGAGGATCACAGGGGCCATCTTGCTTTTGTTGTGTCTCTGTCTTTGAGACTTGTTTTTGTGTGCTTGGATGTTTAAAATTTGACTTGTTAGTGCTGTTTGTTGTAGTGAGGTTGGGAATAGGTAAGTTGGGGGTACCCTGTACATTTTTGCATCACGTAGGATAATTTCTGTTACTCCATTAGGTTATTGGTTGTGCCACCCCTGTATTGTTTTGAAAAGCCTTTTTTGTAGATAAGTTAGTTAGGCCTTTTGTTTGTTTGTTTTTCTTCACAGCTAGTTTAGATAGGCCTTGTTTTGTTATATTTGTTTCAACTTTCTTTTGACACAATCACTTGTCCCATCCTCCCCCACCTTAGTGTGTCTTTGTTTAGTTATTGTAAAATAAATCACCATTTGTTCACATCACTTTTGACTTTGTTTAATTTTCTGATTGTTATGTTATTGCCTGCTGGCTGGGTTTAGTCAGTGGACGTAACAAATTGGGGGCTCGTCCGGGATTCAAAACAATACAGGGGTGGCACAACCAATAACCTAATGGAGTAACAGAAATTATCCTACGTGATGCAAAAATGTACAGGGTACCCCCAACTTACCTAGTCCCAACCTCACCACAACAAACAGCACTAACAAGTCGAATTTTAAACATCTAAGCACACAAAAACAAGTCTCAAAGACAGAGACACAACAAAAGCAAGATGGCCCCTGTGATCCTCAGAACGGTCCTATTTCAGGCTGAACACACCACCTCTGATTGGCCAGCTCCACAGGTGGAAATCAACTTTCCAGGTGGATCCAATCAGCTGGTTAGCACCTGGGAAGGACACAGAAAGGAGGGGGGGAGGAGGAGAGGCAGAAACACACACAAACAGTCCTCTGGCACGTAACAATGACACACGAATGCATTCAACAGCTTCTTGAAATCTAAAGGTGCTTGGCCGTGACAACCAATCAAACTTAATGGCTATGTCGCCAAACAGGAAGTTAGCCCATTTCTCAGCAACCCTTTAACATATCTTAACCAAACTTGGTACATAGAGTCATGACATCATCCTGGGAACACCTAAACAATTTGGTGAACTTTGACATCTAGGGGGCGGTGCAATATCGAAAATGTGTTTTAACTGCTATATCTTCACATAAGTGGATTACAAACTTATTTTTCAATGTCTGGTGATATTGCCAGACCTCTCCAAATAGCTCCAAAACTATTTTGCACATCAGAATTTGGCTGACATTCTGATCTTTGAGCATCCTGGTGTTAAACTTTAACTCTTATTGACATTAAACCGGCTTAGAACCTAGGAAAAAAACCTGGTCTCAACCAGCCTTGGTGCCATCCACTATACATGCCCCTTCATCATTGCTTGCAGCTTTTATACGTTTTTGGAATGGATTATTTTGTATTTCAAACTATATGTAACTACTTGTGCCTAGTGCTTTCAGAACATTTTCACATAATCAACAGCAATATTAGGCTACAAAGCACTGCTCAAACAGTGCAGTAACACTTTACTTTTTACTAAGTACATAGGTTGGATACATTGTATTAGGGACCCTGTAAAATAAAGTGTTACCAACTGTGTTTTGAGCTCGTTAAATATCACTGGCAAATTGCAGTGGACTCCAAATGCAACAATTTTGTATTTGTTTATTTATTTAATTTCAACACACAACAAAAGTAACCTATATCCAGAAAAGCCAGTACTATATAGTGTTACCAACAGTGCTCTGAACTTTTTAAATATCACTGGCAAATGGCAGTGGACTCCAAATGCAACAATTTTGTATTTGTTCAGTTAATTTCAACACACAACAAAAGTAACCTATCCAGAAAAGCAACCTCATTTTAGAGCCACCATTTTAGAACTTCTTTATGGTTGATATCTTCATCATGGCTATTTTCAACATGGATTTGAACTTTCTTTCGGCATCCATATACTGAACTGGTGTATATTCCATAAACCAATAGCAAATAGACAATGTATTATCGTTATTGAATGTGAATATTATATGAAATAACTTCACTAACCAAAGCCTCATTTACCCTCCATGTTTTAGTAGATAGACTAATTGAAGTAAATATAGAATATAAAATACATTTATAATAAAACAAGGGACTTTATACACTGGACAGCTATTGATGAGCCTTTGGTACCAGCATGTAGTTAGAAAAACTATGTAGGTAATGCAATACTGGTAATGTAATACTATATTTTTGGTTATTCGTATTAGTAGTAATAATATATTACTGGAGATGATTAAAGACAATAATAGTAGTAATAATAATAACAACTAGAAACAACTAGAGTGGATGCAATATACTGGCAAAAATGTTGCTATGTTGCTGAGCTCACTGAGCTAGCTGCTTAATTTGAAACACGTGCATCAAGGACATATAAGGAGAGACCTTTGACCTTCATCATCAAATCAATTAATCTTTAAGTCCCTACAAACACTCATACCAAATTTGAAGCACTTGCACCAATGCATTCTGGAGAGACTGCACTCAAAATTATCATGGCTGTCAGAGAGCCAAATGGTTTTGATTTTGAAAAAGCTGTTTGACACATTTGTTCAACTTGGTTTGAAGATCATATGCTAAGTTTCATAAAGATTGGACAGAATATGTGGCCCCCTAGAGGTCAAAGGTCACCAGATGTTTTGGGTGTCCCCAGGATGATGTCATGAGTCATATGATGATGTCATGATGTCATATGTACAAAGTTTGGTTAAGATATGCTAAAGGGTTACTGAGAAATGGGCTTACTTCCTGATCAAGTTTGATTGGCTGTCACAGCCAAGTGCCTTTGAATTTCAAGAAGATGTTGAATGCATTAGTGTGTCATGGTCTGAAGATCATCTGGGCCAAGATTAGAGAAGATAAGACAAAATTTGTGATAAGAGAGGCCTTTTAAAGGTTTTTGATCAAATCAAAGATGGCGGAAAATCCAATATGGCCGAAAACACCCATTGAGGATGCATTGAGTTCGGATTGGCCCAAGCGTTCCAGTGATATCTCGTTTGTGAAAAACGGATGAACGGGTCAAAAGTTAATAAACATTCAACTTTGACCTGTTGGTGGCGCTAGAGCTCTTGAGCTAGTGTTGCCTACACAGTATCACCACTTGAACTAATGGGTGGTCTGCTGCACTTTATTACATTATCGGGAAGTTATTACATTATCAGGACTTGCGAAATGAAGGCTAACCTGATAATGTAATAACCTCCCATTAATGTAATACTTTATTACATTATTGGTTAAAAGTGTATAACATTATTGGGAAATGCACTTTATTACATTATTGGGAAGTTATTACATTATCAGGTTTTATTACATTTACACTGGACTCACGTGCAGATTTTTATTACATTAACAGGAATTTATTACATTATCAGGTTCTAAAGGGCTGTCTTATGCAGCCTACATGTAATGTAGTGTGGAGTGATATGGTTAGTATGGCTACATGTTTAGTAGTGCTTACATAGTTGATGAGTTATCAGTTGTGGTTGGTCGGTAAGAGCAAAAATGCCAGGGCCCATTTTTTTTTGGTCCCAGTCCAGTCTTGCACATTGGCCTTGGCCTTTTAAGTTAACCATAACCATAACCATAGACCTTACCCATTAGTTTTGCAACCGATCAACAACCTTTACCATTTTCCCCCAAAAATGAAAACATATGTTTCTCCGTCCATAGCGGGGAGTCAAACTGTAGCACCAGGTTTGATGGCCCCATGACTTCCAACCTGAGCTAACCAGCCAGTTGAAAAACCAACTCTTCATACACCTATTACCATTACATGTAGCCACAAGGACGTAAGGCTGACCAATCCTAGGGCAGGTATTAAATAGTCATATGGTAAAATTACTGGCTTTGTCAGGGAGTCTGGAACATTTGAAGGGACTAAGATGCATATAACAGCTTCAGTTTCATCTAATCTAATATTGATTTTATTAGGTGGTCCTTTTTATTAGAAAAACAAAGAAACAAACAATACTTGCTAAATTTAAGGCAAATTTCTTCTGCAATTTGCTGTTAGCTTTACTTTGCTTTACTAGCATTTAATTATTCTCTTTACGTTAAACCTAAAATAATTTTATAAAATAAGGTGGATTGAGTTTGCAGATCCCATGACTTTCCCCCAAGCTGCACCAGCAGGTTTACATTTCTTTAGTTTTATTAGTTTTGAGTGTAATGTCGTGGCAACTCCTATATGAGTTGATAGCTGTGTCTGTTATTCATTTACCTGCTAATGATGACGTTCTCAACATACTTAACTGCACTACACTGTGTCTTTAATTTTGCTCCCTTAAAACTTAATTTGCTTTGATTATTTTTCAATAATCACACACAATGGAAAATGGACAATGACATTTCTTTTTACAAACATCTCCAATCCCCACCACCCAACTGATGTTTGCTTTTCCTTTAACACACATCAGTCACATGCATTGTATTTAAATGAGATTGCCCCTCCTGCAGGGCCAGTCTCAAAGGTTAGCAGCTGCACACACAGCATAACACATGATGCCTTCTAATGAGCAGCAGACATATTTGAGTTGGCTAAATTAGAACCTTAGTTCGTTCTACCCTCGGTGAAGATACAACTGGAGTCGCAGGTCAGTTGACTGTAGACGAAGCAGTAAGGTTATGATAAAATTGGACACTTGTAGTTGTTCTAATTGGCCACAAACAACAAGAAATCAGCATTTGTTGGAAATTATTTCCATCATGTATGTGGTGTCAAAAAAATAAAAAATAAAAATAAAAATATATATATATATATATATATATATATATATATGGGTTTTACCCATAGAATACATTTTATACAAGTTATTGGTTTAGGGTCCCTGACTTGTTGGCCCAGAAGTGCTACCTGCTTCATGGACCTTTTTTAATTTTGTTGTAGGTTATTTTGTTTTCAGAGGTGCATGTATGTATTCTACATGCTGGTGTTGTCTGAAAACATACAGCTTAGGTTTAATTGGTGACTCTATGAGTGGTTGTCTGTCTATATGTGTCTGCCCTGCGATGTGTCCAGGGTGTACCCTCTGTACCCTGCGCAATCGCGCACTGCTTGCACATTCTCAGCGACAAGAAAATCTATACAGCGCATAAAATAAAATCCAGCATAAACTGTAAATTAATTAGACCAATAACATTTTTTCTGTACTATTTTGCAATGTAACTCAGAGAGTGACAGGTGTCCAGCCAATGGAAATTGATGTCGGAGTATGTGCAAACAGAAGAACAAGCAGTGAAACTGGGTGAGATTTTTTCTTTTTCGAGTGAGAAAGGTCTGCTCTGCAAAACATGCAACAAAGCCATTGTAACAAGCGAGTTTTTGGAGGGAAAAATGTGGACTTGAATGGAAGTTGGATGCTCTCAACCATCACATTCAGCAGAAAAGTCATTTGAATGCTGTTGGAATTGTATGAAGACTCAAGATGGGAAAGGGGATTGGTACATTTTTGCGGGAGAGCGTAAAAGAGAGAAAAGGAACGAGCTGTCACACATACAAAAAAATCTGACCCTGAGGCAAGTTAAAGTTCTCATTGACAATATTTGACTTGCCATCAAAATGAATGCATCAATGCTGTCAGTTCAACAAACCCACGATCACATGGCAAGTTTGTGAGTAAACCAGAAAGCCGGTGAAGCAAAAACTGTGTACATAGTCTCATTTGATTAAGTTCACAAATTCGAAGGCAATGTTAAAAATGCACCTTGGTATATGCTGATAGTAGATGAGAGCACCGACATAACAGTACACAAATGCTCGCCATATATATTAAATACAGGGATGAATATGATGTCAACTATCAAACTGTGTTTGGTGGCATCATCCAGCTGACAGCATGCACTGCTTAGGACATTGTACAGGCCATAACTCCAGACATGGACTGGACATGCAGTAATGCTAGGAAAACCCAACGGAGTTGCAGCTTTGTTAAAGCTCCAAATACCACACCTAACTGAACAACATAGTTTGGCCCATAGAGAGGACCTGGGCATTGATGATGCCTGGAAAGATGTGCCTTTGATGCGAGATGTGGAAACTCTTCTTAGAACGGTATATTGTACTTTCTCTTGGCCCATTGTGAAGAGGGGCAAAATGGAGGACCTAGCAAAGATTCTTGATGATGACACACTGTCATTCAGGCCTCTGAAGGAAGTGCGATGGCTGTCGCGGCACCAAGCTGTGAATGCTGTTCTGAGAAACTACACTGTGCTTGAAGAATACTGCAAAAGAGAATTCACTTAAACAGAGATCCAGTGGCAAAGTACTGCTACAAAAAGCTGAGTGATTCAAAGTTCAAGGTTACTGTCACTACTCTGGGAGATATTTTGGGTGAGCTAGCACAACTCTGCCTCTCTTTACCAAGACTCAATGTGACTGTGATGGAAGGGCACTGCTTTGCTAGAGCAAAGATTGAGAAGTTGTGTTCCCAATACTTGAAAGGTGAAGGATGTACAGTGGAGTGACCGTGTCAAAGAGGCGATGGGGACCTCATCAGCTGGCAGAAATACTGGTAAGATTACTCTTTTTATCAGTAAGCTCTGTGATCAAATGGATGCTTGTTTTCCAGAGGATGAATTAAAGCAGTGGTCTGCATTTGACAATGAAGCATTGAGCTCAGACATCAGTTTTGACTATGGATCAGCAGATGTTGCTACACTGGCAAAGAGGTATGAGGCCATTCTCCACCACCCACAGTCTATGGAGGCCCTTAACTGTCAATATGCTGAATTCAAGTACATAATGAAGCAAAAACTTAATCAGGGGTCAATCAGCACAATCAAATATGGTGGCTGCAGCACTTAGATGTGAGGAGCTAAAGGAGATCTCACAGCTTGTGGATATTTCTGACACATTTCAAGCTTCCAGTGCAGCTTGTGAAAGAGGATTTAGTTTAATGAATCATATCAAAACAGCATCCAGAAGTCGTCTTGAAGTGGCACATTTGGACCAGCTGATGTGCACAAAGCCAAAGCAAGAAGCAGACGGAGCCATCAACCTGGACAAAGTGTACAAGCATTGGAGAAGTGAGAAGGGCAGACGTTAAAAATAGGGTAAAATTTAAGTCAGATTTGTGCATATTCTAGCGACATTTATTAAAATTATTTATTGATATTAATCATTATATGGTCTTACTAGATCATTTATGGGTAGTAGAAATGCTAATACAAATCTGTAATTAGTGTATTTAGTGTATAATGTAGTTACAGGAATTTACACTGTATCACCAAATGTGCAAAATGTGAATGTTTTAATGTGAACAAAATGTCTGATGTCTGAAAGGTGTACATGGCTCATTTCTTCTGGAGCAGGACCCTCACCTAGGCCACAACTGGACCTTACCCAGGCCAAAGCAGGACTCTCACATATAACATACTACACATCTCACGAACAACAAGATTTTGGTCTTTTTCATTTAAGTGGGCCAAATCACTTATATTAAAAGCAAACTAATGGAAATTGCTGCTGTGATTGGATTTCTACTACCCATAAATTATCTAGTAGTAAGAGCATTTAATGATTAATATCCATAAATAAAAAATCATAATAAATGTCACTAGAAAATCCAATGAAGACAACGAGAGGACGGTGCAGACATTGCAGTAAAGGGTATACTAATACCCAATGCAGCAAGTGTGATGTCCGCCTCTGTTTTTCAGAGGACAAGAACTGCTTCTGGGACTATCACTGCAAATAAATGTAGATGTGCACACAGACTTCATGTAAATAATGTAAATAAATGTCAAAGTTCATAACTCTTCATAACAACATGACTGAGATTATTATTTATGTTATATACTGGTTTGGCAAAAGCAAAACCCTGCAAATGAATCCTTAGTTCTGTATTGTTGTTCAGACAATGAGTGGAAATACAGGAGATTCTGCTCCCCATTAAGCCCAATGTTGCAATATTCCAACATTTCCGTAAAAACTTACTAAAACATACAATTTTTGAAAACACTCCATTTTCACCCCCAAAGGCCTCCTACAACAACATCTGAATGGTTGAATTTTTTTTTTTTTTTTTTTGCGTTTTCTCTATATTTGGGTTTTTCAGGGTTAATAAACCATGTAACTTGCTATAATCCCAGGTTTTGAACAGGTGTGATACTGGTGTGTGGCCACAGTGTGCACATCTGATGTTGCTCACAGTGGTCCTCAGTGTACTCAGGGAGCTTGTGTGTATGTACAGACCATAGACTGTATAAAATAGGTCCAGACACATTACACAAAATTAGAGGGAACATTGCCCGCCTCTCACCCAAATTCAGCCCCGTTACCCGAGTTGAGATAAGCGGTTAATAAAATGGATGGATTATTATCAGAAGTTTATTCAGACTTAGATTTCTGTTCAAAGCATTGACATGCATGTTCCTTAATGTTTCTTAACAATCTTTATTTGTTAGGCACTTCAGAGGGAACCAGGATGCAAGATAGGTGAGCTTTCTGTGCTCACCTTTAGGTGAGAATGTTTGCAGGGCCTAGTTAAGGTGGTTAGGAAACTGCAGGAGAAATGCCCCTTGTGTTTTAAGATTTTTTTTAGAGTGACCATTCAAAAAAGACGATTGGATTCAGAGTATAGAAGTTAAGTTGAATTTAATTAGGAGCGTTTAACAGTGCAACACAGCAAGTGAGGTTACAGAGAAAAAGGCTCAATCTAAAGAGCCTGAACAGTTGATTTATATGCTTCTTACAATGGGCGGTTTCTAACGTAATTCTAGATAATTCAATTATATGTTTTATCAGATGTTAATCAGATGTTGTCTTTTACAGTTTTCTAATCTGTAGCCAGGGGAAAACCTTCTAACCCATCTCTGACCCTAAAAGTGTCATGTGTGCTTCCCCTCTCCATAAAAGTTGACCCTTATCTGAACCTGCCAGCCTGAACAGAGAAAGCCTCAGCGGAGACACTGGAGCCTTATCTCAAACATATGGCTGGCAGGAACATATCTAATATATTTATCTCGAACATATAGCTGGCAGGGAAACGTCTGAGTCTTATGATTAAACTGTCTAAAAACCCCAGGTTAATATAATTTTTTATAACACCTTGATATTCCCTATGGTAAGGCAGATTGCATGTTTGCAGGGACGTGCACATGATTATAGAGGGGCAGGGGCTCAAAGTCAGAAAAGGGCAGCATGTGTGTGTGTGCCCCAAATTTTTTCCCCGGTCCTTTAAACAATATGGAAATGAATGTCAAATTTAAAAATACAGATGGCAATATATAATTAATAATAATATAATATTTCAAACACAAATAACCTACAGTAACCTCGTATTATTATTAGCTATTATTATTATCATTATTATTTTGTTAGCCCACACAGTAGCAGCAAAGTCACAATAAACTTTATATCTAGACTAGAATAGCAGGTTTCAGAACTGTGGCATGATAAACAGCCCACACTATAGGGGTTGTAAGAACCACAAAACCAAAAACACGATTAGAGTAGGAGGAAATAGTCTCACCACCAGACCTTCCTCTACAGAAGAAAGTAGGACAACAACTCAGTGCAGACATGTTGATCTGCCTATTTTGTGATGTTAAAACCTCAGACCTGTAGTGAGGGGAATGATCCGCCGTAAACACGGTGCATTTTTTATTTTTAAAATGTATTTGAAAAAAAGAAAAAAAGAAAATGTATTTTGTACACGATTTCCTGCGCCGTGCTCCGACATCCAGTAAAAATCGAGCCGTGTTACAGCAGAGCTGCAGCCGATGGAAGCTGACACATTGACTAAATACAGGGCGTTTTTCAGAAATATGACCCATATTTAAGCGAATAACTGGACAGCGACTAGTTAGAGCATAACTCACAGGTTCAAGTTGCTCCACTGTCACGTCTCCTCAGTTATCCAGGGGGCAGCGGCTTCTCTCCCTCTCACTTAGGCTACGTTCAGACAGCAGGGCTTAATGCTCAATTCAGATTTTTTTGTGGAATCCGATTTTTTGCAAGGTCGTTCACATTTCCAATTAAATGCGACTTGTATGTGATCTCCAGTGTGAACTTTAAACGTACCAAAAGTGTCCCGCATGCGCATTGGAGGACACGACGACGTCACACACAGCAAGCGTGCTCAGTGTTTACGGAAGTAGCGGAAAACATGGCCGCGAGCAGTAAGCCTATGTATGATGAATGCGACCTGGCCGTTCAGACTGGAGTCGCATGTCAAAAGATAAGATATGTAATGGTTTTAGGACCACATATCCAAGCGGCCTGGATCGCATTTGAAAAAATCGGATCTGTTTCGTTCAGACTGTCATTAAAAGATCAGATGCAGGTTGCATAGGGGCGAAAAAATCGGATTGGGTCACTTCAGGCTGCAGTCTGACCGTAGCCTCGATGTCTCTCTCTCTCTCTGGCGGCGAATATACGATGCAACAGACAGATAAGCGGCAGGCTCAACACACACCGTATTACAAGAAAATGGGTACAGTAAAAAACCATGCAGTTTTTGTAGCGCCGTTTTTTTTACATCCCTATTTATTCATGTTATTTAAAAAACAAATAAAAAAACACTCAGGGCACTTTTTAATACAAGGCAAAAAGGGCAGGGGCCCAAGCACCCTTAGGGCCCTATGTGTGCATGTGCCTGCATGTTTGGATCCCACAAGAATGACGCATCCTGAGATCCTCAGTGGTGCATCACACAGATGAAGAGTATTGTGCAAACCTTCATCCAGGGATGGTTCTGCCAGAGTGTTCTGCTCCTGTCACATGGACAAGCCACAGTGGAGAGAGGAGGTAGAAACGTGCAACCTCCATGACGAATCTCTGGAAACACTGAGATTTATTTGTGACAAGGTCAGTGGCTGTGGTAGCATTCTCAAGGTATCTGTAACCAAGGAACTCCTGGCCTCTGCTGCTTCGACATGGTCACAGTACAGGCCATACCTGCAGCATGAACGCAGGAAGGAGGAGAGTGCCACACAAGCACTTAAGAGGAAAGCAGCAGAGGATGAGCTGGAGGACCTTCAGAACCATCGAAGGATTCTCAACAATGTTTGTGATTCTCTTCTCTTCAAAGAAGACACAAAGAGAAAGAGGTAGAACTGCTCCAAGTGGGAAAAATAATAGAAGAAAAGGCCACACAGTTGAGGTACCTGTTATTATGTCTCTATGTCTGTGAAAGCTCTGTGAAGTGGACACAGCCGTCACCTGCATTAAGTGTGTATGCAGCTGAATTAAACAATATCTTGATAAGAACACTATACTGCTATTTCAAACTAAGAGATGTTTACATGAAAAACCTTTTAAATAGAAAGAAGGTTTTACTAGTTTGTTTTCGTTAGAGTGGTTTTGGGACAGTGAATTTAAATTCCAAATTTGTTCAGAACTTCATTGTATTTTTCAAGTTGTGTTATAGAATATAGGCCCAATCTAGGCAAACATTCACCACCATAAATGATTCAAGACACAAAAAAAGTAATTTCATTAATATTCCACATTTACATTTAAGCTCCTTAATACAAAAAGTTTTTCTTTTTGTGTGTAAAAATAACTAACTGGTGTTGCTGTACTGACATTGGCGTGTAAGCTTTGTCTGAAGAGTATAGTAAGTAGCTATATGTATACATTTTATATGTGGTATACTGGGTCTGAGCTGAACAGTACATACTGTATATATTGTTCCCGTTCAGGACATATTCATGTCATTCTATCTGTTACACTTAGTGCTGTAAAACTTTGCGACTTCATGAGAGACCTGCAAAACAAGTCAATTAACAAAAAAAAGAAGAAAGCCTACTGTCCATAATTTGTCTGAAAAGTTCAACTTGACACTGAGTAAGGACTGAGAGAGAGTCCCACAGTCTCTCTGGTGACTCAGACGACAAGGCACTGTGCAGTAATAGCTGATGAATATCTTCCTAAATGACTAAGCTGCTCAGAGAGTCTACAGCAGTACTGAGGTGGTTCACAGAGGTGAGAAGGACAGCGAGGCCACCCTCATTACCCATTACCCATTCTGTCACCCACTCCTTCTCTTTTCCACCCCTCCCTCACTCCTATCATTTATTTATCCACGTCAGCACTCAATTACAGGCAGTGGTCTAGGGCCAGGGAGCAGGCCTAGGTCACAGGGGGTTGGTCTGGCTAATGAACAACAGAGTAAACCCCCTCATGTTTATTTCTAGCTATCACTGCAAGGGAATGGATGGACAGCTCTGTTGAATTATAATCAGTGCCTTAAAAAAAAAAACTCACCTGCTCCCATTTTTTAGCCATCCCTCTGCAAAAGAATAGAAAGATGGACGGAAGAAAGTTAAGTGTGAGTGACTCAGGCTGCCGTCCACTAAAGGGAAAGTAGGCAGACAGGCTATGAATCAACTCCTTCCACTCTGATGTGAAGTAAGCATTACAGTCGTGCTGTGATGATGCCTGCCAATCTATTTACAGCAGCCCTGTGCTGAATTTAAATGTCTTACTCTGCTTTTCAATTTGTAGTTGCTCATCGGTCAGCAACTGCTGATGATTAAGGCCAGCATTCATTTTTTATTGAAGGATTTCTTGTTAATTTTTGAGCTTCTATTCACTGCCTTCTAACAGAATAGATGCTTAGACAGAATTGCAACAACATTGATTGAAAGTGTCTTCAAAAAGGTTTTCACAATTTTCACAATAGACGTGATTATAACAAAGAGCTTATACATCAATCAATTACTCAATTTTGTTATTTGAATAAAGACACTGGCCCTCATTTATCAAACAAGCGTAGAAAGGAGCGTGGATCTGAGCGTATATTTCGTCTTACGAAAGGGTTCACATGTGATTTATCAAACGATCGTATCTCTAATCACATCGTAAGAATGATCGGCTGTTGATAAATGTGCCGGCTCGAAACAAGCGTAATTTAAATACCACGGCCTAATATATAATATATATATATAATATATACCCGATTTAGATGGCTCGCCTCCAGTTTACAACACTGAAGGACCCAATACAGCCAAAAAGAGGATTTTTTTTCCCCCCTAAAGTCAGCGCCGTTACAAATAATAACAGTAGCGATATAGACATTACAGAAAAACGCAGCAATAGAGGTTTGTGAAATAAAAGTATCAAACAAGTTCGGTAAATATTTTACATTTGGAGCACGGACTTAAAAGTTTTCACAGCTTTTTGATTGCAGGAGGTAAACAAGATTTTAAACTAAAAAATGTTTAATTTTACTTAGTTTTAAGTTTTAATCCCAAAAAAAAGAGGAATTTTCAGAGGTAGAAAGTGAAACGCTGACGTCCAACAGCTGCAACACAACAGCTGTTGGAGCTGTTTTGTTTGGCAGCATAAAAAGTGAAAAGGAAGGAAATCAGTGGTGCTGTCATCAGAGTAGCAGTGGTGAGGTTTGAGTAATTAAATACATTGTGATATATAAAGCCTAATAATCTATATAATATCCAATTATGATGGCAAGATATTATTCACTTCTTTACATTCACTAAAAATTCTGTCCCAGTCAGAGGAGTGTGTGGCAGCGCTGATTGGAAATGTTTCTGTTCTAGAACCGATGGTCACATCCAAATTGATAAGTGCCGAGCCTTGCGTAGAAATGATCGTATGAACACTACGCTCACTTTCTGTCGTACGCTCATATGATAAATGAGGGCGACTGTGATTATATAAGCCAGATTCCAAAGAAGTTGGGACATTTTCTAAAAGACCAATAAAACAGAATAATACTTCTACTTGGTATATGTGTTTTATTAATAAGACCTGTTATGTTCAGTCTGGTAATGTGAAAACTGTTTTTGTAAATATACATTCAGACTTTTTCATGCATTCTGTTTTTATTTACACTTTACACAGCATTACATTTTTTTGGGATCGGAGATGAACCTGGTCTGGGTCTGTTTTCTGTTTGCCTGTGTGTTCCCTGTTGTTTCTTGCCCTTGACCTTCTTCCACAGGGGCGTGATCAGTGGGAGTGGCCTACAGTTTTCCCACTCCTGTGACTCATCAGAGCAGTCAAGCTCACCAAAGCCCTGGCTTCTCCTCTCATTCAGTGAATGTCACCAAATAATATTAAAATAAATAACAAAACACATCTCTGTTATTTAACACCATCCTTAAGACCCAGCAGAAGACATTTGATTTCAAAGCCTGTACCTGTTTTACTGTCACTTGCTAGTTTTTGGCTACAAGGGAAGCAAGCGTGTTTGAAAACTATGGCTGCAGTCAGATAGTTCACAATTATGTGAAGCAAGGTATTTGAAACACTTGACCGCAAGCACCTTGCAGAGCTACAGAGATAAAGAAAGTTGAAAAAAGATTATATCATTCTCTTGCATTGCATTTTCCTCTTTACTAGCCCAGCGGTTTCTATAGAGCAGTTGGAGGAATGCTGCTCCACCCACCCACACTCATCTTAGCAGAAATATCATGTCTAGTCTCAAGCTAGAAAAGATTTGATGATAAGATGGGCTACAATTACACTGACAATTATTCAGCAGATCCACTTTACCCTCGCCCATTTGGCTGACAGCGTTCGGTTACGTTGTAACCTTGGTTCTCTGAGTGAAGAGACTCTCTACTCCGTTACATATTTTATATGTACGCAGTAGCTGAGAGACAATAGAGAACAATTAATTCAACCTATACCTTGACTCCTCTTCCCCCCTTTCACTGCCCCTCTTCCTTTCATGTTTTATCTTTTTTGTCTGTGTGCGCACACTGTCCCTTAATTTTGCTTTTTACTTTATTTAATTATAATTTATTATTTCATTCATTTCAATTTTTTATTTCTTTATATACTGAATCATTGCATATATTGTATCAAATGCATGTGCTTTGACACTCAATATAGACATGTATCCAAGGAAAAAGAAGGAAAGTAATCTTCTGTTTCAGTATCGCATATTTAATAAAGACAAATAAGACTTGATGGTTGGTTGGCTCATGTGACAGTCTCCTGGCTGGCTGGTTATTTATCTGTGTGTTTGTTTATTGCAGCAGCTACCTAGGGGGTGGAGTGCCTTGACCATCCTAGTTGGAAGCACCTGGGCCTGGTGCTCTCACAGTATAAAAACTACGTGGAGCCTGGTTCTCTCTCTCCTCTTTTGCTGTTTGTTTGCAGACACACAACATCCTCTTTTCACATCACAGCTTAACTTATGCACACACTCACCCACATTACTGATTTTACTGAATCACACCCCATCATATCTAAGTTTATGTTTTGATTAATTATTATTCTCTTTGTTTTATTAATTATTTGTTATAATAATTTACCTTTTGCCTGCAACTCCCACTCTTTTGTCATGGCTTTAGAGCTAGCTCATGTGCAGTAATCAAACACATGCATAGCCGACCTCATGAAATCACAAGGTAAAAGAAAGAGTTAACAGTTGTAGGAAATATAATTTGGGCTTTGAACCAGCAGACTGGTGTTCTTGTCCCATTGGAAACTTCTCTGCTCATGCTCCATGTCACCAGAGCAACTGCATCCACTAGCTCTGCATGTAAGTAGTTCATTTAAGCCAACCCTGTTTAGTTTTCCTAATCTTAAACAAATGGTTTTGTTGCCTAACCTTTGGTATTACAAGATTATCAACTTGTTTACAAAATTATTGTCACCAGTTCATCACAGTGACATACTAAAAACAGAACCAGTTTCGTAGGATGTCATAGGAGCAGCATTACACAAGTAATCATAAGCTGTTTTTCCTTTAGGGGGAAAAGTGGCCACCAGGAAAGTCTCAGGCCACACCCTCTCAAAAGTCCTCTCACTCTGCGTGTCTCCACTACAAGTTAGCCCCCAGAGGGATTTAGAGACTCCGGAGGTGACGTATGGTTTTTGCTGTTGCTAACTGTGCACAACGTCAGCAGCTGAAAGCAGCATGGCTAATTATGCACAGAGTCACTTTCTTGAAAAATAGTTGCTAGTTGGGTTAGGTTAGGGTTGGGTCTGAAAAGTCCCTTAATTTAGCAACAAAGTCGCTAAGTTGGCAACACTGCTTTGCCGGTGTTTACAGTGTGTTGTTGTCCTGTAGTACTACCGGACTGCTGATTCAAATTAGGGGCGTTTCGGCGAGTGAGACCTGTCTCATTCCGGGTATTGTCCAGGTATTGCCTGGTAATGGAAACAGCCCTACATGAACCCATTCATGAGAAAACACTGAGGGCAAGCAGTTAAAATCACACCTTTATACACATTTGTTTTTGCATTCCAATTTCCTTCTGCTTCAGGATGTGGACTGTTTTACACCAAGGGTCCAGCATATCAGGCTGTTAACACTACATTGGCTTATTATCAGCTTATTTCATTAAGTTGTTGCGTCAAAATTGTCTGTGAATATTTGCCAATGTAAGCATCCAGTGGACACAGGGCATCATTTTCATTCATTTAGAGTTGTTTGTGAACACCTGATGAATTTAAGTTTAATATTCACCCTCTTCTAGCTCTGTGTTTGGCTGCTACCAATTCTGTCTCTGAAATATTTGTCTCTTTAGCTGCTAAATGCTCCAATATGTTCTCCAGCTAGTCTCTAACTGTTATTTGGTGCTGAGCAGGTAGTGTACACAATCACCCACCTGCTGGAAATGAGGTTCATGAGAGTCGAGACTGAACCAAAACCATAAAGGTGTGGGTTATAAAACCAAAACAATGAGCTGAAAGACACAAAAGGCTCCACAGAGCAGGTTCATCACAATGTGTATAGACATTTGATCCATTGTTAATATAAAAATATCAAATAGTGCAGTTTTTAAAACTTTAAGTGACACAGTTGACTGAGATACTGAAAATAATTAAGTTTCCGTTTTAAGAAGCATTCTGATTTATCACCAGGCATGTAGTTGACATCAGTTAAGGGATTTTGAAAGGGTTCCACCAATGATCTATTATTCAGTGATAAAGAGAGGTATGCACCCATTAAATTATTGTTGTTGAACCGCTTGCATGCATCGTTTTATTTGTCATACATTCTGCCATTCCCTCATCACACATGCTCACTCACAATTTCCCTGCTGTCATTATCAGGGATTGTCATTCATGGTATCAGCTCTTTAAGCTGATCATATAGATCCAGCAGATGTGTCAGAGATGTTGGGAAATATATTGAGGAAACCTTTTAAATTAAATTATCTGACTCCAACACAAAACCTCACCTATTTCTCAGAGTCATGCATGTCAATACGTCAAGAAATGTGCAGTTACAGAGTCTCTGGGTTCAATCTTCACGTCCCTGACATGACATTAGGCTGGTCAGTTCATGAAGGTTTAATGCAGTCTACTTTCCCTGAACCCTTCTTTTATAACCTAACAGAGGTTTAATAAAAAATGTAGGTAGATTTCTTCCAAAAGTCGCCTCCTTTCGATCTGCTGATTTGTCAGTTTATTGCATACGTGGACACGTCATGTCAAGCAGAGAAGACAGTTATCTCTCTGCTTAGTACATCATATCCGTGACCTGACCTGGAATAAACTTTCAAATCACCAACAACCTGCTGAGATATTACTGGAGACACAGATTTTGCAACAAACATCCATGTAAAATATATCTGTTTGTGATAATAGAATCTTACTCTTAATAGGGCAGAGAAAGTTTAAGCAGATGGAGTTAATGTATTTAGTCTGATCATAGTTTAACAACAATATTAGCACATGAGCATTATAGCAAAGCAGCCTACATGATTAATCTATCAATGCACAGAGAGGGAACATACACAGATTGTGAATTACGCATGCGTAGATAGTGACCCACGTCCACAGAGACAGACAACAGAGACAGAATAACAGATTATTCTAACAGAGACCATCTACGTTGTAAGCCAATCATCCTACTGCTGCCTCTTTTTGAATATGATTATCTCTGCCTGGAAATTCATGTTGCTCTTATGTGTGCCTCTCTGCCTCCCCTCATCCCCTCAGCAGGCATCATCAGCTTGCTTGATCTTCAGCCCCCACCACCATCGTCTTATATCTTCATGTGTTATAATATTTAGCTCATATCATTTGTTACATTACCACATATCTTCTGTTATAATAATCATTTTTCCCTTATTATTATTGGTCATTTTGTTTCCTTTTTTGTCATTTTGTGTCTTTTTTTAGTCATTTTGTGTCTTTTTTGGTCAATTTGTGACTTTTTATGGTCATTTTTTGTCATTTTGTGGTCAATTTGAGTCCTTTTTTTGCTTAATTTTATGTATTTTTTTTTTATCATTTTGTGTCATTTTGTGGTCAATTTTATTCTTTTTTGGGTAATTTTGTGTCTTTTCTGACAAATCCCAAAGTATCAAGTAATTACTTTCCAAGGAGTCTCTGGCTTGAAGCTGACTGTTACACACTCAGGAGGTCAGAATGGACCTTTAAACTTAGAGCAAAGGATTTAGATTAAAAGTAACATTAAATTATAAAAAATATATAAATGCACAGACAGAGAGATGTTTTAGCTGTTGTCTGCTTCATTATTTGTCCAAAATTCGTCGTATCAACTGAGTTTGTATGATCTGAACTGTGCGTGTGAGATTGTGTTCAGTGAGGGGTCGCGGACAACATGCATGTTAAATTGGGGGTCGCCACTCAAAAAGGTTGAGAACTACTGCTCTAGGGCATGATGAAAGTTGAGTGACAAACCTCAGTGGAAAAACTCAATGAGGAGAATCAACAAAGTTTGAGTATCAATTCTAAACCAGGTTATTACAGTTTGACTCCTCCAGGAGATAATGCCCCCGAGAACTTTGACTTCCTTCAAAAGCTCACAGAAGAGACATGGTGAACATCAAGAGGACAGAACAAAACTTATTGTGGAATTAAAATGTATATAAATGAAAATACTTTGTTTAGCTAATCATTTGAGGTTGTGTTTTGACATGTGAGCTTAATGTGAAACTATACAACAATGTCATATGAACATTTAATCAGGAGAAAGATGTTTTGTGTCGATCTGTTGGACTTGGGAGTGTGTGTGTATGACCTTTATAGCAGCCTTCAAATTATACAATTAAATATAGTTTTTTCATTTAAGTGTTTCAACTATGATGCCATTTGATGTGAACTTGACATGTGTATGCGTGACTGAGCCAGCTGTGCCAAAAATCATTCCTCAGCACAATTTCTATTCTGTCCTGTCAACCTTTTCATCTTTTCTGTCCTCTGCAAAGTCATCTCTGCTGATGTGTGATGGATGAAAGGTGATGAAAAGCAAGTCGCTGAAGGCAAGTGGGAGGAGGACAGTGCAGCAGTGATATAGACTAAACAAGGGGCCAACACTTTATTAATATTAATTAACTGAGAACAAAGTGGGGAAATGATGCCTGAGAATTTTGTTTCAGAAAACTTTGATCAGCATGATCTTTTGTTTATAGTATGCTGTCATTTAAGCTAGTGACTGAATGCAATTCTATATGCTGTGTTTTATGAATATGTAATGAGATCCAGCTGTGAGCATCATTAGTAGCAGAACTGTTCTCTGCCTTTGCCTGTGTGTGTGTGTGTGTGTGTGTGTGTGTGTGTGTGCGTCTACTCAATACTATTTTTGCAAATGCCCTAATTATAGAATTGGCTTCTGAGAAAAGTATCTCATTTTCATTGTTTTGTGTAAAAGTAGATCCCCATTAGTCACCAAATAATCTATGTGAAATATTCTAATTGATGTAAGTGATGTACCCTGAAATCATGTTTACTGTTTGTTTTTTTCCGGATGTCCCCATAAAGCCTGATCAAAACATCACTTCATCATTTCAGAGGTTTGAAGGCGTGTATAGGCTAACTAAGCTATGGAAAGTTTACTCAATTTTTTTCAGCTCTCTACAACCTCTAGAAATGGTCCCCACAAGTGATGATTAAAACTGGCATCCCCATGATGTATGAAAACCAGTAAGCATGTGTGTGTGTGTGTGTGTGTGTGTGTGTGTGTGTGTGTGTGTTTGTGTGTGTGATGGCTGCTGCCAGTCAATTGTCAATTGTCACTGCATGTTTGATCCGTGAAGAACAGCAGAAACACCATTTTCCTGCTGGTCTTCAGTGTGTTGCCAGTCTAGGCACAGCGCACTCCGACATCCTCGTTGTGACCACAGTTGGTAACACCATATCCACTGTGTGGGCAGCTGAAGATGTCAGATTCTGTTCCTCTACATCTCAGGTCATCCAGCCAAATCTTACCGGACCCTGTAGAGGCGACAGCAGTGTTAGAATAAGACATGCATTAATCAGGGACTTCTTATAAATTTGATACTGAATTATTTACAAGTGCAATAACAACATTTGATCTACATTTTTGCTCTGGTGACAGCAGCGGTGGAAGCAGTACTGAGATTGTTCACTTAAGCAAAATAGGAGTACCAGTGTAAAAATGCTTTGTTACAAGGTCCTGCATTCATATCTTAAGAAAAAACACAAATATATTTGCATCAAAATGAAGTATCAAAAGTATAATGACTTATTATTTTGAAATCAGCAGAACAATTTGTATTTTATCATTTCAATATAATTATCAATTCATTAGTGCGTTGGCTTCACTGATAAAAGTGGGGCTAAATTTATCTAATTTGTATACTGCAATTTTGTAACAATAACCAGAATCTGCTGTCATAAAATGAAAATACTCAAGTATCAGTCAAGCTCAAGGATAAACTGTTGTTTTACTTTCTCTAAAATCCCAAATTGTTGTTTTTACTTCTTGAGTATAAACAACAATTTGTGGTTTTAGGGTAAACTAAATAACATTTTATCCATCTGCCCAGTTGTGTCCTTGGATGGTAGCACACATATAGGTTTAGGTCTCTGTACAGGCACAATGGTACCAAACCTGGCAACCGGTGTCTGTAACACTGTACATAGTCAACTTTACCAGCACATATCTTAATTAAAAAAATATAGTGATTAAGTGTTCTATATAACTGAATGAAGCAGACTAGATACAACCTGTTAATTACTGAACTTTGTTGGTTCCATGTTTTCAACTTTGGTCAGAACCTGGATGGCTGTAAGCTGATTGACCCAAACCCATTTTTTGTTCTTGATGATTTTTTTTCCAAGCAGATAGCTGCACAGACACCAGCAGCAGATTGCCGTCCATGTTTGTTTACTTCTTCCTCTTCTTCAAGTTTTATTGGCATTTGGCAAACAACAAATTGGTGCATTACTGCCACCAACTGGTATGTTTGCTTACCCTTTAAACTGTCGCCCTCACGGGAGTTTTCACAGGAGTTTGATGTGTTCGGCTCGTTTTAGTCTGTTTGACAAACCATGTAGTCTGTGATCCCTCATCAGGCGCTGTTGTTAAGTGTGTGATCCCTGTCTTTCAGAAGGACTGAAAGACAGGGATCTTCTGAAACCAGTCGTGCAGTGTGTACTCCAAGTCTTTTCAAAATCTGCAATGACTGTAAAAGTTGTGTATTGCGCTTTACACTACAGACTGCACTCATTCCCCCGTTCACACACACATTCATACTGGTGGCAGAGGGTACCCTAAACGGTGCCACCTGCCACCATTAGGAATTCATTCACATACAGATGAACGCAGCATTGGGAGCAATTTTGGGTTCAGTATCTTGCCCAAGGGTACTTCGACATGTAGGCTGCCATGTTCAGGGATCAAACCATCAACCTTCAGATCAGTAGGCGACCGCTCTACCAACTGAGCCACAGCCGCCCGGAGTGCCATGGAGCGCTCAACAAGGCTTCCTTCTTAAGCTCACTGGTAGTTTAATTCACCACCATGTAAACAGTCAAAAGAGGGGTAGTAGTATGAGGGTCAGGAATTAAGACTTCGTGTTTTTTTGAGCATCGGAGGATATGATATGGTGCAGACGACATGACGTGATGGTGGCAACAGACTTCTTACCTGGGCTGGCAGTGAAGGTGGAAACGGCGGATTGGAAGCCCAGCATCTTACAGATCACCTTGCCATCCACAGTGGAAAAGCTGTCATCACAGACAGTGCCCCAGATCCCATTGTACTTCACCTCCACTCGCCCACTGTATCTCCCTGGCACAAGACGCACAGTCTCTGTGATGACACAAAGTTGGAGAATAAAGTTCCTGCGGGCTCAAACATGGGAATTGTTTGGATAGTCTGATGTTCCATATCATGTGAACCTACCCTCTGGTTGGTTTCCTGTGTCTCCTTTGTCTCCTTTGGGCCCTGGTGGTCCGGCAGCACCTGTGGAGGATAAAACATTAAATGCATCTTCCTATCAAATTGACATTTTACACAAGCTAAAAATAAACAAAATCTATCAACTGAGTATCAACAGAGTGTATTCTGAATAAACCATATGGATAATGTCACGATCATAGCTCACAGTTGACAAAACAAACTGGATTATTAAACTATTCAGGAAGTAGCGATGCGGATCATTGTGTTCATTTTGTATAGTTTGCAACAGGAGAGTAAGTTTGACGCTCTTCCTCATGTTAAAGTTTATTTCAATTAATAGTGCATTCTAAGTAATGACAACCGCACATTTTAACACCAATATTGTTGTTGGCCACAAATACAGAGTGAAAATATTAAACTGTGTGTGTACACAAAGAGTGTCATAATCTGTACCTGTATATGTTTTCATTCAACCAACAAATAATCTGTTTCTATATTTGTATTTGGATAAAGAGCAGAATGGACATGGTTTATATCAGAAGCCACTTTATTAATCAAAAAAACATTAGCAATGCAATTTTTGTGCCCTTAGCATCAAATTGATGTAATATAATCAATTATGAAGCATATTTCCACATCTTCATACTGCACTAATTTCAAAGAAACTTAATGGTAATAACGGCTTTTTTCCTGAATAATGATAAGAACTTTAGATCATAAAAATATCACATTATTTGTGTTTTTCCGAATCAACATGTCCATGATAAGAACAGGAAAGAAGAAGTATAATTTCACTAACTGTGCCACTTCAGCCAGTTTTGCAACAGAATGATAATAATATAATCACTTATATTACTATAAACATTCTCCCCACATATCCTTCATTTATGAACACCAGTTTATGTGAGGAAAATGCATGCACATGTTCGTTTTTTTTGGTGCTTATAGCCTATAATTGAAACATCTGACCCTGGTATCTAGATTCAAAATGAATACATGCTCACCTTCAGTTCCATTGAAACAAGGAGGTCCGCTTAAACCTGACGACAGGAAAAAAAATTGAGATCTTGCACTTGCTAGAAATCACTATGAGTTGTAAAACAATTGTAACTTCAATAAACAAACATGAGTGGATTAAATCTACAGATTAAAGTTAGAGTAATTTTGGAGGGCTGATCAGCAACCAAAAATGATTTGGAATTGTTGGATCATAATGTTTGTGTTTAAAAAGATAAAGCTGGGTGTGCATGTGCACTTGCACGAAAGGCACAAATGAACTGTGTTACTGCCTTACTTTACACATTTAGGTATTTCACATTTTGAAACTTGAAAACAGACTTTCTAAGACTCAACATTAAACTTACAAGACCTTTGATGACTGATGCCATTACATTTTTACGGAATTATTTAAAAAAAAAAAAAAATTGTAGTCATATCAGATTTGATTGAACCTCCACAGTGGTGGTAATGAACTCTTCAACCAATAGCCAGACCCCTACCTTGGGCCCCGGGGTCTCCTTTGTCTCCCTTTACACCTGCTGCTTGATTCCCTGGGGTTCCTGGGACACCGATGGGACCTTCACACACACACACACACACACACACACACACACACACACACACACACACACGCACACACACACACAAAAAAATGCAAGCTGTTCAAATTGTATAATTCATCACGTGAAACAGCGCTGTGTCAGTAATATTACAAATAAAGGAGGAAGAGAAACTGAATTTCAAAATTACAATCTGCTGATCTGATGAGTTTCAGTAAAGTCATTTGGTATTACTGTGAGTCAAGATGTGATTCATCAAGTATAATCATATTTTGAACACACATTTTCTCCCCTTCATCACTGTCCTAATAAAACTGTATTTGACTGAACTTACATTAGTTACATTTTTACAAAGTTTTGGAAAGATGACGTTTTATAATAAAATAATAAAGTTGCCATGCTTTGCCTGAAGCTGACTTTTTGTATATTTTAACAGTGAGTCCAGCTTTGTCTGGATGTCGCAATTTAATTTAATTTAATTCAATTTCTCAGCTCTAGTGTGCATTTAAGTGCCTAAGAGCATCTCAGTTATTCTTTGTCTCGATTAGGTTATTTAAGCTCATTTAACAAAAAAAAAAATCATATTTAGTACAGCTTATGATGAAACTCACCAACTGGTCCAGGAGGTCCTGTCTCTCCAGATTGTCCTTTTTCTCCCATTTCACCCTTTGGTCCTGATGGTCCAACAGCACCACCATCACCTAGAACGAAGCATACAGGTATATAATATAATGATGGATACAACCAGTGACAATGCAGCTCTATGTCAGTCAAGAGTTACTAAGTCAGGGGCGTTCCTGGCATTCCACTCTGTCTCTATCAATAAAGCCCAAAAATGGCCCAAAAATATATTTAAAAAAAAAAAGTTACTAAGTCAGTTTTTAAGAGGTTTCGACACAGCACAACTGCAGGGATATCCCTACATTGCCTGAGCATCTGGTTTAGCTAAGCTAAGCTAAGCAGTGGAGACCAAGTTAGGCCTAGGTTTATTTGAAAAAATGCAAATTAAATAGGCAGTTTTTTCTGGCGATTAATACACGAGAGGTTACGTTTGGAGTTAAATTTTTGATTTGAATACACAGTTGCAGATCAAATATCTTACTTTTTAATAATCAAACACTAGTGCTTGTGTGTTGAGCTCCTATGGATCCTACAATCAATCAATCTTTCCCACACTGGTTGTTAGGTAAAACTACACATCTGCTTGTTTCAGTGGATTTTTTTTCTTTTTCTTTTTTAGTTGAATTAAAGCATGCCATTTCCAAAATCAATTACGTTTATACTATATACTATATGTGACAATTTTATTTATTTATTTCATAACACACTTTAACCCTTTTAGTCTAAACTTAAATCTTACAATTCAAAAATGTGTTAAGATGGCCATGGAAGTAATTAATAATCCTAAAAAATAATTATTAATATTAAATGGTGTGACTGGCTGTACTCTAAGTCACTTCTGGGCACCTTTCTGTTAAAAAGAGAAAAGATAGCCATAGACCAACTCTGATCTAGAATTAACATAATAATTATAACCGAAATTTGGCATATAAATATTTTGAAAATGTTGAAGGAATTTAGAGTTCTTTGCATATAAGAGGTTGGCATCACTCATACTCATACAACATTAAATGGATCGCATGAGTATTCCAAAAGAATTTCTTGACAAGAAAACAAAACAAAACACACACTGTCTTATCTTAGCAGACTGTTTACAGGTGTGAATGTGTATATGTGAGAGTGTGTGTCTGTGTGTGTGAGTGTGTGTGTGTGTGTGTGTGTGTGTGTGTGTGTGTGTGTGTGTGTGTGTGTGTGTGTGTGTGTGTGTGTGATACATCAGGGGCCTTTTCCAGGGTTCTAAATTAACTTTTTCATCACCAGCCAATGTGGCTGGTAACTTTCTAAAGTTACCAGCCAATCGGAATTTCCACTAGCCAAAATGATTTTCCGGTGAAAATAACAGAGATTATGAGAAATTGTTCGTCACAGGTGGGATGCCAACCAGGTCTCTCTCCTGGCATTTAAGATTATTGGTCAGTCGGGTTTTATATTGTTCAGTTTTACCCTTCTCTTAGGAAAAAATACAACCCCACACAATTTATACCCGCAACACTATAACCACACAAAGGTAATACCTCTCAGGGTATTCCTTTTATAATACCCAGAACCTCAACAAACAATAAAAGCACAAAAGCATCTTTGTTAAAGTAAAATGTATTCACACAACACAAAGTCCAAAAGTCCATCACATTATTCATTCACAGTTCATGTAATTGTTTTTTTTTCAGTTCATGTATACAATAATGGGGGAAAAAAAGAGAGGAAAAAACCCCTCTGTACCTTTAAATGAAAACCTCCTCAAGAGAAAAAAACAAAAAACCACAGAAGAAGTAAAAAACTCTGACTGACATGATTGCCTCATGCATCACCGGCCAAACTGGCTAGTAAGTTTTTATTAACACCGGCCAAAATGATTTTTAACCCGCATTTGGTGGGTTGGCGGGTGTTAATTTAGAACCCTGGCCTTTTCCATGTAGCGAGTTATCTGAAGACCCGGAGCTTGATAACCCTGAAATGAGGGAAACTCTGGGTTTTGTGTTCAAAAAGGGAGGTAACTTCAGCTCTGGCTGGGTTGCCATGGTAACTGACTGAGAACCTAAGCTGCTCGCGAGTAGGTTTTCTTCAACAAGCTCTCGGTTTCTCTCAGTCTCCGCCCTCTTTCAGAGACAGACTCGCCATTTCATTTCCTGATTGATTCAGAGCACCGAAACACATTAATCAGCAGGTTACTGTATGTCACAATCAACATCCTGTTTGGAAATTAGTTTGTTCCTCACTGACTGTGTAAGGTCAACACTGTTATGCATTTGTGTCATAAAACTAACCCTAACCCTCCACTGTGACTCTAGCTCTTTTCACACTCTGCAAATTAATACGCAAGTTTTCTACAAAAATACCTCAGCAT
Source organism: Centropristis striata (assembly GCF_030273125.1). Lineage (NCBI taxonomy): Eukaryota > Metazoa > Chordata > Actinopteri > Perciformes > Serranidae > Centropristis > Centropristis striata. The sequence continues at coordinate 25,211,738 of NC_081526.1, read as the reverse complement.
ATTAGAAAAGCTTTAGTTTGCAGAGTGAAAAGGAAAGTGACCCTGACACTGAAACATCTACTGCACATTGAAATTGCCCCTGAATTGAATTTACTTAAATCAGTCAATTATGAATAAAATAAAATAAGCCTAATACACCTCAGTCCTACCTATTTGAACTATGTTCAATTTTTTTTTTTACTAAATTCATTTTCAGCTGATCCACGTCCGTCTTTCGCTGGCAGGATTAAAACTAAATAAATAAAATTTAGGTTCAATTCCATTACCTGTAATATTGTACTTGTGATTAAACTTTTTTTTTTCAACAATTTGTTTTAGCTGTTGCCATGGTGAATCATAATATCGCGGCTCCATTAATGCAGCCTTTTTATAGTAGTGGTGCACGCTGTAACTCAGAGTGAACTTACTCTGAGTTGATTGATCTAAATCAGACCAGCTTTTCAGGAACCCTAAACTCAGAGATTCCCATCTGAGGATAAATCAACTCAGAGTTCAGGGATAGACTCAGAGGTTGTTGAATCTTCTACCTGGAACGGGGCCCAGTTGCAGACTAGCTGCTGTTTTTATCACAGGGTTAACAGCACAGTGCTAACACACTCCCGTTGCCTTCAAAGTTAGCTGACAGACCTTGTGTTGTGGTTTCTTGTTACTGTAATTAACAGTGTGTTAACTAATCAAGTCTCTTAAACCTCTGAAGTCCAGGAGATTTTGGTTCAAATTTATCAACTTCCTATGCATTCATTTCTGTCTCTGTTTAGCATCTTTCAGTCTGTCCTTACATCACATGCATGGCTCCTTTTTCTCCACACAAACTTGGCTATCAGTCAGATTTTTCATTTTATTGTAATTAACAAAGTATAAAGCTGCCAGGAACCCAAAATACAAACAAAAGACACAGGTGTCTATGGAAATGTACGATTTCTGTTTACCATTTATACACACAAAAACAGCAGAAGAAAATAATAAATAATAAAAGTACAAAAAAGTCTATTTGCATGTAAATTAAAAATAGTAATAGTTTTCATTGTAGAAAGAAAATTCACATTCAAAAAATGGTCTAGAAACATAAATGGCACACTGTGAAAGCTCCTATGATTGCACTTTCAACTGGTTTTCTCAGCTTGTCTACATATCATATATAAATAAAGTTATTACTGTAAATAAAACGTGTATTTTCAATAAATAGATGGACTCCAGAGGGTTAAGGCAGGCTTATGTGTAGCTACTGTCTGAGTAGGCTCCATGCATACAAATCAAAAAGAGTAGATCAGTCCAGGTCCAGAGAGGGAGAAGAGCAAGCCTGTTTGCCACAATTCCTTAATGTCTGTTCTTTAAAAGAGTGGGCACGAGAGGGAACCTTGGGAGTCTGGGTTATGACTTGGAGACCCCCCTGTTCTGACCAGTGACAGTTGAGACTGAGGTCCTCTCACATAATTGTGAAACTGTGAGGGATCCTGAGGAACTAAGTTTGATGGCTGTCTCCTTTGTTGGAGATTTGGCTGTCATTTTAAGGCAGAACTATGCAGCATTTTCCACTTAAAACAGTTTAGAAATCATTGTGATGGTAAAATGACCTGTTTCGGTGCAAATCCCCCCCCCCCCCCCCCCCCCCCCCCCGCTGTCTTCTAGAGGAAAACCAGCCTTGCAAAATCTGTACTTGTGTTCCTGTATTGGAAGTTTCGCGAGGCTGAGCCACCAGAAAGACCTAAGAAACGGTTGTCGACGGAAGAGGTGAGAGAGAGGAAGAGAGCGAGGGACTACACAAGAGTCCGTCAGGGGTTCCCAGAACGGTGAGAGCTACGGGAAGCGGAGGGATTAAAAACAGATGCTGACCTGGAGATTTTAAGTACCTCTTCGTTTTCTTCTTATTTGTTATAGTAGTGTTTGTAATGTGTTCAATCCGTTACCTACGTCTGTCACTGGCTGGCTATCACGCTAGCTCGAAAGCAAACGTGTTGGTTTTCAGTAGGGTTAGGGTTAGGGTTAGGGTTAGGGTTAGAGAAGAAAAAAAAGAAAAATGTTGTCGCATTTTCCATGAAAATCAGTCAAATGGATGAAATCACGAGAAGCAAAAGAAATCCAAGCATGATGTCCATTTGAACAATCTAGTTCTTTTTCTAGTCATAGCGACTATCAAAATATATGGATCATCATTTATACACTGGTGGTTGAGGCTATCCTACTTGGTGCCACCTGCCAAAATCGGGAATTTTGCTGTGTCTAGTTTTAAGAGGTCAATTATATTGTAAAAGTAAACTACTCATTATGTAACTTCCATGGCTCATGGTTTGTGACTCACGTTTCCTTTTTGTTTTTACATAACTTTTGTTTATTATGTAACTTACGTAACTTATGTAGCTCATGAAGCTAACTTCTGTGGCTCAAGTCACCCTCATAACTACTTTGCTGCCATTATTTACGTACATTTATTTACTGTTTAAACTATATTTTATAACTTCCAACAAGGTTTTTTCCCTAAACCTAGGTCAGTGGTTTTGCAGCCTAAATTAACCGAAACGGCAGCCTTTTTTACAACCACGAACCGATTAGGTTGGAGATCTTGTTGTCAATTGAATATATAGCCATTATCACATTCTGTTTTATTTACTTTTGAGACAGCATCACAACATGTTTGGGATCTGTGCCACAGCAGCCAACACTATCTGTGTGAACACCACACAGCAGTTAGTAGTTAGTAGTAGTAGTTTAGCAGTTAGCGAGGTACAACTGATTCAGCTTTTGTAGGCCAAAAACCAGTGGTAAAAATTAAATATAACGAGTTTGAAAATATACATTGTAATATCCACAATGTTTAAGTATGTAAAAATATAAAGGAGACAAGCCTTATCTGGATGGGCAGACAGATGTCTTAAGTCTGCCATTTTTTACATACATATTTTTTTACAAACATATTGAAACTAATAGCAAGTACGCAAGCTAGGGTTATTATCACGAATTGTGAGTTTGATTTAGGACTTCATTTTTTACGGTGGTGGTGGGCGTTTTGGTGGTGAGACCAACGGCCTCAGACTCAGGTCATTCATTGGCTTGGGAAACAGTTCAGCCCTAATGAAGATTTCACACAGGAAATGTGAGTGCATTGACTAAGTTGCATGGGTCTGTGAAATAATGGCTGCAGCTCATCCATCAACTGGTTTTCATCAGCCGTCTGACAAGAGATGACAGGTCATCAACACCGGAATCATCGCCAGACCTGCAGCTGAAAGCTAATGGCTCCTGCTGAACACATATGCATCTTTGTTAAATCAGTTCAAAAGAAATTAACTTTTAACACTGAGAAACTTTGGTGTTGCATTTTGGTTCAGAGGTTGGAATGTAGCTTTATCAGGGTTACAGAGTCAATTGTCTTTCTGGATCACTCTGATATAAGATCATATAAATTGGCTATTGTTGAGATGCTTCTGAGAAAAATATAGATACCTCTATAGAGCTCAACAACAAGGAAGTGAAAATCCCATTCAATTTTCTGAATCAAGATTTTGATTATCAGCCACAATGGCTTAACCATCCAAAGTAGACAACCCTGAGACTTATATATGTTCCTGTAGAATCCACAAGCAGCCACGATTTCCTTTTCTGCCATGGTTCATTTTTTAGGGATGAAGACAAACATCCTCCAAAGGGCTGAAAAGCTGTATCATTCCCAAATGGTTTATGGGAAGATTAGTTATTTCACTACTGAAAAATGTGCACAATTGTATATTTGTTATACTCCAAATTGAATGTTTATGGTCACAATTTATTTTGTTATTGGTTTGCTTGGTTCAAGGCTTAAAACCGGACTCATCAATGGAAAAAAATAATGGGAAAATCACTTCAACTTATTAATGTTTGTGCAGCTGGTACAGAGGGAGTTGTCATCTGAGTTTTGAGGGGGCCAAAGACATCTTTAGCTTTGATCCTATACAGGAACCTGCATAGTTTCTGTCTGAGCCCGACTTGAGCCCTGATCCATGGCAGCATTTTTGTACATATATAAGGACTGTCAAAGTTAATAATGCGTTAACGCAAATTCCTTTTAGCGACGTTCCTCTTTTTAAGTGAGTTTGACCGTCAGCCTGCCTCGTAGTTAGCAGTAACATGTGGATGGCAGCAGAAACAACCCTCTGTGAGCAGAAATCAATATAGAGTCTTTTGAATGGCAAGTTCAGCTACAACAAACTAAAGTTATCTGTAGTTACTGTCGACTGAGTGAAATTATTTAAGTGTGAAGGATCCAGAGAATGATCTTATTTAACTGACCAGTGAACCTGTTGTACAGTATGTCTGTGGTTGTGATGATGAGGTCAATCAGTTTGTGTTGAGCGGTTTAAACAGGATGTTAGTGTTAAGTTGGACACTAGATGCTGTTAGTATTATTGAGTCATGTTACATTCATCTGGCGTTTCTTTCAGCATATTTTTTGAGCATGCAGTACCTTTGAGGTTATTATTTGTCATTCTGTTGGATTGTTACAATACTAATAAACATGCATTTGCATAAAGCAGCATATGTGTCCACTCCCGTGTGATAAGAGTATTAAAAACTTGAAAAATATCATGTTATCATGTCATGAACGCCCACTTCATCCATCAGCTCAACATGATCATGCAACAGGCCTCCTCTCACTTATCCAAAATGAAAAATGTTGGGTTTGCCAGCTTCTTCTCCAGATCATCTAAGTGAACAGCTTTGGTTGATAAAGCAGTGGCCCATAGACTGCCAACATCCAGCAACATCAGGTGAAACTTTCACACTCCGTGTTTGAGCAGAGAGGACCTCATTCACTATTTTTGAGAGCATACAGTACTCAAGTTGCTTTGACCCTTGCACCAATCAGACAAGTAGGAACCTTCTCCATGCAACTGAAAGATAAGGATTTTAAGTTTGTCCTGCAACTTTTCCACCACGTCAGAGGTTGGCCTCCTGCCTTTTTCATATCAGTGCTGTATACCATGCCTTGGAACTGGGTAACTTGCACCGTCAGCAGGCTGCACTTTTCGCCGTTGACGTGCAGCCCCAAGCTCTGGATATGTGCTAGTGTTCCTGACACATGCTGCAGTAACCTTTCCTTTGTTCCTGCACATTTCAGTCAGTCGTCAAAGTAATTCAGAACTTTGATGCCCCAACGGCGCAATGGCCCCATCACCACATCCATGCAACTTAGTGAATGTGTGGGGGCTAGTGAAATTCCTAACGGGGGGACACAGAACTCAAAGGTTCTGCCTTCAAAGGAGACCTTGAGAAACCTCCTGTGCCCCTCTCAGAGTAGTATTTGGATATAGGCATCCTTCAGGTGCCAATCGCCTGCCTGGATAGCTTGCTTGACTCTAGTCTGGCCTGAGGTGGGGCCTCAGGCTGCCTCACCTGCCCTGCTTAGGTTTACCCCATCGTGATGCCTCGAGATGGGTCCTGGGATCACCTGGGCCCAGGTGTGCTGAGACTGCCCAGGATGGCCTGGCTGGGATCGGTGTCGTGCACGGCCACACATCAGGGCACCTGACACCTCACGTGCACAGAGTTGTGCTTCCTATGCCTGTTGGAGCATTTTAGTGGCATCCGGGCTGAACATTGCCACTAGCTCCACAGGTAGCTTTAGCCGTACCTGGCTGTCGACACATTGTCCTTGTCGGAATCCAGGGTGAGGATGTCCACCTCGTCGTCTGACTCTGAGGGACAATTTCCATCTCTCTCTGGTACCCCCGGCAGTCCCCCAACTACCTGCTCTGGGGAATGTATTTCCCTCAGGCCCATGTGAAACAGACCTTTGTCCTCCCCTAGATTTCTCAACAATGAGGGAAGGCAGGAGACATGAGCCAACCCCCACAGCCCTTACTAAAGTAACCGTAGTTTTGGGGCGTTTGGCTGAGGAAAGAACGTATCCTGAGAGGGGCCAGTAAGCCAGCTCTCCTTCCTACACAAGGTAAGTGGATACCCTCTGCTGAAACTCTTTATAACTTTGTCTTTCAATCTACAATTCACTACTATGCTCTCACATCTTACACTTCCTAAGTGGAAATCAATGAATCACTGGAGCATTCGACATGGGCCTTTTATACGTTCGCATGCAGCCACGTGAGTGGTGTGTCTTTAAAAAATAAAATAGATAAATACAGTGACTCTAAATGCAATTAAGGTTAATCTAAATAATAACAACTACTAACAAACTCTTCAAATCTCATAAGCCTATTAAGACATTTTAATATCACACCCTCAGTCACTTAATGTTAGCTAATGTTAGCATGCATCAGCTTGATTTCAAACACTTTTGGTAATGATACCTTTATTTATAAAAAAATAAGATCTTTTGCTGTTCTTTACCATATATTTCTTTTTTTCTTCTTTGTAATATGCTAAAATATTGTATTTTTCTTTGTCTTGTCTGGCTTTTTGTGGAAATTGTCTTTAACCATTTTGTTTTGATTTTTTAAAGTGGGCTGTATATGCTAATAGGTTTGTAGATGTTATTTTTGAGTATGTATTGTATGAAAATGCATTTATAAACCCATTTATTAATGCCTCTAGCTTTAACTTCTAAATAATAAAGGTTGACTCACCTTTGGGGCCCCTCTCTCCTGCAAGTCCATTGCTACCTGGTGGACCAGGTGGTCCTGATGAAACAGACACAAGAATTGTTTGTGTTAATTAACTCTGCCCATTAAACTCTGTTCAGGTTGCTTCAAGTTTTTTTTTTCACATTTGCAGATAAACCCAAACAGATAACATTCAACCTAAACTATATCGTCACCATAGTAACAGCCAGAAAATAATCTTTGTGATAAATGTTCATTTTCGTGACATTGTGTCTTCAAGTATAGAAATGCAAACACACGCATACAGACGTGTAGCCCACCTGGTTTGAGGCTGATGGCTGTCAGTTTTCCATCCAGGTTGCGGGCGCTGGTGTTGAGCAGGTTCAGGTCAGACTGCAGCCTCGACAGCTGGCCCTCTGCCCCACACAGGCTGTTGACCTGTTGTCATAGCAATCAACAGAAGCATGGCTAAGATGTTAAAGCAACACCGAATCATGACCAAACAAATGAATAAAATTAGCTTAACAGTGAGACTATTTATTTTTATAAATGAAGAAATAAGTCACTAAATTTTCCTCTTAGAATAAAATGTTTGATATATAAACAATAAATCACACCCCTGAATTCACTCAGAAGTTTTTATTAAGGCCTTACTTGGTCCTGTGTGACCAGTAGAATATTATGCACATTAATTATGATTACAAACTAGGGGCGGCTGTGGCTCAGTTGGTAGAGTGTTCGCCTACTGATCGGATGGTTGGTGGTTCCATCCCAGACCGTGGCAGCCTACATGTAGAAGTATCCTTGAGCAAGATACTGAACCCCAAATGGCTCACAATGCTGCGTTCATCGGTGATGGTGGCAGGTGGCACCAGTGTGCCCTGGTAGCCTCGGCCACCAGTATGAATGTGTGTAGTGTAACTAAGTGCACTCCATTAATAGATGCCTAGAGCATTGTGCAGGATGTGCAGCTTTCCTAGGTATATTGACAATAAGAGTTTTTTGTCAGAAGTTTGAAGAACAGAAGTGCTCGTCATCCTTGCTGAAAATACAGAACATACATCTCCAAAATGACCAAAGTCTTTGAACCCAAATCACAGCATGCAACAACTTATGGGACATAGTTGAACATGCAAATGGACTTCAAAGTCCAAAATATTAATGTTCTGAACCCTCATACACCTATGATTAATTAATTAGTCAATTATTTAAGTCATGTTTCTTAGAGATTTGAACAACTTGACACACAGTGCTGAGGTTGCATCTCAAAAATCAAGAAACTTGCTCTCAAACTGAAAATCCTGCTGTTGAATAAAGATAGTAAATAAAACCTTTAATTGTCTCCTTCGTTAGAGAACAACAGAGATAAGTCTGCCATTTCAAGAGGCGGAGTAAATGAAGAAATATCATGTATTTTCCATTCAAAGTCCAAGATACACAAATGATCTAAGTCCATCTGTGGTATATATGTGGCCCCTACAACTGCAAAGAGTCTGAAAGTTATAAGTGACAAACTAATGTTAACATACAATAGAAGTACTCAGATCTCTACTTAGGTAGAATCAAACAAAAGGCTTACTACAGATTAAAAACATCAACTTAAGAAGTAAAAGTGCCCCCTTAATGGGGACATGTTATGGTTTACTTTGTTTAGGTGTGTGTGTGTGTGTGTGTGTGTGTGTCCAAACAACTGTACCTTTAGTTGTATCAGGCATTAAAATGAACAAGAAACTGAAAACAAGGTGTTCTACTAATTTTTCCCATGACTGCATATAGAAGCTGTGTTCAATAAAATGAAACATGTGGACAGTAGGAGGACCTTGTTTGTCAGGGCTCCTAGCTGTCCTCTCAGGGTCTTGGCTTCTTGACTATTGTTGTAGAGGAGAGTTTGGATGTTGTCGTCACCATGGTCTCCACCCAGAGGGATGTGATTAGATATCTGCTTCTCCAACCTGGGGTTAGACAGCGAAGACTCCAACGTGAAAACTGGGACAGAAAGGAAATATAAAGCATGTTTTGAATAACTTCATTCATGTCACATTTACACACCATGACATTAGTCTGATGTCTCCTGAAGTTTGTGAAAAAAGCCCATAATACAAGCTGGTGCAGAAATAATCATGATCATGATCAATATATCAATTTCAAAATAAATCTGATTTTTAAAAAAACATGTGTATGCAGTTTTACCTTTATAAATGAGAAAGACATTAAGGGCAGTCTGCAAGATGAGGTAAACAATGATCACATTAAAACACCACTGTCGTCTGGGCCTCACTGGCTTCAGATCTGAAACACAAACAGGAAACTGCTTTTGAAACATCAGCTGCTAATGAATATCTTGGAAAAGTCATTATAAACTAGAACGAGTAGCCTGATTCATCCAGCTAATACAAATGCTTTTAGAAATTTGCAAAGCTTTCAGTATAAAACATTTAGACAACCAGTAGAAAATATCAGCTGTTAGTCACAATGAGTGGGGATAGAGATTGGTTTCTTCTCTGGCAGAAAAATCTCTCCCTGTAGGAGTAAACACACTGCAGGGGATCAGTAGTGCTGCACTGGAGAAAAGCTTATTGATACACCCATTGACACATAAAAACATCTCACTGGCTGCCATCATTATCCATCATAGAGTACTTGCATTAATTCATCAAGTTTGCCTGATTGAAAATAGGAATCAAGATCCGCCTTTCACAATTGAGAGCACATATGACAGCACCCCCGCTTGCTCGCACATTGTTGTCTTCTTTTTTTAAATTTTCTTTCCGAACACTGTTTGTATTGAGATTTTACTCAGATACACCACCAGTACAATTCAGCACCTTTTCATAAGTACAAAAACGTTACAGCGGTGAAACATTCCAGTCCCTCTCTAAGGCATAGGAAACAGGAGTATCTGGTAGATGCATAAATAGAGAGAACATCAGATTTAATAGAACTGTGACAGGAGTAAGCAACATCGTTCAGTCTCAAGTATCTCCAGATGTCTAGTAGATCCAACTCTTTAATAAAGTGCTGAATAGTCAGTCTACTTTTACTACACTGTAAAACTTTTTACTGTAAAATTACAGTAAATTACTGGCAGTAGTTTCACCAGCAAGTTACTGTAAAATGTACAGTGGATCTATTGTATCCCAGAAATACAGTAACTTGTTGTAATTAAATGTACAGTGATTTGCTGTAAAAATCCAAAACATACAGTAATTTAATGGCAGCTGTTTTAGGCTGCCTAATTTTCCAACAACATCTAGGAAGCATCTGAATAAACTAGAAGTAACTGTTAGGAATAATAAACAAGACAACAGGACATATTAATATTATTCTTGTTTATTACAATCAAATACTAAAGTCCTTACAAAGATATAGACTTATCTGCAGCCATTAAACTATTCACTAAACAGAAAGAAAAGGTTAAACTACACATTATGCTGCCCAAATACCTTCAATATTTAAGTTTAGGTTGGGCATATTGAACAGAACAAAAAAAATATTTATAAAAATTTAAAATATAAAAATATAACTCTTCCATATAATAATAAAATTATGAATGTGTTTGAGTGAGGCGACAGTCACAACAGCTAAAGGTGACATCTTGGGATTTGTGTGTGTGTGTGTGTGTGTGTGTGTGTGTGTGTGTGCAGGCCAAGGTTGCTATGGTGATGAGTGCAGCCTCAGAGAGTGGAGAGGGGAGGGGCACACACTATCAGATGATATCTAACAGTTGAGAAATTGTATTTAATGGTCCATATACGAAGTTTATTTGTCATTTCAAATCATAGTCACATACAGAAAATATGTCAATTTGTTTTTTTCATTGAGTGAAAACAGCATACAAAAACAAAGAGCCATCCAATTGAATTCTGCTTTTTGATTATGTTTATAAGGCTATCTATTTTAACTGTCTGCAGACATTACAATTACACAGCTTACAGGCAGCTTCTATGTAGGCACATTAGAAAGGGAATTTACAAAGGTTAAGGTGCTGACGGCACACTGAATAAAAAAATTGCTGAATTGTATTTAGCTGCTTGAGGCTCAGGGTCCTGGGATTGTCATGGCTTCCAGTTTAAAGCCAAGTCATTGATGTTATTGGTAACACCTGTGCTTTTACGTGAAAAATATACCCGAAAAAACAACAACATTTTAATTAGTTAGGGAATTAACACAATATATTCACTGATTTCAACAAAACTTAAAATATCCCCAAATTCCTATCAAATGGGGGAGCAATGTGGCTTGTACTGGCACAACTGGATCATATTTTCTGAATTGTTCGAATAATTCTAATTCTTAAAATAGCATCATCCAAACTCAAACATTTTGCCATGGTTGTGGTTGGAATGAATAATACATATGTCAACTGTGAAACTAAAAGCATTCTGAGCTGAGATGATTTCAAATGAACATAAGTATTGTGTAATGTGCATATTAACATGTTTTCCTTTCACATACACCCACACAGCTTTTAAAGGGTATATTATTATTTATTATGGCTTTTGTAATATGTTTGTATGTGTGAAAACACATCATATGTGCCCTATGATTTTTTGTCATGTCACTTATACAGAGTTGGGTTCTCTCAGGAATTCAACTAGTTTTACTAGCCAATTTCAGGAGACATTTGCAGCAGAACCTTTGTTTCCTTCAGAGAGCCTGCTGTGTCTAACAGGGAAGATGGAACAGTGCTACCACCTAGTGGTCATGGTTGCAATTACATCCACCCTAATGTTAAACACTTGCTTATGTGTTGTGAAAGCAAAAGACATATGGGACAATTTTCTAGACAGTACTTTGGAATCTAAAAATATACATCTAACCCGTAACACTATAATTATCTACTTCAAAACAATGTTAATTGCTACTTTGTTCAAAACATAAATAATTTCCATAAAATAGTTGTTTCTTTGGAGTGCTGTGTAATACCACTTCCACCCTTCCACACTGCAGCTGTTTCCAAATGAGCTTGATAGACAAACTTAGTCAACCTGAAAATAACTTGAACTGGGGCTGTATTCTCCTTATTTTCACTGCATGATATTATAAAACGATTGGATATTATGAAAGTATTTGTGTCTTTAACATATGTCAGATGTGGCAGACATGTTGACCTGTCAAAGAAGTACCGGTAATAGCAGAAGCGTAACTTAAATATGTGTCCATTGCTCTGTTCCACCAGCTGCTAAATTTTGATGCTGTAGCAGTATTTTTTTCTCAGGGGTTAGTGGAGTCTTATCCTCTTTTTTGTACCTGTGTTTAAACAAACATATACTGTTCTTGTTGACTGTGGCATTGCTGTATGGTCAGTGTGTCAAAATATCGTTGCCAAAACAAAACAAAAAAATACATGACTAAAAGCTGAGAGGGCTTGGTAATTCATTACTTCTACCTCTGTATGGTAACTATGGTAACAGTGGAGTTCTGATGTAGAAAACATGGAAATCATTAGGCTATTCTGACAGTAAGTGTGTATGAAAATGTTCTTTGTCCCTTATAGTTTATACCAGCACAGTTCATTCCACAACAACTAAAAACTTCCAAAACCTAAGAATACACATGAAACACTGTGTTAAGCACGAACATTTCTGCCATTTCTACCATCCACGGAAGTTTTACACACACACACACACACACACACACACACACACACGCACACACACAGTTTTTATTTTTTCAAAATGCTGAGTTTTTATTAGATTAAGTGTTAGTTTTAGTTTTTCTGTAATGGGCTATGTGTTTGGTGCCAGATTCAAATAGATCACAATAAATTGTGTTTTGGCTGGAGTGTAGACATCCCAGTCTCAGTAAACATATTTACCATGTGTTCCTGCATGTTCACTAACAGAATGCTCTTTCTAATAGAAACACTGGATGATGTATGCAAAAAAGTTGACAAAGACAAAAACGAAGGACATTTTTACTGTAATTTTAGTTAGTTTTGTAACCACACAATTCAGTTTCAGTTAGTTATCGTTTTTTTTTTTAAAACTCTTGTCTTTATTTTTATTTCAGTTAACGAAAATGTTTTGTTCAATTCTAGTTTTCGTTATTTTGTTAGTTTTCGTTAACAATAATAACCTTGACACATATACACAGTATACAAAATGCCAGAGAGCAGTGGTAGAAACTTTGATTGGCTAGGACAGCTGTCTAATCAGTTTCTGTTGGACTTTGATTACATTTTAGGTGGTAACATCAAGAGCTAAAAAAATGTATATACTAAATAGAAACTGGAAACGTTAAAGCAACAAACAAATTAATTTGTTTCAAACTACAGAGTGCCTGAAAAATCTGTTCTCCACCCAATCTAATTTTCTACTTATACACTTTCACTTGGGACCTTTTAATTATTTGTTTTAATGTATCGTTCCACTTTTATGTGAATGAAACTAAGCTACAACTTTTAGGCATGAAATAACAGCAGTATAGCTGACCTAATGACTCCATGAGAGGCTGGATGTCCCAACATTTGGGAAAGTCAAGAACATGTCTAAGTTTTTATTGTAACTCAGACTCAGACTAAGGCTGGCAAACAATTGTTAATGCATGTTCTTTGTGAGTCTGGAAACAATGTTTTTTCTCACAATTCCAAATAGAAAATCAATTAATTTGCTTTGAAAGGTTTCATATGTTCTGCCTCAATACTCACCATCAGGCTGGAAACTGTAGAGATCAGTCCTGCTGAGTGACATGCCAAACAGCGGGTTACTCTGGGTGAATGAGACTTGATCCCTAGCGTGGTCCTCTGATGCCATACTGTCCTGAGTCCAGAATCACCTTTACTTCCTACTTCTGAAACTCTTATAGCACATATTGCTTGATTTCGGAAAACACAACTCATCACCAATTGCAACACAACCACCTTATGAAAGAACTTACATGGGCAAGATTGAAGGAGAGGAAGGAACTATATCTGATTTGTAGCTGAGGTGGCTAAAATCCAGCAACAACAGCTGGTTCTTAGAATGAGGAAGTTGTTACTCAACCAAATCTGTGACACAAATAAAGTTCAGCATTTTTCGTTGCTGATAAATTGGAGAAATTATTATGGACAATTTTTTTGCTAAACTCTTTACCATCATATCCACTGAAGCAACTTGACAGGATCAATTCAATTCAATTCAACTTTATTTTGCCATGTATACAGATACTAAGAATTTGGTCTTCTCTATGCAGGCAACACACAGTAAAACAGAAAGACAAAAACAAAGAAAAAAACACAATACAAGGACAAACAGTACCATTATGAGCAATAAATTAATAGGAACAGAGATAGTGCAGTGTTAAATGAAATTAAAGTGCAATGGAGTCCAAGTTTAAGAGTTATTTAGGAGGGCTATTGCTTGGCGGAATCAAATAGCAAATATCAATATACAATAGATGAGTAAACGTAAGTTGAATATTCAGTCTGCAGAATCCCACACAATTGTTTATCCACAAAACACATTGTGGGTTACACCTATCAGTACACTTAAGGTTTTCTTCACGTCCTCATATGTACTATTCAAAACAGATGACTTCCAAAATGCCCCATATGATCAACAACATTTTGATCTCTGATTTATGGTGTAGGAAGCAATTACTTCCTGTTAATGGTAAGGTAAATTGTGTGGTCATAGTGAAAAGAAAGCAATACAGAGACAGTACTGAGTATCAAAGTCAAACAACTTCATTTTTTAAAATTTTCTGTCCTATAATAATAATAATAATAATAATAATAATAATAATAATAATAATACATTTTATTTGTAATGAACTTTACATTACAGGAAATGTCAAGGTGCTACAGGTTAAAAACATAACAGTCTAATTATAAAAGGGATAAAACAGGAAAAAATAGCTAAAAACAGAAAACATACATACATAATCTAAAAACCATCTAGATGAGAGGAACCAAAGGTTTTGCTAAAAAGGAATGTTTTTAGTCCTTTTTTAAAAGTGTCTATGGACTGTGGGTCACTCAGGGTGTCAGGAAGGGTGTTCTACAGCCGTGGGGCAGCAGCACAGAAAGCCTGTCTGTCTCCCATGGTGCTGATATTACACAACATTGTGTTTACCTAAAGCAGAACTGCCTGATGATTACTGTGTATGTCAGACCACTGAATTACTGAACTGAACTGACATTGAACTGTATCCTTTCATTCTAACAGTTATAAAAGTGTGTTGTATAATCTCATCCACTGAACACTGCAGGGACATGAGACACCTCATTAATAAAAGAACACTGCATGCAAGCAAATTCTGTGCTTCACATTAAAATGTATATATGTATGGAATAGTATAATCAATTAAATTTGAAAAGTGTCATAAAAACAAAATAAGAAAAATAGTGATCCAAAAACATTTTAAATGAAAATCTTTCTGTCTGTGTCTCAGTGGTCATGATAAAATCAATGACTTGAAAATTCATTTTTGGTTCCCCTATGAGCGCATTTAATATATTTCTCCATTTCATACAGTCATTTCCCCTATGTACAGTTAGAAAACCTGATGACCACCTGATAGTATGTTAGTATTGTTATATTTGGATAAATATAATAAGGCCAATAGCTCCTAATGCTAATGTGTTTTGCTAATGCTGTGCACCAGAGTAGCTTTCCCCTGTACTAGTAATTTTCCATTGAACTCATAACCTCTTGCATAGGTCTGGGTCAGCTCAGTTTGTTCTCAAGGACAAAAAAAAGATGAATCTGCAAACTGTATCTTTTCCCATAAGTTGGGTTTGTAACTTTTAGATACACGCCTAGAGACAACACTCACATGCTTCATAATACATCCTGTGTATAGGGCATGGAGTAGTGGTTGGCCTACCCACGCCAATGATAACTGGCCAATAGAACTCGGTTGTGTCTAAGTCCAACCTCTGTATGGGTTAGGCCCAGCCTGAGAAGATAATGGTAACCACTCCCAGAAATCGGAGCTTTTTCTAACGGAGATCCTGCCAGAGCTCTGTCATTCTGAGACCAGCGTCCATGTAGGCCTACCAAGAATAAAAGGCTTGCATTGAGACCTGACTTCTCTCCGTTTTTTATTGTTGGGCTTCCAATCAAAGAACCATGACCTTAACATTATAATATCTTTACTATATATTTGTAGCTTGTTTGTCTTCAGCAGGAAGGGGGCTGTGGCTGAGAGGGGGAAACATTATTCAAAAGAAAATAAATAAATAAATAAAACAGAATAAAAAATATAATATATATATATATAATATATATATTATGGCATGTTTGAGAATATGGATTAAAAACCTGAGATTTCAATATATATATATATATATATATATATATATATATATATATAAACACACTGTTAAAGTGACTGACAGCTGATCCAGCTGTGATCATCATTATTGTCATTAGAAACGGACGTTGCTTCACATGACGCTTGGGAGGGACTCATTTCTCATTTCTCTTAACACGTGTCCTCTCTCGAGGAAAACGAGGATACAAATTTAGAGAACTGAGAAAAGCCCCAGGTCTCAGTGAAAGTGATGCTTATGAACCATTATAGAACATAATGTTTTCTTGTGATGGCCTTTCTAATAGAAGCTGTTGTGAAAGTGACAGATCACATGAAAACACAAGATGGCACCACTGCTTTAATGACATGAAATAAAGTATATATATTTATCCTTCAGCACCTTCACTGGCTCCCTATCCAGCACAGAATCCACTTCAAGATCCTGCTCATCACCTACAAAGCCCTCAATAACCTTGCTCCCCCATACCTCACAGATCTGCTCCAACGTCACTCCCCCACCCGCAACCTCAGATCTTCTGACGCCAACCTACTGACCCCCATCACCAGGACCAAGCACCGCACCGTTGGCGACAGAGCCTTCTCCACTGCTGCCCCAACGCTCTGGAACTCCCTCCCTACTCACATCCACAATTCAGACTCACTCCACGCCTTCAAACACCAACTCAAAACCCACCTTTTCAAAATAGCTTACAAGACCTGAACTCTTATCTCTCATCTCTGTTTAGTTCTATTTTCTTCTGCATTTTGTGTTTGTGTCCATCAAATTCCTGTTTTGTTAAGCGACTTTGAGTATTATTATTATTATTATTATTATTATTATATTCTCAGACTTCTAGTATATATTCTCAGACTTTCAATATATATTCTCAGGTTTCAATATGTATTCTCAAGTTTCAATCCATATTCTCAAGCTTTCATTCTATATCATTATTTCCTTATAAACTACAAAGGAAATTTGTGTTTGGTTCTTTAGATTATTTATTTGTTGTAACAATGCTTCTTGGCAATACATCTTATACCATTGGAAAACCTGTTTATTCCCCTTTAAATGATGCTACATTTGTAAGGAACATGCATTTGTGGGGTGAGCAGCAGATCTGAGTATGTGGGTTGCGCCCATGAAAAGTTTGCCAGCTTTTCTTTGCTTCTGACTTTTGTTTGGTGGATTGGATGATTGAAGTTGAGAAACAACCAGAGCAAGGAGTCAAACCAGGAAGTGCCTAAAGCCTGCATTCTACCAAAAATTCCAGCAGGGGGGCACTAAGTGTGGCTGCAAAAGCATTTCTTTCTATTAATTTCAATGCAAAATGAGAAAACTTATTACTTGATTTATTACCTCAGATTTTTTCTCTCTCATTCAAGACAATTTCATGTTAATAGTTCAAATAATGGCCTAATTTAGAATAAAATAGAAGATAAAGAATCATATGATTTGGGGCGTAGCTACCTTTGATTGACAGGTCACTAACAAGGCGAGCCGTCATCAGGAGAGAAGTGGAGCAATGCGTATCCGTGGCAACGTGTCAATAAAGTTATATATACAGTATATAGGACGTTTGGTGGTTTGGTCTCATAACTTTGACCCTTTAACTGTATTTTCACTTAATGACAGTTTATTTGAACGCTTTGTTCAGTAAAAATGTCTTGTTCAGCGTTTGGTTGGACTAACAGACACTCCAAGGAGTCGCTGTTCAGTTTTCTGAGGTAAGTAACATACATTTTGCTTTTGTTTTTTGCCAAAATGAACATCCCAGTTAATGCTGCACTTAATGCTAACATGAATTAGCAGCGACTTCTCTCAGTCAGGTTGAGGTGTAGAGAGGTGTGTAGTCAGTGATCAGATCCCTCTCGCTCCTCCACAGTCCAGATATGGTCTGCTCCCCGTATCGGAAACAAGATGGCAACACAAAATGGCGACGAGTTGATAGAAAAATTGCATGAGGAAACCTTTAAAATTGATAATCTGTCACCAACAGAAAAAACCTCACCATTTTTCTGCGCCGTTCGTTGACGCGGAAATGAAGAGCTGGAGACGTCCAAGTTTCTCAGTTTAACATAGTTTTATTACAATACGTCAAAAAATGTGCACTTTACAGAGATCTCCGGGTTCAAAAACTCATGTCCCTGAATACAAACAGACGTGTTTCAGTTCGTGAAGTCTGAACCACGACTCTCTCCCTGAACCCATTAAAATACTAACATTTGTTTACAAAACATGCTGGTCGATTTCCTCCGGGAAGTTCCGCCCTCTTGATCGCTGATTCGCCAGTTTTAATTAATACAACGGCACGTCATGCCACCTGGTTGCTTGCTGCCCCGGACAAGGCCATCCTGACCTGGCCTCTGCTCCAGAACATTCAACAAAAACCTCCTGCCTTGTTATGTATAACAAAGATATTATGTCTTACAGAGCCAAAGGATTTTCACTGTCTCACATAGATTCTAAAAGTCTAAAAAATATGAAACAGACAATGAAATATATGTAGTCAAAGTTTCTAAACCAAAATTAACACACAAACATAATCATTGTATCAAAATCATATTGCCTAATTTAATATAAATGGATAGAGATATTTACCAAGGCTGACCTGATAGTCACGCACAGAGACAGACACAGAGTCAGACAACAGGGACAGACACAGGGACAGACACCAGGGAGTCAAACAACAGAGAAGCAGAAATCAAGCATAAAATCATTTACCAATATAGAAAATAATCAATTATTTTAACAGAGTGTAACGCTGAACTCGATGCTTCCAACGGGCCACAACGGATGACGTCACGGTGACTACGTTCATTATTTATATACAGTCTATGGAAAAAAGACATATTGGCAATTTAACAATTTATTTATTTAATAAACAGGAGCCTCGGTAGCGTGTGGATGAACCATACACGACCACAACAGCCTGGCATCTCCTCGACCTGATGAGCGTTGTCATCTTGAAGGACAGAGTTTGGTACTGAGCTGTCTACCAATCACCACCAGGTGCTGAGTTAGGTCCAGTGGTGGGAAAAACTGCCAGAATTACCTGGTAAACCCAAACATGTAGTAAGAATGGATATATTTTCTCCAGGATCCTGGAGGAGGCTGGGTTCATGGAGATTGCAGCTAGGAATTGTGGTCGGAAGGTTACCGGTGTCTGTTGTGATGGCAACCTGAGAAGGAGGCTTTTCGGGCTTGGGAGGAATTCCATGAGACCATGGAGAAGGACATACTGCTGGCCTCATGAATGTTCTGGCAAAGTGTTCGATGGCTCAGGAAGGAGAAGTAGGGCTTGGCTCAAGCAGTGGAGGAGAACTGCTGACCCAGACTGGGGATATCATTGAGCGGTGGAAAGATCAATTTGAGTAACTCCTAAACCTGTCCATTGTGTCCTCTGAGAAGGAGGAATAGCTGGAGTACTCAGGGGAAGGCTTGCCCATTTCTTTGGCAGAGGTCACTGAGGCAGTCAGACAGCTCCTCAGTGGAAGGTGCCTGATGTGGATGAGATTTGCCCTGAGATGCTGAAAGCTCTGGACCCTGTTGGTTGACATGCCTCTTTGGTATCTAGGGGAAGTAGTATGGTGCTGTGGCAGACTGGAATGTGGTTCCCGTTTTTAAAAAAGGGGACAGGAGGGTGTGCTCTAATTATCTGGATGACACTAGTTTACTCCATGGTGCTAGAAAGGAGACTTTAGCTGATTGTTGAACCTTGGATACAGGAGGAGCAATGCATATTCTGTTCTGGTCATGGATAAGTGGACTAACTCTGGCAGGACTTCTAGAGGGCTCATGGGAGTTGTCCTTCCAGTCTACATGTGTTTTGTGGTCTTAGAAACGGCCTGGAAGGTTCTGTGGGGGAAACTGTGGGAGTATGGGGTTCCAGGGTCGCCGTATGAGCCAATCAGTCCTTGTACAACCAAAGTGGGAGCTGTGTTCGTATACTGGGCACACTGTCAAACATGTTTTCAGTGGGTGTTGGCCTCCACCAGGGTTGCCCCTTGTAACCGATTATTTTTGTGATTTTTTATAGACAGGAACTTCTGTAGTCTCTTTTGGACTTTTGTAACAAGATCTCTTGCTACAATGAACACTTGCCAAGCTTACTGTGCTAGCTTGGACTTCTGTACACTGTAGGCCCAAGGGAGTCTGCAGCCACAACTGGAGTAACACAAGCCCCTTTCATAGCGCTGTTTCATGCCGGGACATTTACGGCTCTGTAATGTCTAGCCTGCACTATGAACGCGCCTAAAGCGGGATGCCGGGATCAAGTGATCCCACCAATGTTCCGCCTCCATACAAGCTGAGTGCTGTACCTGGCCTCCCTTTCGGACAGTTTCCGGCTGATGTAGAGCACCAGGCGATCGATGCCCGCACCTGCTGCGATAGAACGGCCCCCAGCTCTCTGCCCGACGCATCAGTCTGCAGGACTAAGGGGGAAAGAGAAATTAGGTTTGTGGAGAAGAGGCTCCCCACAGAGAGTCTGCTTTACCCTCTCAAGCGACACCTGGCACTGCTCCGTTCACTGAACCGAATCTGAGGCACCCTTTTGGGTGAGGTCAGTGAAGGGGCTGGTCAGCTCCGAGAAGTTGGGAGGCCAGCACCTCTTTTTTGGTCTTGGGCCTTGGGCAGGCTGCAATAGCTGCTGTCTAATCTACCTGTGGACGCACCTGTCCGCCGCCCAAGTGGTACCCCAGATACCGTACCTCCCTCCGTCCAACTGCACACTTCTTCAGGTTGGCCATGAGCCCCGCCTGCATCAGTGTATTGAGCACCTCAGCCACCTGCTGCACATGCTACGCCCAGGTGGCGCTATGGATGATTAAATCATCCAGATAGGCGGCAGCATATGCAGCACGTGGACGCAGCACCAGGTCCATGAGGCGTTGAAATGTGGCTGGGGCCCCGAATAACCCGAACGGAAGTGTGACAAATTGGTACAAACCCCTAGGGAGTGGAGAAGGCCGTTTTCTCCCTGGACTCTGGAGATAGGGGAATCTGCCAGTAGCCCTTGGTCAAATCCAGCGTCGTAAAAAACGAGCAGTGCCCAGGCGATCCAGGAGCTATTCAACCCGGGGCATTGGATAGGCATCAAACCGTGAAACATCATTCACCCTGGGATAGTCCACACAGAACCAGATAGACCCATCCTTCTTGACTACAAGAAGGATGGGGTTACACCAGGCACTGTTGGACTCTTCTATTACACCCATCTCCAGCATAGCTTTCAATTTGGCCCGAACCACTTTTCTCTTGTGCTCAGGTAACCGATAGGGCCGTGAAAGCACCGTCACGCCCGAGTGAGTCTCAACATGGTGTTGAATAAGGCTTGTGCGTCCTGACAGGGGGGAGAACATATCATCGTAACACTGTTGCAACCTGGCAATATCTGCTCTCTGGGACGGTGAGAGATGTTTTTCACAAAGGAGCGAGGCAGGATTGGCAGATTTTGGAACCTCAAGCCCCAACTCATCTCTCAATTGCCGTCACTAGGTAAATAGACTCAAATGACGTTTCCACTGAATGCGTCGCGGCTGCAGGTCCGTCTCCGGAGCCGATACGCATTCATTTTAATCACTGTGTGAGATTCCACCAACTCCGTATCCGCTGCTTAGTGAGTCCGTCGTCACACGGCCATCCGTCAGCCCTCGCAACACTTGCGCAGAACTTCTATTTTTGACCGACGATGGAGCACGGCGCATCAATTCAGTACAGAGCAGATCGTTCCGGGCAGGAAGTCATGCACAGACACAAAATAAAACATCCGGTATATTTTCAAAATAAAATACCTCGGGTTCATGGCGGATCGTATGTCACAACTTGAAGACATGATGATGGGCGGGGACAGACCTGAAGTCAACAGGTTAGAGGTTTTCACTCGACTTTTCACCCCACTGACACCATGGATGAGGAGATGTTGATTCTGGAGGTCCAAAATCATACAATTATCTCCACAAAAGGCAGATCTACAGGACAGGACCGAGTCGCTCTTCTTGTACTCCTCTGAATGGACTCAAAAATCCTTTAAATGCTTTGTGGTTTTTTCCCGGTTATATCACTTGATAACGCGTGAATTTGTGAGATATTGTGCATCCCCGGGACTCCGCTGGATACAGTGCAGATCACAGTGTGTGTTGACGGACTACGCAGCTGTTGTGGACGGACCCCTTTCTCGCGTGGTTTCCTGCCAAACAGCAGTTCAAAGGGAGAAAATCCCGTGGAGGCCTGTGGTACCTCGTGCACTGCAAACAGCAAATGATCTAGCCACTTATCCCAATTACGACTACCATCGTGCACAAACTTACGGATCATGGACTTCAAAGTCTTATTTGGGCTATCAATGATACCGCCAGTTCAAATAGACTTGATGCCCAATAATCAATAAACATAAACTGGGTGCCTTGGTCAGTCAGGATCTCTTTCAGGATCCCAACTCGGGAGATAACTTGAAACAGCGCCTGCGACACATTCTTTGCAGAGATGGTGCACAGTGATCCTGCCTCTGGATATCGCGTTGTGTAATCCACGAGAATTAACACAAAGCAATATCCCCGTGTGGTCCGGTGAAATGGCTGAGGTGAACGTATTGGGATGAGGTCCATCCCAATACGTTCGAACGGGACCTCCATCAGCGGTAATAGGTGCAAGGGTGCTCCCGGGACGGGTTAACCAACTGGCATTGAAGGCAAAATGCGCACCAGCAGCGCACGTCTGCCCAAATGCCTGGCCAATAGAATCGGGCCATTACGCGGTTCAGTGTCTTCTAACACACTATATGCCCAGCCATCGGGTTAAAATAAGCCACCTGGAAAACTATTTCCCTAATTCACATGTCCTTTCATTAGTCCTTTTTGTTTTTAACTTTTTTAAACCTTCGTCATTTTGTGCCCCTTCACTGAGAAAGAATGATAGAGATTTTTATTTATTTGTGACCTTAAAATAGAATTAAATATTTGTAATTAATATTGGGTAAATGTGAATAATTGCACTGCAGGTTGATTTACGGTGTGCCCCTAAATTTTCTGCTTGTGCCCCTAAAAATTTCAAGTTAGGAGCACCAATGCTAAAAAAAAAACTCAAACAGAGCAGCCCCCTCTCCCATAGTGGCAACTCTGGCCACATCGCTGCTTAAACCAGCGTACAAACACAGGGTGAAACAGGACAAGCCAGTGATCAAAGACATATAACATGGCCACAGGATACTACATCAGGAGAAGACAACCAGCAGGACCATTTGTGCCCCTCTCCCCTTCCTGATGGAGATCTACCAGCACCCTTGTTTTCACAGAGCTACCTCCATCATTAAGGATCGTCACCACTGTGTTTACACTACTTAACTGTGCATCTGGCATGTTTTACGTTTTTATTTTTTATTTTAGGAATGAACCATTTTTTAAATATATATATTAGTGTCTTTAAATGCACTGATCGGAGCTGGGGAGAAACAGTATTTGGTTTCTTTTGTGTATAAAAATACATGACAATAAAGTGAATCTTGAATCTTGAAGACGTAACCTCTGATCTCATAATTGCGCTTATGCTTTTTGCAGATGATGTATTTCTGCTGGCATTGTCAAGCTGTGACCTGCAGCACTCACTGGAACAGTTATCAGCCAAGTGTGAAGCGGTCAGGATGAGAGTCAGCACCTCCAAGTCCAAGGCCACGGTGCTCTGCCAGAAAATGGTGGATTGTTTCCTGTGAGTTGGGAGAGGGTTACTGCCCCAAGCAATGGAATAAAAGTATCTCAGGGTCTTGTTCATGAGTAAGGGTAGGATGGAGTGTGGGAAGGACAGGTGATTTGGTGTGGCGTCAGCAGTGATGTTGTGGTGAAGAAGGAGCTTTACCAGTCCTTCTACGTTCCAACCCTCACCTCTGGACATGAGCTTTGGGTAGTGACCGCATACGCTGATTTCTTTCCATGTTATCAGGTTTTACAATGGGTGTACATTGGACGGGATGTTGGGAGGTAGAGTGGATGGCATCACAGTTAAAGAGAAGCTGTCAAATTTTCTGAAAATTTTCAGAAAAACCAGTGCTTCCTCCAACAACTTTCACTCTTCATAAATCATTTTAAGGCCAAATTGTAGGGAAAGTCATTTGCTGGTTGCCTACATCCTACGCTGGAATCAATCAGAGCTACAAATGTGGCTTAATGAGCCTGAATGTGACAGCAACTCCAACCAATTGTCCGATAAAGACTAATGTTAACTGCCAGAAATGTCAAGAAGAAAACAGAAAAAAAAGTTTTCTAACTGGTGATGTTATATTATTAATATTTTGTTGATAGGACTCAACTAGATATTGTGAGGCCCTCCCCTCTCCACTCTCTCATGCTGCCCTAATCACCACAGCAACCAGGGAAGTCAGAATGAGCCAGGCCTTCAAAATACAAGCCTGCAACAGTCACAGGATGATAACAGGAATCTTGGGATGGACCTAGTTTTTTTTTTTTTTTTTTTACAAGCGAGTAGTTTATTGCACTCGTTGTGAAACAATGATCAGTTGTACTCAACACAACTAGTAATGAAGTAACAAGTACTCTTTGTAAAGTAACAAGTAGGCCTAAGTAGTTTAACAGAACAAAAGCCTGAGAGGTAACTGTGTCTTAACAGGAAACCCAGGAGTAAAAGCCTCACTTGGCAACCATGTTTTTGTAGAAGGTTAAGGATGTGACTGTATTGTAAAACTCAGCCACACCGTCAAAATTTATGTCTAAATGACTGTAGTACTGCACTTTTCCAGGTTTGGGTTATGGGATTTGTTGCCCTGATAACAGTTCCAAATAAATGGTAAACCAGCAAGAACAAAAAAAATCCTATCTCGTAAAGTATGCCTAATTTTGCATTTGTTTAGCTGTTATGTTGAACCATAATGTGTTTTCTGAATTGTGTATTTTACGATTAAAATTCCTTGTAAGTTTAAACATGCTTGGTTTAGTTGATTCTGACATACTGTAGGTGGGTGATTTATTTTACGCTCATTGACCACTAGATGGTGGTCTGATATAACTTTCCATATCTAAGTGCCTTCTCCAGTGAGGAGTAGTTACCTATTGAGTCTAATTCTTATTTCAGCAGTTGCAGCATGGCCAGCTCCTGAAGAGTACTCCAGTGTCAACCTTTCCTGCTGAAGTGAGGATACACTTGTTTTTCTTTGTCACCAGCTTATCACCCTTACGTTTTGCACCTTCTTGATAATGAATCAGTCATCTCTGGCAAGATATCCTTTTAATGTTGATTTCATGTTCTTTTTCCATTTTGTTTTTTTTCCCCCATTTGTCAGTGATATATGCCGGCAAAGTAAATAAAAAGGAGCAGATTCTCTGTAGGAACCTGGCTTTTACCACTCAGTACAGAAACGTGATTTCAGGCCAAAGTGGGCATGGTAGTCAGGCTCATGATTTACTGTTTACTGTACTCCCTTCACAAACTCTCTGAAAAAGATATCAGTATTTGAGATATTGGTGTTGTAATCTTTGTTCACACCAGAAGGCTCCTTTCTAGCTCTTCTTTGGGGGTTTGGGACTCTTCGACCTGCAGCGGCCTGTTTAACAGCCAAGCTGAGTCACTTAACAGCAGCATCTTACAGTTTTGTGATTGCTAACATGCATTGCTCAAACCTGAAGTCCCATTGTCAAAACTCTTCACACAGTCAGTGAAACAGAAGTCTTTGTGGGCCAAACTGTGAATTATTTTTCATTGTTTTATCACAAAATTAATTAAAAGACCAAATGTTCCAAAATCCAAGAACTCTTTTTGATTCATACTCCACCAACTACAAAACATATGCAGCACACTTTCCACATGCGAGCACTTTGTAGAAAATCTAGTAAATCTAAAATATAATCAGTCCAGCTCATTTCAGCTGATTGCAATTTCAGCAGAAAGCCCACCAAGGTGTCCTGTTTCCCTGTTACCAAACAGACAAAGAGGGACAGCTTCTTCTTTTATTCTTTAATCTCATGGAGTAAGATTTGGAATATTAAGAATTTGTTGTTGTACTTGCTGTTGTTCCAACTTTTCATTTATTTATTTATTATTAGGTATAAAATAAGATATTGAAGCAAATTGCTGCATTTCTGATTCATTCCTGTTACATATTATACTTTAGTCAATTAAGTTAAAGTGTTATTCTTATTCTGTAATGATTTACTGATATGTTAAAAGCATTCACATTTCAAAGATAATAGTTGATAAACACTTCACATTGTTAGTGTTTGTGTTGATGATCTGATTCTGCAGATGGTCAGGTGATTGTAGAATATTTGTTTTTCTTTTCAGAAATTCACTGTTAACAGTAAAGCCTAATTCCGCGTTTTGAAGAACAATGAATACGAATAAATTGAAATAATACAAGTGTTTCTGCGATCATCTGCGTATTATTATCAATGTTAATTAAATATAAATAGGCATATAAATATGTATATTGTGTTCAATTCAGGTGTGTTTATTTTACAATTGTAGGAGAAGAAATATTCCATAATAATGAAAAACATTTAAAATGTAGATTTCCTTTCCTTCTTATTTCTTCTAAATAATGTGCGACAATACAGCGGTCCTACCACATGTCTCTAATAGGTTCTGTTATGTACTGTATGCGAGATTGGAATCTCGCTCTGTGTTTTGTATTGATTTTAATGTTATTAATATTATTATTTGAGTGCGCGTGTCTTTGGCCGTGCCTTTCCAGTTTCCAGGTCGTCAAATCCCGACGCTGTCACTGCTCTGCATCTGATAGCGACGCACAGGAACCTTCTCACATCCAACTGCTGCAATATCTGTGCTGTGGAAACCAGGTGGGGTACAAGCAGGAAAGTAGCAGGAAACAGCAGTTACAGTTTGTGTGTGTGTGTGTGTGTGTGTGTGTGTGTGTGTGTGTGTGTGTGTGTGTTGCCTATATAGAGAATTCAACATTATTTTTATTAACAATTATTAACGTACATTTTAAGACCCTTTAAGCACCACCTAATGCTATTTAATTCGTATTTTCCGTGATAAATATGCTATATATTACATATACGGGCTCAACTGGATACAAGGACACAACCACATCTACCTCTGTTGTAAATTTCTCTGGTATTAACCAACATAATATTTATCATCATGCTTCAGGACACCGAGGACTAACCCACTAGTTAGCTCTACACCTCAGACTATGACTATCCACTACAGTATCAGTTTTAAGGTTAGTTTTAGTTTACTTTTATACATTTTTAAAACAGGAACCACGTAAAAAAATGCGTTCATCTCAAGAGAAAATATGTTTTGTACCAGATTTAGCTATAGGCCTACTTGTTACATGGACCAACAACCTATGGATGGGGCGTACACACACACACACACACACACACACACGTCCTTAATATGAATTAACACCAATTAAGTCGTTCTTTCATGCAGTCTTCTTTGTGCTCCAGCCTGCAGCGATATTTCTGTGAACATCTTCTAAACGCCTCCAGATTGTGCAGCGCGCCTGTGTGTTATTGCATCTATTATTCTATGGGTCCACTTTACTCGCACTTTGATGGAGTGTTTGGTGCGGTGATGGTGACAGAGTCTTTGAGCCGCTTTTCTCCTGCAGCCAGGTGATGAAGGTCCGGCTGATCAGGCGGAATACAGAGTAATTAAAACCTATAAATTACCCGCTGGCAGCCTCTCTCTCTCACTGTGAGATAAGAGCGCAGTTTTTCAGAGCTCGGCCTGGAAAATAATAACAGCTGACAATGGTTGCTGTACTTCTTAAAGGGGGCGGAAACCGTGGAAGTGAGGTGTGTATGTAAGGTGCGTGCACGTTCAATGGAGGCGTATGAAGATGGGAGATGCACAGTTTATTTGGAATAAAAATATACGAAAAGAGAGTCTGAGGCTGGTTCGCAGCTGTGGGCCTTTTCTCCACGACGGCACTGTGTGTGTGTGTGTGTGTGTGTGTGTGTGTGTGTGTGTGCGCGCGCTGAGAGATAAGCAGAAAAAACAAAAGCCCCGTAAGACCAAGTATGCACTGTGAGCTACATAAAACCTGTAAGATGTTGCTATACAGGACGAATTAGTTAGTGCAAATTGATTCATTCAATTAAAAGAAATCAAAGTATAAATGTCGGGGCTGCGCTCTCTCTCTCTCTCTCTCTCTCTCTCTCTCTCTCTCTCTCTGTGTGTGTGTGTGTATTTGTGTAATTCTTCTCCTGCTCTCTTTCAGCTATGTAACAGGTAACAGATATACCATAACAAGGCTGAAGGCGCGGAGCAGAGATAATCTCTTGTCTGGTTTCACTGTGAAGCCTTCTCGCTGTTCCCCTCTCGGCTTAGAGACGCCTGACATTATTGGACGTCGTCACCCCTTGTCCAAAAGTGTCCCGGTTGGTGATTGGCCCGCTGCGCTTTGGATGTTATTCATACACTTCCAGTTGATTTGTAAGAGCTGTGTGTGTGTGTGTGTGTGTGTGTGTGTGTGTGTGTGTGAAGTAATGTGAGGACTTTGTGAGGATCCGACTGTTCAACAGTGTAGAAAAGCTTTGGGTATGTGAGAGCAGTGCGCAATTGCAACCATTGCCAGTCTTATAGTAAGTCGCCGGCCATGACGCGCTGGAGCGCCTTTACGCAAGCAGGATGTCCAGAGTTTGCAAATAATTACACCAACGAGCAATATCGAAGATAAAGTAACTATGTTTTAGTGCTTCCTGTTGTCATATTTTGGATACAAACAAAGTCACACAGCGTGTAAGTGGATTGAGAGAGCAGAAGCAACGTTCTGAAGACAAGCAGCGATGGAGGAGCAGAGGGACTTGAACAGCACAGATAGCAGCGAGGGAGAAAGCGTCTCCCCGTCTCCCAGCCTGCCCTCGCCGCCCATATTGCCTCTGCAGGTTGCTCAGCAGGCACACAGAACCACCAACTTTTTCATCGACAACATTTTACGGCCGGACTTCGGCTGCAAGAAGGAGCACGCCCTGGGCCCTCGGGAGAGGGCGCAGACCTCCGGCCGGGATCGGGACCGCGTCCACCCGCTGGTCACCAGACCTAGCCTTCCCGGAACGCCGTGCCAAGACTCTAATTGTAGCAGTGACAGTACTTCGTCCTCCGCCTCTTTGACTAGTCCTAAAAAGAGTAACGGCAGCAGCGGAGGAGACGCGGCCGCCTCCACGGGGAGCAGCGGCGTCAAAGCCGAGGAGAGGACTGGCGGCGGGGCCGGGGAGAACACGTCCTCCTCGCTGGTGGTGTTGAACGGCACCGGGGCGCCCACACCGGAGAGCCAGCCGTTACTCTGGCCTGCCTGGGTCTATTGCACCCGGTACTCGGACAGGCCATCATCTGGTAAGGCAATAGTTTTATGAAGAAAATCAACTGAGATTACATTTGGTTTGTACTGAAGGAATGACAGCACTTTGTTTAGCTACTAGAAGTTTTAATCCTCCCTTTCCTGACACAAAACATCGACATAAATTCATCCTACACTTAAACAAATCAAATGTTTTGTGAAGTAAAGCGGGATCAAATGTTTTCGTTTTTAAGACAACAAACTCGTAGGTCACAGCTGACCCGATTTTATTTATAACCTCAAGTAAAAACCCAAATGTTCATCCTATCAAACACGTAGTAGCACGGTGTTTACAACTGTTAATGTTGGTAGGTCACAGTTATCCTTCCTTTTCATTTATTTACACTTACTTTCACCATTTACATTCTCAAGAATTTCGGTCGTTTTTTTTTACAATAGCCTATCAAATCCATAACATAGGCCATTCAATATCCCAATGTGAACTATTTCTGTCAACAAAAATAACTGTTTGTATTTGACAATTTTATTGTGATTTGACCCAGATGTTATTGGACGAGAGCTAACGCGCTCCAAGGACTCAATAGAACATATGTAGGCTAACATAACATGTGACTTTTACGGCATCCGTGCATTTTAAAACTTTAATTATTATTAGACGATTGTTTGCGTGTTGCAACTTCCAAATAAAGAAGAAAAACACGTCTAACAGAGCTTTGGAACATGATGAAAGTTGACTGAAATATGTGTTTTTCAGCTCTCTGATTTATTGAATAACTTGACAATGTGTCCTGTTGAATTTACATAACCAACTGGCCCGAATTCATCCAGTAGGATTGTGGTAGTTGACAGCGTTACACGGTGTGTAACACGTGTCGCGATGTACTGATCGACAGCAGATAAAAAGTATTTTCTCCTGTGGTCGCCGTGGGAAAGGTCCTCTACACAATCTGTTGATAAAACACTAGCAGCCTTCCCTCGCCACAGGAGACATTTTGAATTCAGTAACCTTCTGTATGTTTGGTTTATGTCTGAAATAATTTAGGTCACAAAAATACAATTAGCCTATCCTTACATAGCCTATGTGTAAAAAAACCCCCATTAGATCACATGTAGCTATTTTATGTGAAAACATACACGTCTCTTCATAAACTAGTTTTATTTTATTTTGTATATTTTTGACGTATTTTAATAACAAGAAGCCTTAAAATATTAAGCCTACAGCTAGAATTTGTCTAAGTCTAATAATAAACAAACACTCAAAGTTAAATTGAACGAATAAAAAACGAATAGCCTAAAAATTAATTCCCCACTCCAGACACGATCTTAGAGGGACTTGTTTCTTTTTGAGGACCGGTGTGCATTCGGTTATTTAGCTATACAACCAATCTGTGTGACAGGACGAAATCAAAAATTAATCTCCGTTTAGTCGGCAACTCTCAGTTTTTATCAAGCGCATTCTTTATTATTAGGCTATATTATTATGATATGTTAATTTGTTATAAAGAAGTCAGTGAGAAATGCAGTAAAAGTGTGTGAAAGGGTTGCTTCACTTCACTTTCTTTCCACTCTTTTTAATGCTGGCGTGACTACACACTATTTGGATTTGCGTCACTACACTATCGCTTTTTCACAAATGATGCAATGAATGTGCAGCGGCTGTTATTGTTAGCGGTGTGTGGTGTATAAGGCAGGATCGCTCTGTTCCCTTCATCCATGCAGTCAGAAAAGGTGCTAAGAACCAGTTTGTTAACGGGATGATGTTATATTAATGTGTATATTAATGTGTATGTTTATATATATATATATATATATATAATATATATATATATATATATATATATATATATATATATATATATACACATATATATATGTATATGTGTGTGTGTGTGTGTGTGTGTGTGTGTGTGTGTGTGTGAGTGTGTGTGTGTATACACACACATTGTATACACAAGAGTATAGGGAGTATAGGGCTACAGCAACACATTATTAATATTACAATATTATGACTAACCGTGATATTCTATGTTGCAGCTGGGACTGTTATTATGGTTCTGATATATTATGGTGATTTTACTACTACTACTACTACTACTACTAATAATAATGATGATGATGATAATAGTAATAATAACTACAATAATAATAATAATAATAATAATAATAATAATAATAACAATAATAATAATAATAATAATAATAATAATAATATTACAACTTCTATTTCAAAGAAGTTGGGAAGCTGTGTAAAACATAAATAAAATGTATCAGATTCAGAGTTTTTTACAAACACAAAAGTTTATCAGTTTAAGTATTAAATATATTGTTTTCATACAATTTTCAATTGAATCATATATGGGTATGTGCGGATTAAATGATCGCATAAGCATTCACGTGTTTCATTACTTTTACACGGCGTCCCAACCTTTTTGGGATAATAATAATCATAATAAAATAATACAAATAATACAAATGTCTTTTTCCATATGCTTGGAGAAGAGAGAGAGACAGAGAGAGACAGAGAGAGAGAGAGAGAGAGAGAGAGAGTGTGTGTGTGTGTGTGTGTGTGTGTGTGTGTGTGTGTGTGTGCGCGCGCGCGCGCGTGTTTGTGCAGGCGGATGTTGACTGTTGATGTTAAAATCAGTTCTATTTGATTTTAAAATTAAAATTAATTTAAAATATTTTTGTGCCTTATTAATCATTGTTGAATTTGCGCCGAATATTTATATTTCCGCTCCCGTGTCTTTCGTCCTTACTGCAGGCCCAAGGACACGGAAACTGAAAAAGTCGAAAAGCGGCAAAGAGGACAAGCGGCCGCGCACGGCCTTCACCGCCGAGCAGCTGCAGAGACTGAAGACGGAGTTTCAGGTGAACCGCTACATCACAGAGCAGCGGCGCCAGTCTCTGGCCCAGGAGCTCAACCTCAACGAGTCTCAGATCAAGATCTGGTTTCAGAACAAACGGGCCAAGATCAAAAAGGCCAGCGGCTTCAAGAACGGGCTGGCGCTGCAGCTGATGGCGCAGGGACTGTACAACCATTCCACCACCACCATCCAGGAGGACAAGGAGGACAGCGACTGACCGCCCGGCCGGCCTGCTGCACCACCACACACTCTGTACATTGTAAATACTAAATATCTAATTTAATGACGAGGACGGGGCGGAGAGCTGGATCTTGTTTTGTCAGTAGCTCTCCTCTTCTTCTTTTCTCCCCCTCCTCTTCACAAGTGACCGTCCAGCAGAACAGACTGCAGACTGCCACTGCAAAACCAAAGATTTTATTGGAAAACAGCCTGGACAGTTTCTAAGACAATAAAGACAAAATCAACGTATGTCTGTGTCCCCCTGAGCCGCACCGCCTGCTCATTGTGTCATGTTAAGTTGCTGTGGTTCTGCTGCGGTGCACCGGGCCAACAACAGCCCAAACACCGCGAGAGCAGCCGCTGGCTCCATTTCACTTGTTTTGTTGTTTTCCCGGACCAACTGATTTCTAAGAACTGTAATAATCCAACAGGACATTTTACAGAGATGCCACACAAGTGCCAACAAGAAACAATAGGCCTATAATGGTGATACAGCAGGTGATAAACAAACTGCAAAATCACTTCTGAGCACAGAAACACACGATTAATGCCTTCGGGATTTTTATAGGAATATTTTAGAAAAAGACCGACTATAATATCGAGTACTACAGTGTTAACATCAGTAGGCCTATGCTTAAAACAATAAACAAATAAAACATTTAAAAGTGTTCTAAATTTATATACAGTATATATACAGTATATATATATACTGTCGGAATCGTCCATGCTCCAGATCCAAAATAATTAAATTTCACAATTTTCAGGACAAATAAATTATATTAAATTAATATAGGATTAAGTATTCTCCCACCACATTCTTTGAAACTAGATTTCGGCCAGACAGAATATAAATGCATTTTTAACTATGCAAATAAAATGTGAAAACTCCAAAAAGCTCTTTAGAAAAAAGTATATTTGATGAATTATTAAGCATCTCAATACCTCTAAAACCCCGCGTACAACCGAAATGTATAAAACATATCTACACAAAGCAGTCGAAATCCAAAGAAGACAGTTTAAGTTATTTGCAATAATAATAATAAGAATCTATCATATTCCTATAAATTATTTTTTGTGTGGTACTAAGAGCTCGTGATTTTATAGGCATTCTTTGTTTGGCCCTTGTGGAATCCTTCTCATTATTTATTCTTGTTTGCAACCACAGTGAGTTGATAATATCCCTAAATTGTCCCGGTGGTGAAAGTGATTACTACAGTTCTTACAAAGGGGTGAAAGCTTATACAGTATAGATACCAAATCACAACCACTGTGCATCATTTCCTCTGCAGCAAACAGCACCACGCTCTCTGAGATATGAGTTAGCTACTGGCCCTGGAAGAAGAACAGCAGGGGGATATATCATGTACATTTAAACCATGTTTCCAAATAAACACTTTTATATTGGAAAAAGAAGAGAAATCCTCAGGAAACACACTGAACCTTTTTTTTAGCCGGTGACAACGAATATTCAATTAATACATTTAAGTGGTGTGTGTGTGTGTGTGTGTGTGTGTGTGTGTGTGTGTGTGTGTGTGGCGGGGGGGTTGTAGCTCATTGGTTCAAGTGAGTGGGACAACTGAATCCATATTCATAGGTCTTTGGAAAGGAGGTGAATTTACACTGCGAGACGCGCTGCTATCAGAGCTGTTCAAAGCGTTGCAGAGCATGAAATTGCCTCTCGGTTTCTGTGTTCACTCATTTCATCAGCAGCCCTCTGTAGGCCTGCAACAGAAATCTAGAAGTGCTGGAGCTATAGGAACCTTCCTTTGTGTGTTAGTGACACATTCAAACAGCGGCTCAGCGGGTCAAAGCCCGAAGAAACACAAACATTATTGCATTAAGTTTATAAAATAAACCAAGCAGCATAAACGTTGACACCTACTTTGAAAATCATTTTATAATTAAAAGTTTACATAATAAACTAATATTTCTGTTTAAACAGATCCGATCCTTTATTTTTATTATTTTTTTAACATTAATTTCTACTTTTGATTTGCTATGTCGCATGACGCAAAATTACATTTAATACATAAGGGCTACTAACCACTCCTGAAAAACAATGGTTCAATCTTTACAGCTTTCATACGAGATAGTCGTGCCATTAATCTATTCTTTTTTTATTTGGGCTAAATTTTAAATAAGAAGAAGTTTTTTTCTCGTTTTAAAATATTAGGTGTCCCACCTTACCAATATTCACTATAACTGTTTGTAGGATCTAATGTTTTGTACCCACACAAAAACGACAAAAAATATGTCGAGCTAATTGTATTTCACATATTTAACATATAACATGTTCATTTAAAGATGATAATTGACTGTCAATCTCTGTCAATGCCAGCCGTGTTATGCAAAAACTGTGTTCATAACAGTTGAAAGAAAGCAGCAGCCTCCAGCTAAAATAATCTCTCGTTTTTTCTTTTTATCGGGTGATTTTATCTAAATTGCGCTCTTCCTCTTACTCAGCTCAATTACAGGACAAAGCTTCAGTTCACGTTTTTACTTGTGGGATCATTATTTGATCATTATGTTTAGATCTTTATTTACAACCAATACGGAAAAATCTGCGAAATAGACTCAGCCCTCCGGTAACTTTGAGGAGTAAATTAATCATAAGCCCAGCTTCCTAAAACTACTTGCCCATCTAACGAAGTGATGAACTTTATTTGTATCTCTAAAGTGATGAGGAGATTTTTGGTAACTTCTTTATTTATTCTGAGCCAGAAAGTGTTGATTATTTTTTTTATTCATATTTTCTAAGATAAACAGGCCTAGATAGACAGATGCTGCAGAGAGTGTCTCAGACGGTAAACTGAGAGCCATGTTGCTGCTGCTGACAGCAGTGCAATGTGTAATTATTTTGGACCAAATTACTTATCGAGTGAGCATCTTCATGATGAAACCGACTATTTCCTCCAGCCTGGAGGTCATCTGTCATCCCGAGCTTCATACTTCCGTTATAGGAAGAGTTTGTCTCTTCTGTAGTCACCCTGGAGCCAGGCCAAAGAAAGTATAACCCGCTCTTTAAAAAAATGGGAAGAAAACAGAGGGGCTGATCTCAGTAGACTGAGATCAATTTGTCAAATTCAAAGGTAAATGTTGTGACAGGCTGACTAGATTTTTGCCTCTACCTGTTTTCTTCCACTCTGCTGCTGCTGCTGGCCTCAAACATGTAGGGAAGAAAAGTTTGCTCTCACACTCAGGGCCTCTGTACTTGGCTAATAATATTATTATTCACATGCTTCAGCATATATATATATATATATATATATATATATATATATATATATATATACACATATATATATATATATATATATATATATATATATATATATATATATATATATATATATGCTGAAGCATGTGAATAATAATATTATGTGTGTGTGTGTGTGTGTGTGTGTGTGTGTGTGAGAGAGAGAGAGGCAGAGGGACTCCAGAGTATAGACAGTGCCTGGCGGCCCTGCGGCAGCTTTAATTTACATGCAAATGAAGGTAATAAACAGAATGAGTCCTGCTGTCCTCACTGCTGATGTTGTTTGGATGTACAGTATCAAAACCCACACTCATTTTTTCACGAGACATTAAACAAAAAGCTACAATGTGACTTTGCACTGCTTGCATAGGTCAATGATTTTTAGGTTTAAAGAGCAAGAGGGCTGACTCAGGATCAGAACAGAGCGGTGAGTTTTGGGGTATTAGCCACTTTTTCTGGTTCTAACAAAACTATTAAAGTACAACTGTTAATTTAATTTATTACCAAATATTAAAAAACAAGGCCAGTGCTTCAATAAGAAGGCAATTTAATCTAAAGCTGTGATTCTTGATTTGAGGGGCCACAAATAGGATTCAAATCAACAGATATACATATATATTATTTATATTAAAGGTCGGCCATAAGGTTGGAATACATTTTTTTTTAACCTCTTTCCATGATATGATTGTGATAATGTGATTTATTCTTGCAAGTTAAAGTGGATATATTCTCAAAACTTTATTATATATATATATATATATATATATATATATATAACTTTGATAATACCAATACTCCTACTCTGATCAATTCAATTTTCAATCAATTTTCTTTATATAGCCCAGAATCACTAATCACAGATATGCCTCAGAGGGTTTTACAGACTGTACATGGTACTACACCCTCTGACCTTTGACCCTCGCATTAGCGAGGGAAATACTCCTCAAAAAACCCTTTTAACAGGGAAAATGAAGAAGAAACCTCAGGGAGAGACAGAGGTGGGATCCATTTCCCAGGACGGACAGACGTGCAATAGATCCAACAGAGTAGGATAGAGTAAAGAGGTTGAAGGGGGAATAGAGGAGAACAATTTTAATGTTGTCAGTGACTAAAATATTTACGTGTTTTTTTTGTTCATAAGAAAGTAAATTACATTTTAGTAACAAAATAAAAATCATACAATTAACTCCAATAAACAAATAACTAATTTAAAAAAATGAAGTCATTATAATCAACCCGGTACTAGTTAAAGGTCCTGAGACTGAACAGAAACAAAGAAAGACATTTCAGATAATGACCTCTTTCCCCAACAAATGGCTTTTAAAGAGAGCTAGACATACATATTGTTATAGCACACAAAGTTTACCTTTGACTCATTTTAGGATCACCATAAAGCAACCTTTGGTCAGTATGATGTGCTAAAATTCATCATTTCGATAAAATTCCCAACAGAATCTCATTCTCCCCACAGAGAGATTCTGTACACTGAGGAGATCAACATTTATGTGCATGCTTGATACAAATAAAGGAACACAAACAGTACACTATGGATCACTGCAGCATAGAACAGGACACTTCCTGACTCGTGCTGATTGACTTGGTATTTGGGTCCATTTGTGAACACTCTGGTGTGATGTCGAGGGAGCCCATGAACTCATCCGTCCTCATTGTTTGATCCTTGGCAACACACACATGCATGGACATACAGGCAACACAAACACACACACAGCGGCTGGTGGGTGGTGCGCTCCACGTGTCTCCCTCTGTCTACCCGCCTGTCAACAAGAGATCTGTGAGGCTCTGCAGAGCAGTTGTGGCACAAATGACCACCGTTGTTTTATCGTGGGTGGAGAAGTGGCATTGAGCTGTACAGGCCTCCCACACTGCTGCTGCTGTCTGAGTGTGTGTGTGTGTGTGTGTGTGTGTGTGGCAGACAGGGGTCCATTCAACA
This sequence comes from Centropristis striata, assembly GCF_030273125.1. Classification (NCBI taxonomy): domain Eukaryota; kingdom Metazoa; phylum Chordata; class Actinopteri; order Perciformes; family Serranidae; genus Centropristis; species Centropristis striata. The sequence continues at coordinate 25,174,398 of NC_081526.1, read as the reverse complement.
TGGGTCACACTGTCATTTATTAAATATTTAATCTTTTGACCAGTTCACCTCAGATACCAGAAGTCTTTCTCAATAAATTGGCAGGAAAAAGATGATATGATCTGTTCAGTTGTTTTGTGTCAGTCATGTCAGTTTCAGTCAGCCTTTTAGGACCTAATAGTTTCCTCCAGGACTTTAATTTAAGAGGAAATCCAGAATAACAAAAAAATATGAAAGATGATTTATAATATAAAGTGCTTCAGGCTACATATATGGTTAACTACTTCAGTCTCCTTAAAATAAGCCCACGGTGGGACCCTGATGCACAGACACACTGGTGGGTAGGAAGGCTTCCCGAGACACCTCCTCTCAGCCCCCGTTTCCTTCCAGACCAACCATGCAAACAGGATTAGCTCATCCTCAGATGAGAGTGTTTCAAGAGGCCCGGCATTGGTTTGATCCCACTGCTCCTCAACAGGACCGCCAGTCACAGGGCTGAGCTGATCATCCCCCGCTGAGGCTACGCCATTTTGATTCAAGCCAGCAGGTAGCGTCACCCGAAACCCACCGTCTGTCTGACGTTTCTCTCATTTAGTTTTCTAATGAAGTCACGTGAAATATTGCCTCTGATTCTGTGGTGGTGCTGACTGCAAATTATTTAACAAAGCTGAATTTATCCTGTTGTTGAATATCACAGCAGAAATGTCGCTTAAGTTTTTTTTAGCTTTCCTCTGGAAATTACTAAAAATAACTATGTTGGTAACATAGCTACAAAACAAGCTGTAATTGTCAGTGTCAGTGAGCTTACAACTGATCGGTCGGTCTCTAGCATCACTGATGTTAGATTTTTAGTTCTAATTTCCCTATACAAATCAAATCAAAATCAAATCAAAATTACTTTATTTATCCCTGAGGGGAAATTCAGTTAGTATACACTCCCACTGCAATTCAGGAGACATATAAAATACCAAAAAGTGTTTTATTTGTTTTCTGAGCAGCAGTAAAACTGTCTCATCTGCTCTTCTGTGCGTCCAGTAAGGTTAAAGAAGCAATAAAAGTGACAGCATTGGCATTTCCCCAAATCATCTGTTTGCAATCGCCTTTCCCATACAGAATGGCAGCTTGTGCTCACTTTGTGTGTGGATGAAGGAAAACAGGTTCTTGGTTGTTTAGATGTACACAGTGCCGTGGAAACGCATTGTTTTGCTTCTTTCCGGATGACAGCTCGCTGTTAGAAACCTGTCAATCAAAGGTAGCCACGCCCCAAATAATACCCTGCTACATTGTCTATTTTCTGCTAAATGGGACCATTATTAAATCAGTTAACATCATATTGTATTGAGGAAGACTTTAAACTAGCAATTGAGACCTTAATCTTGCCACAAGAATTATAAGTTAATAAATCAAGTGAGAAGTAGTCTAATTTTTATTAAAATAGATTGGAAATTCTTATGCTACCTAAATTGGCAAGCCCTGTTGGACTTTTGACAGATTACAGGCTTAAGGCACTTCTGGGTTTGCGTCACTGCTCAGACCGGGAGGTTACATCATGTTAAAGAGATTAAAAAAAACAACGTAGTGAAATTAATGTCATTTAAAAAAAATCTGCTGCTTATCATATTGTTTTAGTTGTTTTCATTATTCTCTCTGGGGCCACACATGCAAAGAATGTCAAACCTTTAAAGGCAGTTAGGATAAATGAATAATGAAATACATTTGACGGTTTACAATATGCTCTTAAAATTAGAAAGAAAGTTTTTAAAAATTAGAAAGAAAATTATTTTTTTGCCTGAAAAAGTTTTATGATCTATTATTGTACAATCAAAAGGCAAATATACTGTTCATTGACATTTCTAAATACCACTAATTAAGGCAATAAATGAAAGTTAATCAATTCAAAGTTACATATAAATATAATTTAACTGTAATGCAGCATTTGAATGTTCTTGAATCCAGCTTGAAATTCAGGTTAACATGTAATAACAAATGTGCTTTGCTTATTATGTATATGAGCCTTAATGGTTGTATTTGTCTTCGCACAGATAATTTCTTGTTTGTGTGAAAAGCCCTGCTTGGCTGTATCATATGCCCCATAAATATGTATGAGTAAGTGGGGGCAGGTTTTCCATCGCTGCAGCAGAGCAGACATTTATAGAGGTGTCAGAGATAGATAATCGAGGCGAGGGCTTCTCCGCATGAAATGAAAATACTGTAGCAGGAGACTGTGTGCACCTCCTGTGGGCAATAATAGACTCGCACTGTGTTGTGATATTGAATCTTATCATATTGTTGCCTGATAAAAGGTTTCATAGTGTTTACAGTAGAGGAGAGATGGACAGTAGTACTACCACTGAAGTTATTACTGAGAAACAGAAGGCAGGACACAGGATCACTATCAGCAGCATGTAAATGACAATGTTCACACACACACACACACACACACACACACACACACACACACGCATTAAAATGAAATGTTAAAATGAATATGTTTTATTGAAGCCATGGAAGAGGACATATTTATACATATATACTACAGACAATAGTATACAACAATGCAACAATCAGGTAATTTTGCTAGTCTGCAGATGTGTTTGTGTTTCAGGCTGTCTCCTGTTCAAACAGTATTTTAATATCATAAACAAGCTTAACTTGTAATACTTAAAGTCACATAAGAAATACGTACTAAAATGTGTCACTACTGGTCTAAAATGCCTACTGGGAAATAAAATCTATATATGAATTTAGCTCAGTTCTACATGTTTTGGTACCAATATTCATAACAATGTATATTTATTAACCCTTTGATGCACAACATGGGTCTAAAGTGACCCGACTACGTTTTTATATATTATATGTTTGCAATAAATTAATTTCATCGTTCAGTATTCCAGGTTTTCCTCAAATAACTTGTTTTTGATCATCATACATCCTAATTTTTCAGTTCTTAGTTTTTGAATAACATTTACATTTTTGACCCATGTTGTGCATGAGAATGTGTTTATATGTTGTTGTGCAGGGTCACCAATTTACCAATCACCAATTTAAAACCAGACAAAGAAGACACAGATAATAACTATCCTATTTTTGTTAAATTGGTGTTTTTTCAAATGTTAAATTATGTGAATTTCCAATGTAATCTGGTGGTTCTAACAACTCTTTTAAAGTTAAACCTTAAAAATGAGACAAACATAGTTACACATATACTCAAATTGTTAATTTAGTGTATCACTTTTTGTATCACTACGCTTCTAATGCACAAGGTCATTATTGACCCATGTGTGTAAACTTGATGTAATAATACAAAAACTATTTTTCCTCATAAAGTATGAAAGGAAAAATGGATATACTGATCTGCTGTAATAAAAAAAAGATATTCAAATACACAGCCAGCATGAAATAACATGGGGAGTGAATGCGGGTCATTTGACCCATGTTGTGCATTAGAAGGTATTTATATGTTGTGCATCAAAGGGTTAACGACTGCTTCTGGATTATTATTCAAGCATTAAAAGTCACGAATGTGGACTTTACAGTTGCTAATTTATGCTAAATTAAAGTATTATTGTGTCAAATGTAATAACTTCAGATCTATACTACTTTATATGTTTGTGTTGAAAATATGCTAAATTAATGATAACTTTAAAAAGTGTCACTTGTGACAAAACTCTCAGAGAATTATCAATGATTCTGCAGTTCCCCTCAGTTTGATGCAGCCATGTAGCCTCCTTCAGCTCACTGCTTTGCTTCAGTTCAGTCTCACCATTCTCATCAGGGCTGTTTCCAGCAGCAGTAGGCAGCTTTTTTTCAGTGAAAAGGCTCTGATAAAGCCAATGTACACTACCTGCTCAGAACTAAACAGAGAGACACAGTTAGAGAGAAGCCTAAGAGCTTGATATAAAACCAAAACACAGTCAAATGGAAAGTGAGTTGACATTCAGCGGGTGCACATGGACACTATGCTGAACACATTAAATGCTGATATGTTCATCTGTTTGCCAACATCTTTAAAAGGTAGTCATATATCAATGTTGTGTTAACAGCTTGTTCCCCAAAACAATCCAATCCAAATGTGTCACAGACGACTATTAATATAATGTTTATGACAGTGTTCAGGCCTGTCACCTCTATGGTGGTTAGGTTTAGGCACAGAAACAACTGGCTTCAGGTCAGGAACATTTTGTAGCATTTCATCAAAGCTAAAAAAAAATTTGGGAGGACATAATTAGAAGGTTCTGCAGAACTCTTTATTATGTCCACAGCTAACATTTTTATAAATGAACTGTTCCCCCACTAGTATTGGTTGGATTGCAAACAGATTGTGGTAATAATTAAAATGATTAAAATGACTAAAAATGAAGACAACTTGTACAGTTAATCTGAGAACATCAACTCCAGTTTCTGGTGTGAAAATTGTGCATTTTACACGCTAAGAGCATACTGCTTTCTGTACTGGAAGCAAACATATGCATCAACAGGTCAGCATTGCAGAAATCTCTGATACAACGGTAAAAGGATATTGGGCTGCTTCAACCTGTCCTGGGGCCCAAGGTTACTGACATATGGTTTGGGGAAGATTTTCACAGCATTAGATGGGGCTTGAGTAATAATCAATAGACTGAGTAAGGTTGATGGAAAGGTGAGGTATTGATGTTTTACTGTAAATGAGTATGATTGTGTTCAATGTGCAGAGAGAGGTGGAGGGGCTGTGCTCATCCCATGTGTTCCTCAAAGAGTTCGAGTTACAACTGGGAGGCATTTGGGGAATGGAGTCAGCACAGACCATGCCTAACAGCTTTAACACCGCCGGGCGTCATGTGTGGTCCCTGTGGAATTCTGTTTGTGTGTGTGTGTGTGTGTGTGTGTGTATAAGAGAGAACTGGAACCCATGTGTGTCTGAACCTCTACCTGTGTATTTAATGGAGAAGTTTAAGACCAGTGCTGCCACAATAGCATCTGATATTAACATCTGTAAAAAATAAAAAAAAATAAAAAAAACAGTTTTATTTTTATATTATTTTTGTGTTGTTTAGCAGGCACAGTGTACATGATGGGTTTCATTTCTGGTCATTGGCAATATTTTTGATCCCAATACACACAGGCAGGCATGCATTGTGTGTGTGTGTGTGTGTGTGTGTGTGTGTGTGTGACATCGTCCAGATCAAGGTTTTGTTTTTTGTTTTGTTTTTTATATTAAAATTAGAAATGACAAGTAATTGTCTGGAATCTCCTTTTCCATTTTGATTAAAGGGAAACTCTTTGTTGTAAAATAGTTATTTCTTAATTTTTTTCTTCTTCAACATGTTTCTAAATTACTTCCCATATGTATAAATTGCACTAAATGTTTTTAAATGGTAAGTATCACTTTAACAGACAAGATATTGTGATTCACATTGGACTTGGCTGCATTCTTCAGACACAGATGTGATATAGTTGGCTGTGATAGAACTGAGATAGTACTTTAATTACCTTGGCAGTGTGTGTCATCATCCGAAAGCAGTGTCAAGACAAAAAAAATGGACAATTTATTATATCAATGATAGCTGCCATTTCAATGTTTGACAGAGGCTCAAATAAGCAACAAGACACAACAAGATGGAAGGATCATGACGCCATATTTATTAGAGAAGATTCTACAAAATCCAGTTTCAGGCAAGCTTAATCCAGTATGGTTCATTTTGAGCTGAGCATCAGCCAATCTGGCCTCTATGTGAACAATTCTGCTGTAGGCGGAGAGTGAGGAATACATAAAATTGTGATGCATAATTCTCTCTCATTGCTCATCCACAAGCAATTGGTTATACGCTTTTTAGTAGGGCTGAATGTCTGCCTTTGTTGGATCCCAATTTATCATTTGCCCGATTCCAGCATGAGGGAAAATGTGCTGTTTCTCCAGGAGACCCTCCAGAGTGCAGAACTGCACAGCTGGTCTGTATAAGCTGCCCGAGACACTGACTGATTAACTTACTGCAGGTGCATTTGCCAGCCAGCGCTAGCTCCAATTCAGCAGCAGTTGCTCTTCATCACCAGCGTTTGAGAGCCTTTTGAAGGTGATATCACATTCCATATGTATTTCAGACAACGTGCCCCTGCAGATGTCAACATAAACTCAGTGGTTAGGTGGGAATGTCAGAGCTGTTTTGTGCAGAGTTGTGTAATTAACATGTATTTTGCATCTTATCTTTTCTTTGTGTGTGTGTGTGTGTGTGTGTGTGTGTGTGTGTGTGTCTTCCTAATTCCAGCCACCCAGGTCTTTGTGCTTCCAAGGACCTGCAGAGAACTGGCCCACTATTGTTTCTTTTTTTCCCACAATCCCTCACTTGTTCCCAGAGATGAACTTTGGAAAACCAATGCATGTGCACCTCAAAGCTTTATAGACACTTTAGTGGTAAACTTGGAGCTGAGGAATCTCATATGGAAACTATTACACAGTTGCAAGAAACAGATTTGCTTTCAGCTCCTCTTTTAGTGTGGAGGCGAGAGAGAACGAAGCGAGAGGTCAATCACGTGTTTTCGTGTAAACAGATAAACGGCATGACAAGAGGTTTGTGGAGCACACCTACTCCTGGAGGCTTCCTGATGGTGTCTGCAGATGAGGAGGTATATGACGTTAGTCAATGGAAGCACTGTCCCTGCAGAGGTCAAGGTGAGCCTCTGTGTGGTCTCTTTCCAACACCTTACATCTGGATCATATGAGACACTTCACACACACAAATACAAACTAAAAATAACACACATGGTCATTCTAAGAACATACAATTTGGTCCGTCTTACAAAAATGATAAGAATTGATTTGATATTTAAGTAATGATCAGCAGATTTGAGATATAAATTAACACAGGAATGGAACACTATAATAACCTACTTATTGTTTCTATATCTGGCAAATAGTTACAGTTGTAGTATACCTGTGTACAAATACTGTGTACACATGCTGCATACCTGCTTAAAAATAGGTAAAGGTAAAGTGATTATAGTTGTTCCTAATGGCCAAATTGAAAGGCGGGGCTGCACCATATGAGGCGGATGATAAAACATCAACACTTTCAGTCTTCAAAGAGTGTTGCAGTTGCACTTGTTCGTACAGAAGTTCTTGTACTTCTACACACCTGACCAGATGCTGTGTGATTGTCTAACTGCTGTTTTTGGAAAGTTACAGAAATTGTCAGATGCAGCAGCCCCAAACGATTGTAATTATGTATTTGTCTTACAAACCCAGTGCATGCCTCTCACAGAACAAGAAACATCACAGTGTTTGGCTGTGGAACATGCAAATCTTTGCTAATAATATGCTTGTGTGTTCATGTTTCCCTCGAGCCACCTCCATCAACTTCTTTTCACCTCCTTCAACAACGTGGCAACTTGAGAGCCCATATATATATGGGCATATATATATACATAGTATATTTTTTATTGCTATATGGTAAACAAGGTACCAGTAGGTGCAGTAGATTCTCAGAAAACCAACAAGACCCAGCACTCGTGATATGCAGTTCTTAAGGCTGTGCAATTAGGCAATTAGTTGAAAGGATTTTGTGTTAAAAAAAATATAGCAGTGTTGCATTCAATCAGTGAGGTCATCAATTTAGTGAAAAAACGGTGTGAATCAGGTGGCCTCTATTTAAGGATGAAGCCAGCACTTGTTGAACATGCATTTCTCTTTGAAAGCCTGAGGAAAATGGGTCGTTCAAGACATTGTTCAGAAGAACAGAGTACTTTGGTTAAAAAGTTGATTGGAGAGGGGAAAACTTATAAAGAGGTGCAAACAATTATAGGCTGTTCAGCTAAAATGATCTCCAATGCTTTAAAATGGAGAGCAAAACCAGAAAACGGAAGACAACCATCAAAATGGATGGAAGAATAATCAGAATGGCAAAGGCTCAGCCAATGATCAGCTCCAGGATGATCAAAGACAGTCTGGAGTTACCTGGAAGTGCTGTGACAGTTAGAAGACGTCTGTGTGAAGCTAATCTATTCACAAGAATCCCCCACAAAGTCCCTCTGTTAAAAAAAAGGCATGTGCAGAAGAAGTTACAACTTGCCAAAGAACACATCAACTGGCCTAAAGAGAAATGGAGGAACATTTTGTGGACCGATGAGAGTAAAATTGTTCTTTTTGTGTCCAAGGGCCACAGACAGTTTGTGAGACGAGCCCCAAACTCTGAATTCAAGCCACAGTACACAGTGAAGACAGTGAAGCATCATGATATGGGCATGTTTCTCCTACTTTGGTGTTGGGCCTATTTATCTCATACCAGGGATCATGGATCAGTTTGCATATGTCAAAATACTTGAAGAGGTCATGTTGCCTTATGCTGAAGAGGACATGCCCTTGAAATGGGTGTTTCAACAAGACAATGACCCCAAACACACTAGTAAACCAGCAAAATCTTGGTTCCACACCAACAGCATTGATGTTATGGAGTGGACCTTAATCCAACTGAGAACTTGTGGGGCGACATCAAAAATGCTGTTTCTGAAGCAAAACCAAGAAATGTAAATTAATTGTGGAATGTTGTTAAAGAATCTTGGAGTGGAATAACAGCTGAAAGGTGCCACAAGTTGGTTGACTCCATGCCACACAGATGTGAAGCAGTTATAAAAAACTGTGGTCAAACAACTAAATATTAGTATAATATATTAGTTTAGTGATTCACAGGATTGATAAATCCTAGAAACAAAAAAGTTTGTACAAAATAGTTTTGAGTTTGTAAAGTCAACAGCAGACACTGCTATATTTTTGAACACACCCCTTTCAACGAATTACCCAATTGCACAGCCTTAAGAGCTGCATATCATGAATGCTGGGTCTTGTTGGTTTTCTGAGAATCTACTGCACCTACTGGTACCTTGTTTACCATGTAGCAATAAAAATATACTAAAACCTGGATTAATCTGGTTAGTCACATTGGACTGCTATTATTTTGCTATTTTGCTATTAACACTACTGTATAGGATCACTATGGGATTTATTGTTTTTATAAACCCTCCAAAAGACGCCGTTGTTCCATGTTGGATTATAAAGCCTGTGAAAAACATACAATGTCACTGAAGCCTTTGTTTGAAAGCTACAGGTGTGATTGAGCAGAGGCATTTTTAAAGTAAGTTGATACACTGTAGCGTAAGTAACAGAGATGCTGTTAAAACCTGGTGGAAACATGCAGCTGAGAGCTCTATTTCCATAAGAGCAGACATACCATGTTTCCTCTGAGTAGGGCTCTTGTGCACACTAATTCAATGGATGTTGTCCTATTCACAATATGGTTCATCTTTCCCGTTTCCACCCAAAAGCACAGTGAGTGTTGGCTTTATTGTGCACATGCAGAAGAAAAGAAAGCAAGGCTTCCCAGAACTTTACACCTCAACCTTAAAAATCAATCTTAACCTTCTGCTATGTTTTGATAGTGGCAAAGGTCACGCTGAGATGGAATGAGTTTTAGGCTTTAGAATCCAAGCACGTCAGACCATGTCTAATATCGTTCAAGCCAGGGGTAATGGCCTTTACCTGTCTGCCCGGCCGGCACTGCAGCGCACAGACACAAGATGAGAAGCCGTCCTCCTCCTCCTCCTCACCTTGAACACCAGCAGACATCCACACACACTTATCACCTTGCACCGACTAATACACAAGGACACACATACACGCTCTAGTATATTAATATGTATATTAATATGTATTAAACCTCAGAACTGCCAAACTGCTTGGACCTGTCTATTTTTTTATGCCGGTATCTCCAGATCATGAGTTAATTATGTTGTTATCTCTAGAAAACAAGCTTTGTTATCTTGTGATGACAAAATAATTATCGCAATCATGAGAAAAACAAGCTTTTTATCTCAAGATAAGAAGATAATTATTAGTTGTTTCCTTTTATTACTTAGGATATTTGGTTGTATAGCAGACCTTACATGCGTTCAGAAGGAACTGACAGTGAAGGCCTTGGTGAAGTTAGTGGGACAATACATGTGATTATGTCCAGTTTTCAAAATATAGTGTTAACAAGAGTATATACAAAACAAACACATGGATAATAGGATTAAATGGATTATATTCACAAGACTTATAAAATATGGTGACTGTGTCCTTTTTAATTTAGAAAGAGAATATCAGAAAAATGTGAGAGAGAAAGAAGAAGAATTCCTGAAAATGAATGATACATTTGAGTTTAAGTCATTTCTATACGCACAGCAACACAATCAAGCCCTTTTACTCCATCAATTTAGAAATACACAACTTAAAAACCTCAAGGGACCACAGGAATTCAACATAAAGGGCTTAAGTCATTTGTGCAAACTGGAATTTTTAACCCCATGGGGTCTACGCCATTATTTCCTATTTTTGGTCCACCTGGTCATTTTTGTGTTAAATGCATGTATTTCCTTAACCCTTTTATGCAGAATAAAGCAAAAAATAAAGACAAGCAGTGCTGTCAGAATATGGGTTCTGCAGTACTGTCACATTAATGTATAAAAAGTGATATAACCCAGAAGACAAAGGAAAAAAACAAAACAGACATTTCTGGGGGCAGCCTGCTGGAGCTCTTGGTTTCACTACAGTGTGCACAGCAATTACGTCCATATTAAGCTCTTTTGTGTTTGTCAGCCTGTGTAGTTATTGATACAGGTACATCGCCAGACTTCACACAGGAACATCAACAGAAATAAAACAAATATTAGAATATAGATATAAGGGCTGTGTTTTTGTATTTCATATCTCACACATACATAAGAACAATGGCTGAGATTGCTTGATACTGTCCCCCTTTACTTTTTCTGTTACATTTGCGTACAAAAAAGTCAAATAAAATGTGTAAAAACGAGTGAGTCCAATGGACTCAATGGATTATTATTCAAAGAAAATGATCACTATGGGATTTATTGTTTTTTAATTAAAAAATTAAAACTCTCCAAAAGACACTATTGTTCAATGTTGGATTACAAAGGTACACAATGACACTGAATTGAATGATTTGAAAGCTCCAGGTCTAACAGAGCAGATTCTTTTATAAAGTAAGCTGAACACTGAAGCGTTCCTGATAATCAAATATTAATACAATGGAGATTTTCCAGTATATTAAATGGCAGCTCTCACTCACAATTGTTCTCAAACAAAGGGCAAAATCATTGAACTCAGTTCCCCAAGATCCTCCACAGCTTCACACCTACTGTATGTGAGAGGAACCGTCATTAGTCAGTATTGGGGCGTCCCCAGGGTCTAAAAGGGGAGACATCCTGTCTCTCCTCCTAATGCAGCAGCAGAAGGCACAAGCTGTGCATGTGACCTGCTAACAGAGCACACACACACAAACCTTTTCTTAATAACTGTTACCCAAACATCTTAAGTAAAAAAAGAAAATTTTACTTACTTACTTTACTTTCCTTTTGTTTTCTTGTTATTTTTCTTGAGGACAAAACTTGTTTTCTCGCGATAATGAGTTAATTATCTTATCTTGGGATAATGGTATGAATATAAATAATTTCAAGTCTGACTGTTCTTGACTGATTCTGTACATTTGTACTATATGAGCACACACATCGACTCTTAAATAACTGTGTTACCTATGTGCAAACATAGTATACAAGTATTTTGTGCACATAAAGCACACACAAATACTAGAGGTGGGGAAAAACATTTATACAGCATGGTATCATATTTTGTGTGGCAATATAATATTGATTCATGGCCTCCATGGCCAGAATATCCTGGAGAGCCTCGTATCATATGAAACTATAAGACTCTATAGGCTCCATGTGTGTCAGGATATCTTGTTGGGAAGTTGTGGAAATAACGCTGCAGAGTTCTGTTATTTTTTATGTTTCATTCAAAAAAATTGAAAGCAGTGAAGCTTAAAGTTTTTAAAAGTTTGATAAAATGCTGCAGTTGTTGTCGTCTATACATGTTTGAGTTCAGTTGAGTTCAGTTTGACTGAATACTTTGTTGGTCAGTCTGTGGGTTTGCCTCTCATTGTGGAGAAATAAAAAGACTGAAGTGAGATGAATAGACTGAGAATTTTCTCTTATTTGACAAAACAATTCTTGATTTAATTTAATTTTGTGGACACAAAATGCAGTTCAACAGTTAAATCACAATATATTATAGCAATACTCACCATATCGCAAAAAGCTTAAAGTTGCAATAATATCGTATCGTGACTCAAGTATCACACACACACACACACACACACACACACACACACACACACACACACACTTATACATGACAATTAGACACGATCAGCTAACTATGACATGGTGAAGAGGCAAAACATTTTTAAAAAAGTAAGTAAGTAAGTAAAATACTAAACCAGCCCAAAACACCATGTTATTTTTTTCTCTGACATGTGAGGAGCTTGGGCCGATTGATTCCAGGATATGAGCAGCCTGTTAATACCATATCACATAAGCTCAACATTACTGTTGGCCTAACTCATTTCAAAAAATCAAAACATACCCAGTCCAATCACAATTTAACAACCATTAAAATAAATAGGAATAGGCACTTCCTGAGTATATCAGAGGGAGAGAAGTTTTTGATGTTTCACCAACTGGATTCGGCAAAGTTTGATCTATCACTGAGCTCCATAGGAAATTAAGAAGATGTGCCCGAAAACAAATCCAGTCTTCATTGTTGTTTCACCGCTCAATGCACTGATGGAGCAAGAAATAGATGAGGCATCACAGCTGCAGCCTGAAAGACCATCCTATCATGTGAAGATTGGGTTTCTTTCGGTAAAAACTCTTCAAGTCCATCTCCTGTTCATTTTTAATAGTTGTGAATGCATCTATCTCAGCAATTACTGGAATTATGGCTGCTTTTTCTGCATAAGCGCTGATTCCACTGATTTAAGGAAAATTAGTATTAGTATTAAATAGTAACAGAATATCTCACATGAGATATCATTCAATAATTATAAATATGATTTTGAGGTACTTGTATTTCTTTCTCTTTTTTTTACTTTGTTTATTAAGTTTTTTCACAATAGAACACAGACATACATGAACACTCAGAACAGAATCCCACCCCAAAAAGTAAAAATAAATAAATATATAGATAGAACAATAATAATAATATTAATGATAAATAGATCAGTAAATGTAAGACAATATTTAGTTAAGTATATTGTAAAAGATGACAAATATAAACATAAAAATGAGAGAACTTTTACAGAAAACAAAAAACAAACAAGAAAAAAACATTAGAGAAGTACAGTACATACTGAATAGTATTTAAGCGAGTTGTCATCTAAGCTAAATTAAATCAGTGGTTGTCCTTGAGTCATGTAGCTCTGATTTCTCTTCCACATATCTCAGAAAATGTTGCCAAATCTTATTGAATTTGCCAGCTTCTAATTCCTACATTATACTTTTACTTCACTACATTTCAGGGGTAAATATTGTACTGTTTACTGGACTACAATTCTTAGCAACAGGAGACAGCTCTTCCTCTGCCTCCTCTATCCTAACCTGCACCTCATGCTGTTTCTTACTGAAAATGTTTCTTATATGCATAGTATCCAAGTGTTGCCTTTGTGAATTTGCTAGCTAGCTTCCACCAGATGCCAACAGTGACGAGCCCTGTGTAGAGCAGCTCTCTCTTTCTCTCTCTCTCGTATGCATACTCGCACAAAATGCTGTGTTTGCTTTTTGAGATTTGGGACATTTCCCAAATCTGCTATGATGTTAGTTTGTTTTGCTGCTCATACATTTCTTAGTGCTGCTTTAAACTGACTTATTGACTTGTCATCTACTTCAGAACAAATCTTTTCATTCTGGATATTATTTGGCAAAACCTCTACAAATTATAAACAATAAAATCAAACCATAAACACATATTTACGAAGATATGAATATTATTTTTCCCATGCAGATTCACAACACAGAAAACACACACTACTACTGAGAGTTCAATAACTTCCCACACACAGCAAGCACAGACATGTAGCTAACAGTGCTAACCACTGATCTACTGAGGTTCAGCTCTGACTTCACCTCAAGCTATTGAACATTCCTGTACCATCAGTCACAGTGAGTCAGAACCTCACTTACCTCTACGTCTCAATCCAGCTGCATCAAAACTCCAGGGCCTGATAATTGATCTGTTTGGACAACATTGTCTTCATGTACTGTATAGTTAATCACAATTATCTATGGGGCTCTGGTAATGTTACACCTTTGCTCAGATATTCCACGTGAGTATACACTATGTTTAGATCGACATAAACACTTGAGCATGTTTAACAGACCTGTTCAATTAAAGTCTGACACTTCAGAAAAAACTCCTAGATGTTGATGGACACCGTCTTGCTCCATGCTAACAGTAGCTACACTGTAAAAAAAAAAACTAAAAAAAAACTTTACTGTAATAAATACGCTGCAAATTTTTCTAATATTACGGTAAAATGATATTAGCACTGTTGATTTCACATTTAGGACTGCCATTTTATTCCATATTTTACCGTAAAAAAATGAAAAGTTTTTCCGAAAGAAACGCTGTTCTGCCATATAATTGACAAGAAAATACTTTATATATGCTACATAAATGAAAGATTTTACCAATAAATATTACATTATATTTTTGTTAGAGATATGGTGTTTAGTACATCTAACAGTGAGAAAAAGTATTTTTTACAAAAAATAAATGCAAGTACAGTGATGGCTTGTATATATATCACAGTATATTTTTGAAACAGTGCCAGTGTATTTTACAGTGGAGTAATGTATTTTTCAAAAAGAAAATGTAAAAAATACTGCTTTGTCAGATTTATACATTTACAGTGTTTCATTGTTACTGAAACTGAATTAACCCATTTATCATGTTATGGTCTTTTACTGTCATGGTTTTTTCACTGTAAAATCTACAGACATTTTTTACAAAGTACACAAGAATGGCTCCCTGTATCTTTTACAATAAATGTAAAGGTCTTGCATTAGATAGCTAAGACGTGAATGTCCTATTGCATTATATGCCTTTGTTCACTAAGCTCTCTAGACATTAGACAGTTTGTATATACATATATTGTGTATAACTGCACACAGACAATGAAAGAGAAGTCAGTAAAAGTAAAAAGTGTGTTTCTATAATATGCATGATGCAAATTCAAGCAAGAGAACCAATCAAAAATAATGCTCAAAATGTATTAACTGTCAAATCAATAGAGCCTGTCTGGAGACAGCTCCTTGTTTACCTGTTTGTCAACAATTTTGCTAACCGGCGTAATTCAGAACTACACTAAAAGAAGTCACTCCTGGGGAAATAGTGCAAACAACAGAAGGAATGTTTTATTCTATATATAAGATTTTTCATTGAGAACAATATTTTCCAATGTAACTCCTCAGGCTGTCATGTAAGGTTTGTATGATTTCCTGCAAAAAGTAATGCACTGGCATTCATGGATATTACAGTAATTTTTGTTTCGTGAGGAAGCAACAAAATGATAAAGATAAGTTTCCTGTCAGGTGGGCAGGAGTGGTGGCGGATGGGGAAAACCCCTGGCCTTTCAACCAGGAAACTGCTGTTTGTGTCTGACGGAAGTTATGTCTGGAAGTACTTTTTTTTTAAGCCTTACCATGTTCTTCTCCCCTAACCTTAAGAAAGCTGCAAACTGCTTTAGAGCATTGAGATCGTATTTAAAACTTTGATTGTGATGTTTAAAACAACAGTTGTGAGTAAGGTGTCACAAGTCAGGAATGAGTAGAGAACCAGCTCAAGTCACCAGACAAAAATCTTGGAATTGTACATTTTTCAAACAACAGAGACATTGATCTGCAACATTTTTTCCAGCAAAAAATGTATGCATGTTTTTGGTTAAAAAGTTAGATATATAACGTTATGTGTGGATTGCAGGAAGGCCACTGGCACCTAAAAACAGTGCTTGTTACATGTTGTAGGATATCAAACGAATCATGCTGCAAAGGTTTTCGTATTATAAGAAAATGTGTGAGGAATGTTTTAAATTGGAGGCCAATATCCTTAAAAGCTGGATATTTCATTTGGGAATGAATCAAGGTTATAATAGTTATGGATTTTTCATTAGTTTTAGTTTTAATTTCGTTGTCATTTTTTGTTTTCAGATTCAGTTATTTTTAATTAGTTTTTAGAGTGAGTTTGCTGGTTTTAATTCATTTTTATTTCTTGGAAAATGCTTAGTTTAAGTTTAGTTTATTAGTTTTAGTGTTAGTTTTATTTTTTTTGTAATGGGGTATTTGTTAGGTGCCAGATTAAAAAAGGTCACAATAAATGTTGCCTTTATTTCCTTTGTCTGATCCATCTCAGCCCCAATAAGTTTATTAAGTCATAAAACCAGATAGATGAAATAGATTTCATATCAACCAAAAAGGTTTACATATGGAAAAAGTTGACAGACGAAAACAAAGGACATTTTCACTATAATTTTAGTTAGTTTGAGTTTGTTCTGTAACCACAAAATACAGTTTCAGTTAGTTATCGTTTTTTTAAAAACTTTATTTTTATTTCAGTTAACGGAAATGTTTCTTCAATTCTAGTTTTTGTTATTTTATTAGTTTTCGTTAACTATAATAACCTTGGAATGATTTATATCTTATTCCTCTCTGTAACAGAAATGGATCCTATGGACTGACAGTGTGTGTGTTCTGTGAGTATGTTGGGCTCAGGCCTGTCATGTTGGCGGCTGTCAGAGACTGAGGTTCAGCCAGAGTTCACTGGGCTACTGCCACCACAAACACCCAGGGAGCCTCGACTCCATGTGTCACTCTAATGTGGCAGAGAGATGAAGAGCTGCTCACATCCAAGCCTCTGTCTGCAGGGGCCAGACAGGCTGAAGGGCTATGTGTGTGTTGTGTCTGTGTTTACATCACATCTGGAGTATACCAATAAATATATTCTGTGTCAGCACTGCTAGTCTGTGTTGAATATGTCATAATATATGAGCGACGTCCATTCTAGACCTTTGAAATAGTAATTTGGACTATAAACTGTGAGATGTGGTTGAAACCTCTAATAGCATCAGTAAAGTAGATTATATCACACCAAATGACAAAATATTTTCAACAATTGTCAGTGAGGTGTCTTTAGGTGTCATTGGTATTCCCTTTACTTTTTTTTTACATTTGAAAATTCGGAACAGGCTCGTTTTTATTTTCAGGGCTTGTCCATATTTTATTACTGGAGTAATATCGTCTTGCTATCTTTGCTGCATGATCTTCTCAATGCAGCTGTGGACTGATACAGATTAAAAGTAAAGCGTGATGAATACATTACAGGGCTATTTTACTTTTTTTCTCTGCAGATCTCTAATGTATTGCCAGATTATCTTTAAACACAACATTCCACAGATAGAAATCTGATACAAATCTCGCTGTGTTACTTTGGTCTTCCAGTTTCTCCAGCATACCTCACCTCACTGCTTCATCTTAGAAGCTGTGTTTCATTTTCTCCCAAATCAAATGCACTCAGTTTTTCTGAGGAGGGAGAAACATATCAGAGAAGACAAAAAAAAGTCCATAAGCATGTCCCAATACTTTACATACTTTACACAAACTGTTGGGTGACCTTGACACTGCTGCTTGGGTTTATGTATAGCATTTAATACATCTATTATCTTATTCTACCAAGTTTAAATTTCTTTAAAATAAAAAAGTGATGATTACTGTTATTTTGCAATGCCACGAAACATATGTGAACAGGTAACCATATTGGTATTGAATGTCAGTCAGACATTTCCCTTACCCCCCATCACACTCACTGGATACAGCTGAAAAAATGGACCCAACTGCATGACTCAAGGCACTTTCATAAAAGTCCTAAATGGATAGGACAGTTTTTTGACTGCTAAATGTACACAAATATGACATAAACAAACCATCTTATTCTCAAAGCACCTGCAAAGAGTTAAAATGCACCTCTACTTGTGCTACCAAGCAAATAGTGTCTTGGTGCTGCTGTGCTATTTGCAAATATTAGCACTGTCTGCTTCTTATCAGGGAGGAACAGTCTGATGAAATCACTTGGCCAGGATGATCAGAATTGTGTGTGTATGCACTAACCCTAACCTTAACCCTAACCCTACTTTTATCAAGTACCCATGGGTAGAAAACCACCCAACAGAACGGATGTTCTGTCAGTAACCCAATAAATACAAAAATAACACAGACACTGAGACAATTTTTATCCCCCCTTTTTTTTTTTTTTTAGCATGTAAAACACGGGAAGATATCAAGACGAGTCCATCTGTGATTTCTGAAATTCATAACATCTGGAAGTCCTCACACTACACCTTGAAAACAAAGATTTGTCAACAATAGCATCAATTTCGTCATAATTTGGGGTTCCAAACACTAGTAGGAAACATAGGCGATACGACAAGGATTGAGACTGCCCATCAAGTCCTCCACAACTGGTTAAGATTTGGTTAGGCTTAGGCACATACAATACTTGGAAAGGAAAACTGAAAGATCATGGATTGGGTTGAAATAAGAACTTAGTTTAAGGTAGGGGATCTTCATTGTCATGACATTTTTGTTTAGTTTTTTGTTTAAGCAATAATAATGACATGGTCAGTTGCCATGATTAGTCTGATCATGATGATGTTTTGCAATATTAAGCTCTGTCGAATTAGTGAGCTTTGGAATAATTCTGCATTTCTCCTTTCAGACATAGCAGAGGGCTGAATTCCCAGTCCGGCTGCAACTCATAAAGTCTGTTCAAAGTCATTTGGCGCCATAATGGCTTGTCATGTACTACACAGAGGTTCAGGCACCAACATATGGCACTCTTTGACTAATGCTGTGTCACACAGCTTTTGGGATGCTCGGAACATCGACAAACTTTCACTGGAGTTAAGTGTTTTGGCTCCTCCGAGATGTATATGTGATCTGCCCAACTGGAAATCACTGGGACATTGAGCCTTGTCCAAAGGTTTTCATACATGAGGAAAACATACAAATCCCATGGTCTGAAACCACATTAAAGCTTTGCTGGCACGATACTGAATTCAGTTCATGTTCTCTTTCTGCATTTTTTTCTGCTGCCTGAAGCCTGAATGAGCTGAAGGACTGGACAGCTCCCACTGTCACCTCCTATTCTGATTACTGCTTTAAAGCTGAAGCAACATGTGTGTAAATTTGTTTTAAGGAATAATTAAGAATTGAATATATTCTGTTGAGGTAACCTTATAAAGTAAGCTAATAAAATAACCAGAAATTAAAGCTGTAAGTGAGAATGGGCCCTTGCACTGTTCACATGTCAGGGCTTCTGATTGATGCCGCCACTGCTGCACACACCAGTTAGATTTGCGTCCCTGTGTGGAGTGTGTGACGCTAAAAATGACTTTTTGCAAATTGCAAAAGTCCAACTTGCAAAGTGTCACTTTATGCACTGCAAAAGAGGTGTGTCTTGCCCCTTGGAAATCAAAAATAAACTGAGACTAAATGCATATCAGTCTTGCTATGCTAGTTTTTGCACTTTCTGAAGTCATAAACATATTGCTCTAAAATACAAAATTACCACACAAAATAGAAGATGGTTGACTTGAATCTTACATCATGGTAGAATATCAGGATGTCACCCAGATAAACAACACACATATCCTCACATCTTAATCAGATCCTCAAGAACTGTTGACTAAAGCTGTAACAAAGCTGGAGCATTTGTGAGTTCAGGGGGTCTTATGAGATATTCGTAATGCCCACTGGGAAGGTTTTATGCATTTTTTATGCATTTTTTAAACCTGACTCAGGAAATAAGATCAGTAGTGAGCATGATCTGTAACCTTATAGCAAATAAGTTGGAGAGTGACAAATACAAAGGAAAGCAGACCAAGAAGCACATTCATATTAAGTGTAGCATCACCATAGGGTGTGAAGGTGATGACAGGTCTATATTTTCATAAATGCCAAGTATATTGTAGTGTACAATCTGTGAAGGGTCTGTCAGTAATTTAATTTTTGCTTTACTTTCTGTGAGTTCTTCAGAAAGGGTGGTTTTCAGGCCCTTTCTTCAGCCCTGGAATCAGGGCAGGATTTCTCAATCACATCTCTACATTTCACATAATGAAAAACTGCAGTGCCTTTGTTAGTTCATATGTGCTCAATGTAAAGAGAGGCAGGGGCTCTGGAGAACCGTGCTCAGGATCAATAAACGCTCTGGCATAGGATTCCCATGCCCCTGGCTCATGCAGAGAGAAAATATATGAAAGACAAAAAAAGGCTTCCAGTGAGCCTTTGGGGACTCTGTGTGTATATTTAGTCTAGCTCCTAAAGTCCTTCAGTGGTTTCAGTTCAAAGTGTATGGAGTCTGAGCCAAAAGCAGCTGTAAAAATCTGCCCCTTGATAACAGTGGCATTGCTTTTGATCCAATTTTGCCTTCAGTGGTGGGTTGAAATCATAGATTGTATATAAATAATGGACGTAGTCACAGTAACATCACCCATTGGTTTGTGGACTGCCCGTTTGAAGCATCGAGTTCGGCATTACGGCTGTCGCCATCTTGCTTTATCTCTGTTGAGAGATCATATTGGGACTGGGGAGGCTTGAGGACAGGTGTATCTAAAAATAAACTGGAATATTACTGGAAAAGTTGAAAAGCTGGCTACAACCAAATGCTGGTGTTACAGCCACCAGCTTTCTTCCTGGAAGATAGGTGCTTCTCCCTCTCTGTCTCTGTGTGTTTCCGGTCCTGCCAGGCCCTCTCTGGATTCCTTGTTCACCCACACCTGAATGTGATCTGCTCTCAGAGAGCTGTATATCAACCCCCAGACGCAGTGATCCTGCCTCTCTCTCTCTTGCCACTGACCTGCTTGGTTGACTGTTGCTGGTTGTTTTGTTGTAGCTGCTCATTGTTCAAATAGTGTTTAATTACAGCTAGATTGAATGTCAACTAATCTTGCCTGGTCGGGGTTCTCTGCCATTTCTGTTAACCCCTTTTTTTCCTGTTTTTGTGTGTTCTTTCATATTTCCCTGCAGGACTATGTGCTTGCTGTGCTGTGCTGCATGTCATTACATTTATATTTAAGAGTGAAAGTTATCCAGTGTAGTGTGGAGTGATATGGTTGTTATATCTACATGTTAGGAGAGTACTAAGATAGTTTGTGAGTAATCAGTTGTGGTGGGCCGGTAAGGACCAAAATGCCAGGGCTGATTATTTTTCCCAGTCCAGCCCTGCACAGAGGAACGGGAAATTATTCTGGTGGAGGTAATAAAAGCACTTTCAAAAGATCTGAAAGAGACTGGAATGTCTTGAAGAAAAATCACGCAAAAACAACATCAGAATTTACAGTGTCAAGGAAAACAACAAACCTGTTAATATGATTCAGTTTGTGGAAACCTAATACATGAGATCCTGGATATCCCAAAGGGAAAACGTAATATAACAGCAGCGCATCGGGCCGCAAAAAGCTCAGAAGCATGGAATAAACCCAGCAGTGTCATTGTGTGCTTTTTTTACTTGGGAGATGAGGCAGCGTGTTTGGCATATTTGCATATCGTGGAGAGTGAATTTACCTTGATCAAGACTCTCCAGCAGAAAGGTTTCATGAAGAATCATCTCAAGGAGAAGGGAATCAGAACACACATTAAATATCCAGCAAAGCTCTATGTGATGGGAGACAACGGACAAAGGATGACAGCCTACAGGTGGCTGAACGGGCACATGGCTTCACCTCAACAGACCACCAGAGGAATGGAGCCAGACTGCAGCGCCTGGATGGAAAAGTGAAGCCTCGTGCTCCACCTGAAAAAAACAACATTAAATATTTGATTCTAAGCTGCATGCAAAGCCTAAACTATCCAATTATAACTAACCTAAACTATCCAAAACAGATAAAAAGGAGAGGCATATAAAAAAATTTGATCTTTGTGGCGTGATGACAAATACAATTAGAAAGCTTTTTCTTGATTTTCATCATATGTTTTTTTAATGTTTGAGGATTGACTGGAGCTCTTTGAAGGTGTGGTTTATTAGCCTGGCTAATGTCAGACTATATCGCAAATGAGATACCGTCTGTAGACCACCTATTCATTTTCCCGTAGAGGAGGCGTGGTTTACGATCCTCCAGAGCCATTTATTGGGCGTTACAAATGTCTATCATAAGCGTCTGTACGTAGCTCTTAGCCAATCGTATCAATTATACCAGATGACGTATATAGAGCGACACAGAAATTCGACGAGGAAGCAGGACCACAGTGACCGGGCTCTCACTAAACCCCATTAGCTTAGCCACTAACTAATCCTGTTGGAAGCAAGGCTAAAACATCCTTTTTGGTGGTGATAAAGGAGTGTAAAGCCAAACGTTGTTCTTCTTTTAAAATAAACTTTGGCTCTAAACTATCTAGAACACTGTTTACAGCTAGATCGAAAGAGAGCTTGGCGTCTGCTGCAGCCATGTTGGATCTGTAAGAAAACTACAAGCTTCCGTCTGTCCAAGAGTACGCATCATCGTCATGCCGTCCCTCCCCATTCTGTGATTGAATACCAAAAGCAGGGCTAAGAAACGGCCATGAACACCATGCCACCTTGTAGTTCAAAACGAAATTGAGTGTGCAAGGCAGCATGGGTATACCCAGGCTAGTCGTTCATGACATTCAGAACATTAATATAGCATGTAATCAGCTGTTTACTGTGTAAATATATAGTGGAGTAATGGCATCCCAGCCAGAGAAAGAAGTACTCAGTGTGTTTTAATCTGAGCTTCTCTGTTCTTTATTGAAAACAGCAGCCTGTCCCTGTCGGTCTGCTTGATTTAGTTATTTAAAAATATTATTTAGAATATAACATTATATAATTTGATAACCAGGCTGATGATCAAGGCCATACGGTTTTCTTGAAAGATAAACTTGAATACAGAAGCCATTCTACTGTCTGGAAAGATGAGTTTATTTCCAAAGAAATAAAATCAGTATTTTATGAAGCCACCTACCTCTGTAATATTTAACATGTCCATTTGGTTGTTTAGTGTATTAATCCTCTCTCTTTGTACACACACACTTTATAATCTTTGCTTATATTAGTGAATTAGGAATTCTGGATATGACTCGTACCAGATACATTCTTTGGAAGTACATCCCAACATCCCATTATCATTACCGAACAATTTCTAAAATGTGATGGGGCAGTACTATAATGAAACCTACTCAGGTACAAAGACAAAGACCCACTAATGTCTCTCTTGCTGTCTCTTTCTCACCTGACTAATGACTAATTATCCTCAGAATGCCTCATGAGGGTGGAGGTGGGGAAGAGAACGGGCGACGGAGCATTCAGACAGAGAGAAGTGGCAGACGGTGGGTGTCTGTCTCCTCCCTTGGCGTGAATGAGGCACCGCTGCCTGGCTGCTCACGACACACTAGCCAGCCAGAGAGGAGAGGAGGCATCAGCATTGGATGGTATTATTACAATGCCCCTCCTTGCCATTCTCCATGTTGGCCCGGATGTCTAGCGTGACTTTCCTCCTGCGTTGTATACGTCTGTCAGATTGCATGTCAATGAGCCACTGACACAAAGCTCAGGCTCACTTACCTAGTCGAGATACACAGCATGATGAGTTGCATTTATTAACAGGAACTCTTTGCTTACTGTATAATACTTTTCTTTCTTAATTCTTTCAATTTCTTATTTTGGGGAGATACTTTTACGAGAGAGAAGATCAAAAACAAAGCACCAGAGGCTCAGATATCTAGATATCTGATATGTGAATGTCTAGACTTCAGTTTGTTTGGACCAAGATCCCAAAGCACTGAATCCTACATTTTCCAACCATTGGCATCTTTTTGTTGGATCCTTCAATTATGTGCTTCTCCATGCATTCAGTTTGTACAGTCTTGCTGTTATTAAAAAATTTAGTTTTGTAGCCCATCCCACCTGACTGGATTTACACAGTTCGTTAATTGTCCCACTAGAGAAAATAAAACCCTTGATCTTCTGTATGCTTCTTATGTCAAACAAGCTTACAGAGCTCCTGCCTTACCCCCAATAGGACGATCGGACCACAACTTAGTTCTTCTGGAGACTTGCTACAAACCCTGTGTGGAGGCAGCCTCCAACTAAACTCAGTCAGGAAGTGGACACCAGAGGCAACTGAGGCTCTAAAGGACTGCTTTAAATGTACAGACTGGAATGTGTTGCTGGAAACAGAGGAGAACAGTATGGACATTGACAGAAAGGTTGACTGCTTTACTGATTACATCAACCTCTGTCGAGACACGGTCATACCCAATAGGACTGTACGCTGTTTCCACAATAACAAACCTTGGAATACTAGAGATTTAAAGGCAATCATCAATGAGAAGAAAGCAGCTTTTAGATATGGTGACAAAGCACGGCTCAAACTAGTACAATATAAGTTGAAGAAGAGACTAAAGGCGGCAAAGGTGGAATAGAAGAAGACACTGGAGAGAAATCTACAGAACAGCAACATCCGTGAAATGTGGAGAGGAATCAACACCATCTCTGGTTACAACAACAAGAAAAGACAGCCAGTGGCGGGTGATGTAGAAAGAGCTGATGAACTCAACCAGTTCTTCAGCAGATGCAATACAGCGGCCTCACCCAATGCTAATGCTGCTGCTGCTCCTCCTCCTCCTTTTCAACATGTGTACATCTCCAAAACAGCATCCACCCCCCCACCCCCACTCCTTACACCTGAGCCTCCACCCTTGTCTGTCACAGAGATGGGGGTGAGGTTGGAACTGGGAAGACTTTGCTCTGGGAAGGCTGCTGGCCCAGATGGTGTGTGTCCAAGGCTGCTCAAGGACTGTGCTGCCCAACTGTGTCAAAATGTCCAGCTGAACGTAATGACTACAGACCAGTAGCCCTCACTTCTCACATCATGAAGACCTTGGAGGCTGATTCTACGCCTACTGAGAGCTGAAGTCAAAGACAAACTCGACCCCTACAGTTTGCATACAAACAACACATGGGAGTGAACGATGCTGTCCTCTACATGCTTCACCATGCCCTTGTTCATCTGGAGGAAACTGGTGCTTATGTGAGAATCATGTTCTTTGATTTTTCAAGCGCATTCAACACCATCCAACCCAACATACTTAAAAACAAGCTGACAGAGATGGGAGTGGATCTTTCCTTTATCAGGAAGACCACAGTATGTCAGGTTGAGGAACTGTGTTTCTGGGACATTAATGAGCAGCACAGGGGCTCCACAAAGGACTGTTCTGGCTCCATTCCTGTTCACACTGTACACAGCAGACTTCAAATACAACTCTGAGTCCTGCCACATCCAGAAATACTTGGACAACACTGCTATTGTGGCGTGTATCAGGAATGGACAGGAATAAGAATATAGGGATCTGATAAAAGCATTCAGTGACTGGAGTCACAAGAACTATCTCCTACTGAACAAAGTACCAAAGACTAAGGAAATGATCATAGATTTCCGCAGATTCAAGCCCCCTCTTCAGCCAGTGAATACCTGTGGGGTGGACATGGAGGTGGTGCCAAGTTATAAGTATCTAGGTGTATACCAGGATAATAAGTTGGACTGGTCCCTAAACACTCTCTACAAAGCAAATCTCTACAAAAAAGGGGCCTCTTTTTCTTCTTGAAGCTCAGATCTCTGGACATCTGTAGTAAGATGCTGCAGATGTTTTATCAGTCTGTGGTGGTAGTGTGTTGTTTTATGCTGCAGTCTGCTGAGGAGGCAGCATCAGACACAGAGATGCAGGCGCTTGGACAGACTGGTCTAAAGAGCTGGTTCTGTGGTTGGAGCCAGGTTGGACACACTGGAGGAGGTGGTGGAGATATGCACTGTCAAGATGTTGGAGGCCATCCTGAAATACCCAGATCATCCACCACACAAAACCTTTATGGAGCAAAAAAACAGCAGTGGACGGCTCCTCTCTCTCTCTGTTGCAGGACGGAGAGATTCAAAAGATCCTTCTCTCCTACAGCCATCAGGCTGTCTCATTCTAACAGAGATTCTACCAGACGAACTGAGTTTCCCCTCGGGGATAAATAAAGTAGTAAATAAGTAATAAAGTTTGATTTGATTGATTTATTTGAGTTGATGTTGATGTAACTGACATCACCAGGGTTTTTTCTTTCAGAGTCACAGAATGCATTGCACTGTTTTAATAAATAAACTGTATGTATAATGTATTATGTTTAAAATAGTCTTTTAGTTATCACAGACTGAGCAGCAGCCCCCATGACTTCTAAACTGACATTTAACTGTAACCAGTTGGTGTTTCATTTTTCACATTTAAATGTATGTATATTTCATAATAAACGCCAAAAATGACCAGCTGCCTTCACAGCTCTAATGACATCATTGTATAATTTGGATTATTAATAAAGAAATTGGATATCACTGGAAATCCAAGACTCTTTATATTTCAATTAGCCCAATTTTATTCATGTGTGATGATGTTAGTCCCCATATAGGCAGTGAGTGCCTGTGCAGTGAGAGCATTTTTTTAAAAACTTGAGCTCACTGTATAAAATGAGCTACTGTGGCCTCTAGGATAATCACAACTTTTCAACCACAAACTGGAGACCTAGAGCATTGAGAGGTTGGCTTCCGTAGGTATATGAACTATAAGGGGCTTTCACAGCAGTTTACAGAACAGAAAATGCAGAAAATTGCAGTTTTTCCACAAATCTCCAATGTCCAAAGTTTTTCATACCAAATCACAACATGGATTTTTCTATGGTGTTCCTCAAGGTCTTGTGGTATTTTGACTGGATATTTGACCATTTTTATCAACTCTTAAGTTAAGCATCAAATCTGTGTAACAAATGCTATCAACCAAAAAACAACTGCAACATCTTAGGAGACATAATTGAGCATAGGAATGGCCCTTTATATATATATATATTTCATTATTTTCTAAGCTTTCGTACACTAAACAAGGCATCTAACCAAAAAGGCAATGTTTGTTACAGATTTAACTAGAAAAACTTGACACACAGTGCTGAGCTACATCTCAAAATAATCTCCAGGTCCCCAGCTTTCAGACGGTGTACACCAGCCCTATGTGGCATCTACCATTGACCTGCTATCACGTATAAGATCCTCTGTCCCCATCACAAAACACAAAAATGGCTCAATGTGGGTCACATAGAGTTAAAATAATCAGGAGAAAATCCTGAACTGTGAAAACAAAATGCAGCAGGTCAGAGAAGACATTCTTCTTCCTGCTGGGGCTTCAAGCGACAGCGTGGTCATTCCTCATGCTTTATCTCAGTAGTATCTGTGTAGGTCACAGAGGCGGGCTGATGTCTTCCTGGTACATTGCTAATGACAGGCCTTCCACTCCTCCTCCTTAAAGGTCATGACTAATTCCTTCCATCAGCCACCTTGACATTGTGCAGGTAGCAAGAGGCCACAAAGTAGAAAAATATGAAACTAAAAAACTCCATGAAGACTGGCTTCACTTTGGTTTTAAATAGATTATTACTGCTAAAGTGTCTCGGAGTAAGGCATTGTTCCTACCAGCCCAAAGGCTGACACTGGCCTTACATGGGAGCTTTAATGTTAGATATTACTGGTGAAGGAAAGAGTTACATTAATACCTCACCTAATTGGCTGGCAATGTGTCTTTCCCAGTCGTAGAACACTGTTCTGGTCAACAGATTGAAGTTTAAAGATAAGTCTTGTGACAGTTTGTATTTTCCTTAAAGTGACCAATTCCTATAAAAAAAAGAACCAACAATGAGTCAAGTATTGTGTGTGTATCCCACGCCTTATATACCGTATATTCAAGTATATATATATACAAGTACATATCCTTTTATTACCACAAACCTTATTTATACAGTCTATGCCACAAACACACAATCTGTAGTTAATTTTAACTCAGTCCCACATAAATCATTCTGCTGCCCCAGTGCTCACCATCAAATGTGGAACTGCTGAGTATAGCCCCAACAAATGCAATGTTTTCTCCTGATGAAGTACCATTTGCCTAAAAAGGAAAATCAGGAAGTAGTGAGATGTTGGACATTTTTGTTTTCACAAACCCCAGCCTCCTGAGTGGATGTGCAGCGACCTTCTCTCACACCTACCCTAAGAGCGGCTTTTCATGCTTTATCCTATTGATCCTATTTATCTCAGCAACTATTGGATCATTTGCATGACATTTTACACATTCCTGTCCCCAGAGGACGAATCCTACTGACATTTGTAATGTTCATTTAGTACAATCAAGTAAAAGTTTAACTTCTAACAATTTTGGTTTATGACCAAATACTGATAAACTACTAACATTCAGATCAACCTGAGCTGCAAATAAGCAAAGGAGTGTCCTACATGTTAGGCTAAGACAGTAACATGGTCAGCATGTCCGCACATGATGGAATGTAACCATGTACATTCATACAACTTACATTATTCACTCCACTACATATCAGAGGGAAGTACTGTGGTTTTACATTACATTCTACATTTATGACAGAAATAGTTTTTATAGTTTTTATAATTATGTATTAGTTTAGTTTATTAGCTTAAGCTCACAAAACTAGAGTACAACACATTGTTAGATTAATCAAGTGGTTCCAACCATTTTGGCTGGTCACCCCTAACAAAGGCTTTGTAGCTCCTTGTCATGTTTCAGATAAGTTTATGTCTAACAGTGAGTGAATAGCTATTTTAAATATATTTTTTGGCATTATTAAGAGTGACACAGATGAAAAGAGCGAAGAAGACTGGAAGACCCACAGCAAATCAGACAGATTTAAGACTGGGCCTATGCAGTGGTGAAAGCTCAGCACTGTTTATCTGTGAATCTGTAATTTAAAAAAAAGAGATAAATTAATCAATGCATTGATTAAAGTGTATGAAGGTTTAGAACATAATGATATGACTATATGAAGGTCAATCCCATGCTCAATTATGTCTTAAAAGTTGTTGATGTCATGTGTTACACAGCATTGGTGCTGGATTTTTATTTTTTATTTACCCTTTCAAAATTCATCAAGAGCTGAGAAACACCATAGAACAGCATTTTTCCAGGGTTGGTGGATGGAAACCACTTTTGTTCTAGAAACTGCTGAGAATCAACATAAAATACATGAATAAAATTGGGCTCATTCAATCCACAAATGACTCAGCTTTCCAGTCATACTCAATTTATGCAATTCCAAGGCTGTTTAGGGTCCCCAGTTTGCAGAAATATTCAAATACAATTAGTTTTTGCTGCATGAGAAAAATTGCATGGAGACTTGTTCCCATAGAACCCATAGAGCTCTTTGAGTTTCCTATGATACCAATAATTTCCTCTAAGTAATAATACTCAGTCTGCTACAGTCTACAGCTGAATACAAGGGGGATTTTGATAAATGGAAATAAGAAAGGTCATGAAGCAAGCTGTCCTTTGAAACAGTGCAGGGGGACTGCATCGCTGCAAAGGAGTTTTAAAATGAATGACAATCAGTGACCCTAACATAGGGGGCTGAAGGGGAAGGGACCACATAAATTGATCTTTTTAAGAGTTTGTCTATCTTTCCTGAAAATGTCTGACAAAAACCTGAATGAAAATATATCAATAGACAATCATATCAAGGCATAAATCTGTAAATCCTCACTGCCTGAAAACATTCAGCGATGTGTTTCATATCCTCAGCAGTTAAGGAAGATAAGCATGTGGTGTCAAGCATCTTGAGCAGTTTGGTCCTGGCCTGAGCAGGCCTAAGGGATACGCCTAACCCTATTATCAGACCGACAGACAGGCAGGGGGATATTAAAGGAGGGCACGGTCACAGCCAGGCTCTGCGTCCTCCTCTTCCCGTCCAGACAGCAGCAGACGCCTGTTGCTGTCTGCAGGCAGGCGACGCTACATCCTCTGTTTCCCATAAATCACCCTGTGAAGATCAGCTGTGTCAGGACACTGATGCTATCACTGAGCTGACTTCTGTACAGGTGATGACGTGACACTAAGTACGTATGATGAACCCAGTTTATGACAGCAGTTCACAATTAGACACATCCATTCAACACTGAGACATGGAGTGATGGAATAATAGCTATGACTGTCATCATTATTTATTGCATTATAATGCCACTGCCAATATAATACATGTATTTTACAGACGACTGTCCAGTCAGCTGCACCACTATGTTACTCCTCTGATCTTTTTTTATCCGCACTGTGAACTGTAGTTATTTAAAGAGGCTTCTCTGGCCTTGTTGATTCATTACAGCCTTCTGTCTTCATGTAGCAGTGTGCCACTTATCTGATCCACTGCAATCAGTCTGATTTACAATGACACTGTCCTCAGTATGTCAATACTGGGCCCCAACAGTGTCAGGCAAGCTGCGACAATAGCCTCAGGCTGCTTTTATTCTCTCCCTGTCCAGGTTGAACTTACAGTCATATGTTTTCAGCCATCTGAAGGAAAGAAAAATGAACCAATGACAGCAATAGAAAGTCGATTCCTTTCTAAACCAATGTCTTCCACAACCTCACTTGTCAATATTCACAAAGGCTACAGGGATATAAACCGGGAGTAGAAAAGTAAGAAAACAAAAAAAGTGTCTCATACACTGAACCAACACACTTTGAGTCATAGACCACTCTGGATAAAAGCAGAACTTGTACAACACTTTATTATCTGATGGATTTTACAGCTACAACCAGGAATCAGCAGCATTCCTCTGAGTGAAGTTCAGTGCAACTCATCAGTATGTTAAATACTTATACCAGTGATCACTCTGATAAGACAACTGGACAGTAAATGATCATTTTGTTCTGCTGCACTCATCAATATGTTTGCTCTAGTATGCTCTTGAAGGCTTTTAGCATCTTTGAACTGGTTGCTATTGATTAATTACACTACTAATACTACTATTACAATCTGTATGTATGGGTTCTGAAATATCCATTTTGTGTAGTTTATTAACTATAAGATCTGTGTGTTATGTTATTTTTTTAGTATCTAGATCAGGGATGGGCAACTGGAGGCCCGGGGGCCGCATACAGCCCGCACCCTGACTTGAAGTGGCCCTCAGTACAACTACATGCATTTGAGCATGAAATCTTAAAAATGCAGTGTAAAAATGCACAAAATTACTTCTTGCAATTAATGTTGTTCTGCTGTTCTTCCACTGAAAAAAAAAGAAATTACAGTAAGCGGTTTTTCTTTATTTGCTTCAAACCTTTTGATTCCTATTTATATGTGCATTTCAGCATGACATATGTTAAGTTACTGCACTGTAAACATATTTAAAATTGCAGTTTCATCATATCTGGTTAAGTGCACGGTCCTATGTGGCCCTGTGGTAGTGTTCATGAAAAATTGTGGCCCCCTGCAGCATTTAAGTGACCCATCCCTGATCTAGATGATATTCTATTCTTGTCCCCATATTTGGTGCTAAATTCCCACTCCTGCGGTGGCTCGGCTTTTCAAAGGGATCAGCTTTAATCAAACGGTGTGTATCACTGTTGCTTTTATTGTTTTCCTTCCTTTATCCCTGCCGCTGCTGTCACTGTCACTTTTCATGCCACCCTAATCGTGGCATGAAATGTGTCAGCAATAGTGGCCACTTTACCTTCAATATATTTTTTAATCTGGCTGCTTAAATAGTTGAACTACCTTTGTATTCATAGCCTTTCAACACATTTGACAACAAACTGAACATGGCATGAGATTTTACTGCCACTACAGTGACAGTGGTGTGTACCAGTTGGACTTATTAAAACATTGAACGAGCCCTTTAAACCAGGAGTTTGTTTGTGCTGGTTGTATGTCATCAGGGGTAACTGTATGGAACCAACATCTTGTAAAATACCCCGCTGGACTAATTAGAACATCAAAGGTGTCTTCTAACCTCCATCATGTCAACACAGTGGTTTTAATTGGCCGACATGTTGTCTCGTCTCACCTCAACAACAACATGTAGAAACAAAAAAAACTCAAATTAATGTGTGTGCACTGATTAACACGATCTAGCCTGACTTTTCTGCTAATAGGAATACATCCTATTACGTATATCCATGCAAAAAATAACATCATTGTTTCTGTACGATGTAGACACCAATGTGTTAACCATTACCTGTCCATTAAAAAGTAATTATACATTACATTGCAATACATGCAATGCAATACATTATGTATTGCACGCATGACAGTATCAAGTCCCATGCGGTCTCCCTATTTAAATGTAACTGTTTTTTATTTCTAAAGCACACTTACTGTATTTCATATCAACAAGTTAATATAAGAAAAAGTAATGAACAATATCAGCACTTATTGTGCCATTTATTATTCAATGGTTTTTTTTTTGTTGTTGTAATTTGCTGTTTTCAACTTTCCAAATATGAAAATAAATACCAATAAATGCTTTCTAATACTTTAATAAAATATAATAAGGTCCTATGATACACATGGAGGAGAAGGGAGAGCATGGTTACTACGCAGAATGATGAAAATGTCACTAAAATCAATGAGGCTTCACTAACAAGTGCTGCACTATACTACTCTGCTCTGAGTCACTAGCTGACTCTTCTCCTCTGGAGCTCCACGGTGCTGGAAGAGTAACGGATCTCCATCTCATCTGCTGAGTTCCTCTCAGTCTTTAAGAAGAGACTGAAGACCCAGCTCTTTACTGAACACCTTTAAACATAATGGACATGGATCATGGGGAATGAAAAAAAAATCTTCTATGCACTTTTTGCCTGTCCAAGTTCATTGCAGATGAACATGGCTTTGGATAAAAGCGTCTAATAACATTGTAACCTCTTCACCAAACCCATGGCCGAAACACTGGTTGTGTGACTCAAATGCATTACTTGACAGCTGGCAAAATGTATTTGGAAACTCATCATGCGGTTCTCGTATAATTTCTTGAAATGCCGTGCACGTGAACAGTGGTTTAGCCACGTCTTGGTCTAGACATATCTCTCCACCTAGTTGGCAAGTCTGCAGAAAGAGAGCACCTGCATTTCATTGGGGCATTTTTGTCACTCTGTGTTCTGTGTCACCTTGTACAAATGTTATGATTTAGAATTGATTTCCTTCTTGCTAAGGCTGTGCACATTTTGTGCGTGAGACAGAAAGAGAGAAATGGAAGCAGACATGGTGGAGAGAAAGAGTACCTTTTTATGAGCTAACTCCATGCTCTAATGAATACAAATGGGCCCTCATCTGCTCCACTTTGCATGGCTGGTGGAGGGCAGTGTGTGACACCAGCAGGTCTGGCTCAATGGACACTAAAGGAGCTAATCATTACCCTTTCAGTGGCTATCTATCACCAGGCTAGCCCTACTAATCTGCCTGTGTCTGCACATGATGGATGTTTTGCTACCTCTAATGCCAGCCCGCTCGTGCATGCAGACAGATAATCAGAAAGGGAAGTGAAAGCATATCTCATCATTACGATTATGATCCATACAGACGAATTACTACCAAGGGGTTTAGACGCTCTGCAACTCGCTCTCTGATGACATCCATAATCATTGATCACTGTGGAGATACTGGTGG
Source organism: Centropristis striata (assembly GCF_030273125.1). Taxonomy (NCBI): domain Eukaryota; kingdom Metazoa; phylum Chordata; class Actinopteri; order Perciformes; family Serranidae; genus Centropristis; species Centropristis striata. Next base: position 25,141,013 of record NC_081526.1, on the reverse strand, counting down.
TGATAATAAATGAGTTATGGCAAAGGGCTGAAAGACTGATGGGAAATGTATGACTGGATATGGAAATGGAGAGATATATGGGTTAAACTGAGGCTGTTGTGAGAGCACAGGTTTCCCCAACAATCATCTTCATTCCACTGAGAGCCAAAGAACACACACAGGCCATCTCAGTGCTCATGTGTTTTGGGGAAACCTGGCTCAGAAAGAGCATGCATAGACTAGGGATTATGTTGTTGTGTTGTGCATATGTACCGAAAGGCAGATTTACAGAAGCTCTTTCACTGTCTTCGGAAGACAGTAATCCCTCAGACTAAAAGCAAAAGGCTCTCTCGAACAGCTGAAATGTATTCATCCAGCACAGAGAGAAAGCTGGAAGGAGGGAGGGAGAGTAAACAAGCCAAACAAACCCCTTCCTGAGGCTAAGCCTTTGTGCCAGCTTGCTAATTTCCGCCTCCTGGTCAGGTGCTGTCAATTCCAGGAGACACTCTCTCTCTAGTAAGCGTCTGGAGGGGTGAGGTGGTGGTAAAGGCGCTGGTGGGAGCTTAATCCTTGGCCTTTTCATTGGCCTGTAATGATTCTATGGCTCGGCAGCTAATAGGGCATTATTGTGGGGCCTGCCTGGCCGGACAACTGATTAATGTCGGAGGAAAAGACTTGGGGCCCGGCCGGGGCCTGATAAAAGTGCGCTGGGATTGGAGGGAGCAGGATGATGAATGAGCTATAGAGCCCACGCCAGTGTCTCATTAGCGCGCCCCTGCTCTTTGGCGTTGAGCTAATGTAGCGCGTCGGCTCTGCAGTCAGTGTGGCCGGCTCAGGGTAGAAGGATGGCTCCAGCCAGGGAGGATAGCAAGGAAGTGTATCAGGTGGTGGTGCTGGAGATGATTGAGGATAGTATTCACACAAACCCATATCATGGTAACCACATCTCATGTGCACACACTAATTCAGATCGTTTTTAAATTGCTTTTTTCTTCTTTTTTATGCTCTATGATAATAGGTAAGACAGGTGCCATGTCCACTCCTTCCAAAACAGACTTCACCTACAGTTCATCATCAGCATCCGATCAATTGAGTTTAAACAACATTAATAAACATCCTACTGTATAGGCAATGAAAAGCATATCATTGATCGCTGTTGAGATCCCACTGGTGATAATAAATGTCCCATAGATGGCCGCATTTAAAAGAAAAATACATTATGTAGCTTTTCCTCTAAAGCTAATGGATAGCCAGTTCTATATCCATGTTAACAGGTATAGTTGCATTGCTCCTGAGCAGCAATTCCCACTGTTGGAATATAAACTGGCAGGAACTAGTATGAACCTCCAAAGATTTTGTGGGTTTCAAGTGGCCCTATGTCTTACTTTGGATTGCGGATTGCAGCCTGTGAAACATGCACATGTTAACTAGGTCAGTCAGTCCAGAATGAGTCATCAAAAATGACTTTTAAGTATTTTACAGCTAGAGCTTGATATTGGTGAAGTTCTTCAGTGACAGCAGCTCAATTCCTGCTGCAGTGTTACGGAGCATTCAATTATGTAGTTATTTTTATTTACATGATTGTATTTATTTGTATTGTGAAAGTCAATACTCCAAATGAATGTGGTCCAAAAATGTGACTTTAAAACTGCTGATTGAACCAAAGTATTTACACAATATGGAATTGTGTGTGTGTGTGTGTGTGTGTGTGTGTGTGTGTGTGTGTGTGTGTGCTGGTCGGCTGGTGTTTGCATGTCGTGTGTCTGTGGCATATGCTAAACATTTATGAGGATGTATCCTGTCTCATTTACTGCCACCAGCTGTACGCCCACCGCCCCCCACCTCCCTACCTCCCCCTCACACCCGCCCATAAAAAGCCAATTACATCCAGGGCTGCGGAGCTCATTGATACCTAATTAGATTATTGTTAAGGGTGCTGTTGCCCTTGTGGCTGAGGGGCCAATGTGACAGCATCTGAGTGATAGAGGGTTTTGTCCCAGGCTAAACCCCTGACCCTAGACTACACTGGAGTGGTCACAGAGCCACATTCAGATGAGATGAGGAGCTCATCTGCTTCTGGTGCAACAATCCCCCTCTTCCCACTCCAGCCTCACCAACACAAACACTGATATACATGTGGACATGAAATATTGCTACTGTTGTCAATGGAGAAGCTGGAAAACTGCATATGCTCTTGGGCATTAATAGAGGGATTGTATCTGGGAAAATAATAATAATAGCTTATTCAACCTATAAACAGCTATGAAAGCTAAAACCCAGGTATAGACTTTAGTGGCAGAAAATAAGCTACATCTCAGAGGGAAGTATTGCACTTTTGTTCCTGTTGCATGTTTGCAACTGTTGCAGTCACAGTTTACTTTGCAGATGAAGCTTTAATAAACAAACCACCTTTGACCCCTCAACATTGACCACAAAAGGTACACTTAATAACTGCACATAAAACAATTATATAATAACTGTAATATTTGGTTTATACTGGGATTGAAGAGGCTGTCTAAATCTAAACCTAAATGCTTTACTAATCTCAATATAGACCTACTGTAGTGTACACTGTATATTGTATTTAATAGATTAAAAATCATGCCACAATAGGATAAAATTAATTATCTAATTAATACTCAAACAAACAGACAAACACAGCTATTGCAGGTACCAGGCAACATAATTATTGGTTTGTTTTTTGCATATTTAGCTTATCTCAGACACTCTGAGTGTCACTTGGGTGTTACCAGATCTGTGGACACCTGTATGCAATCATATCCTATCTCTTATAAATATGCATTGTGAAAAAATGCTGCTTATATATTAATATACAGTTATGCTGCTCAATCATGTAAAGGATCTAAATACCTCTTCCACCAGTGAATTTACATTCTGCCACTTTCGGTCTTTTGTCACTCGCATCTGCATAGCATTGCAGGCATTCTAATCAGACAGCAGCTACTGACACTACTAGTCAAGATCAGCTTTAAAGGTGAAGGGAAGTTCACGGCTAAGATTTGTTGAACTGGTTTCCCTGTATTATAAATCACATACTCACCTCTGGGTGCACAATGTGTCAGAAGTGCTTAGAAATCTGTCTGTCTGTGTCTGGTCTTTCCTGGAATAAATTGATGCAAAATAGGAAGTGTGATACAGGTGGTTTTGTATTTCCAGTCGATTATTGGTGGTATAAATAAAAACAAACTGAATGAATGACACCATGGCTGAACAACAAAAAACAGGGATTCTGGCATTACAGTACTGCTCATGTGCTTGACTGACAGAAGATCTTGGAAAAATAGGAAGCATTGCAGAATATCTTAAATATATTCAATGATACAACTGTCAGCTCACAACCTATATTTTAGAGCTGATAACTTTTATTTTAGCTTGTGAGATCTGCACATTATTAATTTATTATGGGTTAATCAATATCAGAAATTGACTTTCGAATTTCATATACAGCACTGTGCAAAAGTTTTAGGCAGGTTTGAAAAAATCCCTAGAAGAATTGATGCTGGTTGAAGGCAAAGGGTGGTCACACCAAATATGGATTTGATTTGATTTTTCTTTTCTTCACTCACTTTGCATTGTGTTAATTGATAAAAATAAACTATTCACATTTCTATTTTTTTTTTAAAGCATTCTGATTTTATAACATTTATTCACACCTGCCTAAAACTTTTGCACAGTACTGTATAAGGACAGAAAAATGATTCAGATAGTGTGACTTATTGGTAAAGCTTTGAAGATCAGCAACAGTGATGCTAAGATGTCTCTATCGATGATCGACAGAATAACATATGAATGGACTGGCAGTCACAACAATGACATTCACAGCACCAACAAAACCTTTTAAAAAGACATCAAGATCGAGTCATTGTGGACACAATAATAATGAGCCAAAGATTGAGTCCTGTCGGGCTCCACAAGGGATTTCATGTTCTAAAAATATGGATCATTTGGGAGAGAGACAACGACGTAGGAGAGAAAACTTGGTCTCGTATTGAGTTGTGTTTGAAGCGTAAATGTGTACAGTGCAGTACACCCCCCTCCCTCCCCACTGTGGGTGGCAGGACAGCACAGTTGTTTAGGGATATATGACCCCATGAGGGGGGAGGTCAAAGGTTTATTAAAAAACCAGTAAGTACTTGTTCAAAATAGAGCCCTGACCCCTCTCCCCACCCCCCACCTGCTCTGCACACACATATACAAACACACACCAACACACACACATACACGCCCAACACATCCATACAGAACACACAGCAAATGCACCAACACACTCTCATGTACACATTGCACCTAATCAGGAAATGGTAGAGTGCTGGGTACACAGTAAACACTGCAGGTCTGGAGCTTACTTACAGATGACTGTAAAATGACAAAATAATAAAATATATACAGCTTTATATAATTCTGTAATGTAAATACGGCACAGTTTTTACAATGTGTATACATACCTTAAAACTTAATACCCCGTGTTTATTTGCCTAAACCACTAAACTCAACCAGCGTATATTTGGGAGTGGTATTTATATGGGATTGGCATTTATTCCTTTCACACAAAACTCTTGCTCAAAAAAATTTGGAAAATATGGAAAATTGTTCATTTAAACCACCATGAATATAACTTGTATTACAAGTCTTGTATTGTATTGTATTGTATTGTATTACAAGAAGAATCATTTGTTTGATCTAGCTCTGAGAGCATGCGTCACCAGAAAGAGAGAGAGTGTCAAAGTCAAAGAAAGTTTATTGAGAGGTCGTAGAGGTTGAATGACGTCAGCACTCGCCACAATTACAACACTTATTTTATGTCACCCGAGGATTTAAAGTTGACACTGAGCAGACAACATTCACAATTTGGATTCGTTTTTATCAAAAAAATGTTGATTACAGACTGAGGGAATATAAATAATCAAGAAATAGACACATGGGGACAATTGGGACTGTGTGACTGGTTCAAAGGTAAGGAGTCGCCACTTTTTTTCTCCTCTCTCCTGTTCACCATGCCGTTAGACATGCTCATGACTTCCAAAAATGAACTAAACAATTGAATGGTGGAGAATCTAACCAATCTAAGAACGTAGCATGTTAGCTCAACTGAGTCACTGGAGACACAGTGGACTTTTTAAGAGGTTTTATAACGTTACATCCAAAATAATTATATAAAATCAAATTGCATCACAGCATTAATAGCAACCAGACCCAGCATCTAATGCAGGGATGGGCAACTGGAGGCCCGGGAGCCGCTTACGGCCTGCGCCCTCACTTGAAGTGGCCCTCAGTACAACTACATGCATTTGAGCATGAAATCTTAAAAGCGCATTGTAAAAATGCACAAAATTACTTCTTGCAATTAATGTTGGTCTGCTGTAAAAAAAGAAATCAAGTAAGTGGTTATTGTTTATTTGCTTCAAACCTTTTGTATTCCTATTTATACTGTTATACATGCATTTGAGCATGAAATATGTTAAGTTACTGCACTGTAAACATATTTAAAATTGCAGTGTCATCATATCTGGTTAAGTGCACGGTCCTATATGTGGCCCTGTGGTAGTGTCCATGAAAAAGTGTGGCCCCCTCCAGCATTTAAGTTGCCCATCCCTGATCTAATGGATCCTGTGTTTATTTGTCAAATGGTGTAGTCATCCCCTGAGAGCTAACTGGGGCTGGCTAGGCTTTTAATTGACGTTTCATGGTCTATATATATATAGATATATAAATAGCGGAACAGTGGAAGTGAAATCAAAGTATTTACTATTTATTTATTTAATAATATACACCCAAAATGTCTGCAACATCATCCAAAAATGTCATGGTAGAGGCCGTTGTCATCAGATCTCTGACGTCAAGTTGTATCAGCAAGGTCAAGCTCTAGTTCTGTCTCAGATCATTGACTCTGACCTTCCCACCTCCCCCTCAAACACAAACCAGCCTTGCTTTCCCATCCTAATAGGGGTAACAAGAGTTTCTCAAAGTCATATTAAAAGAGGCTCAATCTCCCCTGTGAAGCATTGATGTCTAGACGGCTACTCTCCCATGAAAGGCTTGGAGGCCTTGTCCCTCACGCTCATCCTCTCCTCTCTTTGTCTTGTCCCTGTGTCCCTCCATCTTTCCCGCTGGCACAGGACAATTACCAGCCAGCGCTACTTCCTAAACATGTCGAGCGATTCCCTGTCAGGCCCCGGCAGCCAGTGTCTGAGGGCGGTACCCCCGTGATCGGCCATGCAGAGCTGCAACACAAGAGAATGGCTGGCTGCTCTCCAAGGCCTGGTGGATGCAGGTGTCAATCATGGCAGTGGGAAAAAAATGACCCTGATGATGACAGTAGACTGAATATTTATCTGCAACTATCACAGGCGGCACTCAAACAATTACCACAGTATGTGTTCAGACAACCTGGGGTCCAAGTGCTGCACTGAAAGGTGAAATAATATATTTTAATCTTGGTTAGAAATCTTTCCTCTTGTGAGAGCAATGGTTACTTCATGTTTACAGTTCACACTGTCTCCACTCCAATCTGTTTTACTCCCAAATTAGATGCTGCGCTGTGTCTCTTGGTGCTGCCTCTCAGGGCTTATCACTACCTAATGACTACATCGCCACACCAGAGAGGGGGAGGTCCAACAGTGTGTCGGAGTCTTTTCATGCCAGAGGGGCCTCTGCCACAAAAGGCCATCCACAATAGACCCCTCTTATTCTCTCATTATTGACACTCTTAATTGTTTGTGGTGTCTAATAATGGCCCTCAAAGCCTCACCATATCAGCAATAACCTTCTGTCTCAGTTGTATACTGCAGCCTCGCTCTGATTCTGAGCCATGTGCCACTCATAGGGGACAGAAATAAATGTTGAACTATCAACAAGGGTTCTCTCTGACACTTTCACAAGGTTGAAGCACTCTGTATTTATAACCATTGCCTTGATTTTGCACAAGTGCATGTGAATTTTCAAACCCTCCAGAGGTCATCAGGGAATTCCATTTCCATATTGTTTATTAGCCTTGTGTGTTTGCCAGCACTGCAATTTGAATTCGGAACCACAGGCACTTTGTGATATCGTTGTCTTATTAATTACGTGCGGGGGTGTAAATACAAATCTCTTGATACGTCAGCCATGGTCTTCAAACGCGCTGCTTTATTATGAGAGGAAGCGTTAGCCTTAATTAAACGACACACTTTTATTAGCACAGCATGTAATAGTGGCTTCCATACCCGTCAGTGGTGAATGCCTGACACTGGTGGTTATGCCAGTCAATGGCCTTTAAGAAATAACAACTGTCTAATCCCATTGCAACTTGTGTAATTAGAGGGAATGCTCTTGTCATTAGTCAGGCACAAATTGCCCACTTACCATGGCTTATAAATATTTGAGAGACACTTCTTATAAATTGTCAGGGTATTGAAAGGAATTTGCCTAAAAGCAGATTAATAAGTTATTTATGAGGAGTGGTATCTTTTTGCATTCATACCTGCACTGTGTTTATTTGAGTCATTGAGACAAGTAGTAGACTATAGCACAGGCATCTGTAGTCAACTTCATTTGTGCTAAAACTTTTAGCCACGCGAGTAATTGGTCATAACAAAATTACTTTGTTATACATGAGCACACAATTCCATCATTCTCAAACAGACACAGTTTACGATGGGAACAGTCTTTTTATGAATAACTGATTGGATCTCTTAACCTGTGCTTTGGTACAAATGCTGACATGTTTAACGGTGTTGGTTAGGCAGCAGTTGCTATGAGCAGTTGATGTTTGTCTCTTCAACTAGAGAAATATGGATGTAATAGTGGCTATTTCTGTGAGATTGCTTACAAACCATATAGCTGCATCAATTTCATCCCATCAGAATCACTTTTGTGGAGCTTTGTCCCAGGAATATGACTGTGGCTGTTGCTTATGGAGTAAGATAGCTATCATAAAGATGTGTGCATGATTCTAACCATTCGTATTCGTAATGTTAAACATTTGTATGTCAAAATAGTTGTACACAAAATTCTGCTTTCATATATGTGAGTCTGAGAAATGTTTGGGTTAGGATTAATTTTATGTGGGTATGAATCTAAAAGATGTGAGTGCAATGCCTTAGAATACAACTTCTACGACAACAACGTCTTTACTGTGAAGCCGGCGGGAAATCAATCAGTGGATCGCTGGATTATCATACACACATTAGTACGTGTATATTTCTGTAGTGTTATCTGTCATAAACCAGAGATTAGGGGTTACGGGGCATGTTTGTGTCGCTGCAGAGACGAGAGCTGGGACACTGGGGCTCCTTTGTAGTTTATTTATTAGTCTAAAGCTGTTTAATTAAAGTAAAAATGAACCATAAGGCAAATATCCCGCATAGTTTCTCTTTAGCCTCTTTCCATCTGTGCTCCTCTGATCAGAGCGTCGTCCCTAGCAACAGTCTGTTGTTCATATCAACTTTGTTGTGAACAAATGAACATGACCGAGAGGAGGGTTAGCAAAGAGGAAGAGAAACCGGACTATACGATGGACAGATTTATTCACCAATTGACACGTTTTATAAATCGATTAAAGTCATATTTTGGTCAACATTACTATTATTAATTATTTCATAGTTTGCAGGTCAGTGCTTATTTACTAGCACAAGCCAACTTCTAATGGGGAACGTGTCTATGTTCCGCGGGTCCTATGTTCCCCTCTTTGTATGAGACCGGGGAACATAGGACCCTTTTCAGAAAAAAAGGTCATGTTACCCGCTTTTCCCAAAAAGGGTCCTATGTTCCCCGGTCTGTTACTTTTTCCACCATTACTGCCAAATTCCATGGCAAATAGGCCTAACCCTAACCCTAACCCTATTTAAAAAGGCAAAAAATGAACTGCAAAGTAACCAGAAAGTAGCTGCTGTGCAAATTTAAGTTTTGGGCTGCTTGAGCTAAGGTGGCCATATAACGGTAGGCCTGCTGGGCATGCTGAGAGTCTACCGTAGAGATTGATAGATTGCGGGGAACATAGGTCCCGGGGAACATAGGGATGACCCTCTTCCAATGCTAGTAATACTAGCAGTAATACTAGTAATACTAGCACTAACTTAGCGTCGTAGCTTGCAAGCTAAAGCAGTGAGTCTGTAAGTCCATGAACTGTATAATATTTAAAATAGTACAATTTTATGAAATAAATATTGGATAGACACGTGATTGACTTTACCTGTGATGCTTCACCTGAGCTGCAGTCCACTGCTGTCAGTCATTCTTGGCTTTGGCGCGTTTGGAGAAATCGTGGTTCACAATTATTTTCCCCTGTGACCAGTCTGTGACCTATGTGATGTCATTTCAACAATTTTCTACTCGTACCCACAAACCTGAATTCGACAAACCTGAACAGTGAAGATGTCGTAGTGGTAGCAATTAGAGTTGTAATCCCAAGACATTGCAATCACAGTTTTTAGATTTAGATTCACACTCACATAAAAACAATCCTAACCAAACAATTTCTCAGACTTAAGTAGCAGAATTTTGTGTACAACCATTTTATTGACATACAAATCTTTAACATTATGAATACGAATGGTTAGAATCATGCACACATCTTTATGATAGCTATCTTACTCCACAGTTGCTCCCGTGTTTTTCAGTCCTCAATGACTGGCCAGCAGTTCAGCTGTCTGGAACCTGCCTGGAGCAGTGGTCAATTCAAAACACTATGTTGTTGTTTTTGGGAAAAAAACATGCTTGTTCCCCTACTATCGGCACCTACATGCAATGACAGTCCTTTACACACAGCTCACTCTATATGACAGCAGACATTGTTAGTTGCAGATGTAACTGCAGGGCCTTCATTGGGCCACAGAACATAAGTGTTCCAGTGTGGCTGTTGTCACTCTAAATATTGTCGGTCACACTACAGCAGCAGGGGTGATGAAAGGCACTGAGCAGAAAGATGTTGCTCAAGTGACAGTGGGAAAACTGAACAGATCTATTTGCAGTGGCCACACAGCAGAGAGGGGTTTCAACACTCCCAATGAGTGGTGATAATGTTGTGGCAATAGAAGTTCCTCCTCTGTCTGGACATTAAGGAACTTGGTTTACAGTGTGGTCACAGATATAAATATTTTAAAAAAACACAGCACAGTCCTGTACTCCTTCGAAAGTAAAACATTTGGAGAAACTCATGTTGATATAAGTAGAAAAGAGCAATACGGCACACACCAATGCCCAGTACTTCCCACTGTGCACTAAAAGCTGTAGTGCTGCTGTGAAGAGAAAGAGAAAGTGCAAGAATAATGATTTCAAGAGTGTGTGGGTACCTGCCCCCCATTGCTGCAACCCATGAATATGTGGAAGAGTATATATGTATGTCTATATATGTAACAAAACAATGGTTGATGGGAAAAAGGAATTCTTTACTTAGAAGAGATAATAAGTGAAAACTGAAATGGCTTCATGGCAAAACGTCTTATTGGCGCTAACATCAGATATTGGATCTAATTGGCTATTCTGTAATTATATAAACTCAAAAGCATTAATGGTTTTCCTCGATTTCTACAATGCATTTGATTCAATTGAGCACTCTCCCATTATACAAATCCTGCAAATTCTTGGTTTCGGTGATACATTTATTAAAAGTATCACTATGTTCTATAATGGCATGAATAGTTCAGTTCAGTGATGTTATATCCCAGAATGTCGAGGAGGTTTTCTGTTTCAAGAGGTGTGCACCAGTTGTCCACTGAAATCACTTTACCTAACAGCACTAGCATTGATGGTAGAGTTGCCATGCAACCAGTAGCTTTTTACAAGTAATCATTCCTAACCTGACCGATTGTTTTAACGGGGACACAATTTGATGCAACAGCTGAGTAGTGTAACAAATGTATGCTATTTAAGTGAAATTATTGAAATGGACAGCGGAAGATTAAAATATAATGCATACATTTCATGCCACATTGGGGGCTGCAAAAAATGTTTCTACTCCAACGACCCTTAGCACTAATTTCCTCGATATGATACACCTGTCCTATACTCTAACCTATATCTCCTTCACAGCAGTACATTAGACTCTGTACACAGTGGTCTCCCAGGAGTTTTAAAAAATAGTGATTAAAACAAAGTGGCTACGCTAGTGGCACATTATGCTATTTATTAGAGAAAAAAATGATAAAATTACATTTTTTTAAAATTATAAAAGTATGTTGTTCTCCATTTCAATAAAAATGTTGAAAAGCACTGGTGTTGAGTAGGAGACAAACATAGGACCTGTCCAAATTCACGTTCATGTTATTCTGTGTATATTTTTCTTATGTTCTATGCATTGCTGTAAAACAGTATTATTTTCTTTTCTGTATCGCAATGACAGGACAATGCCACCTCTTGCAATCAATCTCCCACATACAGTAATGTGTAAGCCTGTATTGTTGAACTTGATGTATGCTGTACAGAAAAAGTACAGCCTTGTGCATTTTCAATCATTGTCATCAAATAGTTTATCAGAAAATACAGAGTGCACTGTTATATTGACAACATGACAAATCATTTTGACTATCCTGTCGGTAAACAATAACACAAGGACTTGTCATTCTGTTGGCACTGACATGTTGAGTGATATTACTTTTGAATAATGAAGTAAGGATCTTTTGCAACTTACAGGCTTTGGCATGTAATCCATTGAGTTTTGCTTTTTGTGTGACTTATTTTGAGAAATGCATTGAGGCTACTGTTTTGCAGATATGAGAATATGTACTCAAGCAACTTAGAAAAACTGTAACTGATGTCATTTTAACCTCTGTGGATGAATGGAAGTCTGCTATGTCAAATATCAAGATGAGGATGATGAGGAACTCCCTCAGCCAGCTGGTCTTGTTGCTTGCTGACCTTTCACCTTCTGACATCACAAGCCCCAGCCAGCCTCAGATCAGTTACACTAACACTCAAAGTAAAACCAAAGAAAAAGAAAGGGACATCACTTATTGGACTAATATTAGCTACACGCCCACAACACAAACCTGCCAAAGACATGACAACATAGAGACCGAGTGAGCACAGTGTGGCAGACACAGGTGGACCTGTATAACTTGAATATGTATTATTTTATTCCATTTAACTCTTTTATTATGTGTTTTATCCTATTGTATAATATTATTGTATCGTACATTTCATTGTGCCATGCAGGCGTACAGGCATTGACATTCCTGTGTGTTCCATGCTGTGGTGACAACGATGATGATGATTCATTGAATGAATGATGATAATAGGATAATTGTACCTTGATCACAAAGTGAGACTGTCAGCTATGGCTGATAGTTCCCTAATGCAACTGGCTATATAACGTAAACCATGTAATGTTAGCGTTGGCTTAGCAGTTAGAGACCTAGGTCCACATCGTGTCATTATTAGCATTATTAGGGTCCTCTTTGTTAAGGAGGACCCTTCCCGTCACATCACGCCTAGACTACTGTAACTCTTTGTTTGTTGGTCTTTACAGGTTGTCCAAAATGCAGCCGCCCGCCTGCTGACTGGAAAGAAACAGTGTGAGCACATTACCCCCATCCTTGCATCTTTGCACTGGCTACCTGTACATTTTAGGATCCAGTTTAAGGTTTTATTAATTGTTTTTAAGTGCTTAAATGGTCTGGCACCTTTTTTATTTATCAGAGCTTTTAAAACCCCACAGTACTTCCAGAGGTCTAAGCAGCTGCTCCTGGTCGTACCGCGGTCCAGACTCTGTGCTCGTGGGGACAGAGTCTTCTCTGTGGACCATCTACCTCTCCACGTCAGAGCTGCACAGTCTGTTGAGCACTTTAAAACATTATTAAAAACTTATTTATCCTACTTGGTGTTCAGTCCCAGCTAGGCAATCCTTGGCTTTTTTACTCTTTTCTTTTCTTTTTTAACTCTAACTCTGTTTTTAGATTGAGTTTTTATTACTATTGTTACTACTGTTTTACTGTTTTTAGTATTTTATTGTTTTCATTGTTTTTATTTATAACTATATTTGTGTATGATTTGTATTGTATTTTAATAACTGTACAGCACTTTGGCCAACTGAGGTTGCTTTTAATTGTGCTCTATAAATAAACTTTGACTTTGACAAAAGAAATGTTAGAGAACTGTTTAACAGGATACACCTGTTGCACTACTGTGCTGAAGTATATGTCTCGCTAGTAAAAAATCTTCTTCAAGACAATTTGAATTTTTGATGAGTATGAGAATAGTTCTAATAATGGCCCCATTTAGAAGAAAATAGAAGATAAAGAATCTTATGATTTGGGGCGTGACTACCTTTGATTGACAGGTCACTAACAAGGCGAGCCGTCATCAGGAGAGAAGCAGAACAATGCGTATCCATGGCAACGTGTCAATAAAGTTATATATAACGTTATATAGATATTAAAAACATTTTTTTGCAGTTTGGTCTCATAACTTTGACCCTTTCACTGTATTTTCACTTAATGACAGTTCATTTGAACGTTTTGTTCAGTAAAAATGTCTTGTTCAGTGTTTGGTTGGACTAACAGACACTCCAAGGAGTCGCTCAGTTTTCTGAGGTTAGTAACATACATTTTGTTTTTGTTTTTTGCTAGCCAAAAACTAACATCAGTTAATGCTCCAGTTAATGCTAACATGAATTAGCAGTAACTTCTCTCAGTCAGGTTGAGGTGTAGAGAGGCTGTAGTCAGTGATCAGATCCCTCACTCTCCTCCACGGAAACAGGAAACATATCGTATTGTGCCATATCGTATTGTTCACAATACGATATGGCACACCCCTGATGATACTTTGGTTTCCTGCAGAACACTGCCACAGCTTCCAGACTACTGTAACCATTGTCAACGGTTCTAAAATTTTCACTGTGCTGCAGCTGTTTTTGAGGACATATTCTTCGAGCAAACTTTTAGCACTACTCTGGAGGTGATACTAAATCCAAGTTCCAGGAACTGCAGGGGGGAAAGAATGCAACAGCTGGGTTGCAAAGGCAATATAACATTAACAAGAACATGTGTTTAGCTGAGCACCACAAGCAAGTGTTTTTCAATATCCAGGTGATATGTGAATATTGTAGCCGCCAGGCAGAATCCTTGTATGTCCAAAAGCTTTACTTTTCAGGGAAAGAAAACATGTCTAATTTGAAAACATTTTACTGAGCTATTCACCTCAGATGAAGATGAAACCCTTTGAAATACCATCTTTTGGTTGTCATTGTTAAATATTTGTAAAGCCCACAGACACACTTGCAATGATTTATGATATTTATAAAAAAAGAAGAAAAAAAAGATGAAATATGGAGATACATTTAGTATACATTTACATTTAGTCATTAAGCAGACGTTTTTTTCCAAAGCGACTTACAGGGGAAAAGGGGAACAATCAAGGTATAGTGCAATAAGAAGACTCTTTACGGAGTAGAGTGGTGTGGTGCTAGGAGAGAAGGTCCTCTCTGAAGAGCTGGGTCTTCAGGAGGTTTTTAAAGGTAGAGAGGGACGCCCCTGCTCTGGTAGGAACTGGTAGTGGTTCCAACGGGGAACAAGAAACGCAAATCAGGGCATTTAAGTAGCTGGGTGCAGTACAGGAGACAACTTTGTAGGGCAGCATTTGAATTTGATGCGGCCCGCAAGATACAAGGTTTCAGATTGACAACAACAATATTTAATGTGTTTTTTATTGCATTGTTATGCAAAAGCCTCAAGATTAAAAGGTTATGGGAAGCTGCAGGTTACAGGTCATCACGTCCCTGCAGTGGAAAAGGCCTCAATCTGACTGAATGCGTTTTTCTTATTTCTGAAACACAACGTGGACTGACTGTGGTTTCATTTCAGCACCGTGGAACACAAGCTATTGACATCTCATTTCAGAAATTCCGTCATTAATCTGTCCTTAGCTAATTGAAGGATATGCCACCTCTCACAATCCCACAATTCCATTCTAATCAAATAATATTACATGCAAATGAGTAAGTAGTTTTAATTTTTTCGGTGTGGAAATGTTTTATTATTTCGTAATTTTTTATAAGTGCACAAACTGAATTTCTCACTGTTATTTTCTTCTACATTTATGAATAATTCATTACCTTAAATTTGATGCCATTTGTAAGCACCTTTGCAAACATTTGACACAAAAGAATCCAGTTTAATAATGTTCAGACTTGTGCATGAAATCACCCAATCTTAGCAGATTGTCATATTTGAATGTGGACACACGACAAAAGAAACAATCTGCAATGAAGGAAATTGTGCTTGTTGGCAGGTGTGTAGGACAATGAAGGCAGGTCACAACAAAAAGATGAAAATGATATCATGTGTGAATAAATGGAAGTGGTGTAGACGGGCCAACCAATTTGTTCATGCCTACTGCCTAAAATCTTTTAGTTGAAATACAGAGCATACACAGTCACTAGAATAAAGCCAAATTACTTCATAGTAATCCCAAGTTATCGCTGCATACTTAAAATAAGGATAACAAATTATATATATATATATATATATATATATATATATATAATTTTAAAACCAAGAGAAAAATGAGTGGTTGTCAAAGAATAGAGAAGAGAGGAACGGGGGAGAGAAGGGGGAGAGGAAAAGGAGAAAAGACAAGCAGGAAAGAAAACTTAGTGAAGAGTAGGAGTTCATAGAGAAGGGTGCCTAATTTAAGACAGGCCAGAGGCCAGGTGTCCAGCTGGTGTTGCAATGGTGTGGCCTGGCAGCGAAGAGTAAACACACATTCCTACCATAGGAAGGCATGCATGTGTCCATATGTACTCTGTGTGTGTGTGTGTGTGTGTGTGTGTGTGTGCGTGTGTGTGCTTTCTTTCTCAAGGTTTCTATGTGATAAACGGTGTGTGTGAAATGATGTTTCCTTTTATAAAATAAATACAAACTGAAATATATAAATATATTATAAATATAAACCACTATCAAACACACAAACCACCAACATGCTGCAATATACAGGATGAGATATGGAATGAGTGAACAGACAGCTGGGATCAGATATGTCAAATCCTATGCTTAAAGCACAGGAGCATGACGCTCAAACTGAAAAGGACAAAAAAGACTATTTTGGTGTGTTGGGGGTAATAAACTTTCTAAGATATGTTAATAGTTTCTTCAAAGAGTGGCTCCGAACGGCCCCTGATTCCTTGGGCCCCTGGGCCTACATTTGGTAGGCCCGCTTAGTAAACCATCCATAATTAAAGGCTACATACACGAAGATACATAAAACACTAGTGCATAAGGCAGCACTAGGGTAAGGTGCTGGCCATGCCCTTCCTCTCTATAATATACACAACATGCACACATTCAGTCTGGACATTCCACACATAGCCTCCCACCAACCTGAAAAGTGGCCAGAGAGCTGCTGACCGCTCCTCCTGACCCCACTCAGGATGCTGTGCAAACCTCCCACAGGCAGGACAGGTGGCAGGGGAAGGAGCTGAGGGGAGACCGGACCGATTAGAACAGACTATGTGACCCTCCTCACCCCTCCACCTCAGACCCTTGACCCTCTCTGACCTCTGAGGCACCTGCGCAAGCTGTTCCCTGATATGTGGATAACTTGATGCCATGCACCGTCGAGTCTGATGCCAGAGTGAATATGCATATCCTGTACATGCATGCACTGCAAGTTAAAGTTAGGGATATAAAACACAAACTGGGATGCTGTGTACATGTGTCTCCACAGATTAACAGATTGTTTTTTACGCAAGATCACAATAATGATCCACAAAAACAAAAAGCAAAACAGCAATGACTTTTAATGTGACAGATATTTTTAACACCATTAATCTTTTATCAAGACAGTTCTTGCTAGGGGTGGGATACGGTGGCCCATATGGATCCAACTAATTAAAAAGCCATAACCCAATGCCAAAATACACAACACAATACAATACAACACAACGCCAAAAGCTCACAACACAACGGAAGTGGGGAATGAACGGATGTTGATGTTGACTTCTTCTTTGGTGTGACACTGAAGAAACGGTAAAGGAAAGTCTGTAGTAAGTAAAGTAAGTGAAACCATGTTTGCTAGCTAACTATGATTTATATAGCTATTTGATTTCAATTGACAAGTCATTTTTTTTCAGTGTCTTTCATTTTTTTCTTCCTCCCACAGTCCAAAAACATGCACTTAGCTTGAAATGGTGACTCTAAGTTGCCCGTAGGTGTGAATGAGAGTGTGATTGTCTGTCTTTATGTGTCAGCCCTGCGATAGACTGGAGACCTGTCCAGGGTGTACCCGCCCAATGTCCCAATGGGATAGGCTCCCGCCCCCAAGTGCGGATAAGGATAATCAATGAAAATAAAATAAAAAAGGAGTTCATAACATTAATATGTGACCATTTACATGTACAACTATGTCCCATAAGTTGTTGCAATATTTTTGGGTTGATTCCATTTGTTACACTCATTTAGTGCTGAATTATGCAATTTTATTCATATCGAGAATGGATAAAAATGTTTCTAAAAAACCCTCCAGAATATTACATCAATATATCAAGACCTTTGGAGCAACATAATCAAATCCATGCTGTGATTTGGTTTAAAAAACTTTGGTCATTTTGGAGATTTTTATGTTTTCAGCAATTGGATGACGAGTACTTCTGTTCTTCTGTTGAGAAGATGAGAGAGAAGATGCTGATGCTCTAGGTCTCTAGTTTGTGGTTGTAAGGTTTCATGAGGCTGTGATTATCCTAGAGGTCACGGCAGCTCATTTTATACAGGGAGGTTGAGACTCAGGAAATGTCCTCACTGCAATGAACTGGCTACTACTGATGACTAACATCATCCAACATGAAGAAAACTGGGCTCATTGAATCCACAAGAGTCTCAGATTTCCACTGATACCCAGTTTATGTGATTCAAAGCCTGTTTAGGGACCCCAGTATGAACAAATATTCAAACACAGTAGGCTGAAATGGCAAATTTGGACTACATGAGAAAAACTGTTTTTTGCCTTAAACTGCATGTTATCAGCATAAAGTGTTGTAAGCATAGGAACTAGATGAGAATAGTGGAGACTTGTGGGAACCCAGAGAGCATATTCATTGAGATAGTATGACATCAGAGGTCACATGACTGCTTTGAAAATCACCTACATAAAACATAAAAAAATAGCATAACTTTGCAGCGTTATTTCTACAACTTCCCAACACGATATCCAGTACATTACTTAAATTGAGCCTGCTATGGCCTCCATTAAATTAAAAAATAACTAATAAAAGTGGGCCCGTGGAATGGTAAGTATATAATATATCTGTACGGTTGACCGATACAGGTTTTTTAATGTCGATGTCAATACCGATTATTTTATTTCGGCAGCACATATTGGATATCAGTTTTAACTGATATCCAATATGTGCTGCCGATTTTTTTGGGCCAATTCTTGAAGTAGATATTGCCTTTTCTCCCTCCATTTACATGATAAAAATGACACAATGATAACAAATGTTACACAAGTCTTAATTTAAGAAAAAAAATTAACAAAACAAACAAAACATATTAACAGTTGGATAGCAAACAATGTGTATGTTGTTATAGGCCTCGATGTGGTGGCACCTCAGATTATCCACAAGTGCCGATACAAGTAAAAAACGCAAATATCGGCCGATATATATCGGTTGGCCAATATATCGGTCTATCTCTAATCTGTACAGTGTATAATTAGGAATTTTGCCTATATGCTGTGAACTCATGTAGACCCACCTTTGATTTTTAGCTAGCTTGAAACTAGCTTCATGGTCTCCACTTGCCCAACTCAACCAGCTGGGTCATTTCTGTCACCACAGCAACAGCTCCGTTTCTAAAACTAAGACATAAATTTGACCCTGTGTGTGTTTCCTAGCGTACCCTTCTTCTTGTATTTCCCCAGCAGTCTGGACACCAGAGCTCTCTGGGAAGCAGGAGATGTGCAAAGGGCAGGTCACCGAGCCACAACATTCACTCCCTTTAAAGTTTCCACCTGCACTGTGCTCTTCTGCTGTTTACTGCCTGTCGTTGCTCTGTTGGTTCAACACAGTTTTTATACCGCAAAGGGGAAACCAGGAACTCATTTGTTTTAAGGAGTGATGACAAAAGTTAACTAAGGTTACTGAATACGTTGCTGATTTTGGGCAGAACATTCCAAGATGTTTTGCGTTACGTTGCCCACCATGGCTCTTGCTAACCGGGTTTTTCAAGTGTCACACTTTTCGATATTACCTCTTTGCATAAAGCCTCTAATGAAGCAACTTAACACCAAATGACAAACAAAATTAGTGACTTGCTGGTGAAGAAAGTGAATCATTTAGCTGCTTTGAAACCAGATTCTTTTCTCATAAGGTGGTTTTCTCATAAGGTGGTGGCGACCAAACCAGACCTACAAGGAGAGTGAATATTGGATTATGACAGAATCTGTAGTTCCTCTAGATAGAACAACTGATATCATATCAAAAGAATATCATAATGCTTACAGCTTCAACTGTACCCATATTATTATGATAAGTTAAAAAGATAATAATGGATCGACTCAAAAGGTGTACATGCATATTGCAGATCAGCAATCAGACTGTAAAGTCATTAGGTGATATGTTCTCAGTTATCATACAAATATAATTGTAATTTGGCTTGAAAGTCACTTAGCACTTAATGGTTCCCGGGGGTGTTTATGACCACTTAACACTAGCAGCAATGTTTCATGCATTTTGTTCGCTCTCAAAGCACAAGCAAACAGATGCATGCAGGCTCAGGTTCATAGTCATTTTTATACCCATAGAAATGGTGCATGTTACTAACATGATTT
Organism: Centropristis striata; assembly: GCF_030273125.1. Lineage (NCBI taxonomy): Eukaryota > Metazoa > Chordata > Actinopteri > Perciformes > Serranidae > Centropristis > Centropristis striata. The sequence goes on along the minus strand of NC_081526.1, from coordinate 25,121,279 downwards.
TGTAGGACACAGACATTGAGCAGTACATTACCTATTTATATATCTAGCAGAAAAACACTAGCATGTATTTGGAGTCTAAACAACTCCTGAAAAAATGTATATCTCTTAAACTGTTAACACCAGCTAGTTGCTAACTTTGTTTGTACCTCAGTCTTATTCATTTGCCTTCTGCAAATGAAAAAAAACAAAACAAAAACAGTACTGTTATAGGTTATAAAACAATACTTGAAATAATAATTACAGATATTTCTACAGGATTATCACTATGAGTAAAACCTTTCACATTACATATAATAATGTGATTCATGGTTAATATGAAAATGTAAATCAGTTAATTTGCATGTAAACTGACCAAGTTTCTCTATGATTTAAAGTGCTGTTGGGACCACAGGTATAGCTTGGAGTTATTTGAATGGAAAAAGCAACAGCACTTTAATTTGTCAGCCTCTTAAAATGGCAGTTGAATCTCTTTTGTTCTCCAGCAAGAGAGACATACATCAAACTCTCTTCCCCAGCATTCCTTGCATTTAAAACACCCATGTGTGTGTGTGTTTGATAACATCATTGGTCAGAAAAACCTCTGGCACAACAGGGGGTCTGTGTCTCTCATAGCCCATACAGTCACATCTATCTAGATATTGTGTATTTTGATATTTTTATATGTCTGCTTTTTGGAATAAACATGCTCTCTTCTATGAAAAGAACTCCAAATTTCTTCAACCTTTACTTAATATTGATATAGTAATTTGATTATATAATGACCAAGTTTTTAATTATTAACAATTCTAATAGTAATCCTAATACACTTTTGAAGCGTGAGGTGCACGGTACAAGTGGTGCTCAGGTTTTAGGCATATGTTAACGCCAACAGTGCCCTGTCTAATCAGAAAATATACAGATGTGTTACTATGACACAACCATAGCAAAGGTTCTGTTAATAAAAAAAAATAATGATCAGGAATTAGGAATTATTGTAAACCCAGATACAGACTTATTCAAATCTGATGAGCCAAACTGACGACACTGCAGCATGAAAAATCGAAAAATTACCCTGTGGGCCCTTCCTTTTGTTTTGACTCCAATTTACAGTCATGTGTTTTTTGAATATCAACTTTCACATCTACAATGCATAAGTTCATTGCACATTCAACAGAGAAGCTGGTGATTCCATGCAGAGAAATGTGGCCTTGGATTCAGGAGGCTATAAGGCCGCCTGCTGTGTTTCTCATCCAAACTCATTTGGATGTGTGACTGGGAACGAATCAAGGAGAATTACTTCTATTCAGCCGAAAAACTATCTCACATGGACACAGACACACACATACACACTCTCTTACACACATACACAAACACTACGCTGCACATGTCCACAAATATAGGCTAACTGCATGCTGCAAGAGTGAGTTTTAGCATCATCTTTCATGGATTTTTAGCACTTTTGTCAGGTGAAAAGCACTGCATTATAACCTGTATGCACTTTCATTTGCCTCACCTAAAAGCAACATTTGGACTGATCCAGCTGGTGTTTAATATAATAATTTAAGTTTCAGTAACCTGAAACATGTGGTAATCAGCATTTATCTTGGCCACGACTATCAAAAATAATTAGCCCTTGTGGGAGAGGGTCCAAATAAATGATCACAGCATAGAAGATTGTATTAGATTGAACTATAACTGTGATCGAACAAAGGTGCAAGTTTTGTGAGGAGGAGCTGAGAAAAGGATTTGGTTGATGCCAAAACAAAAGGTCATGAACTTTAGTGACCTTTGACCTTTAGAGTCTGCCCTTCAAATAAACTTCAGAATGTCAGAGCATTGAAGTAAGCCAAGGGAGTTGTAGTTCAGTATTCCCAAGGAGCCATTTTGACACTGACATAATATCAGTGTCCATTGTAATCTCAAAGCTTTCAGCGTGTTATTATCAAATAATTTAAGAAAATATACATTACTGTGCAAAAGTTCTGGGCAGGTGTGGAAAAAGTACATAAGATAACATAAGAATGCTTTCAAAAGTAGAAATGTTAATAGTTTATTTTTATAAATAACAAAATGCAAAGTGCAAAAGTGAGTGAGGAGAAAAATCAAAATCAAACCAATATTTGGTGTGACCACCCTTTGCCTTCGACCAGCATCAATTCTTTTAGGCACTTTTCATACCTGCCTAAGACTTTTGCACAGTAATTGCATGATTGTTCATAATTGCATATATTTTATCTGTTCTGAATTGTACCTTAATGGGATATTTTTCAAGTTTTTGATACTCTTATCAATACGGGAGTGGACGCATATGCTGCTTTATGCAAATGCATGTTTATTATTATTGCAACAATCCAACAGAATGACAAATACTGTCCAGGATAACCTCCAAGTACCTCCAGTACCAAGGTACTGCATGCTCCAAAAATATGCTGAAATGTATATATATGTATATACTATATCCATACCTGTCCATACCTGTGGCCCCAACACATCCAATCCCCTAGCAACCTCTTCAGCTCTTTGATGTCAGCCTGTATTTCATATGAAGCGCATCAAGTTCAGTAAAATAGAAAATACTCTAACCAGGAAGGCCAAGAGATTTGCAAATGCACTAAAAAAAACATGGTTTAAAAAAACATTAGCAGAAATGAACTGTTTAAATTATTCTCAAACATCCATCACAGTTTACAGACAAACCTTTAATGCCTCGCATAATCATGCATTGTCACAGAGTCCCTGTGCAATAAAGATTTATTAATGGGGTGTGCTCACTTTCTGTTAAACTTGCTAATAAAGTGCTTATAATCTAGAAATGTTTTATGACAAGTTGCTAAAATGATGTTGCAATGTCCAAGCTCTCAGATTTTAAGTCAGTTTAGTAATGATGGCTAAAAACTACAAAAATACACTGTTTGTAATCAACTGGAATACTCCTTTCAAGCTGCACTACTAAAAAATGTTGAACCCGACAATGAATAAAATGATTATGTGTGCTGTGAAAAGAGTTGTTTGTATTGACAAATCGACTGTTATATTTTATATTTCAGAAGGATTGTTAAAGTGAAGGTGGCAGTATTAATGATTCAAAAAGAAAAAAATCTGTGGTTTACAGATGAAATACTTGTTTCAGAGAGAATGAAGCAAAACATAAAAATAAAACACCATGAAAATACATTGACATGATATGACCCAGCACCTGCGACACACCTCTGTGTTCTCAGATTGGTGTAGAGCAGGGGTCTCAAACTCAAATTGCCTGAGGGCCGCTGGAGGCAGTATCAAATTAACCAAAAAAAGACACAAAATTACCACAAAAAAAAAAGACACAAAATAAAAAAAATAAAAAAAATTATTTGAAAAAGACACAAAATTACAAAAAACAGACACAAAATTTAAGAAAAAGACACAAAATGACTGAAAAAAACACTAAATTACTTGAAAAAGACACAAAATATTAAAAAGACACAAAATGACCAGAAAAAGACACCGAATTACAAAAAAGACACAAAATTACCAAAAAAGACACAGAATTACCAAAAAAGACAAAATTATTTTTTTAAAAGACACAAAATTATTTTAAAAAGACACAAAATTACCAAAATAGACACAAAAATATTTTTAAAAAAGACACAAAATTACCCAAAAAAATAGTTAAAGGGACCTTCCACACACAACACGGTAAAGTGCCATTCATATAAAACTCACATTAAACTTTCATATCAAGGTGGGGGCCACAAAATATCATCACGAGGGCTGCAATTGGCCCACGGGCCACCAGTTTGAGACCCATGGTGTAGAGTGTTCCCCTGATGCTGCCCATCCTTTACAATGACTGACAAAGTGCAGTCAGCTGTAGCAACTATGCAAGAAGGGCCTCTAGGATAGGAGGGAGTGAATTCCCAACTTCTTTTTTTCCAAGACAACAATTACACACCTTTTAGATCCTGCTCTGGAGTTTTGCCTGTGGCGATGCTACGGGGATCCTCTCTTCTCCTAACAAATGACTCCGCAAATTGTGAATTCTTCAGGCCCAGGTGTCAGAGCCACAGCCAGAATGCTCAGGCAGGACACGCCCTTCGAAGGCCTGTGGACACAGCCATGTTGTCATCAGTCACTCAGCACGGAGCAGAGAGGCCAGCACTTAGCTGCCTTTCATACGTCGGCCACAAACATGACTGAGGAAGCAAAACTTCAGCCGTTCATTGCTGATTAATTCTCTTAACTAAGATAGAAAATACAAGCTCAGTGGCGTCCTCCACGCAACCTATCAAGTAACAAGACAAGAGCTACATTTATACTCCAGTTAAGTGGTTATGCCTCATCTTCACTGGCCATGTGCACTGTCTCCGTTGTGTTGAGCTCTTCAGCTCTCAACATGTCGGAGCATTCAGTGGAGGAGAAGCCACATGAAGACCACAGGAGCTGTGATTGGTCAGCTTGGACTGGTTGTGTTTCTGATGCTGAAAGAGATTAGTTGGAACTTAAATAAAGGCCCAGTTACTGTGATCTATGATGTGTCACTTTGATCCTTGACATCTATCTTCCAGCCTTGTTTCACAAAGTAAGTGAAAGAATATAAACACAGTTACTGGAGATGATGAATGGAGCTGCATACAGCACCAAATATCCATGTAATAGTCTCACGCTCAACTTTCGATAAAAAAAAATGCTTTGTGCCGTCTCTACAGCTATACTAGCGTCTCGTTTAAAAAATAAAAAAAATCTTACAAATACCAGTCAGTTGTTGGGTGAAAATGAATTTGTTCAAGGAGAGACTGTCCCAAAGTGTGTGTCATTTTCCCCATCTATATCATGATTTAGTGTCACCTCTGTCTATGACTATAGTTCAACTCGTCTCTGAATATGACCATTAGCCGTAAACACTTTTCCCTTTAGATATGGTTGGACACTTCACATGAACTGGTGCATTTCTAGTAAGCTCTGGCCTTAAGTAGGTTGGTTCTGGATCAAATCATTCAAAGATCTTGGACTAGTCCCAGTATTTCACCCTTAGATAGTATACATTGCTTCTACCAACTATAGTATCAGCTGTTCACAAAGCTGATCTGCATAAATTGTTATATTTGCCTACCTTGAGATTTCACCAAAACATGGCCGCAATGATGAGAATACACTGTTGCATGCAACAACAAAAAAATGACTGTAAGTTTCTCAGAGAAACAACATTCATTGACCCTTGACTTCCTTTCTCATTCTCCAGCTCATTAAGGCTGCAGCTGAGTGTGGTGGGCTAATTGAGTGAATTGTCTAACAGTGGACAGTGTGTGTGTGTGTGTGTGTGTGTGTGTGCTTGACTACATTGCTCCAACACATTCCCCTGAATTGTTGTTAGAGCCCAGCTCCTAACAAAACCAGCCTGGGCCCTCAGTGCCTAGATAACGAGCTGTATGGCTGACAGGTGTGTCGAGATTAGGGGCCGACTGTTCTCTTATACCCCCCTATCCACACACACACGCGCGCACACACACACACGCTCAAACACACACCCATCACCCACCACCTCACCATCATCCCGTCCTCTTACAGTAAACATCCCCATCAGCCTGCCTGCCCACTCTGGGGAGCAAAAGGAGAGAGCATGTTTGACATAATTAATTGGCTCTTTCTATAAAGTAAGTCAAAAGAGATGAAAAGGGTTATCGGGCAGAAATAATTAATTTGGAACCAAATTCGCTGACAGTTGGGTTCTCTCAACAATTCACCTTTTTTTCTCTCATCAGTGCCTCTTGCATGACGAAGGGCCTGATACTGGCTGGCCTAAATGGGAGCATTTTAATGAAATATGGCTAAAAAGAAATTTAATTAATTTGAACCTGCAGGAAGGTCTTTCTCTTATACATTTTTGTAGATTATTGCCTTTCATTATGAGCCTAATGTAGCTAGCATTTTATTCCAGTTAATTTGAAATGAAAGAGGAAATTATGTGGATTAATAATGGTGGAGGAGGTTACACACATCTCTTCAATTACCCTCCATATAGCCCTATCCATATCTTACCATCACAGTAATTAACGGGCTTCAGGAGGACTATTATGCCAGTCAATGAAAAGAGTTTGCTATCACTGCCCAGACAGAGAACCACTGCTAAGATCGTTCACAGGCTGAATGAGAGGCTGTGACTGGGATCAGTTAGGTTGCTGATTCTAATCACAGGGGCTCATTTAAGCAACCTCTTGGCCTGAGAAGACAGGCAATGTTTGCAAATTGAATTGATGAAAGCTAATTAACCTAAATATTCGCCTGTTGAGAATTGACTCTGTTTGTGACTGACTGAGTAGTGAGCTGAAAGTGGCGTGTGTGTGTGTGTGTGTGTGTGTGTGTGTGTGTGTGTGTGTGTGTGTGTGTGTGAGGTGCTGAGTTTGTGGCTGCTGCTATCACCATTAGTGCTGATTATGTGTTTTGTTGAATGGACAAAGGAGGAGTAATTGAATCCATCAACACTTTCTCCTCTCACTTGGAGACTCTTCTTAACTTACATTGTTGCATTGTCCAATAAAGCCTGAAGTCTGTTCTTCCATTTGCTGCTCTCTCATGCACTTCTGAAACTCAAATGTGTAACTTTGCTACACATTATAGTTTTTTTTCATTGTTATTCTGAAATCAATGGCTTTGAAGCACTACATATAACAGAAGCTGCTCACAGTGAGCAGTGGCCTTCATTTATAGCAATATCCCCTTTTATTATTTCAAATCTTCAAGCCTTCAAGCCTCACCATGTGTCCATTTACTTTATTCTAGTGGTAGTAAATGTAATATTAGATGTATATCTTCAATTAGTGGTGTGATCTGTAAACCAGACCAACAGGCAATATATTACGTGTTGCACATTTTAGAAATCATACTGACAAAGATTTCACACATTAAAACAAAGTCTAAACTCCTGCATTGTAAAATCCTTTGACACAACTACCACCAGCAGCCTGATTAACAATTTATCATCTGAATGAGCTACAATGTTGAGCTCCCCTCCCCAGAGAGTGGGTCCATCTTTTGTGTTAATCTCACCCCAGCCTTCTGCTCCTCCTCATAGAAGGGGGACCCAAGAGCCCTCATGGGGCCCCAGGAAGGCTCTGAGACCAGTGAAGCAGCACTCCACAGGGGACCCACCCTAACATCCTGCACCTCTTCCTCAGCAGCTTACCAATAATTGTCTCAGGATACTTATTAAAGGATCCAATTAATCAGAATGGATTGGCCATTACAGGTCAGAAGACAGGGCACCCTAAACAGTTGGCCTTTAGTTCATCTCATATGTGGCTTAAAATGAAGACTCGCTGTACCATGACTCCATAATGTTCCCTTGATGTGCCATTAACATTTATAGCTCAAGAGAAGGTATAGGGGCATTGCAGCATGTGAGTGTCAATATGGGGGCAGGACTTGTACTCCTGTATTTGGATCTACAGCTCTAGGAATGGTTACCCTGCAATTCTTTATCAGAAAATTATTTTTTCTTTTTTTAAAAAAAAGATTTTTCTCTCTTCTGTAGAATATAGCACATCTCTGATTCTATACAACCTCATAGCTCATAACCTAATTTACCTTTGGATATGGTTGTATGGTCACTTTTGGAATTTTGAATTATCTTAACATTTTGTCTTCTAAGTCACCCTGTACCATTTAACACTGACTGAATCTGCCTGATAAATTATAAATTATAAATTTCAGACCCGGACCAAATTTTAACCTAACTTTCATTACTTACCATGGTTTATGCATTTGTTACACATCTGGCAACAAGATTGATGAAAGCCATGAAATGTGGCACCACTTAAGACACCAATAAATGGATTATATGATAAGAATTCCTTTTGTAAGATGACTCCTTTTATTTAAATAACAGGATTCCACATTCAAATGTCTCATAATAGAAACAAAAGCAGTTTGTCAAATATGTTGGAACTTCATTTTAAGCCATTAACAATATATTACAACAGATTACCTTATTGTTCACATATTGTCATGCTTTCTGGGCTTTCTTTCTGGTTGAATTGGCTAAAATGGCAGTGGTCTATTGAAATCTTCCCTCTGAAACTATAACAGTCAGTGATTTAGGCTTGGTGTTCACTCTTTGATAGCTGCCACTGTGAAGCAGATGTTGCAAGGATTTGCTGGTCACAGCTTTTGTTGTTGCTCTGTGGCTACAGTATAACACATATTTTAAGTGCAGTCCTCTTTGTATTCTCAGTTGAGATATTTTTAAGTTCTTATAGCAGTGAAAAAATCCATTTTCCCACCTGCTTAGAATCTAACTCAGAATACTGACACATACTGACCTCCGGGCCTTTTTTGTAAAACTCACAACACCAATCATCTGAATACAAGGGGAAGGAGAAGCTTGTACAGTGAAGAGGCTCCCAGTGGACACATTACCTCTCTTCCTGTGTGTTCGTGGACCACACGGAGAAAGAGACTCCAGGGACAGTCAGTGCTGGTGGTACAGACTGTAGTCTTCTTCTACACACTTTTAAATCACATTCTCTATGCCTTCTCCAAAATTAGAAGCAGAAGTTTGTCTGGGGAGCAGAGTCTGGTGTAGAGGTGGAAAGAGAGACAGATGGGAATATGAAAGACAGAGAGATGGAGTATATAGGCAGAGGGCTTGTGTAAGATGAATGATAAGCTGCTGAAGAGCACTTTCTAGTGGTACAATGGAGGACTAGCATGTTGAATCAGTCTGGATCTCACTACAAACAGGTCATAGAAACATGAAATGGAGAAAGCGATATTAACCTAATTATTATATATAATTGAGACAGGGATCAATGACTCAAATTAACTTAAAACTAATCTTTAATTCTCTTCAAATAGGTTGAGTTTCCCTGCTATACATCCTAAAAATGTTATTTTCAAAAAGCTAGTCGCAGTTCAGGTCGGCTCTTAATATTATGTTCCCATGTGTGAGACAACATGTATGTGTAAAATGAGTTTAGGTGGATTATGTCAACATTTTGTTGTTGAGCTCCGAATTAGAGGGAGCGAACCAGCCTCTATTTCATTATCCATGGCTAGTACATAATAGGGCACTCATTGAAATACTTGGAAAATTAAATTTTCAACCCTAAATTGGAGGATATTACAAGTCTTTTACTTATGTGGCTTTTTTCAAAATGTTGTGTTTTTTGTTGCAAATCAAGGTCAACTGAGTTATTGAGTTATTTTTTATCAGATACCCTAGTTACACTATGAGCCTGATCTTAGCTGGGATAAAATCATGTGGTTCTACAACCAAACAGAGAGAGAGGTGACCTCGTTTTGGATGTCTGCTAAAGTTACCAAATCTGGTTCTTTGCCCAATAAAGGGTTAAATGTACATTTTACTATATACACTTTGTAGTCCTGCTGTACACCAAACATTGGGATGGTGGCTCCTCTTCCCCACTCAGAGAAGAGGAGAGCAGCATCAATCCTGATCTGAACCATAATGCATCAGTTTCTGGTATCACTGTGGAACAACTGTGCACTATTGCTCTCTTAGGAACCAGGAGGTGAAGAGAGAAGATAAATTATTAAGCCCACAGTTGCTATTGTGCTTTTAGCAGGGCGAGAGGCCACATAGCGCACTGGCTATGTCATCTTCACTGGCTCTGGCTGTGAAATCCTGTATTTGGGGCGCCAGTGTACGGATGATATGTATGTAACCGATGTCCTGGTGATGAGTGGCCCAGTGTCTGGCTCTAAGAATAGAGCTATGTCACTGTGTCACATTTTAAGGACAGAAGGTCTCTCATGTGGGACTGTATTTTGCATTAAGAGGAAATAATCATTATGCAGTAGGACTGGACTGGCATGGATATATATATATATATATATATATTCATCACTAGCCTCTTTTAAATCCCTACTGAAAACTTTCTTTTATCGCAAAGCCTTGGTTGTCCCCCAGCTCGTGCCACTTTCTATGTTTTCACATTTGTGATTCCAACTTGTCTGCATTGCACTTACTTTGCTTTGTTGTTTTATTGTAATTTTTTCTGTCTTCCACTATGTTTTTATCTCTTGCCTGTAAAGCACTTTGTAACTTTGTTAAGAAAAGTGCTATACAAATAAAGTTTATTATTATATTTTATTACTGGTGTTCTCCATATGTTGGTCTAATTTCTTGGTCTAACTCACTGCTACGATGCTGTAATGAATCACATAATCACATACATGTACTGTAAGCTTACCTAGAATCATATTGTTATTGTGTTGTTTGTTCTCGAGGGCCTAAGGACAGAGGGTGTCATACCCTGTAGAGTCTGTGAAGCCTTTTGAGACAAATCTGTGATTTGTGATTCTGGGCTATATAAATAAAATTGAATTGAAATGAATTGAATTGAATAGGTCTTATTTTTCTGCATTATTAATTTAACAGGGATAAGACATCCAGCAAGTCAAATAGCAATATTTTGAATAATTAGTTATTATTTTAATAATTATTAAATCTTGTAAATGTGCATGTATGTCTGGGATATCACTGATGCAGCAGTAATTGTTCATTCCTCCCTGTTTGCTGTTTCTGCACTGGATATAGTACACTAAATCTGAAGTGTTATTTTTCCTTTTACCCCCTTTGTCCCCGTATCTCCTGATTAAAACGTAGCAAGAACACATGGTGAACTGTTGTTACTCTGGAAAGAAAGCATGCCAAACCACAACAAGCACAATAATAAAGTTCCTAGAAATGACTAATTAGTTCAGAATATAACAGCTTGTACTTCAGAGAGCAACTGAAATCTCTTGACAGATAGTACAGATGAACTGTGTGAGTGAGTCAAGTCTTCTGATAGACAAGTTTACAGCTGCTGAAACCAAGCCAAGACTGCAGAACTGCAGACGAGTTGATTCTGGAAGCTGCTTCTGTTCAGTAAAAAGCTCATTGACATGACGTGTCAAATAACCTTATACCACTGACAACAAATCAATCAATCACATTAATGTTGCATCAATGCCACCTTGTCGAATACTGACTAAAGTAATAAACTACTTTTTTTTAAAGGCAGAAAAGAAAATACAGAAGTGTTTTGTGTGAGGAAATCCATTGTCACGTATTTATTGATGACTACATATTTCCATAACACATGATAGTAAGTTGCTGCTTGTTGCTTGTTTGATTAAAGAACCAGACAACTCATCTGTCTTTAGGATGAGAGCTTCTATTTCTGATGAACAATGCTAATTATTGTCTTAGAGAGAACAGGGAAAAGAGAAAGAGAGCTTTTACTGCTCATTAAAATATTTAATTATAGCTCAAATTGTATAAATATACAACAGATTTAAAGATTGATTAATAGATTTTTTTTATCTGAAATAATTTTATCAAATGATGAAACAATCCTAAATTTTAATCCTTTTCTTTGAATTTAAAATCTAGATTGTTGCTAAAGAACTTTAACTCATTAGTCTCATTAACTTCTCAGTCGATGCAAAAGTTCAAGCTACATTAATTAATATTATTTAAATTACCAAACTGCAGACAAATCACAGTCTTGCAAGTATATATATGTATATATATATATATATATATATATATATATATATATATATATATTTTTATATATATATATATATATATATATATATATATATATATATATATATATATAAATATACATATATTGGATTTGGTAGAGACCAAAAAAATCCCTGTTTTCTCCTCTTTATTAGAGGGCTGTGGTTTCAGTACAATTATGATACAAAGTTTCTTCTTTAAGGTTAGACGTTAAACATGCTAGTTTAAAAAGTTAAATAAATGCTCGCAAATGCTGGAAGTTAAGGTGTTATGAGGACGACGTGATGTAGCGACCATGATTATGTCACATGCCACACTGACCTTACATATAAATATATGATAAATAACATCATTGGCTTTTGTTTTGACACTGGACATGAACCCAGTCCTGTTTGACTCTTCCACCTCTCCTCACAGCCACCCTAACACTGACTTCTCTTGTTTAATACCCCTCACTTCCCACTTTCATGCTCTGTAACACCACTTCCACCTTGGAGTTGTCCATAATTACTCCGGCTGCTAGAGGGTGTTCCTAAAACAGCACATGTTAATATAGCAACACATTCAATGGGCTGATAACAAACTAGTGGCCATGCTAGCAGGTGCTCAGGCCCCTGCTTGCCCATACTTATAGGATTATAGCTGCTGACAAATGCCCATTCAATTGTCTGATAACATTTGAATCAGGTGTGTACTGTATTGTATTTACTAAGCTATGGCCATGTTTAGTCCTCGTGAGTCAGTGAAATCACAGCGCATTACTTTTTCATGACGTCACAACATAAAAACCGTGCAAAAAAATTTAAGTATGATAGCGATAAGCATTTTTTTCCCAAGTGGCAGAATGAAAAATATTTTAAAAATGGACAAAATAGCCCAAGACTCCAAAGGGTTAATTTATTTAGTCAGATCAGAATAGTCTGATCTTAACCTTTACACAACTGTACTTGGCCCAACAAAATCTATTTGTCAAAAAAAAACATGTGGTCACATCAGGAAGGTTAAAAATGCTCTAAGTACCATTTCACAAGGCTTTTGATGTGCTTCCACAGACTTGTAAGGCAAATCTGAGAGAGAAGATGTTGACTGATAACTACCTGGCCTAGTCTCAAAGCTTTTCAACTTGACAGTTTTTTTTATAACCTAGGATTTAATTGATATAACAGTTAGAATTAAAATGTCTCTTTAATGTCACTTCTAAATATAAAGCTTGGTTTTCCTGTCAAACATGCAGGGAAGTTCCTCCTGCTCCACCTCTTCCTGCTCTTTTACTTGCAGGTAGGACACAGTTGTGCATGGACACATTGTGGCTGCCTCCTCTGGCATTTTTTCACAGGAGGCCTTGGAGATGAAGCAGCACTGGCTGTCAGGCTGTACATCCTGTTCCTCCTCAGGTGCTCATGTAAACAACCTCTACTGCAGGCTCTGTAACAAGAGAGCTCACTTTCCACCTCACAGCACCACACGTTGTTCCTGTTAGCGATGCATTCTCTCCACGTAGGTTTCCCTTCTAATCGGGGGTGTCAAAGACAGAAGAGGGAAAGACACAGAGAGGAGGAGGGGAGAGCGGGAGTATTTCACAGGAGACGCCTGCATTCACTGCTCTAAACTCTACATACGAGCAGCCGAGTGTCGCAAAGACGAGCTCACTGTCAATCACGAGGCACCCGCCTGTGCAGTGCTCACATGGTAGGCCCGCGCAGGAAAAGACAATGTGCTCCCAGATCATTTACACACCCGAGTGGGAGAGAGTCGTACGTCTGCAACTGGAACAGATTGTTGTATGTGTGTTTTGAAGGGTGGGAATTATTCGCTATACGAATACATGTCTGTTATTTATGCAGCTGTGAGAGCTTTGCTGCTGCAGGCACTGCAGCTTTCTGGGCCATAACACACATCCACGCTCCTGCTAGGAGTGCTGGATCACTGCAGCTGTGCTAAGGCACTAGTGACCCTTTAAAGGCGTGTGCAGACTGGAGTCTTATAGTTATAATAATCCAGGAATTGCAGGCAAATAGAGAAGTGAAGGATGAGAGATTTGTTTCTGTGCTGAACATAGAAAACGTGAGGAACGCTCACTTTTCTCATAGCTAAGGGGTTCACACCAAGGTTATAATAGTTTGTTATAATAGTTATAATAGTTTTATAATCGTTTTCAAATTCAGTTCGTTTTAGTTAGTTTTAAGAGTGTCTTTGCTAGTTTTTGGGAAAATGCTTAGTTTTAGTTTAGTTTTAATTAGTTTCGTTTTTTTGTAATGGGGTATTTGTTGGGTGCCAGATTCAATAAGGTCACAATATCAGCCCCAATAAGTTTACTAAGTCATAAAACCAAATAGATGAAATAGATTTCATATCAACCAAAAAGGTTCACATATGAAAAAAGTTGACAAAGACGAAAATTAATAGCATTTTCACTATAATTTTAGTTAGTTTAGTTCGTTTTTTAACCACAAAAAACAGTTTCAGTTAGTAATTGTTTCTTAAAAACCTCTTGTTTTTATTTTTATTTCAGTTAACAAAAAAATGTTTTTTCAATTCTAGTTTTCATTATTTCGTTTGTTTTTGTTAATTATAAAAAGCTTGGTTCACACCCACCATAAAGCCTTTCTGTCATCTCGAAAATCTCTAATAAAGACTTCAAATGTCCCAAAGCTGCTTATAATCCTGTATTACACAGACCAGTCTTTGGACACACTTTTCCCATTAAGCCCAGTGCCAATGTTCAGTTCAAATGCAGGTGGTGTCTCCTTAATGTGTTGTTGCAGGGCAGCGGGTAAAAGTCTAGGTGGTAGATAGATGAGTAGCACAACAAAATTTCATACTTTTGCCTTTTTAACTATAACCAAAATATTTCCCTAACCTTTAAACGGCTATAGTTGATATTTCTTTGATAACAATGGATCTAATGACTATGTGTAATGTGAAGGGGGTCCCTCATAATGATGAACCCATGGAAACATATTGCCCAACTCTGGTGGTGGATGGAGCTTTATTTTTCATATATTTCAGCTATTTTATTTTAGCATCACTGTTGGCACTGAATGTGTTGTAGTATTGTATAGTTGTGCTAAAGATGCACCATATCCTCCCAACGTCGGCAATATAAATGAGCTTTTCACATCATGTTGAGAGAAGCAACCCATGTAACTGATCACACGTATGTACGCTGTCATTAGTTTGGTAATTGATGCCAGTCTTGTGGGTAGTTTAAGCCACCTCACTTTATAAACCCTCATTTGAGGAGACTCCTGTTTACATTAAGCTACAGATCATGCTCTCCTAGATCTGCTCCCGGGCTCCATATCCACACTTATCTCTGGTAGATGATTGACAGGTCGGGGTTTATTTCCCCTGAGATCGCCTTCTAACCCCCCTGTTCTCCTTTCATTGGATGATCTCCCTCCTCACTCTCATTACACCCCTTATCTCTGTGCCCTGCTCATAAGGTTTATCTTTTTAATTATGTCGCCACTAACCTGCTGAAGAGGCTTCATGTGTGTGCCTATCAGTGGCCAGCGTCTCCTGTGTTCCAGACCCTTCTGCTGTCTGGTCATACACACATACACACACAAACACATACACGCTCCTCTTGGTCCCACATGGGCCAAGCCTCCCCCTGTTTCCCCACATGCAGACCTTTGTGTTCAGGGTCTATTGACAAGAGATAACCGCTTCATGCTCGAGCTCAATCATACATTCTGTCTCTCTTCCTGTGGCCCTGCCTCTGTCTTCCTCACCTGCTTACCCCTCTGTTTATTCCAATTATTCTTCTTTTAATTTCAGTGCTTGTAAGGGGTTTCAAAGAGGGTTATTTATTTGGGTTGGCACAGTTTACAGGTCAAGATCAACAAGCTCTCATGAAACATTTTTAACTCTTTCGGTTGTTGTGATGTTGCCTTCCTTGTGCAGCAGTGATCCAGACCCAGTTCTGGACTGGATTTGAAGTCTGACTTGGATACAGCTAGTGAAAGACATCTGGACTCTTCTTAACTCCACTGCTGCAACTGTTGTGGCTCAACAAAGAGATACACATAAAGACATTCTGGGAAACAATAAGTGGATAATTCAACCTGGTCTCACAGGAATCCGTGAAATAGCCACAGATTTGCTTAACTCAAAATCCGTGGAATAGCCACGGAATAACTCAAATTTCCGTGAAACTGACACGGATTTCGCTACAATGCAAGTTAATGACAGTCATATCCCGTGGCTATTCCAACATACAAAGTGATTATGTACATTCACTGAGTGAATATTTAGAAGATAAAACATATATTTCTTGCTAGAAATGTGATCAAAATCCATTTTAATGCAGAAACTAAGTCAAAATATTGATTTTTTCACAAAAAATGAGAGAAGTGTCCACCATGTTTTTTGTTCTGACCGCCGGGACCTTGAAAGTCACGTGACTTGGAACAAACCAATAGGAAAAATAAATAAAATAAATAAAAAATAGCCACGGGATATGACTGTCATTAACTTGTATTGTAGCAAAATCCGTGTCAGTTTCACGGAAATTTGAGTTATTCCGTGGCTATTCCACTGATTTTGAGTTAAGCAAATCCGTGGCTTATTCACGGATTCCTGTGAGACCAGGTTTGGATAATTAGTGTATTTTGTCGCCACTTTCTTATGCTTGTGAGTGCTGAAGGTGTACAGGTGGAGAGCATTACTGCTTTGTGAAAAGCCTCCTTGAATTATCCGTGCCAGTGAAAAAGTGAATGACATCAGCTGTGAACAAAGGTTTCAAGGGTCAAGTGCCACGGCAGCAGGGGAACATTTAAAGCTGTCACCCCTCTCATCCCTCTTTAGGCCAGGTCTGTCGGGCTCCGTGTAGGCCCACAGGCTCCCCAAGGGTTTAACATCCAGGCTGCGAGCGCAAAGCCACAGTAAGGGGGGTTCTAAAAAACACAAATCATTGTCTCATAACCATGGTGGTAACTACAAGGTCAGAGGTGAAATCACTTCCAATTCAGGAAGTAGTTGTCATTCAACTGCAATATGTCCAAGAGGGGAATGAACAGAAACAATAACAACAATAACATGTGATATTTGTTAGTCATTTTCAAATTCAGTCCATGAAATAATTGTTCAAAACAGATTTTTATTTTATTTTTTCCATACAATTACATTTTTTACCCTTAGTCAAGTCTATATCATATTTCTCCTTGATACAAATGTGAATGTGGATGGGAATTAATCTGCATCAACAAACCAGGGAGGAATATTTCTATCCTGAAAGATGGGATGAGCCATCTTGTGAAAATCCCACTTTTCAAATATTCCCCTGCCTTTTCCATCTATGCTTGTTGACAATGAAGTGTGCAGGCTGTCTGGCATGATATCAGAGGTGAATGTGGAGGGGGGTTGGGGGGATAATTGATTTGACTTTGGAGGCAACATATCCCTGCGAGGTTTGAGGGCAAACGGAGGAGGAGCAGCCACGGAGTGTGTAATCACTGGGTATCCATGACACCACAGACAATAAGCCCTCTTAATAAGCCTAATCTTCATCATTGGAATAGAGGAAGAGTCAAGAGAGCCGAGAAGGCGAGGGAGAGGCGGCCCTTTTATTGCAACTAAATTGGTTTTTCTGTAGTAGGGATTAAGCATAGTGTTAAACCCTCTAAGTGGCCCTGAATACCTTGATATTCATGAAAGCTGGTCACATAGCACAGGCAGTCACACTGAGGACCTGAACAAGCACACATATGCTCACACTGTATGGGAACCAGTCTGTTGTTTGTATCTGCTGAGGAGTAAACCAAGAGAGAAACGCTTGATTAGCATGTTCCTGCTTTTAATTTGCCTTCAGTGTTAACATGTTGTATATTTTGAAACTGTTAAATTATGATGGAATGTATTGAAATTGTTATTTCATGTGTGTATGGAGAAATGAAGCAGAATTGGATCTTCAGGGTTTTTGTTGATTGAAAAGAAAAAAGAAAAATCAGGGTTGTTTTTTTATTGCTCATTTAGCCCACACGATCTCTAACAAGCCCAAGACCTCTGCAGGTTGAACATGACCAACTCATCAGAAAAACTGCTGGAGCTGATATAACAACAGCAGGACGGAGAGGATGTTCTTAGATTACTGCTAAGAAAATGAAAAGATGGCATTAGAAAGGGGAGAAATAGACCTGTGCGGAACTGAAATTATGTCTTAAAAGGTGTATATGGAGGACAGACAAAGTAGACAGATCAGAAATAACAATAGGTGCATATTTAGAATAGAATATTAAAATATTTTCACACGAACACAAAAAACACCTCTGATCCAAACTGCATAAGCATACTTTCTTATATGCTGGCCATAATGATTCATATTTTTTGTTGTTTAAGTTGTATTTCATTTTCAGATAGTGGCTCAGTGCAGAGGAATTCATTATTCCAGTTATTGAAATAATTCAGGAAAAATAGAAAAATATTTCTCATTTAGCCATTCCATAGTTTTAGACTTTTAAAGGTGTTTTGTCTTGAATGGCACTTTAATCCTTATACTTTATTATAAATGTGATCAGAGGAAAAATATTAGAGAATGGGTACAAAGTGCAAGACTTCAAAATAAACGTAAGCTTTAGCTTTAGCATTGGTGTCTGTGATGCTGCAGCTTAAAAGCTGCTATGTTACAGTCTATTCTGGACCACACACATACACCATCTTTTTATCTCTCTCTCTCTCTCTCTCTCTCTCTCACACACACACACACACACACACACACACACACACGGACACATAGCTAAATGGATTACACACTGATGATTTGTGTTTGACCAAAAGCATTTAGTCACGGCAAGCACAGCAATTCAAACCAAGGATTAGTACCCTAGCATGTCATCCGTTTGGTCAGCGAGCATGCCTAATGGCGTCAGTGATTTAGCATGTCATATGTGTCTGTCAGCATACAAGCTAACAGGACGGGACGGAGGCTGTGTGTGCACCATCCAACTGGATAAACAGCCACCAGAAGAGAAAGTTGAGAGAGTTAAGTTTGTACTCAATAAGGTTTCAGGTCTCCAGTTCACATTGACAGCAGCTGTAGCTAAACACCAGTATTAACATTACCCACTACCAACATCAGGAGGCTCCTTACTCAACTACTCTTTTTTTTTATGTAAAGGTATTCCTCTTTGTTTGTTTTGTTTTTGGGGTTTTTGGTTTGTTGTTTCCCTCGTTCAGCTAGTAAATGACATTGCAGGTCTGGTGGGAGGAAACATTGCTGTTTGCGTTTTGTTTACTGTGAAAATCGAAATAATTTCAGTAGTCTGAGTTTCAGTGTTCTGTCTTTATCTAGATGCTGTGTAAACTGCAAGAAGGCAAAACTGAATATGTATTTTTTTGGTATATAAAGCTATTGAAAATGCTAATATTGACAATATGCTATATTACATAGTCTGTGTAGTAAGTAAGTGCTGCTCTCCCATTAAGTGTTAATTTGGTAATGTAAAAAGTTACCAGGGCTTTAGCAATGATTTGACACATACTGAGGACATGTGTGCATCCCTTAGAAAGTTTAAACTAAAGTCTCAGAAATGATTTATTTATTAGGATTTGTCATATTCATTCAGTTAAGTGTTCAATTATATTATTTGTGCATTTGATCTACCAACCTGTTCTATGTAGCGTTTCAAAGCCTTCTCCACACTGCCAGAAATAAACAAGGTGGGAATTGTTCAATTGCATATTTTTATAGTCAAGAATTATAGTATTGAGTGTAAAAATACTGGATTCATCCAAATATACAAATAACTTTTTATTTGTCTATTTTCAACTAATGTTGCTAAACGCCCCACATTCAAGGAATAGTTCCAATGAATTAGTTGAGATAATATAGGTGAAATATTATATTTTTTATGACAATGTTTATCATGTTGTCAATTATTTGCTGTATAAACAATGGTTGTTTAATACCCTTGATATCAAAACTGCCACATTTTGCCCAGTTCCAGAAGTTCAGATGCATTTTGACCTGAAAAATTACCAAATTAACTGTAGCTGAATAAAAATGCTATCCTATTTCATTACATTTATAATTAATTGAATAATTATATTATTGATGTTGCAAGAAGGGGTTGGAGGAAACTTCTTCCTACTCATTTTAGAGCATCTCTGCTGATGTTTTGTTTGACATCATTTGTTTGCTGTTTTTATTACTTCGTTTTGCTCGAAATAATAAGTAATAGTAATTCAGTTACATTACATTACATTAATTGCAATTACCTATATTATGGTGCAACAAATCATTGTCTAGAGCCACCTTAGTGAAATGCGTGTTTGAAATATAACTCTTCTTCTTCTTCTTCTTCTTCTTCTTCTTCTTCTTCTTCTACCGTTCTACTAAGAAGACATTAAAAAAACCCAAAGCCAACTATTGAATGTCTGTGTAAAATCCAAGGACAACCACATGTCGTGGTGTTTGTTTGAGTGTGCGATCCCAAAAAAAGGTTGACCTTTGGTTGCAAATCCCCTCTCAAACTGCTGCTGCACACATATTCTAACAGTGACAAACTTCATCTTTGCTTGAAATTTAGCTCCGTACATTCCCAGCAGAGGCTGGGGGGGTGGGGGGGGTTCAAATCGAAATCACCAAGGGAACCGTGACAGTGCCTTTGAATCTTCAGACCCTCTGCGAGAAAATTTGGTTTGACCTCCATGACCGAGTGGCTGTGGAGTTTGTGTCAGGGCAGGAAATCACTGTATGATGACAGTGCCATATGTGATTAGACACAAACTCACTTTCTGCCTGAGGAGGAGCACAGTCTGCCTTTGTACTCAGGCCCCGGCACTGAGGAGGCTTTCCAAGGCTGTGGTGATGAGCATCTTGATGAAAGACCTTCACTGCTCCCTTGACTCATTTTAGAAATTGTTAACAAATGATTCATCTCTGTCTTCTGTCCAGGTGGTAGTGGTTGTCGCAAAGGAGTTTGTATTATGAGTTTAGATTTTTGTGTATCAGAACATCTCAAAACAGCAGTGTTTTCACCATGCAGATCTTTTAATCCATCAAGCTTTATTGTCACAAAATGATCTATCCTCACAAGTGACCATGTGTGTTTTTACCACAGTGAGTGTGGCTCTGTGAAGACAAGTTTGATCCCAGTCTGTTGACATTGGTCTTGACCTGTCTTTGCAGCGGCCCCAGCTTGTTGGATCCCCACTGGCTCGACCTCTATGGAGATTCAGGGACTTGAACATTCACCACAAAACACAGCCCTTCATGTGTGACCACGCTATTGTTGCCTCTAACACAAAGTCTCACTTTGATGTGGCGCTGTGGAGATGGCCATCCTAAATACATGTTGCTAAGGTTGCTTTGCCAAACGAAACTTTTCGCTATTACTTCAACACATATTACTACAGTGTCAGATAAGACTTGTTTAATATGTTTTTAAAATAAACAGATGTGAGCAAAATGATAATCATCAATAAACAATAAACATGAGTGATGATACAGTACACAAAGTGTAAAAAGAAAATTCAGCACAGTTTTGTTGCTCTGCAGAGTCAATAGACAAGTAAAGTAATTTTTTTTATATCATATTTGCCTCAGGAGGAAAACAAGCAGCAGTCTGTCCTTAACGAGCCTTGTGTCAGATAAGGAAAAAGATTAGATAGATAGAATAGAAGAAATCTCAGGGAGAGCAACTGAGGAGGGTTCCTTCTTCCAGGATGAACAGATACGCAATACACGTCATATGTGCACTGAATGGCTCAACATTATAAATTACAATAAAGTCATATACAGTAGAATATTAAGTCCTTGTGGTTGGAAGGAGGACACCTTTCTGGGGCCACTGGAGTATTTGGGTTTTGGGGAAATGTTTGTCGGGGCCCTGCCTAACAACATTTGCTCTAAAGCTACCAGGTTGCCATGGGAACATGGTGCCACAAGCAGAGATTGACATACATGTCCCATGCAGACAGGCTGAAGACAATGAAACAATACAAAGCGGAAGCCAGCCATTAGTCTGGTTGCAAGTCTTTAACCTCCACTTGATCCCTCTGGGGATGTGTGTGTGTGTGTGTGTGTGTGTGTGTGGTGCCAGTCATGTCAAACACATTTATCATATTTTAATAAAGTCTAAAGACATAGGGGCTCATCAATAAGAACTTGATAATTTTTCAAAAAACACTCATATTATGATATCCATTTTTAGAATAATACATTTTATCTGCTGTAAGGCCCCAGAATAATGACAAAATGAACAGTGGTGTAGTCATAACACGACTCCCCTTGTATTTATTAACCCTGGTCAAAATCACTTCATCCATCCAGTCAGGCTGCTGACAGACACAGCGGAGGCTGCCTACGGAGACGTGTAGTATTGTGCCCCCTTCTGGTCATCCTCTCTATTTCTCTATTCCATTCATTCTATACATGCCACCACTATAGAACACAGCAGTTCAGCACAAACTGCAAAATGAAACCACAGCGTGTTTCAAATAGTAATATATTACAGATAATACCCTATATTACTGTAGGATCGTAGGTAGTTGTATTTCTCAGCATACAACTCCATTTTAGCAAAGTAACCGAACTGTAATAGTAATGAACAAAAAAACTGCAACATCAATATACTGCATAAAGCTATCCTGTTAATTATGCTGGGTTAGTTCAACATACTTAATTACTTAAATGTCTATATTTGCCTTAGTGTCTGCATATCCCTGAATTTCATTGGCAAAAGCTGAGCTGTTTTGCTGTGGCCCTCTCTGTTCAACTTTTGTTCTGTAGGATATGTAAACTATTAGGCACATATATTTCAGCATATATTAATTTGTTTTTGCAACCTGTATAATGTTAAATGCCACCAAAAGTCAATACTAATGGAGAGACAGAGACATTGTTGGTTTTGGAGATTAAACCTCTGAAGTCCAGGAGATTTTGGTTCAAATTTGTCAACTTCCTATGCATTCATTTCTGTCTCTGTTTAGCATCTTTCAGTCTGTCCTTACATCACATGCATGGCTCCTTTTTCTCCACACAAACTTGGCTATCAGTCATGAAAATTTACTTTTTATTATTATTTTATTTTATTATTATTATTTTTTTTACCATTAATACACACAAAAACAGCATAAAAATAAATAAATAATAAAACTACAAAACAGTCTATTTGCATGTAAATTAAAAATAGTAATAGTTTTCATTGTAGAAAGAAAATTCACATTGTAAAAATGGTCTAGAAACATAAATGTCACACTGTGAAAACTCGAAAAATATGATTGCACTTTCAACTGGCTTTCTCAGTTTGTCTACATATCATATATAAATAAAGTTATTACTGTGAATAAAACGTGTACTTTCAATAAATAGATGGACTCCAGATGGTTAAGTAAAATGTGGAATAATACCTGCCTCATCCTTTATGTTTTTGAGTACAAACTAGAAAATATAAATCCATCTAAGCAGTTAAATGCAAGCAAACAGCTAAATACACCTGCTGGCTAGTGGGCTTGCAAACTGTTGTTTTCTCAAGGTAAAACTGTGTTGCACAAGTGACAACAGCTAAAGTCATGACAGCTGTCACAGACACTTACCAAATCCCTTTTTCAGCCTGATGTTTTACATTCCAACCATTCTGTTAATTCAATATCTGAAGTATGTGATGCAAATAAAAACCTGCATTAATAAGATGTCATTTAAATGTCCATAAACATATAAAACTCACATTTGTACATTCATTCACTTGTCCTTTGTCTGCAGTCTGTGCTATGTGGATGTAACAGTAGACTGCACAGTGTAATGAAAAACCAATTAGCTGCTTTTGGCACCAAACACCCAACACACTCATCCCACCTGAGACCAGCTTTGTGTTAATTCTCCTATACCCTAGCAGCCCAAGGCCTCCAGGTCCAGGCTTTCACTGCTTCACATGGCCGTTTTGTGGCTCTCTTATGCTGACATGGCAAAGAATCTATCGTTTTGGCTGGAAATATGATTCCAAGATGCGCTGCTGCTGCTGCTGCTGCTTTAGCGGCTATGCCACAGAACTCCATTATTACCTCTAATTCAGCTCCCTCTTACAGAGCTGAGGAGAGAAGAGACACTGGTGGAATAGGAGGCTGATTGTGATTGATGGCTTCCCATTAGCAAGTCTGTTATCGCTCCGGCTGGGGGGAACGACCACTGAGTTGTAACACAACACATTACCTGAGTCTCTCTCCCCAGCCCCAGCCAAGAGCCGCTTAAATAAAATATAGACCCTCTCTCCAAGATCCTCATTCCCTGCTCAAGGCACTCCGACTGTTATACCGTCAGCTGTGATTTGCTGAGCATTCCCACTCAATAAACACATCATTAGTATTCATATTAACTGGAGCCAGTGTTGGAGATATCTGCCTTCCTCTCTCTCTCTCTCTCTCTCTCTCTCTCTCTCTCTCTCTCTCTCTCTCTCTCTGTCTTTGTCCTGATTGTGGATGTATCTGCTATAGCTTCACCAGGTATATTTTTTTTTCTTGTTCTTCCTTTTTTTGTGCTCCCTGTCAAAATGATTGATTGGGACCAAGGCACAGAGTGTCCTGCATTACCCCAACAAATGATCTAGCCCTTTCTGGCAGACCTTGGCCAGAAGGAAATCAATATTTCACCATTAAAATCTATCAGAGGAGAGTTAGGGCAGCGACTGTCAGAGGCGACACTATCAAGCCGCTGCAACATTAAACCTGACACCTGCAGCACATGAGTAATCAATATCTAGTGGTTCACAGATCATTTGTGGTCACCTTTTAAGCAGTGATGGATGTCTCCTGGGGCAGTGATTCATGTTGTGACACCGTTTAACAGGGTTTTATTCCAGTTTAGATGGTCATCAGTCAGAGAGGAGCTGGAGATGGAGCACTGTGGTTCCCCGCTAAGACCTATTTCATTGTATTCGGCCTGTCCTCAGCGATTACTGTGTGCCTTTTATAGGTTTTGTGCCCCACTATGTGTGAAAAACGCGTAAGCGAGTGCAAGGTCAAACTTTATGAGTTCCAGTACCCGTGGCAGACCTAACAAGTTTTACATGGGGTGTCAAAAAGGTGGCAGGAGGTTTTGGAAGGGTGGCACTGGCTGGTGGTGGTTATATAAAAATTGCTAATAAAAATCTAGTGTATTATGTTAAATTTAGGCTGATGGATTCTACCAATAGCTACACAGATGAGGGAAATTTACACCTGAATGGTAGATTAAAATGATGTGTTCCTGTGGAAATACTTGATTAATGACTATTATAAACTAATGCTATTTTAGGACAGGCCAGTGTATTGTTCTTTTTAATACCAATGAATGCTGGTTTGTATTTAATTATCGCTAGGCTGGCACCTTTGAAAATGTTTGTAAAAATTTGGCAGGACCTTCATCTTATAGGGATTTCTATTTAATCTTCACTGATCCAACACACACACACACACACACACACACAATATCTCTTTCTTTATATGTTTATATGTCTGTTTATGTGGGCTTTTATTATGGAATCCCATCAAGCATTTGTTCAGTGTTTCTGTATCCTGATTCAAGTTACATTTTATTCAGAATAGGTAAAGACTTCAATCATCACCTTGACATGCAGCTCAACAATTAAAGTGCTACAATGTTCATATTGTGCTCTTGTCCCATTTTTCTCTTTGGGAATTCCAATCATTGTGTTCTCTTTCTGTCGTCCATAAAGGTTATTTTGAAATTCTGATGTGTCCATCTCATTCTTTTTCAGATTGGTTTTGTTCATTGTATTGGGTTTGAATAGCTTGTGTTGTTTTAAGAGCTATTATCCGATTGTATTATTACAATTATTCCTGGTTTGTGTTTAATTATCTTAGTTGTTTGTAACTTTTATTGCTGCTCTTTACGACAACACTCATTTTAAATTCACTGAGGATTTCCTGGAAATATTAAAGTAAAAAACAACGTATTTTCTTTGCAACTTCCAAAACTGACATCTTCCACCATGAGTCATGCATCCTGATTGCCATTTTACCCAGAAAAGGTAAAGACTTCAATCCTCACCTTGACATGCAGCTCAACAATTAAAGCGCTGCAGTGTTCATATTGTGCTCTTGTCCCATTTTTTTCGTTCACGTTTTACATTATCACTTTATCCTCAGCCTCTACAATCTGCAGGTTTTTAATGTCTTTTAATGTTTCCTTCTCAGCAAATATGTGAGAGCTCTCAACCTTGCCTCCTGACCCTTATTCTGTGAGAGGAGATAATTGCTTGTCAGGAGTAAATAGAGAGATTAATGAATTCATTAGTGGTGGGGAGTTTAGCTCTTCGGAGCAGCACTTACTGCTATGACACATCACGCCTATTGTTTTACTAGCTAGTTAGCCTTGAACAATAATATTCACACAGCAAATTGCCTCATACACTCATGTTAACCACAGAGAAACTGTGTCCTTATCCTGGAATTTAGCAATAATGCAAACAAAGGCTCTTTAAATTCCAATTATTCATCTTAATTACTTTTGTCTATAGCAGCCCGTGTCTGTAGGAGCTGCTACAAGACAGGACACATTAATCCACATTAGCAATGAACACTTTACCAGTTAATGTGGGAAATTTTGCAGTGGCACTACAGTTTGTGTTCCAGCATTCGTGCCAAATATGTAGTATCTCCACTTAATTAGCTGGAGGTTTACATAGGTTTAAGACTTTAAACGCAACACAGAGACCTCAGCTTTTCTTATGAAATATCCCATACAAAATACATTGTAGTCAAAGTTTTATACTGAAAAACATATTTTGATTTATTAAGTGAATTAAGTAATTATAGCTCAGAGTTGTAATTACATGAATTGATAAATGCTGTAGCTGATAGATAGCACTGTTTAAATAAGTATAAACCTCTTAACATGTTTACTAATCAGCATTTATCTTCACATAGATCACAGTTTAAATATCATTCGTAAACTAACAACACCAAAACCAAGATTTCACAACCGTTCCAGGGCTACATATGCAATTTTTAAGTCATTATATTTCTTACCAGCTTTGAAATATTATCTGTTATTTTATCATTACTGTGAATATTGCATGTTTTTGAGCTATGTTTTTTACTAAAACATTTCTAAAGAAATTTTAATTGTGCTTGACTCTGGCCTGTGACTCACACCCATACATTATCAGATTACAAATTAAACTGTTGAAAATTTGAAATTAAAAAGAGGAGGAAGTCATGTAAGATAATAATAGGTGTTGGTGTGTGTGTTTGTCCATGTGTGTGTCTGTGTGTCTGTCTGACACTGTCAAAATAATGAGAAGTAAGTCGAAGTCACAAGAAAAAAGTCGAAGTCCCGAAAAAAAATGTCAAAGTCACAAGAAAAAAAGTCAAAATAACGAGGAAAAAGTCCAAGTCACAAGAAAAAAGTCAAAATGAGAAAAAAAAAAGTCAAAATCATGAATAAAAGAAGTCAAAAAATAAGAAAAAGGAATTGGGCAGACAAGAACAACTGTATGGATTCTAAATCATTTGTCAGCGGGCCTTTTCCAGAATGTGAGGCAGGCTTTGGACCAGCTCTTCCAGGGTGGCAGTGCTTCGCTCTCTGCATGCAGGCTGCTCCCTCGGCTGGAACATTTTGCACTTGGACCTGAAATCTGAAACATTTTCTCTTTCTTTCTATCGTCTGTCGAGGTTCTTTTGAAATTCTAATGTGTTCATCTCATTCTTTTTCAGATTGGTTTTGTTCATTGTATTGGGTTTAAATAGCTTGTGTTGTTTTAAGCATTATTATCCAATTGTATTATTACATTTAGGATTTCCTGGAAATATTAAAGTAAAAAAACAACATATTTTCTTTGCACCTTCCAAAACTCACATCTTCCACCATCAGTCATGCATCCTGATTGCAGTTCAAATGCTTGTTACTATATTGATGTGACAGCATGTATCAGATAAAAAGAGAAATCAGAGGCAGCTACCAAAAGGCCATAGTCTTTATTACACCAACAAATTGCACAGGACCAGATTTCAGAGGTTGTTTCAGTCAATGGAACAATAAATCCCTGTTTAGCTGCTATACAATTTCTTATTATTTGACAAAAATTGCTGAAAATGTTTCCACATCATCTCACCTACATTAACTATCAAATATTACAAAAACACTGGTTGATAGTTCATGTTTACATGCTGTAAATCTAATTATACCAATCATGTTTTTAATCAAAAACAGCGAATAAAAAACATCCCTTAAATGATCCAGTCATACATCTTACAAATAAACAAGTGCGCCCTGTTTTCAACATGTCTACATGTTTTATAAATCTAATTTATTTATTTTAGTTAGTTTCTATTAGGAGGGTTGTCAATCAATCCATCCCAGTAACACCTACTGCACAGAGAACAACTTCAAGGTTTTAACTGACCAACACTGCTAAACACTGTATATGTAGGTTTTCTTTGTGGGCTAGTTAAAAGTAATGCAGAGCATTCAGATCAGAAACAGTTCATACGGTGCATTTAGCAACTGTAGCTCCAATGTGCTTTAAAGTACACCCGGAAACAGGATCTTAACCTTAGTTAATATCTGTTGACTGCTATATTAATGAACTATGTAAAGATACAGTCCTGACGAAAAAACTCAGACACACTTGATCCGTGTGTTTTAATTCAAGCTTCTCTGTTCTTTGTTGTGGTAGGCAGCCGCATGTGCACGTTAGTGCATGTAAATACTAATATGTAATACGAATGAGTGACGCAAAGCAGTGTCCATATGTGACAAGTTGGGAATGTGAACGAGAGCGGTATGAAGGTAATTCCTTCTCAGGACTGAAACATCAGACATGCTCTCAGTGTGGTAACACCTTTAAGGGTTTTTTCTCAATACCTCACAGTGATGACACCTTATGTATAATTTGTAACCATGTGCAAACATAATGCAGTTGGCCTATAACAACGTCTCCTTTTATCATGTTAGTTATTTGCTCACATGTGTCTATACACACATGGACAAAATAGTTGTTACCCTGTCATTAAAGAAAGAAAAAAACACAATGGTCACTGAAATAACTTGAGACTGACAAAAGTAATAATAATAATTTTTCAATAATTTACTGAACATTATCTAGGGAAAATCAGACATTTCTTTGGAATTGTGATTCAACAGAATAATTTAAAAAACCCTGAACATATTAGTTGGTCCCACAAGAAAAGATTGAAAAATAATTTGAGCAGCCGCATGTTAAATTAAAGTGTGTCTGTAATCAGCATCATAGGTGTCAGTCAGTCACTCTGCCTATTTAAAGGGAAAAGTAGTCACTCTACTGTTTGGTGTCTTGGTTTGCACCACAGTGAACATGGTGCACAGAAAGCAGGGAGAGAGTTGTCTGAGGAGATCAAGCATGTTAAAGGTAAATACTAGAAGAGCATCTCAAGCAGCTTGATGCTCCTGTGACTACAGCTGCAAATATTATTAACAAGTTCAGGGTCCATGGGACTGTAGCCCACCTCCCTGGACCTGGCCACAAGAGGAAAATTACAAACTAATTAAATGGAAATTTAGAGTTACAGAAATCACTTGATGGCAGAGTGCCTCAAAAGAGTGTTCAACAAAATATTAGGTTATGGGTTGTTTCATTTTTGTGCAGGCCAGTTTTATTCATTATTCATTCTGTTGAACCACAATGCAAAAGCAATGTCTGGTTTTAGTTAGCTGATATTCATTAAATTATTACTTATTGCTTTTGTCAGTTTCAAGGTATTTCAGTGACCATTGTGGGTTTTCTTAATTGGAAGGTTACCAACAAATGTGTCCATGTGTGTATCGGTAAATATTAAGCTAACACAATGAGTTATAAAGGGTCATACATACTATCCTCTCATACACCCAGTAGCCTATTGATTATTTCAGGTTTGACCTTTCTATCTCCATGATCTATTGTCTTATATTTTAGATATTCTAACACCTATATTTTATAAAGGATAACCATCAATTTTTAGCCCATTGCTATGAAGACAATAAGTGAGGAAATTTGGTATTCCTGCCGTTTTGGGGAAAGCAAAAGCTGCTTTTTGCACATTTTTAACAGGAAACTGAGAAAGCTACAAGTATATATTTGGATAAATGTTGCTCCCTGACATTGAAGAAAGTATTCAAAAAAAATATGGTCCCACAACAAGGATATTCTTTTAGAAAAGGTGCCATGGGTTAATGTATTGATGAAACAAATCTCCTAAGCTGCTGTAAATTCACTTACAACCAATGTTTCCTTTGATTCTCTGGATCTCATGATACTACACATGTTGGTAACAAGCAGAGCAGGTGTGGCTGGTAGAACCACTGAACACCCTGTGTCCTCACAGCCAGTGCAGCCAGGCGTACACTACACATCATCATTCTGCTATCAAGAAAACTAAAATGTCGATATAAGCTTATTACATACAATAAATGGTCTGGTATATAGATGCATATCTTTTTAGATAGAAGTTAACTAGGCTGTGTGTTCTCCACTGATACGTGAAGGATGTGAAAGCCTCAGGAGATAAGAGCAGACTTTAAAACTGATCCCCTGTGTGACTGTGTTTGGCACAACAAAGCCAAAGGTTTCAAACAAGGAGCTGATGTGAGAACGATAGATGCTTCCCTGCTAATCCCTTCCCATGGAAGTAGAGACAAACTGCATCGAAGACAAGAAGAAACACAACAAACTTTGCTCCCATTGTTCATCTCAGCTCAGGTCAGAATACAACCAGTGGCCACCCGAGCTCTGGATGGCCTGACTAGAGCCAATTAAAAATACTTTCATGACCAGGCAGCCAATCAGGAGCTCAGGTCACATTTGACATGTATATGTGGCTTATCCAGAGCCAGTCAGTCCTCATCTATGCTGCATGCAGACGTTCTCTCAAAACCTGCCTCCAGCTTCAAAATGATGCAAAGACAATGTCATTTGAGCAGAGGCCTGATGAGATCCCTCAGTCCTGATGGATCTTGTCCTGAATGAATTTGTATTCATACTGAAAAAAAACACAGAAGAGCAGGAAAAACTGTAAGACCCAGAACAGCTCGTTTCTTTTGGGTGAGGCTACTCTGACGCTTTTTGATCAATCTAAAGAAACAGCACCAACTTAATAGTAATTCAACAGTTTGACAAAACCTGTTCACTAAAATTATTCAAATGTCTTACCAAGGCTAGCTGTCTTCCAATGTTTCCCATAGTTATCACCCCTGCAAAGAAGATGCAAGGTAACCAGGAGCGAATATACAGGAAATCAGGGGAAGTATACCTGTGCACAGAAGAAGAACATGATAGCAACTCTTAATTCATGAAACAATAGATTACTGTCATCTTTGTTTTGCTCTGACAATCTTGGTGTGACTAATAAAAAGGTCAAGTACACAAAAAATAGTAAATACAGGACATTTTTCAAATGCCAAGAATGTCAATTTGTCACATAAATCATTATAATTAATGTTTGTTTTTGTTTTTTAAAATACTACAGAATTTTTACTTTCCACTTAAAATCCCAGTTAGTCTCTTAGCAAAATTGTTTTTCAAATTGTATTACCCTGCAAACATTATTATTCAGGAATCTTAGCGAGGCTATGCATTGGCGCTCGAGGATGTAGCTCTGGTACAAGTCGCACTAAATACTGTGCTGCCATGGAACAACATGGACAAAACAAAACTGTTTGTCTTCTGTTGCAGTTCAGCTTGCAGTTCATACTACACTGCAAAAAAGGTGTGTGTAAAAACAAGACAAAAACACTAAGTCTGAGGAAAATGATCTTGCTGCATGGACAGATAATTTCACTTGACAAGATTTCTTAAATTAAGATTGTTAAATCTAGAAATAAGCATGTTGAACGCTTAAAATAAGAAATTAACTCTTAAAACAAGATAGATGATCTAACACTTCTAAAACTAAAGTTGTTTTTTTTTCTTGGGAAGAAACAAATAATTGTCAGTGCACTCTGCTCGGGTCAGTTCATTGCTGCTTGCAGCTTTAATTTATCTTGTTTTAAGACTTAATTTCTTATTTTAAGCATTCAACATGCTTATTTCTAGATTTACTTATCTTAATTTAAGAAATCTTGTCAAGGTAAATTATCTGTCCATGCAACAAGATCATTTCCCTCAGATTTAGTGCTTTTATCTTGTTTTTAGACACACCTTTTTTTGCAGTGTGATTGTTTCTGTCTGACATTACCTGTGTCCTTTTCTTCTTTTTCTTTCACTGTGGGGCTGCAAAAAATATCTTATTGCACTCATTTGGACTAATATTGCAGTTGCGATGTGATTTACAGTATTGAAGGGAATTATCATTTGTGCATCATTATTCTCACTTTCATTGAAAAATATATTCAAATGATCATAGTGCGAATTTATAGCAAGGATCTCTAACAAACAAAGTGCTTAGTTCTGTCTGGGTCAAATTGATCACTATAAGCAGATGATTATTAAAAAATGATTCTTCTTGCTTTGTCCTCACTAAGGCCCACCCAGCTCTGTCTCTGCAGCAGCGCCACACATGCAGACGGCAACCCCCAGAGGTCCTCACCTGCAGGTGAGCCAGGAGCTATTTACTATAGTTTTAAATTTATTTTTCATTTCTTTCCCATTTGTTAATAAACTAAATATGAACACTGTAAGTGGACTACTTGAGTACTATAAGTACCAAAACAGTATTTTTATCGGAATTATTCTGTCCAGAGCTTTTTGATCAGTATAAGCACTTTATGACTGTAACCGTGATAACTATAAGTAATTCAGAATGTTATTCTAACACATATTTTCACTTTTCGCAAATATTGCACCTTCCTTTGACTTGGATATTGCAGGGGTCAATATTGCGATTTTGATAAAATTGCGATTCATTTGCAGTCCCATTCCACTTTCTTATCCATTTGCTTCCACACCGTATAAATATGCAAACTAATGAGTGAGCTTACTGAAAGACTCCATTATAGACCAGGAGTTGGGTGGCAAGTGTTGCCAACAGGGCAATGCTAACTCCCAGGCCAAACCCGCTTCTGGAGCGGTCAAACGTCCACCACAGACCTATGGAGAGCGCCGCCAGAGTCAGAGACAGCTGGACGTTGTTGGCAAAGTCCACTTTCTGACAGAAATAGGGTCAAGGACCAAGCAGTCAACAGCTGGAAGCAGAACAGTTACATAGCTGTGTTGCAGTTTAGCAGTGCTGCAGAGATGTATGTACAGTTCTACCTTTCACCTAGTCAGCCATCAAATCAAAGAGTAAAAGCACTGCATTTCTACTGGTGGAACAACAACAGAGTGCAAAAACATACCACTGCCTACATTTACAAGGGACAAATATTACAGAATGGTTGTTTTTCCCACCAACACATAAGCACTGAAAAGAAAACAATGGATGCATATAGCAATAAAATTTGAAGGATACAGCACTGGCGTGGTTGATGCCCACAAACACAGCCACGCAGCGCATCACACTCGACCATTCACGCTTGAACTTGTGTGGCTCACCTAGACAGCTGTCGATGCAGGGGTACAGCAGCCCGATCATTGCTGTGAGGGGAAAAGGCAGACAGAATAAACATCAAGATGCTACACAACCAGTTTTAACTATTATGGAGGCACAGTCAACATGTCTAGTGGTATGGTTTTGCTGATAATAGGCATTCAGCAGGACCTAAATGACCAAAAGAGTCAGGGGCTCAGGACCCTGGGCCAGAGCCTGCTCTGGTGGGACTGCTTAACATTTCTTGTTGTAGGTCAACAACTACAAAGAGACACAAAGTGACTCCAAAGAGACAAAAAACTATTACAAAGAGATGCAAATCAACTACAAGTCAAAACAACTCTAAAGACATAGGCAAAACAGGTCAAATGTGTGAGATACTAACACTTTATTGTCTCTGTTGCAGTATGATACAGTAGGATCTGATATTTGTTCCTGCTGGCGAACCTTCCGTTGACAACGAGCCAGTCAGCCTTTCAAATTAAAAGCAAAACTGTGGCTGTATATCAAAACAGGAGTACACAAAGTCATTAAGTGAACTGATTTAAACCCCAATTCTTCGGTTTGTGTGAATGAATACATGAATGTGTCTAATATACTAGGTATTGCAAACTATTTTAATTCCTTGACAAAAGCTTGCAAAAAAGCTTTGCATCACAGCTCACATGCTTATTACCTTGGACCCAACTAATATGGATTCAAATTACTTTTTGCACTGTCAACAAAATGCAGTAGCCCTTCCCTGGAGGACGAAGCATGGTGTGTGTGTGTGTGTGTGTGTGTGTGTGTGTGTGTGTGTGTGTGTGTGTGTGTGTGTGAGCAACAAGTGGAAGTGACAGGCTCCTGTGTGGTGTGTCTGGGGAGGAAGAGAGCCTCAGGCTGTTGTGTTTTGTGCTGAGCCGCTTGGGAACAGGCAGCATGCTGCATTTTCATCCACAGCTTTACACCCAGGGGACAACAACAACATCTCAATAACACCAGCTAGTCCATCCTGGAGGGCCTATTGTGTATCTGTGTGCGTATGTGTGTGTAGTTATACTCCTGCATGGTCCACATGTTTTCTTTTTAATGCCATAAGCCAGCCAGATTCAATTATCGGGCTGCGGGCTATGCGTGGCCCAGAACCAACCCCGAGGGGCCCAGAGATAAAGAGGGCAACTTATTTCACAAGATTTCAGAAATTCCTACAGTGTTTTAGACCTTGAATGCAACACTCGAGCCCATCGGCTGTCTATCAATCAGTCATTCACACCACAGACAGAAAATAAAAAAGGAAAAGAAATGCATGGTAGTCACAGAGAAATTACAAGAAAAAAATGAAATAAACATACAAGAAGCCTTATTCTTTTTTAAAATAATTCCCTACTTCACAAACTGTGGAACCACTACCAGTTCCTACCAGAGCAGGTGGGTCCCTCTCTACCTTTAAAAACTCCTAGTACTAATAGCTACTTAATAGCAACTAATAGCTCTTATTGCACTATACCTTGATTGTTTGCTTTTTTCGTCCTGTAAGTCGCTTTGGATAAAAGCATCTGCTAATGACTAAATGTAATTGTAAAATGTACAATCAGTTAGGCAAACTCCTTATTTTAAGATCAGAGATTAAGATCAGTGTTCATGATAGAATAGTGGCATTAGCATACCTTTTCTCCTTTCCTATTTCCTGCCACCTTAAAAATTTAAATAAACCAGACAGGGCTTTTTTTCACTTATGTGTTCACATACCTGAGGCCGTGCCACAGCAGGGTGGCACCCACCAGGCTGAGGAGAAGATACTGCTGATGACATCAGGGGGAAAGAGAGTGACGTTTCTCTGCACCTGAAGTAAGTTCAGCACCAGGGCTAGGAAAACCCCCACAGAGAACAGCATGGCCCCTCGGATCACCAGGTTGGTGGTCCTACAATGCGAAGCAAAAAAAGAGTCAGGAGACTACGGTCAACTTTTGTATGTAAACTGACATGACATAGAAGGAACACACAGTCTCAAAGTACATTTATACAGTGTACAGCATCCTATGCCCAGCAGAATCAGACAGATCCTCTGGTAGTTATGTTCTATATAGCAAGCATGACCAAAAAATAGTATGAGTTGTGAGCTTTAAAATAGGGTTGTCACGATACTAAAATTTTCAACTCGACACCGATACACAGGAAAGTATTCGATACTCAATACCATTTTCGATACCACAAGGATAAAAACAAAGACCCCAAAATTTAACAGAAATATTTTTATTAACAAGAAAAATGCACCATGTAAAAATGAACAGAACCACGGGTTAAATATTTATAATAAAAAACAGTTGTGCATACTTAAAGTATCGATACTTTTTTGAGTATCGATACTTTTGACAACCCTACTTTAAAATAAATAATATTGTTGCCATGGAAAAGAGGCAAATATTATTTATTTAAGGCTAACATTTCAAAGCAAGATGCATGTTTTTCATAGTAAAATGATACAGAGACACTAGTCTCTGCATTTCTGTGTGCTCTGGTGTACTCTGGACAATATTCTGTAGTTTTTCCTGTTACAACACTGACCTACCCAGAAAGATGGTTTTACCACAAGCATATCCCTGGCTTTGTTCATCATGCTTTGGTCCTATGGTGGGCTAATGTGGATGCAGATGCAGTGCTAACCTGTTGGTGATGACTGAGATATATGGGCCCTGAGAAGGCCGTGACGTCTGCCCAGGCTCTGACCACTTCTGCTGGCCACTGGTCACTGTGCTGTCGCTCATGGCTGTCAGTGTAAGGGACATTCGTAAACCTAGGTCAGGAAAATATGGAGTCGTGTGCGACGTCTTTATCCACCAGTAAACTCAATGTCCTCCCCTGACATCCCAGACCAAGCTGAAAAACAAGAGCAAGCAAGGAATCAAGACTGGAAATTCCAGCCTAAAACACAACTTTTCTATTTGCTATTTCAGTGAATTGAGACAGTCTGCATCCACAAGCGTACATAGATCTTTCATTTCAGTCAGTATTTCTTCCTGTTTAATGGCTGTACTTACTGTTTAAATAGCCATACCATGTATAACCTTTGCTCTTACATGCCATGTTAGTCCCCTTGTGACCCTGTACAATATGTGATTTTCTACTGCTATGGAGTCTCCCCAATAACAATAACGAGAGTCTGACTTTCTGATGACATTGTGAAGTAGCATGGGATCATTGGAGTTGTTGTCATTACTTTTAGATGGAAGATCTTTGGGTGGCAGCTTGGGAGCAAAATCCACCAAGGCCTCTGAGAGACAGAACGGATCCTCTTACACTCCCTGATCATGTTATTGTCAGGTGAATGATCTTAAATTAATAATCTAAGAACTTCCTAAGTTAGAAAACTAAGACGTTTATAAGACATACGAAAAAAATGGTGAATAGCATTTAAGAACATTCTAAGGAATATCTTATTTTTTTCTTAAGAATTCTCTTAAGTTTTGTCTTAAGAACATTTTTGTGAATCCGGCCCCAGGTTTTCATTGAACAACTGACAGTTTGTACATTAAGTTAATAAAGTAAAAAATGAGATGGCGTTAGACAACTGAACTGAAGTGAGCTGGCTGTTGTTGGACTGCACTAATCTGTGCCTCTCATGCAGTGGTGGTGCATGACAGGCACACATTTGAAGCATAACTTCAGCACGTCTTACTTCATGATTATAATTCAGGGGTGAGCAACCTTTACTAACTAAAGAGCCACTGTTGGCCAAAAAAAAAGAGAGAAAATCGCAGAATTGAGCCGCAAACCTTATATTGAGGCTAAAATGAAAATTAAACAGCCTAATAAATCTAAATTAGCCTACCAACATTATTGATAGTCATATTGAGCATTTATTAATATGATTTTGAAAACAAACTAATCTAGGGGAACTCAAAACTAAACTCAAAGTTGGCAAAACTTAAAGGTTAAGGCACCGGGTCGGAGACAGCACATTTTAGTTAACTTAAATGTCAAAACTTTTTTAATATGCTGTAAAAAGGCTATATCATTTTACAATTGAAGAATACAAATAGTTTTTGGTCTACACCAGTGATAATACCAGATTACCAGTAAAATAATTGCCTAAGTCCTTTTTTCAAGTTTTGCAGGAAACACATCAAATTTCACCAAAAGTGTAACATATGACATTTATTGATCATTTCACTCAAAAATGATGTAACAAAGGATGGCTATTGGCATAGTAATAACACTGCGTGTTAATTATGTAACTTAAGAGAAATGAATGACATAAGCAATTTTTTTAACATGTCTTTGTGACTTAAGCAAGATATGGTAACACTTTATTTTGAAGGTGTCTGCATAAGAGTCACACAAGCCTGTCAGAAACATGACATGACAAGTATCATGAGCATTAATGTTACTTCAAAGTGTCATTAATGTTCATGACACATCCCATTTCATGTTTATGACACGCTCATGTCACTCTTATGTAGACACCTTCAAAATAAAGTGTTACCATATCTTGCTAAGTAACAAAGGCATGTTCAAAAAAATTGCCTAAATCACATTTTATTTTGACTTAGGCATGATAAATCTGCTTAAGTCACACACTTGACATAGGCCATTATCTTAAAGGGGTAAAATCACATGATCTGATCAACTGATGATGTAGGTGATTTTACCATAGGTGGCCGGCATCATGAGGAGATGATTTAGGCAAAAATACAATTTTGCAAAAAAATGACTTAGGATATTATTTTAACAGTGTGACCATATATAATTTGTTTTTGTCTCAGCCACGGGGAGCCCCTGCAGGCGGCCTAAAGAGCCCCATGAGGCTCTGGAGCCACAGATTGACCACTACTGCTTTAATTTCAAATAATAATTTAGCTTTCGACATGGTTACCATAGCAATTAAATGGCTACCTGACGAACTTAGCCCAAACGTTAATCACTTAGCCACGTCAACAGCGTTTGCCTGTCTATCACCAGCTACTAGCTGCTGATGGGTGAGTTTATAACAGACGATCAAACACATCACGCTTAACGAGAAACAACGAACAAATGTTGTTGCTGTGATGGCAGCGAGCGGACACACCAGGTCAGTTAGCTTTACGTCTGTTGGCTTGTCTGATGTGTGTAATAGCTAACTATGCTTAACTGAATTTGTCATTAACAGTTACCGATCGTAAAGTCAAGGATAGCGCTTACCTTATGTTGCCGGAAACGTGCCAATAATATTAAACACGTCATACGACATTTACAATAGCTCAGCGTGGCACATAGGACTGAAATCCACCAAAATATGAATTAGCCCTCTCTTCCTACTGAGACTACTTCCGGTTGTCCAGATGAATGAACAGCTAACACCCAATCAGCGTCTGAAGATGTGACGTAACAACGTTACGCAAAACGGACGTGTCACGTGATTAGAGTTTACAGTGAATGGATTAACCCAAAAAAGATTTCCAAGATTCAGAAAGAGTCGGATTGTAAACTAATAAGGTTCATCAGATAGATAGATAAATAGATAGATAGATAGATAGATAGATAGATAGATAGATAGATAGATAGATAGATAGATAGATAGATAGATAGATAGATAGATAGAGCAGTCCGGTATTTAGGTCAATAAAATACAACAGAATAAAATACTGAGGTAGAATAAATGAAAACAACAATAGAAAAAACACAGAATAGAACAAGGACACTTAAGAAGTTAAAAAGAAGATCAGTTGGTAGGTAAGGTATAGTGGCAAGATGATGGTAATTGTACTCATGATATGATGGTAATAATGTTATTGTGACTAGACAGTATATAATAATAATAATAATTGTCTGTCTCTATGTGTCAGCCCTGCGATAGTCTGGAGACCTGTCCAGGGTGTACCCCGCCTCTCGCTCAATGTCAGCTGGGATCAGCTACAGCCCCCTTAATGGTAATGAATGACTGAATGAATAATAATAATAATAATAATAATATTAATAATAATAATAATAATAATAATAATAATTACAACAATATGATAATATAATATACAATAATAATAATAATAATAATAATAATAAAAATAACAATATGATGATATCATATATAATAATAATAATAATAATAATAACATAGCAATGTGTCACATATTTAGCCTATAGGGTGTGCATACATACATAACATAATATATTATTTGTATCAATATCATAAATTTAAACTGAACGTTTGATTAGAGATATTATGAGAAATATTATGTCTAAAGTCGTAATTTAAGGAGAACTATGTTCCCGACGTGTTGTTATGGTTGTAAAATTGATCACCTACAACTCTCCCAAAGACAGCAGCTCCTCAGCTTCAAGCTTTACTCATTCCTCACACACACACACACACACACACAAATACACTTTTAATTCTGCAACACATTTGATTTGCTCTTGTGGTCTAATAGGCTTACAGAGATGCAGAGGTGAGAAAGTCACATTCTGGAGTGGCTCACTCTTAATCCTCAGTTCCATTTACACTCTATTTTGTAATCAACATACAGAGGCCTGCCGCTTGTGATGGAGTTTCAGGGATTATATCTGGCTACACAATAGTGTGAATATAAACACACTATCCCTGCTCTCTCATCGCACCACAGCTCAGAGTTTACTTTATCACAGCTAACCGTACTTTTCACGCAACAGATTAAAAAAATCCCCATGTTTAGTTAAAGGAGATTCAATATTTCACTTTTTGACACCATTTTTTTGGGTTGGTGATTTATCAAAAGTGTATTTGGTGGGAGGACTTGAGTGTTTCTAAAATCCTGGCTACAACCTAGACACGTTTGTTCTTAGAAATTATGAAAAAGTAAAACGAATTATTAAAAGAAGATATAGAGGACATGTTCACAAAAAGTAAACAAATGAATAAAAAAGATAGAATGTATTACTAGGACTGGCTTTTATTGTTTGTCTCTAAAGTTAGCAAATCCCACGAAAAGACCTAAACCACCAATGTTTTAGTCTGTTTCTCAATACTTTCTGATGTCCCAACCTTATTTATATACAGTCTATGGTCCCAACCCTATCTGTGGCAATCCCAAAGACCATTGATGCTTCTTTATTATAAACAGCTCAAAAATATATCATTTCATTGTCTAAAAGGCCTCTGTAAATTCGTCTAACTGCTGGTCAATATAGTTTTTAGAAAATTTTACTCAAACTGGAAGAAATAGTATTTGTTGGGGACTATTTGGGATTGAGTCATAATGAATCACAGTTTGAGAGTAAGTAGTAACCCAGTGCAATAGTGTGACTCATTGGTGATTTTCATAGCTTTAGTACAACAGTGGATCTCTTTGGCACATAGGAAGAAGATATATCAGGCTTTGAATAGACATTTGTTGTAGAAACATTCATTGTTGGTGTGGCTTTGTTCTCAATAATAAAAAAAATAGTAGGCTGTTGCCAATCTTATACTTTAAGAAACATTTATCAAACATAATATATTATATAATATATAATTTTCAATTATATTATATTTAAATATATTTAAACACACACACACACACACACACACACACACACACACATATATATATATATATATATATATATATATATATATATATATATATATATATAAAAGGCCATTTTGGGTTTGGGCCAGGGAAAATGATCTGAACATTGCTGCAATTTACTATCATCAGATTCAGGTGGCTACAGTGATTCATTTCTGCTTTTGCCATTTATATTTTTATGAGACAACTCCCCAGGATCTATGTACTACTACTCACAGCCCCATGGGAGACTCACTTAACCTTAATAATTAGTGATAAAGGAAGTCTGGTAGCAAAGAGGGGGGTATAGGGGCTTTCGATTAGTTGTCAAGGGCTACTTTGAGGCCCCCTGACACAGCCAGAGAGCAGCCAGGGATTCAATTCATCATCCTGCCTGTGCCAAACACTGAGGGCCTTTTCATTATCAGACCACTGAGTCCCACTGTCGGCTCCTTCAGTATAAATGTGAGTGATGGTGAGCGTAGTGTGGCTTGTGGGTGTGGATGGT
Organism: Centropristis striata; assembly: GCF_030273125.1. NCBI lineage: Eukaryota > Metazoa > Chordata > Actinopteri > Perciformes > Serranidae > Centropristis > Centropristis striata. The sequence goes on along the minus strand of NC_081526.1, from coordinate 25,080,379 downwards.
GATGGAGGGGTGTGGCCAGGCCCTCATCGTAAATGTCATCCCCATTGGACCGTTGCAGGTCCTGACTCTAAAATAATAGGCCCTGTGACCTCTCTGTTGTATATGATTAACCCCTAACCCCCTCCCTCCCTGCCTCATCCACCAGTCCCCAGCCAGGATGTGGGAGATGCTGTTTGCCAAGCCTCTCATACTTCTGTTCCCAATTCTCTCACTACAGGCAGAGACGTAATCTGGAAAAAGGGTGTGGTAGCAACAAAAGAAAATGGCTGCTGCTCTTGTATTCCAGTGAATGTCTCATGTTTAGGATGACCTGAGCACCCTTTATTATAGGCCTAGGAAATAATATTTTAAAATGTGTCTTTATCCTTAAGAATGTACATTTCTCCATGACAAGACCTGTGAAAGAGTCAGGGTCCTAATGACAAAGAAAAGTGGAATCCTTGTTTCAATGTCAAAATAATAAGACTTATTTTCAGTTCATTCACACATTTTGTAAGAACAAATAATTTAATTTCAGCTGTAAATGTTACAATAAGCTACAACCACAGGGCAACAGCAGAAATGTGGAGGTCCCTGTTACAATGTGTGTTTGACATTCCCTGTGTGTGTGTGTGTGTGTGTGTGTGTGTGTGTGTGTGTGTGTGTGTGTGTGTGCGTGTGTGTGTGTGTGCGTGCGAGCGTGCGTGCGTGCATGCGTGCGTGTGTGTTTGACATGCTCTGAATCTGCATTAACCGCCTCTTTTCTACGTCTCTGTCAGCAGGGAAAGAGTAGGTTTGGGCAGACAAGCTCAGCTAAAGACAGAGAAAAGAGAAATGAGCAGCAGAACACGGGTTCCTCACCTGTGTAGGCAGACTGACATTTACTACAACAATGAAACCTCCAACAAGCAAACTGTGGCAACATTAGGTGTTGGCTAAATAACCACAAATCACAAGAGAAAGTCAAATTATCCCTAATGGCTGGAGCTGACACCTGTACATAATGACATTTTGAAAACGAACACAGACAATTGCAAGAGAAGAATCACACATTGGAGGGAATGAGACATAGAATAAGGGAGCTTTCCTTTGTCCTTAGCAGCAGTCAGGGAGGAAAGGCATCTCGCTTCTTCAGGCTCTGGAAACAGAGAGGAGTCATTTGTGGTGCATGATTGTCTGTGCAATTTCTTGGAACTATAAGGAGGAAATGCAAATGCCCTGTTGCTAGCAGCCCCATAGAAGCAATGCCAGCATGTGTGTGGCATATTGAATGATAATGACAAAGCAGGCTATATCCCCTGTGAGCAAGCCTGCAGAACAATGATTACAGATTGGCCGGTGTGTCCTCAGCATCACAAGGGACTCTGATTCTAATGCTAATCATGGCTGCTGCCCATTGAAATATATCTGTACTTGCAAGGCTAGAGGAAATAGGATGGAATACCCCAGTTAGGCTGTAACTGTATAATGAAGGCTTGCTTTTATTTAATTTTTTAGCCCACAGGAATCTATAGTGACTTTTAGCAGGCTTAACCTAGTGCACCACCTGCTGGCCTCAGGCTGGAACCAGAGTGATACAGGCTTGTTTTATTCCAGGGCACATTGAAGCACTTATCCACCACCAGGCAAAAGATGATGATGTATGAGCTTGACTGTATTCTGCATCTTTTCACTTGGTATGTGAGAATAAAGGCTTCATCTTCTTCTCTTACTTGGATCATACAGACATGTGTTAATCCAGTCTCGATATAAATGGCATATCTAGTGGGATTCATCCCAGGCTCAGGTTTTACCACCGCTCCATCAGCCTGCATCAGCCACACTATCTCCCAAACCTTTCCTCTTTGCATGTACTTTATTTTCATTCTGAGGAGAGAAACAAGAAGGAGAGCCGAGGCACAGTGATGCTCAGCTGCACACTCAATGTAGGTTAATGGAAGGGAGGAGAGTCTTTGCTCAGGCCAGCTCCGATTGGCTGGCTGACGCGTGCAGCTTCTCCGCAGCACAACCTGTCACTGTTAATCAGGGGCCATCTCTTAACAGCCAGCCAGGGCTATCGGAGAGGTGAGCCCATTGCTATTCAGGACGAAACAGATGATAAATCATTTGTACATAATTAGTGCTCAGCAAGGTTACAACTGACACGTATTTTCATCTTAATTAGGAGGGAAATTTGTTCCATTAATTTAATTTGGTGTGCATGAGCGCCTCTGCACCTAACTAAGTTAATCTTACACCTGTCAGGGTGGGAATGGAGTTGGGCCTTGGATTACAGCGGGGAAATGGCTAAGAGTCCTCTATCAGATTGTTTCACACATAGACTTCCAAGCCAATTGGACTGCAGTGGAGCAGCAGTGTCAAATAATACTGCATTTTTGAACATCTACTGCTGTGTATCAGAGAAAGTGATTGTTCTGGGTATTTTACTCCACTCTGCTCTTCTTCAATCACTTTGGAATTACTGAGCATAATGATAAAGACAGTAAGATAACAATTGTCTTCTGTCACATCTCATAGCTGTAACACACTGCAAAACAGATCGAGGAACATTAGTCGGTATTGCATCTTCAGTGCTTTGTAGCTAACCAATAATGTAGGCATAATGCTCCTTCATCCTAAAACAAATATTTAAGCAGCTCTCACAAATGGGTATTATGGAGAAAAACATTTTCCATCATGGGGGTTGTAGGCCATTCATACTCCCAGCTCTCTGATTTACAGCCACAGCAGCCTTCATAGATTTGAGTGAGAATCACTGTCTGATCATGTTGCAGTCCAGTGGGCAGGAGCAAGTCCAAGGACTAGGTCTCTTTTCATAGTTGAAAGCTGTATGAAGCTGTAGTAATTGCCCCATAGAGGTGGTTCAATAGAGAGAAAGGTGGAGAATGACTGATTTAGTAACTATAAGGTTTCTAATGAAATTCTCCACTGCTTCTCGGGCACTCAAGCTGACAACCATTACCTCGACTGATGCATAGTCCATTACAGCATCCCCTACTTTAATAGAGTGTCTATCATGTGAAATACAGAGATGTCAGGTGCCAAAGCATGCACTCTCACCCATGTGTGAAGGTTTAACCCAACTGTAATGGCTTTTCTTTTAGACACTGCTGCAAGGCCTTACAGATGTATTGAAAATCAACAGAGAAGGAGAAGGGAAGGAAGTCAAGCACAAACTTGTAAAATGCTGTTGTTGGATGCTGTACGACTCAAACCTGTGAGCCTCTCCATCTCTAGGCAGGGCAGTAGGACACCGTCACCGCTGCTGAATGGAGGGTGACCTGCTGCTCAGTAGCCATGGCAGTTTACATCATTCCAATAGGTTTCAATTACGTATTTTTATCCACCGTCCTGAAAAAACGTCTGATGTCTAAGCTAATTTTAGCCATTGACTGACAGCAGGAGAGTATTATAAGTACAATGACAGGCTCAAAAGCAATAAAGAGCAATGTGATCAGCAATGTGATCGCAATAGTTGTCCAACAAAGGAGCAAATGATTCTGATATTTCTCCATACAACATAATTATCGTTTATTATTTATTTATTTCTTGATTAACTGAATAGTTGATACACTGTAAAAAAATGTCTGTAGATTTTACGGTGAAAAACTGCTAAACCACAACAGTAAAATGATAAATGGGTTAATTCAGTTTCAGTAACAGTGAAACACCGTAAATGAATATATATGTGCCTAAACAGTTTTGTTTTTTGAAAAATACATTACTCCACTGTAAAATGCACAAGCCACCACTGTAATTTTTGCATTCATCTTTTGTAAAAAAAATACTTTTTCTCAGTGTTAAATGTACTAAACACCATATCTCTAACAGAAACATACTGTAATATTTAATGGTAAAATCTTTAATTTCTGCCTTTTCATTTATAAAAGTATTTTCTTGTCAATTATATTGCAAAACAGTGTTTCTTTTAATGGAAAATCATTTTATTTATACAGTAAAAAATTTAATAAAATGGCAATCTTAAACGTGAAATCAACAGTGCCAATATCTTTTTACCGTAATATTAAAAAAAAGTACTACCGTATTTATTACGGTAAAGTTCTGGCAACCACAGCTGCCAGTTTTTACCGTAAAAACAACTGGGTTTTTACAATAAAGCCAAGCAAAATATCTTAGTGTTGTACAGTCGTATAGTCACTTCAAACAATCAAAAAATGTTGGTGATTAATATTCTTTTGACTATTATTTTGTAGCTTTTAAATTTATAGTTAATACAGCTGGATATCATTTGAATTGTTTTTACCTCAGTGCTGACCTTCTTAAGTAGCTAAGCTAGGTAGTGCAATACTATTTTAATACCTTACGTTGAGAAATATAAACATGGTTGTCTGTAAACCATTTTTTCATTTAAAAATAGAAGCCAAAGTTCTATAAATTTCAAATGTATCTAACAACTGTCTGCTGATTAAACTGATTTAAATACATAAATGTCTGCTTAGAGAATGAGTAAACATATAGTCTAAAACTTTCAGTCATGTTTTCTCCCAAATTTGATATTAGTGGGGTTTAGGATAACTCATAACTATACTTTCACATTCTGATTCAATTAGTGAAAGTTACAGTGTCACAATGTGCCACTGCATTCACCTAACATTAAACCCTTTGCACTTCTGTCCTCATATATATCAGTAACCAGGTTGTGTCAGCACAATCATTGTAGATACATTTCTACATTTTATTTTACTTTGTTGAGCAATTCAGCTTGATCAATTTGGTATATTTTACTGAAGGGTGTTGGTCTCACTGTACAATGAAGTTATGTCTGCCTGAAAAGTGCATGTCAGTGTTAAATTATTGTATAAGTGTATTTACTCTACTTACAGGCTGAAATAAAGTTTTGAGGTTCTTGTACTTAATAATTCCATGTTCTGCTGCATATTCCTGTACTTATTACTCCATGAACCTGACAGCTATAACTACTAGTTCACAGACTAAGGTATCAGGAACTTCTAATAATAAATGACGTAGAAATTACAATACATATATATAGAGTATATTGATCTACCAAGAATGTTTAGTAGGTCAAACTAACACCATGCAGCTAATACATAATGAATCTGTCATGATACTCAAATATAATATAGCTTTTAAAAAGCCACCATTCTGCACAATAAACAGCTTTTCTGATACGTTAGGGATATTTTGCTGTTGAGGAACTTTATAATGTAGTATTTTACATAGTCCACTGGACAAATAACAGGATGTGTGGAGTTGAAAGGGTCACCAGTTCTAACCATTAGAGTTTGAGAAGTTGAACAAAAACACTGGAGAGCAGTTACTGTTTCAGATGTAAATGTACTGCATATCAGACACCATACAATACAGTATATGACAGCACCAGGCAGGATGAATGTGGTGTGTGCATGGTACATGGAAAAAATAACCATTAACACAGCTACACAGTGTAATGCATCCAATTAGTGGGAAAACAGGGAATAGTTGTTAATAATTCAACACACCAGCTTGTAATCATATGTTTCACACCAAAGACTGAATCTGTATCAAATATTATTCATCACTTTCTAACTTTCTATATTTGATTTAACATATCTTCATCTCAAATATACAATATTAAAAAATACAGAAAATAATTGTCAAATACATTATTTCAGCTCTCAAAATGTTGTAGTCTTCCGACAGCATGGATTAAAACTAATATCACACATAGAGCCACACAGTAGCTGAGCAATGGAGATACTAACAGCCTGTTTATTGACTTTTAACCAGTGAAACTAATGTTTCCTTTGCAGGTTTCCACGGCTGTTATGACCAGTGGAAACCTGCTTCTTGTCCTTCATCAGCTCCTCCCGAGCCATTGGCTGGATGATGGCACCCATCTGGGTGACCACCTTGGGCTTGCTGATCTTTTTAACAGTCCGCTCTGTGTTCCAGTTGCGGCCCAGTGGAGTGCGTATGGTGCTCTCAAACTGCGAATGGTTCTCGAAAGGAAAGGGCAGTGAGTTGACCTGGTGGAGGCCGATGGTGCTGGTTCTCTTCTCCGACATGATGACGTTAGGCAGGTGTTGATCTTTCCTGGGTGGAGGCGGAGCCGTCTTAATCCTGAACCTCTTGCGTTTGCTGCGGGACGGTGCAAGGTTTGTCCCTCCCCACTCACCCCACCCAGGCAGCGTCAGGTCCACCACCTTTGGCTTTCCTGCGTCCTCCAGCTTCCTCTTGTGCTTAAGGAAGTCTGAGATGACATCATCTCCAGCGAAGGCCTCTTTAATGAGCCCCCTCTGGTCCAGCACTTCATCACAGTCCCCAGTGTCATCAATGGTTGGAGCGAGTGGAACCTGGATGACTTTTGTTTCTTTGGTGAGAACTTCTTTCAGCTCGATCCCTCTCTTCCTTTTTCTGCTTTTGCCTGCCTTTTGAGTTGCAGACGGCATGTTTTCTGTGGCCGGGGGATGTTGTGGCTGATCAGGTGCTTCATCAGTGGTTGACTTTTCCTGACTGAGGAGCTCCACATCCTCCAGAGTCCTGATCCTCATCAGTCCTTCCTCCAGCTGAGCTGAGGTGTCCATGTGGCTAACATCTGCAGCTGTGTCTGCCTTCTCAGCTACAGTCTCCTGACAACTCTCTGCTATATCTCTGAAAAGGCTTGTGAATTCTGAAAGCTCCTCTTCCTCTTTGTCTGATGGATCTGGGTCTTCTGCAGCAGCTTTCTCCTCATCATCCACAGGTTTTACCGGTATGTCAGTCTCCTGAGCCTGACGCAGTTTCCTCCTGCTGTCAAACTCTCTGAGGAGAGATTCCTCTTCCGTTTCCTCTACATCATCCCCATCCTCCTCTTCTTCAACTGTATTTCCCACAACTCCAGGCCCCTCTGCTACAACATCCAAAGTGTCACTTATCTCTTTTTCTGTGGGATTTTCAGAGAGCTTCCCTCTCATCCAGGGATTTGAAGAATCCACTCCTTGCTCTGCATCATTAACAAAATCAGGCAGCACCTCTACGTCACCTGCTTCCGCATCTTCCTCCTCCTCTTCCTCTTTATTCAGTGAGGTCACCAGCTTCTGGGTCAGCTCTTTGTTTACCTCCAGCTGTTGCTGCATGGCTTTGCGAGCTCCCTCATCGTATTTGGCCATGATCACTTTAGACTTGGCCCACTTGCCACTATTCTGGTGCTTCAGCGACATCCTCTCCTGCATCCTGGCCAGCTCTATCTTATTCAGCTCTTCCAGGGCAGCGCTGGGGTCCGTCTTCACCATCTCATCAAACTGCTTGAGGAATTCTTTGCGCTTGGCCTTGTTCTGCACTTTGTGGTATTTCTTGCTTTTGATCTTCCTCTCTCTCCGGGCCTTGGCCTCGTAGTAGGACTGCAGAGCCCGGGCTTTCTGCAGCTCTGCCCGTCGGATCTTGGCCTCCTCTAGACTCATGGCCCTCACTGAAGCCTCCTCAGCAGGGGTCAGGATGGGGTCGTTGATGGGCTGCTTGTTAGCAGACAGGAGGGCAAAGACCTCCTGCTCGAGAGGGGTTTGCGCCTTCCAGCTGGTCACCACCCTCTCCATGGGTTTAGGACCAGAGGGCTCCTGGTTGAGGGGGAAGACGAGCTGCTCCGCCCTCTGGTTCTGTTTGATGATACCTTTCCACCGGGTCACCTCTGTGGCTGCCTTCTGAAACGCAACATCTCTCTGAATCCTTTCACTCTCCTGCTTGCTGAGAGGACACTCAATAGTCTTTTTACTCCGCTGCAGGGTTTTTAACTGCTTTTTGGTCTTGCCTGGGACATCGGGGTTTTTGTCAATGGTCCCGATCAGGTCCGACAGGTCGATTTTGTCTCCTTCCCCCTCGGCGTTCACCGTGAACTCAGACATCTGGACGGCCGCTTCGGATCTCTCCCCCAGCTTCTTTTTCCTCTTCCCACCGAGAGCGCTGATGGCTTCCAGTAGCTTTTGGTGTTTTCGTTCATCCATGCCGCTGCCGTCCTCCTCCTCACTGCTGATGTTTTCATCTGCTTCATGTAAATCCTCCTCGTCGTAGACCACGTCTGTCCTCCCCGCCGCCATCTCATCTTTCAGCTTGGAGCTCTTCTTCACACTCTTTTTACTCACTTTCTTCTTAGAAACTTTAGCCATGCTGGAGTAAACACCGTCACACTGAAGTGGACTGTACACACGTGTGCCGTAAACTGAGAAGGTGTCGTAAAGCAATCGTCGTGACTTGAGGAGGAATGTCGCAAAATATCTTTTTTTTTTTAACTTTATTGTAAGTCAGGTATTACAAACAGTAAAAACACAGAACATTAATACAAAACAAAAACAATGCCAGGGGGTCACAGTATATGAAATAATGATGAATTAGTTGGTAAGTATGTTATAAAGAGTGCATAGTTCAGTGGTTTTAAAGGCTTTTCTGTTTTAAAAAAATTAAAAAAGATGGCTTGTGATTTGAGAATTTGGATTTGTGTATATGGTATTTTGCAAGTACAACAATCAGGTTGTTGTCGCAAAACATCTCCTGTCCTCGTCCATGGATGTATGACGTCATCTTCTCTCTGGATTGAACTGAAAATACAAAACCCGTTGAATTTTATAGAATACTAACGTGTGGACATACATGTAATTCTTTTAAGTTACTTCTCAAAACACATTTTTACATACTTGCATTCATGTGAATGGTATATATGTGTGTGTGTGTGTATATATATATATATATATATATATATATATATATATTGTTTTTTTCTTCTTCATTATTGGTTTCTTATTCTTACAGGAGTTTTATCCATGCTTTTTCTGTCAAAGCACTTTGTGAACGTTGTTTTTAAAGGTGCTATATAAATGAAGGTATTATTATTATTATTATTATTATTATTATTATGTAAATAACAAGATAGGCCAGTGGGCTGCAGCTGTGTGTAGTCTCATTATACATAACATTATCCCACTAACAAATGTCTGTCAAAATTTGTCAATATTGATGTTAATTGTGTATTTTGTAATGCTGAAGTGGAAAAAATCAGGCACCTTTTTGTTGAATGTAATTTTCCAAGTTTACATCACCTCACATTCCAACCTACAAATTAATAGGAAAATTCAACACTTAATTAATTTGATTATTCTAATGGCGAACTTCCACATACATAAAGCCAAATTTTCCAAAGGTCGACCTTTCTTTCTTGTTTTTGAAATTGAATTCAACAACTACCTTGAATGTATCAAAATAATAACAAATGTATACATACTGTTAAAACAATTCAAGAAATATTTGGAGAAATGTAATATGTCATGCCTTTTTTCCCTCCTTCCTTTTTAAGTATTTTTATCATTCTGTTTAATTTACACCTGTACTGGCTTATACACTTCATTCACTTTGTCTCATATTTATTTATTTTCTCAATTTGTGATGGCAGACTTTGTTTTGTTCTACCCAAGATGAATGTTCTGACTGTGTCTTCTTCTTTTTCCCCAGCTAAAAGGTTTTTTTTAGGAGTTTCTCCCTGGCCAATGTGAGGGTCTAAGGACAGAGGGTCGTACCATGTACAGTCTGTAAAGCCGTTTGAGGCAAATCTGTGATTTGTGATTTTGGGGTACATAAATAATATTGACTTGACTTGACTTGTAATTGGAACTTCTCAATAAAGTATTGAAAAGAAAAGAAGAAGCTGTATGTAGTTATTTATATACAGTCTATACCCTGAAGATGTTTTTCACTTATTTTGGTCTTGCCCTTTCCTTGGCTAAATTGAAGATATTTGTAACCTGATTTCTTTTTTGTTTGAACCTCATTTGTCACTGTGCGTTGAACATATACTGTTCGGTTTCACTGACTTTCCTTTTGCAAAGGAAAAACAATACTATAATCAATCTTATATAAAGTTAGCCAAATGGCATATCCATAAATGTCGCTACATTAATTGAAAACCTCTCTTTCTTTTCTTTGTAAATGAAACCAAACAGTACATTGAGTCTATTAAGAAATCTTCAAACTTGAAAGCTGTAAAAACGTTGAATTAAATGTACACTATACAGTTGCCTATGAATTTTTGAGACCCCCTGATGGCGTTTTGTGTTGTTGTTGTTGTATTGTTGGTGTATTGTCTTGCATTGTTTTGCTTTAATAAAGTTTTAAAAAAATAAAATAAATATACATATACATATATATATATATATATATATATATATATATATATATATATATATATATATATATATATATATTATTTATATACAGTCTATGATATGTATACAGTCTATGGTATAGTCTCGGTGCTCCCTCTACTGGCTGGAGGTAAACATGGAGGTTTGGTCTGAATTTGTGCTGAAGTGACATGTCACCATTGACTGTATACGTGAAGTTATCACGCGTTTAAAACGCATTGAATGCTTTCAAATATTACATAAGTAATACATATTATGTATCCTTTTGCGCATCTTAAAACGAGTTGAGAATAAGACAGATATGTCATATGATCGGTCATGTGACCTGTCAGGAGCAACAGTTCATCATGGCGGCGGCTTCGTCTGTCTTCCACAGAGTGAGAGCTGGCTCTAAAATAGCTGCTCAATATGACCAAGAAGGCAACCTCATTCAGGTAAACAGCATTTAATCACATTTTCAACAGACCGTTTGACTGTAAACTGGCTGTAACGCTACATGACAACACATAACATAAAGGCTGTTAGCTAGTTAGCTAATCAATCCATCCGCTATTTTAGCTTTGACCCTTGAAAAACTTCCTCACCGCAGTAAAAAGATTAAATACCTTGGTCATTGTGTTGCAGATGATATGAATGATGATGATGACGACATATATAGACAGTGTTGTAAGTTATATGTACAGGCAAACACCATAGCATAACTTTAGCTGCTGCACAAGTTAAAGTGGCTCTGTTCAAAGCTACTGCACACCTCTCTATACTGGCCATCTGTGGTCTTCTTACTAAAAATACAGTATGCAGAAGTTACCTACAAGTTGCGTACAATGATGCAATAAGAATTTTACACAAGGTTCCCATAGGAGGGAGTGCTAGTCAGATGTTTGTATCTGTTGGAGTTAGCACACTGAAAGCACTTTTAAGAAATTTGATGTTTTATACTACCTATACATCAGAAGACTTTGAAAAGATTTGGAAAACTATCAGTTCACACCTGCTCACATCTAAAGACAAGTGTTTAGAGTTTTTAGTCTCACACTGAGATTTTAGACAGACTGTCAATCTTGCAGGGTAACTATTTACAAGAATACAACTAGATTCTTTTAGCATTTTTTTTCACTGGAACACTGGAAATGATTAATATGCTAAATGTTTCAGAGAAAACTGAAATTATGTAAGTCATATCAAAGCCAACAGAGAAATGATCAGCCTCACGTGGACTGAATGGATAAAAAAGTGTTTCTCACTGACAGACAGACTCTCCTTCTCGTTTTCACTTGAATGGGATCTGTAACAAAAGTTAATGGGGGAAACAACAGAAAAATCTTTCCAATTGTTTATAATCCATCATTTATTATTAAGGAAGGGTATTCTTATTCACACACACAATTAACACAAATGGTAAAACAGAACATATATGAAAGATAAAACTTATGAGTGACACACATAAATTTAATCTGTTAACTGTCTTCACTCCTGATCTGATGATGATCTGATCAATAACTAATATCCAATAAGGGGGTGTCGGCCAGAAATAAAGATTGTGTGAAGGGTGCTGTCGTGTTTTCCTGCTCATGGCTCCTCAGAGCACAAATTAGAGCTTTGAAACAGTCGTAAAGATGGTTTGAATCATGTGAGGAGCGAGGAGACTTTAAATAAGAGACATGAGATGAACACATTAATTTAGCTATCTGAGTCATAAATCAGCCCCTCTGAGTTGGATTCACTGTTTTTCTGGAGATTATGATGTGTGTTTGGCTCCCAGGTGGAAACCCGAGAGGATGAGGAGCAAAGCATCAAACTGGCGGAGATCCTGGAGCTCCTGCTGGCAGCTGGATACTTCAGAGCACGTATTAAAGGACTGTCTCCTTTTGATAAGGTACACTCAAAGCTAGATTTTGTTCTCTCAATGCTGTTCCTATCAGTTTCTTGGGGAAAATACCCAGATTCGGGAAATAGGGGGCATTTCCAGTCACTTGTGCTTGTCCACAAAGATACAAGTTTTTCTAATGAGTCCATGAAGCTTCACAAAGTAGACAGCACCAATGATTTATCCTAAAAGTAAACCTCCATGCTCCTTCTCTCCTCTTCAGGTGGTGGGTGGTATGACCTGGTGCATCACCACCTGTAACTTTGATATTGATGTGGATCTTCTTTTCCAAGAAAACTCAACTATTGGCCAGAAAATGTAAGTGTTTTTAGCTGGCTTGTTGTTCCTAAAGGTATACACAATGTGATGTAGAGCTGACCTCAGAAAGAAGGTATAAAGACTCACACAGGCAGGGGAATACTTGATTGGAGTGGAATTTGTGTACTTTTTGCTTTTTCTTATGAAATGATTGGTATACTTGTATATGCAACGTACTAAAAACTTCTTAAAATGTTACAAAGAGTATAAATAAGAAAAGTAATACATTTACCTTGTTATATTTCATTAGCAACTAACTAAACTGACAAAAGATTTTGATGTGGTACACTGGAGCTGTCCTAGGTACAATAAAACCCAGTAAAACAAAAGGATAAACATACAGTAGCCTGATAAATCAACCCATCTCAATTACAACATGTACGCTTAGGTAGCTCATCAGCAGTAGGCTTCAATAACCGGAAGGTTGGTGGTTCGATCCCCGACCATGGCAGCTACATGTCACCAGTATAAATGTGTGTGTGAATGGGTGAATTAGAGTAGTGTGTAGTGTAAAGTGCTTTGGTTAAAAACGCTATATAAGTGCAACCCATTTACCATTACAAAATCAGCAACATCCAAAAAGTATAAATTGACTAAATCATATGATCTCTGCACAACGGCACAATTAAACAACCCAAAATAAACCTAGTTTTGGTCCTCATTTACATTTTGATCCTGGATTGGCTACAAATCCCTACAAACTGTAATAACTGCAGCCTTGCAGGTTCACTGTATGTCACACACAATCACAATCTTGGTGACTCTGTTTCAGACTGTAAGATATCAAATTTGAAGTATTTTAGATTATGTGATGCATGGTTCCACTACATTAATTTAGTAGCGGCGGCCCGTTACTACATTCGCTAAATTCAGTACTTCATTACTTATGTAATTGCAGATTAAAAGATGATTCATTCAGTGATTATTTCTCTCTACAGAGCTCTGACAGAGAAAATAGTGTCTGTGCTGCCAAAGATGAAGTGTCCTCATCGCCTGGAGCCCCATCAAATCCAAGGGCTGGATTTTATCCACATTTTTCCAGTGATACAGGTGAAATATTCCTTGTAAACTGTGACACAGAGAGGGGTGGGGAGGGGGACATGTGTGTGTGTTACAAATGTCGCTCCTGGCTTTGTAAGCCTACATTGGCATCCAAGCACGACATGTACTACATGTTATGTCTTATGATGTTAATGTTGCACTTTGTTCTAAGCTCTAAGTCTTACAAAGGAGTCTGACATTGTGATACATTTTAATTGGTCTCTCTTAACAAGATAAATTGAAGCTGCAAGCAGCGATGAACTGGCCCGAGCAGAGTGAACTGCAAATGATTTGTTTCTTACCAAGATAAAAAAAACAACTTAAGATTTATTGATTATTATTGGACAATTTATGTTGTTTTAAGAGTTATTTCCTATTTTACGCATTCAACAAAAAACGATCTGAACGCAAAATCAAGTAATCCTGCTCTCAAACTGAAAATCCTGCTCTTGAATAAAGATAGTAAATAAATGTTTTGTCATAGAGGAGAGTTTTGACCATTCAGGGCTTTGTAGGTGGTGAAAAAGAATTTAAATTAAATTCAGTATTTTACAGGGAGCCATTGCAATGAAGCTAGAACAGGAGAGATATCTAGTTCTCATCAGAACATGAGCCACAGCATTCTGAACCAAAACGCTTCATGCATGAGGCCCAAAGTGTTGTAGGAAAATGCTGAATATTATGCCTTTTAACTTACTGAGGGAATCCAGTATCACCTCATAAAAAGTCCAGATGTTTCAGAAAAGTTTGAAATCTACAGAGAAGAGTAGCTTTTGGTTTAATCTTTCATCTGATCAGCTGTGTGTTGTGTCTCCTGCCAGTGGTTGGTGAAGCGAGCGATAGAAACCAGGGAAGAGATGGGCGACTATGTGAGAGCCTACTCCATTTCTCAGTTCCAGAAGACCCACAGCCTGCCAGAGGTACAGTACCAGTCAGTCACAAGCTGTTCAAAATTGTATACAATCATATAATTTAAAATCCCTAACCCCAACAACAGAGCTATAATAGAAGCAACTAAAGCACACAGCAGTCTTTAGGTGTCAACATGTAACATGTATTTCAGTATTTCTCTACACTTCGCCTCAGAGTTTCACTCCAAAGTAGTTCAGTTAAAAATCGAAACCTCACTCTTAAAGGTCTTACCGTGGAAGTCAAATTTAAGTGAAAAAATTAAGACACCTTGTGAACTCTTAGGCTGAGAAACCACTTCGCCTGTTTCCGAACTACATCAGGAGCCACACCGCGTTTCCTCGCAAAAGATCTCCACTGAAGCCCCCATTCCTCCCCGCAGCTATGAATCAACAGACAGAGCTAGAAGCTGAACAGTTTTGTAGTGTTGTAGTGGTTGGTGGAGTGCCATCTAGACAGTAGACAACTTAAAGAAAATGAGACAAATCACTGTTTTGACTGGTAATGGAAACACAGCACAGCATGGTTTGACTCCAGGTAGTCCAAATGCCACTGTAAAAGCTGCATTATAAGTACTAAATAACATATGCAATATCACAAAAAATGTGAATTTGGACTGATAACCAGGGCTTCCTACTAAGACACGGAGAAGCCAGCCAGTTGGGGGTTCCGGGGGCATGTCTCCCAGATACATTTTTTGCAGTTAAAGCCGAAATTTGGTGCCTCTCACACATTCTAGTGCCACTATTCCATCATATACACTGATCCTAATCACTGCATATTTAAATGCCTATCCCTTTTGTTTACACGTAGGAAAGAGAATAAGGCTTCTTGTCTGTTTAATTTTTAAACCAGGCCAATTCCTGACTGATCAAATCCTTTGTAATTAGGAATCATTAGACCTTATTTATTATTTTTAATTTGTTTAATGGCACATTCACTGTACAGTTTTAACCTATAAAGACTCTACCATGCCATGAATGTATTGTTTGACAGAAACATAAATTCACTCTTGTTCAATGAAAATAAACAAGAGTGAACATGTGGACGGAGTAACGTGTCAGCTCATCACCCAGGTGAAGTTCCGGTGATGAACCGACAGTAAACAACCTTGCAACTGCTTATCACTTTGAATATATTCAAACTTGATTTGGGGAAAAAGTGACATCCTGAGTTTGTCATGTGTCTTAGAGATGGCTCTACTTCAAAAGAACAATATAAATAAAGACCATTCATTTGTTCATTCATTAAGCCCATTCATGCCTGTGTGGCGTACTGTTAGCCTATGAAAAATAAAGAGCGAGACTGAGACATCATTTTCATTATCGATTAATCTGTCGATTATTTAAATGATTAATCTGTTGATTATTTAAATGATTAATCAATTAGTTGTTTGGTCAATAAAATGTTGAAAAATATCAATCAGTGTTTCCCAAACCACAAGATGACGTCCTCAAATCTCTTGTTTTGTCCACAAACCAAAGAGATATTCAGTTTATTGTCATAAAGGAACAAAGAAACCAGAAATATTCACATTGAAGAAGCTGAAATCAGAGAATTTGGACTTATTGTCTTTAAAAACGGCTCAAACCAATTATTCGATCATCTAAATAGTTGACGATTAAATTAATAGTCGATTATTTTTCTGATTAATCAATTAATTGTTGCAGCTCTACATGAAATAGTACAAGATATAACCCCAGTGAAATTTGTTCCTTCAGTTTGTGCATTGTTCACCTAGCATAATGTGGCTGCTAGAAGGGCACACAGAATAAGAGTTGTTTGTGCTGTGCTGTGAACCCCGTGGTGTAGGATGAAGAGCTGCTCCAGAGGAAAGACAAAGCTGTGAGGGCAGTTCTGGATGTCTTGGTGAGTTACTACACCATCAGCCATCATAAACACAAGTAAAAGCCCATAAAATGATGAAGATATGTTTTTTTTCTCTGCAGGTTTGAAATTGATAATCACAAGTAGTATTTTAACTTATCAGTTTAGATTTGACTGAATATAAATTCCTTTGCCCTGAATGAACGCTGGTGTTTTTCAGGAAGTGTACAAACCCCAGAGGAAGTACAGGAGGCAAAAGGATGCAGGGGAGCTGCTGGATGAGGACTCCAGGGTTCACTCCACTCTGCTGGAGTATGGCAGGTCCGTTTTCACACGCGCGTGTCTGTCGACAAATATAAAGATAACAACAAAAATAGCTCATAAGAGTTTAATTTAAGAGCTGATATCTAGACATTTTCCATGGTTTTCTTGATAATGATTTTGGTTATTATCAAGAAAACCATCGAAAATGTCTAGATATCAGCTCTTAAATTAAACTCTTATGAGATATTTTTGTTGTTATCATTATATTTGTCCAAACAAATGTACCTTTAGGTGTACCAGGCATTAAAATGAACAAGAAAATGAAGAAAACAAGGGTGGTCTAATATTTTTTTCCATGACTGTAGACCAAATAATTGCTATAATAGTTGATACAGATCAGTTTAATGAAAATTGAGCCTTAAAAACAAACCTTTGCCTTTGGAAACCTCAGTTCTACCACATCTAACAAATATATGTTTAGGGCTACACAGTAAGAGTTGCCACTTTGCAAATTTGGCAACCTTTTATTGGCCTTCGTTACCATTTATTTATTAATTTTTAAAATAGAGACTGCAAACAGGAAAACAGACCCCCAAAATGAATCATTTTGGTTTATCCCGTTTGACTAACCCGCCAACATCACAAAGAGATGTGAAAATGAATTAAACTGACAAAGAATCAGATGAAACTGAACAAAAAACAATGAGACAATTTGGGAATGGAACTATCCCGCCATCTTTTAGCTGAATGGAAAATTATACTGCAAAGCATGTACAATATGCAGCTCAAATAGAAGAAGGTCCTGTAACTGTAACTGTCGACAACTTGTTTTAAATATGAACATCCAATTTAATTAAAAATTTCCAATCAAGAGAAGTCCTAGAAATGTTTTGGTGTGCTGTCAATTATAGTTCTTGGGAAGAAAGAACATCAGAATTGACAGGTCAGACTTTAAAAACTTCAAAAAAATCTTAATGGGCCAAAAGAAAAAAGAAAAAAAAATCAGTGCATCTCTGCTTTAATCCTCACATCTTATGTCTAGTTTCTTGTCTCTCTGACATATTGTTTTTTTCATCCCTCAATCCATTCGTCCCCTCCCACCCCTGTAGAATGTCACATTTCGTCCTGTAAGTACGATATAAATGCGTGAAGCTTTTTTTAATACTAATGTCTACTCACAGCACTGTGTTTTGTGGTTGAAGGTGTCGGTCAGAGAATGCAAGCAGTTCTTACATACTGTATGTAAGGCATGATGGATGAAAACTGCAGGGCTGCTTAGTTGTACTTTCATATTGATTGATTTATTCAGAGGCTGTTTATCATGCTGGATTACTGCCATTTGATGTGTTGATGTGTCATGGTGTGTTTCAAAATCCTTTTTTTGGAGGGGGTAGAAATCCTTTCTGCACCTTATGCTTTTCTTTTTTCTCTCCAGGCGTTATGGATTCAGTAAACAGTCCAGTCAAGACAAGGTAGGTGGTTCAATGATATGTCATTTTAAAAGGAACACTTATATTTTACTTGGGCAATTTTGCAGATTATTGTATCACTTTTATAGCCCTATACAGTGAGATACACAGCTCCTCCCATACCACGACTCATCACATTGACAAGTTGACATTGTCTAAGGCGGGGGGGGGGGGGCAATTAATTTTTCCAAGGGGCGACATGACCAACACCACGAAGGTTGCTGGGGCCGGACCAAAACTGAACTTAATTCTGCTCAATATTAATTTAATTGCTTTATAAAATTCAGTGAATTATCTGGTTTTGATCTGCTACTGATAAGAATACATGTTATAATAAGATTGTTAATGTGGTGTAAATCAATATAGCAGTAAAAAGTAGTAAATACTCCAATCACTATATCACTTTTCCATTTATTTTAAATGATCTTTAGCAAGGTTCCTTTTGGTGTTTTTGTGTTATATAGCTTTTTTTTTCATTTTTGTAAATTTTTAAGGTTTTTTACAATGTTGTGATGGTAGTGACAGGAAATAACAGGTGGAATGGTTAAGTGAGAAACGAACTGTAAATAATAACAAGGTCTTCGTAATTCATATAAAGTTGATATTAAGTATCAAAAAGGTTTCTATAGTGGCTGGCTAACAGGACACAAGGTTTGTTAAAGTTTATTTTCTTCTGTCATATATTAGTGGCTATTTTTGTTGTCTTAACTATAGTAAAAGTGCTTGTTTGCTCAAGAGCTAATGCTAATGTATTATTGTTTTCCCACCTCGTTACGGTGGATACACAAGGTGACCAAGGAATGTCTTATTTTTATTTTCATGGAGCTAGGATTTTAAATAAATCTTGTGAACTATCAGTTAAAGAGTCGACCGTCATTCAGCCAGGAATGCTACTTAACATACATTCAAACAACAAAAATTATATAGAGCATGTATGTAATGCAGTAAACCAGTAATTTATTAACTTTGTGCAAAAAGCACAATGTGTTTTTGACAAGGTACTTCAGTAACTCGGGTAACTCAGATATACAGTTGAAACCAGAAGTTTACATACACTATATAAAAAGACACATATGCTTTTTTTCTCACTGTCTGACATGAAATCAGACAATCACTTTTCCTGTTTTAGGTCCGTTTGGATTACCAAAATTATTTCTATTTGCTAAATTTGTAGTTAAGTTGCAATAAGTTGCTCTTTATGGTGTCATTTCAGTAATTTCACTCGTGCTTCTCCCAGAAGCCCACAAAGCAGGAATACACACACTCAGCTGTGGATAAATAGAAACACTGGATTATGTATGAAAAAAGTTGACAAAGACGAAAACGAAGGACATTTTCACTATAATTTTAGTTTGTTTTAGTTAGTTTTGTAACCACACAATACAGTTTCAGTTATCTTTTTTTTTTTAAACTCTCGTTTTTATTTTTATTTCAGTTAACGGAAATGTTTTTTCAATTTTGTTAGTTTTCGTTAAAGTTATAATATCCTTGGTTGGGGTAAAGAATTAAGGTTGGAAAATGAAAAGAATTGTTGGGTGTGGAGTTAGAAAGAACTGAGGTTACCAGACCTTTGCATCCACTCCTTGCATCGTGGGTATACGCCAGGTTTCGATAAGGAAGAAAAAAGTGTGCTGCGTTGATTTTGACCCTTTTTTTCAACTGTACACTGAGAGTCAGACTGTGTTAAAGGAGCCATGCTGAATCAGTGGAGTGCTCTTTGAACACAATAATAAGAATAGAGGTTAGATATCAGTGTGGTTCTTTAAGTCTGTACCAGCATTTCCTGCTCCTCATCTTGAGCTTCTGCGTCCTGTTTCTGTCCTCTAGGCAGATGACAGGAAGGCTTCGTCGGCCAGTGGGTCGCAGGTGGCGCCCCCTGGAATGGCAGAGGTGTCAGAGGAAGACAACCTGCAGGCAGTGGAGGAGGTGAGCACTTTATACAGTAGACATGGAAGGCTGGATTAGAAATACAGCAAAGGGAGAGACAAGAAAGACATGTTGTGTTGTCTTTACCATGTTGTCTTGTTTTTAAAGATGTTTAAGATTTTAGACTTTGTAAGGTGACCTTGGGTGACATGAAAGGTGCCTATAAATCAAATGTATTATTATTATTATTATTATTATTAATATTACCTACAGGCAGTAAAACTACAATGAAATCCATGTTGAATAAAAATACTAATTGCTGTTAAAAATTGTTTTTAAAAAATGACTAAAAAATAACGCTCAAAAGTTAGACCATTTTTAGAGAGAAAAAAATATTTGTGAATTGACGTAATATCCTGGAGAGACTTTTTACCATTTTATCCATTGTTGGTATAAAAATGGCAAAAGTCAGCGTAAAATGTGCTGAACAAAATATTATCTTACGGGACATAGTTGAGCATGGAGATTCAGAACTTCAGAAAGCCAAACATTAATGTTCTGAACACACAGTGTTGAGCTGCATTTAAATGAGTTTCCAGCTTTCAGATGATAAACACCACTTCTATGTGATGTGCTGTAACTGAGGTAACTGTAGTGTTTTTTCTCTTAGATGCGAATCAAGACCCTGATGACCAGCATGGCTGCCATGGCAAATGAAGAGGTAGGCAAAAGCCTGTTTTCTGTCTTGTGCCTTTATTTTAATATCTGTGGACTGTGAAGAATTGAATCACCACATTACTCTCCTACTTATCAGGGTTAGAGCTTCATTAAGCTCTAACTTAAATAATAATCTTTAGCTCCCTTTTTTCATGTAATTGGAGCATTTCTCAGTCAACAATGGGCCTCATTCACCAATATCTTCTCAAGAATCTTCTTAGAATCTTTCTTAAGTGTTTCTTAAGAAGATTTCTAAGAAGACCCTACATCAGATTCATCAACGTGTTCTTAAGCCGCTGAATTGTTCGCAGCCGTGTTCTTAAATTGATGAAAGCCATCTCCTCGTAAATTGAGCGGGCGTGCCAGGTGAGTCTAATTAACATAGGATTAGCATAGGTAACCGCCCATTAATGCCCATAAAAGGGCCCATATAAAGGACTGCAGGGCCGTGTGTAGACGACACACAGAGGAAACAGCAACAGAATGCCTAAAGCAAAGCGTAAATCCGTTGGAGCACAGGTAAAAAGAAAAAAAAAAACATTAGCAGTTCAGAACTAGAAGTTCTGCTGCAGGAGATCACTCGGAGGAAGAAAATATATTTAGCAGCCTTGCAGGTTGCAGCAACACAAACAAAAAGGAGGCCTGGGAGGCAGTTACGCGTGCAGTGGATGCATTAAAATGAACAAGAAATTGAAGAAAACGATGTTCTAATAATTTATTCCATGACTGTATATACACTGCTCAAAAAATCAAGGGAACACTTAAACAACACAATGTACAGTAACTCCAAGACAATCACACTTCTGTGAAATCAAACTGTCCTTGAATGTGTGCTATCACTAATTGACGGCATGGTTTCCAATTTACTTGATTCATGTTAAAGCGTTGGCACATTTAATTTAATTAAAATGAAAAATGAAAAAAATGAAATGAATAAATAAATACATAAATATGACAGATATTTCACTGTAATGTATTTTATTGAACTTAACAAAAGAAGACAACACAACCATGCCAACATGTCAGCACTGAAATGTGCTTAAGAGTACTCCTGAGTGATTTGGTCTTACCTAAGAAAAATCCTGGATAAGAAAAAAATTAATGAATGCCACAATCTTCGTAACATCTTCCTAAATAGGTATTAAGAACAAATTTGTTCTTAAGAACGGTTCATAAATGAGGCCCACTGTTCTTATCATGTTTTTCTGTTTGTAGTTGTCTGAAAATAGAATATTTTTGTACAGCTGCCTTCATTGTAAGCGGAACAGCTATATGGCTTAAATGTGCATGCAAATTGCACAATTATTTCTGGTTTTTACTTTACTTTTTTATCTTTTGTGCAGGGGAAGCTGACAGCAAGTGCCGTGGGGCAGATAGTGGGACTGCAGTCTGAGGAGATCAAACAGATCGCCTCTGAGTATGCTGAGAAGGTGAGCAAATATCATTGATAATAATGATGTACCATATTGGCCTTTATTTGTCTAAGTCTCTGACTGACTGGATGTCAGTGGTTATAGCCAATCAGCTGAAAATCATCTATCTTTGACAGGCAGCTGATCGATCAGTGCATCTCTATTGAGAGGCTCAGTAACATGTACTCACTCACTCACTCACTATCTGAACTCATCATCTGTGACAGCGGCAATCCTAGCTGAACTAGGGAGCTCTCACCTGCTAGGGCTGGGCGATATGGACCAAAAGTCATATCCAGATATATTTAGGCTGAATATTGATATACGATATATATATCCCAATATTTTTATCGCAAAGTGAGAGCAAATGTTCAGTCAAAGTCAAAGATGACATGTCACAAGTAGTTTTATTGAAACCGTTTATTTAAGTGAACATAAATACTGTATAACAACAGGAGTACTTTTTAAAAAAAATCAAAGCTCCATAAAGTGAACATTTAAAAAAAAAAAAATATCTTCTCTATCTATCTATCTATCTATCTATCTATCTATCTATCTATCTATCTATCTATCTATCTATCTATAAAAAATAGCCTATGAAATTAAATAGGCCAATCTTTTTCCGAAATAAATATATTTATATGAGAAAATAATAACAAACAATACTAAATAACTTAATATGACAAACCCAAAAAGGGCAGCATTTATATACAAAAGAGACAAAAAAATTATTGAAATCGATATATGCAATATGGTCTAATTCCATGTCAAATTTAAAAATATATCGATGTATTTTTTTATATCGATATATCGCCCAGCCCTACTACCTGCCGATGGGCCTTCCCTCACACTCTCCTCTCCCAGAGTAGCCTTGATGTGGCTCCAAATCCCCTGCAGCCAACTACCACTGTCGGACCTTTGCTGTCCAGCCTCGTTGTTGCACATCGGCTGCCAACTCGGTGTACCTCAGCTTCCTCCTGCATCCTCCCACTGTAAGCTCAGTGATGTCACCCGGCTAGAGTGAGGCCCAACATTGTATTTGTTGTGGTCTGAGGTTGACAGTGACAGGGGTGATTTTGTGACTTTTTTGGTGGCAACCATTTAAGTGAATCATACCATGGAGACATGTATATCTGAGGTGTTTTGGTTACCGCATTAAACATATGCAAGGCATGACAAAAACACAGCACACCTGTCAAAGCAGTGTGTGGTGGCCCAGCCCTTGAATAAAAACCTTTGTGCCAGTGTCCTTTTCTATTAGCATTGTCTTATTGTAATATATTGTTTCTCCCATATGTCCTGCAGCAGTTGGAGCTGTCATCAGAGGAGCGCTCAGAGCGCTACGGCCCGCTGCAGCAACACCGCAGAGCAGTGGCCTCACTTAACAAACAGATCCATCAGAAGACTAAACAACTGGAGGAGGTCAGTATTTACTGTCGTGCATGTACACCCCACCCACACCAACCGTGTCAAACATTTTATCATCTAGAGCCACTAATAAGGATTGTCCAGTTGCTCAGGGCAAGTAAAACAAAGTAAACACACTTAAGGGTATCAGCTGCTCCTTCTCTGTCTTCTCTCTAACAGCAAGTTGACACACACTACTGCTATGCCCACACAACCCACTCAGTGTTGTGTCCTCTGACAATCATCTCATTCGCTCTGGTACAATGTAATAATTTGCAGGCTTAATTTCATCTTAACTTGACAGTGCAATGCTGAAATTTGAACACTAACCTAAATCGCGCGCACGTTAAACAAACATCTGCGCATGCATATTGTTTTTTCAAGCGCTTTCAAATCACTCGAGAGCTATTTTGTACCCTGCATCTCTGCTCCCTAGAGCAATATTGTAGCCGTGCGCAGAGTCCACTCGCAAAACTTTCCTCCGGTCGCTCGCTCGCTATACTTTCTCACGTGCGAAAAAATCAGCAGCCCCCACTGTTTAACAGCAAAGAGCTGAAAGTGACTGTTCTATGAAAACTGTTAGCGCTAGGCTAATTCACCGGCATTAGCATCCTTTTGCCGACTCATGGTTACACATGGTAACTATACCATGCGATTTGACGATTAGAAGTTAGACTCTAGTTTCGCACCACTTCATTAATTGGAAACAAAACATGATCATTTATATTAGTAGTTGATGTGAAATTTGATAGAACATTAGCCAATAGCTGGCTGATGTGGGATTCAGCGACGCTAGCTATTAGCACTGTACAGCCTTGTAGTATGTTAAGCTCCTAGCAACATTGCTAGCTAGCTTAGCGTGCTAATTTTACACACATTGGGCCTCATTCATGAAACGTTAGTAGATTTGTGCGTAGATTTGCACATAAAAGCCTACGCTACTAAAAACCTACTCCGGATTCATGAACGCCGCGGGAAACTCAGATCTGATCGTAAACACGTGTGTATGATCATGAATGCCAATCCATCGTAAGGTGGCAGCGCGCTCCCGATAATCAGCAATTAGCATGAACCCCGCCCATGAATTGCTAATGACCACCATATAAGGAGGTGTGTAGAGGCATCCTGTCGACCTGTCAGTCATGGCACAAAGAAAAAAAGAACGAGAAAGAAAAAAGAATTTTTCCGAAGCGGAGATTGAAGTTATTTTGGGAGAAGTGGAGTCCAAAAAAAAATTTTTATTTTCATCTGTTAGTAGTGGTGTGACAGGGACAGGCAAAGCGAAAGCGTGGAGGGAGGTGACGGACGCAGTAAATGTGGTTTCTGTAGTGCAAAGAACTACGTCCGAGGTTAAACGTAAATGGTTTGACATTAAACTTGACGCAAAGAAACGCATTAGCGCACACAAAAAAAGTACATCTGCCACAGGAGGAGGACGCTCAGAGTCCAAATACCCCGTTGGTGCGCTCTACAACGGCCCGAGTAGCCGCGTGCGCCTCATTGTATGCTCCTGGTGTCTGCGGGCTGGCCAGTGGGGTCATAAGCCACGGCGTCAGTGGGTAACCCCTATCCCCTATGGATATAGAAAGGTAAGTCCATATATAACACACACATGTGATTATGCAGGCTATATTCTTACCAATGAGCCAGCCGTCTCTCACAGCTCCATCCTCCAAACGCGTGCCAACTGCGCAATTACGCAGGATGAATGCGTCATGCGTCCCACCGGGCCACCGTGCCACAACGTTTAACAACACACACTTTGCGTCACAGATCAGTTGCACATTCACGGAATGAAAGTTTTTCCGGTTAATGTAAGCAAATGCATCACCGGATGGAGCCTTGATGCGTACGTGTGTGCAGTCTATGGCACCGATAACACCTGGCATGTTTGCAACTGCGCTGAACCCCTGCATTACTTCTGTCTGCCGTTGTGCGCCGTATGGAAATTGGATATACTCTGGCATTAATTTAATGATACCTCTGAGAACTGCAGGCAGGATGCGTCAATTTACATAGATAATTCACAATTATGAGTTTAATCTGAATCTTAATCCCGCCAATTGCCAACTAATTTAACTAAATATGTTATATTTTTAATCGTTTGTCATGTTTATATCACATGTTTCAAAGGCATCTGCGTATTGTGTACATAACAGAACGCATTATGAATTAAAATTGTAATTTCCAACAGTGACGAGCATTATTTATATGCGTTCTTAAATTTACACAAGCACTACGTGTGGTCAGCAGCATGTGTAGATTTTGTTAGTAGCTACGAAAAGATCGGAGCTACTAAAATATTGATGAATGCGGAGATGCACGTAAATTTCCGTCTGCGAACGGTTTACACACAAATTCGTTCTGCTCACGTTTCATGAATGAGGCCCAGTGTCATTAACTTAAGTTTGTTGGACTATTCCGCACTAGTAGTGGTAAGAATACTCGTTGACAGGAACCATAGCTGCTAAATCCGGTTAAGGTTATCTTCTCTAACATAGCTACACAATCGTTATTAAGCTCAAGTTAGCTAACTAGCAGCTTAACGTGGAGCAGACATTTGTGTGTCTCTTGATCTTCGTGATATTAAGTTGGGAGTGGGCTCTCCTACACTGTTTAATCCACATCCAGCAACGCTCCTCTTGTTTTTTTTAGTTTTGGAAAATGGGGAAAATACGACTCCTCCTGCTAAACTCTAAGGGTGTCTGATTTACAAATACCATATGCACACCGTTTCACCTTGTTGCTCAGAGCTCAAAGCTTGACGGACCTTCTTCTTTTAGTAACGGTTGCTAAGGTATGATTGGACGAGGAGCGTTTGGGGGAGGAGTTTTGCTAACGGTCATTTCAGTTGATTGGACATGATTTTGGAAAGGCACACACCCCTCCATATAAAGTCCTTTGGCTGACGATGCATATCAGAGCAAAAACCAAGCCAGAAGGTCAATGGAACTGCCTGTAGAGCTCCGAGACAGGATTGTGTCGAGGCACAGATCTGGGGAAGGCTACAAAAACATTTCTGCTGCCTTTGAAGGTCCCAATCAGCACAGTGCCCTTCATAATTCTTAAATGGAAGAAGTTTGGAACAATCAGGACTCTTCCTAGAGCTGGCCGTCTGGCCAAACAGAGAAATGGAGGGCACCTGAGCTGAATTTCAAGTGTCTGAATACTTACGTCAATGTGATATTTTAGTTGTTGTTGTTTTTGTTTTTTTAAATAGCAAAAAAAATCTTAAATTATTTTTCCGCTTAGTCATTATGCTGTACTGAGTTGAGATTGATGAGGGGGAAAATGCATTTAAATGATTTTAGCATAAGGCTGCAACATAAAAAAAGCGAGGGGGTCTGAATACTTTCTGAATGCACTGTATATACTATAAACCATGAGCATTCACAAGACTGGTATTACACAAAATGAACTGCTTGTTAATTAGTTCTGAAACACTTGAATGTTGAATGGTTGTCATTTTGTAGTTGACTCAGGTAGGACACTGGTTGGGCTGTAGGTAATACAAATATGGGTGTCTTCCAGGGGTGACGGTCAAAACACACAGTGTCCAATGAGAGTGAAAATGAAGTGCATTATGATTTACAGCAATCATCAGGGAAGGTGTATTACTATGAGTAACAATAATTTTTTTTTTTTGGACAGCTACAAGCCAAACATGCAGAGGTGAAAACAGGCTGTGACGATGCCAAGAGAAAACTGATTGAGGTAAGACAAGGCTAAAATACCTGCAGCCAGCTGAGAGCTTTGCCAATGTAAGCAAATGTTTGTTTCCTAATATTATATTGGCAGACACATAACTAGGTGTGTTGTTAGCTGATTTGAAGGACTTAACTGTGTCAGCAGTCACTGAATTATTTGTTGGGCATTTTGGTACTTGATATTATTTAATATGGATCTAGATGTTGTCTCTTGCGATGGGCCTGGCACCAAATACTGTCAGAGGTCACATCCACTCTACTGTCATCAAACAATCTCCTTAAACAGCATACATGAAGAGAATTTCAGTGTGATTTTGGATCTATTGTCTAACTGTGAAATTATTTGCATTACAGTAATCCTTTTTAGTATTCATTTAGCCCCAAAGGGGTGTACACCACCTGAAAGCTGGGGACATGAAGATTAATTTCAGATGCAGCCCAGCACTGTATGTCAAGTTGTTGTAGTCATAGATTTTTAATAAATATGACTTACTTAAAATTACTTAGTCGTTCCCTATGATATCAGATTCTATAGCCTTAAAACTGGGCCCACTACAGCCCCTGAAGGGGAAGGAAAACACCAGGGGGTTAAAATAAAATGTTATCACGGAAAAGAAGATGAAACAATGGCAAAACGTTTTTGTCCAATACTGCTTCCAACAGGCATTTGTGTATCTTCCCAGGCTACAGAGCAGTCAGAGAAACTGGAGAAAGAGCTGAAGTCTTTAGACGAGATGGAGGAGCAGGCTGACAGCAGGTGAGTGGTGGAAAGTAATTATCTCTGACTTCAATGTATTATTTAATCCTTATGACACAATCAATCTCCCTCAGTGATATGTGTCAGTCTGCAATATGTACTTACTCCTTCATCGCCAAAAGCTGCGTGCCTGTCTTTCAAATTGTTTAAGAACCTGGAACCTCAGAAAAGACCCACCTGCAAGGTGCCATTCAGTTAATGTATGTCAGTATCTGCCTGATTCTACTCAACATGCATTTGTAGGTGTATTTCTGTGATTATGTTAAATGTACCTACAGTGGATTGATTTAATCAGATCAAAACAATCAAACATTTACCCACTTTACCACAATGGAGAAATCTGTAATTAAGTCCTTCATGCCAGTCAAAAGCCATCTTGAAGTCAGTAAAACAAGCAATTATCTTAAAAAATGTTGTTTGGTGTTAATGTTTGTAAGGTAAGAATGAAGGGTGTACAGGGTCGGTAGTGCTTTGTGTTTTGGGAGAACACCAGTTTGTTTTTTTACTAGGACTACACCTAACAATCATTTTTTAATCAATGAATCTATCGATTCTTTTTTCATTTAAATCTATCAATTAATATAACAACAACTTTAACCTAAATTCATTTTAAAAACTTGTCATTGATAGTTCAGTATTATATTCAATCATTTCATCTTTAAAACAATGTATGCAATGCATTTTCCCCAACAGAAAATAGCCCACTCTAAACTGATAATAATGCAAGAGCTTGTGACATTCAAGTAAAAGGAATGTGCTGCAATGTCATCTAAATTTTGCAATCAAACAACAAAATAATGAAATCATGAAAAACAAGTAAAATTCAATCAACTTTCTAGAAGAATACAAAAACACTGTTTTACCTCAAGTTTATTAGTCTATGAGAAAATCAGCTGAAAATAGTAACCCTCTCTACTGAATTAACACTGAAATATGTGTGTAGAAGGAGAGGACAGAGACATTAGCACGACAGGAAATTACTGCAAACACGGGAGAGAACTTTCCCCATAGTATTGTTTTCCAATCATTCGGCTGACGTGCAGTAAAAACAATTGGTCTCTCGACCAGATGTTCTCAGGTACAGAAATTAGGCTCCCTCCTTCTCTCCCACCCTCCCTATTCTTCTCTCTTCCTCCTGCTCTCCTCCCCCATCCTTCTCTCCATCCCACCTTCCCTCTCCTCTCTCTCCATCCGCCCGGGGAAGTTGCCCCGGTATGCTTCCGCTTCAAGTTTTCGTGCATTGCACCAAATACTGAATATACCATGGCAGTTACTAGGGTCTGATTTATACCCAGTCTTATGAATTGGGAAAATTAGACTTAGTCAGGGAAACATACTGACTGTAATATGATGATCAATTGAAAATTTTCAGCACTGCAGCCTGCACCTCTGGGCTGCTGCATTTTTTTTTTAATGCTGTCTAGACCTCAAGCTCCCTTTCCCTGGAGAGATTTTATGTGTGGCTAGATATTGCCAAAATTTAGGTCTTTGGTTGTCTTCAATTGTATCTTGTAATGTTGTGAGTTTATCTTTTTATAAAACATTGATCTGAATAAGTTTGATCTATTGATACATCATTTTCAAAATGTGCTCTCCAGATGTCACCATTTTGGATGGGTAATGCTTGTGGTTGCCCTCTGTTGAAGTTGTTCAACATATCCCAGAACTGATATTGATTAATAGCATTCTCAATATATTTGAGTTTCATTTGGGGAGAATTTAGTTTTTTGTTCCTTATTGTATTCTTTCATTGTACTTAATGTGTAAGTCTGTTTTGCATTTGCCATTTCCAAGTCTTTTTTTGATGGTCTTGCAGTCTTCATCAAACCATTTGTCAGCAATTTGCCTTTTAATGGGCTTCTGTCTTGGTTTTATAAGTTAATCTTTTATATATCTATATCATCAGTGGCCTTCTTTACACAACCCGTTGTAGGGACATATTGATTTTGGTCATATATTAATATGTCATTTATCAGATCAGGTGAGTTCAAGGACATCAAGACTTTGTTTCCACTGTCTGGAGCCCATTTAAGTAGGATTTAATTTATACAGCTTCCTTGGTTTCCTTTTTGTGTCACTTATTTGGCCTGACCATTAAAGAAACTCATTTTTTTAGTTGTGGTCTGAAATGTGGGATTGCTGTCCAACAGTAAAAGCACTGGTAGTGGAGGTGTCCATGTCAGTAATAAAGAGATGACGACATTAGACAAGTGCTGTGGAGATTCCCCTCAGAACCTACCACTGACAATGTAAAGGCCTAAGCCCTGAAGATGCACTATCTGCTTGCCGCTTATTTATTTACTTCAGAGTGGAGGTTGTTCAAGTGAATAACAAACGGTGTGGTAAACAGGGGAAACCAGCCAAAGACATGGTGGTTGCCCTGTGGGTTGATGGCATCAGGTTCAGTTCCTGTTCATACATTCAGATCTCCATTTAGAAGCACATTTCCCACGGTGTGGTAATTGATAGAGTGTAGAGTTTCATTAATGCCTTGTCAAATGTCAAAATAAGGAATCTACTGTGGGTAATTAAATAGCACAGAGATATAGATCTCTATCAGTTATGCCCAGGACATGATCCAATTGTATCCGAATGTGAGATTGACATTGTTTTGGGGCTTGAAGGCCAAGGCCAATGTGACCTCATGCCCGTCACATTCTTATGAATGCCATATCTCAGGAATGCCTGGAGGAAATGTATTTAAACACACAAAAAGCTTTTTTGGACAATAATCAACGCCATAACTCAGGATGGGAGACATTTGGTTGGATAATGACTTGTTGACAGTAATCTTGGGTGCCCACTCTGGTGATTGTATAGTTTTTCTATACGGGTTATATGTGTGAGTTTGGACAGACATAGATGTAAACCGCCTAATTGCCTAAAGGCATACAACCGCAAGGCGATAATTGTAGTTTGATTTTATAGAGGACACATGACTTCATTATATCCTGGAGGACAGTGTGTCAGCAGATCACCTCACCCTCTTTCTGCATAGATGGAGTCCATCATAGAGGTCCCAGGGGCCAATTGTTGGATGGAGGACTATGTGGACATTGGGTACTAGCACATCCTCTTCTGATCTCCATATTAATGTCATGAATGATATGTAGAGGGGTGTCTTGGGTTAATGATATCTGGGACTAATGGGAGTAGTGGTGTTGGCCGAGAATATAATGGAATGAAAGTATAAACAGAAGTATCAGTAATAGTACCACCAGTATTAATATAACCAGTAGCAGTGAATATAAAATAATTAATAAACAGCAGCACTATCACTAATAATATCAGCAACAATCATATAAATATAGCTATTCACAATAGAAATAGTAGCAGTGATAATAAAATAATTCAAATAATAGCAGATGTATTAGTGGTAATAGCAGCAATAATATTACTAATATAACAATAGCAACAGTATCAGTAATAATAATAATAGTAATATGACTCATCATCATAACAGTAGTAGTGGACTTCAGGAAGAGAGAGACAGAGAGGAGCAGGAGTTCTGGGAGGGACAGCAGCAGGTGATGAAGCGCCACCATTGGCCAGTAGTGATGGTGAGTGTAGAGTGGACCAGGAGAGGAGCATTCCCATCTGGGGCCGACACATGCAGGATGTTACAGGGAGGAAACCAATGATCATTGATTGATGGGACAGTCCATCTAAAGATGTTCTGTTTTGCTGAACAGCTTGCTAGAGAAGCTGGGGGCTCTGGTGACAATGAATGAGAACCTGAAGCAGCAGGAGCAAGACTTCCGCACACACTGCAGAGTGAGTACATGAACACATACGCATGCACACACACATCTGGTTAATGCTGCTGGGTGCACAGAAATTATAAAAGTAAGATTTTAAATCCTGTTGACGGTAAATTGGTATTAATTCAGTGTGCCTGATGCGTAAATGCTGACTCAGCAGGATTCACACTATTGTTTGCCAAATCTTGACTGATCTTGATGAACTGTCGGTCATGTCTGACGATGTCTGCTCGATGGTTTGACGATGTCTGTCCAATTGTCATATGGCGATATCCACAGTGAAACATGACGATGGTCATCCAAACTAATCAAATCATGTGGCCTCGTATGGGGGAGCTTTTAAACCGCAATCAGTCACAGGGGACTTTGTTGGTAAAACTACTTGGCCTGCACATGCTTGAGGCGAAGTCATTCAGTGCTTATTAGGGGTGCAACGGTACAGGTAACCCACGGTACGGTCCGTGCCTCGGTTTTAGGGCCACAGTTTTCAGAGCGGTTTCGGTACAAAAAAAAATTTCATCCAAAAGGATCTCTTTATTTTGCTTCTCAGCAAAAACTGCATATCGCAGTAATCAAATTCCAGTATCACTGGTGTACTGAATAATATAACTCTCTACAGGCCAGAGAGCCACGACATTACGTCACTGTTTACGTCTGTATATCTTTTCAGGTAAACAAATCAAATGAATGAAGGATACACATGCAGAACAAGCCCAAAACAATGACTGCACTTCTGGAACAAGCCGGGAAAAAACACAACTCGCAACTGCCAATATTTACAAGCGACTTTTCAAAATAAGAAGCCCAAAGCAGCTTATAATAAGCGGACCTATCAACTATGGCTGCACTTTGAACCAAGCTTCAGTTACAACAAATGGACCTGCACTTATATATCACTTTTCTAGTCTTTGCGACCACTCAAATCACTTTACACTACAGACTGCGCTCCTTCACCCATTCACACTCACATTCATACTGGTGGCAGAGGCTACCCTAAACGGTGCCACCTGCCACTATCAGGAATTCATTCACACACCGATGAACCGTCATCGGGAGCAATTTGGGGTTCAGTATCTTGCTAAAGGATTTGAGCCACAGCCGCCCCTGCAACAGTGTGACAGCATGAGTGGAGGCACAACAGTGATTGGACATTACCTCACATGGAGGACTTTTCTCTTGTCTGGACAGGCACACATATAAACACACACAATGGCCATCCGAAAACCCGCGGACCATAAGGTCGTATTGTCCCGCGGAGAGCGGACCGAACAGTTCTGTATTATACCACGTACCGTTGCACCCCTAGTGCTTATGCAGTGCCTCCAGCGGTCATCCAGGATTCATAGAACCGTACTTACATACGTTACATTCGTTTTGTCTTTAATATGTATCCAGGAGGAGATGGCCCGTCTTCAGCAGAACATTGAAGAGTTAAAGACCGCATCAGGACAGGATACAGAGGAGGAGAAGGTACATATACAGTCAAAGGTGTAT
This sequence comes from Centropristis striata, assembly GCF_030273125.1. Lineage (NCBI taxonomy): Eukaryota > Metazoa > Chordata > Actinopteri > Perciformes > Serranidae > Centropristis > Centropristis striata. Next base: position 25,047,460 of record NC_081526.1, on the reverse strand, counting down.
TCTATATTGTTGTATCTTGTAGTATACCATGTGGTTTATACAGTATAAGAAACATAAAGATTCATGACTGTGATTAGTCTTTCCTCAAAATACAACTTGTTTCTCTTTCTGCTCTTCTTTTTCTCAGGAGAGAAACCAGCTGATAGACAAACAGTACAACACAGACAGAGAGAAACTACAGAAGATCCGTCTGCTCATGGTAACATACCTCACATAACACAACACGAGATTAGATGGAACTGGAATGATCTCTGTGGGAAATTAGGTCACAGCAGCAGATAACAGACTACAGATAAGAAGGAGTCAACCTGAAGTAACTTAAAATAATCAAAGCAAAGCAAATAAACCCTTATTAATTGTGTGATTTACTGCTATTTATTGATGATGAGCAGATTAGCTTTGCTGTAGTAAATTAAATTAAAAGTAAAAGTAATAAACGTCACCTGGCAAGGTATTACATTTTCGAACCATCTGCCACTAAGTGCCAGCAGCAGCAGCATCCAAGACTGCAATGGGAACCACAGACAGAAAACTCTGTGAGCAGCATCAACATTGCGAGCTGAGGTTCAGACTTTCAGCTGTAGTCATTTGGTAGCGGCGCCCCGCCACTGCTATATTATGCCCGCCGCTACTTCAGAACAGGGGTTGTTTTATTTTTTTTACTGCCAGAGGACGTCAAACACTTGAGATGTCGCTCTGTTAGCATCACTGGAGTTTCTGAGTGAGGTTTCACCATAGACTGTATATGGGTCAGACTGCCTGTTAGAGTGGATGCTAGCTAACATTACTGGAAAAGAACAAAGCACACTGCTGCCAGTCAGCCTCCACTTGTTTTCCGGTGCATGTATTTACTAACGTTAAGGCTCATGGTAAGAACATGTTAGACCCGCCTTCAAAATAAAAGCAAACACATGTAGCTTTCAAAATAAAAGCACGTGGATGTGTTAGCAGAGTCCACAAGAATTTACAAGAAGACTGTCAAAATATGATGACTTAAATAAAACAAAGAAGAACCATTATTCTCCTTTACAATAATTCATTAAAATATGCAATGATTAAGATGGAATAGTGTCATTAGAATGTGTGAGAGGCACCAAATTTATGTAAAAAAATTTTTAAAAAAATACAGTAATCAGTTACAGCTTTATAATTAGTTACCTACACTGAACACTGAAGTTAAAAAGTTTGCCGCTACAGTTGCATATCAATGTCGTGTTGCTGTTAAAAAATATTGTGAAGGTATTGAAAAAGGTATTAAATTTAACTTGAGTATTTCTGTATATACCCTGGTTAAAACCAAAATAAAAAAGTACATTCAATCAATTATTGCACATGCTCCTTATTGAGCGGAGTCACTCAAGACTTTGGTCCACTTTGTTCAGGCTCGGAGGAACCGTGAGATTGCCATTCTGCAGAGGAAAATTGACGAGGTGCCAAGCCGGGCTGAGCTGACCCAGTACCAAAAGAGGTTCATAGAACTATATAGCCAAGGTGGGTTCCTCATCAATATCTGCTTACAAAAAGGGTTTGTGTTCAGAAAAACACAGCCCTCCTCCAACCATATATTGACAGCACTGCACGGCTCCAAAAGAACAAAGACATGAAATCTGCCAATTCTTCATGTGCCTTTCAGTGTCTGCAACACATAAAGAGACCAAGCAGTTCTTCACACTGTATAATACATTAGACGACAAGAAGGTTTATCTGGAGAAGGAGGTAAGTAACTACAGCAGTAATTGTTGGCAGCACCGGAAATAATTGCTAATATATTACTAATTATTACTGATATAATGTGCTCTCATTTCTGAAGGTGAATCTGCTGAATTCCATTCACGACAATTTCCAGCAGTAAGTAACAATTCACGTATTATCTTGTACACTTGGAATATGAAACACAAATCTATTTGGTGTGTTTGCGTTGTGGAGACTGTACTGTATGTGTCTCAGCTCTGTGCAATAAATAAGCCCTAACCAGCTGTACTATTGTCCAGAGCGATGTCGTCTTCAGCAGCCAAGGAGCAGTTCCTCAGACAGATGGAGCAAATAGTGGAGGGAATCAAACAGAGTCGCATAAAGGTATGACAAAGTATAACTTGGGTTTTCTTGTATTTAAGTGTGTGTGTGTGTGTGTGTGTGTGTGTGTGTGTGTGTGTGTGTGTGTGTGTGTGTGTGTGTGTGTGTGTGTGTGTGTGTGTGTGTGTGTGTGTGTGTGTGTGTGTGTGTGTGTGTGTGTGTGTGTGCGTGCGTGCACACGTCTGGTACATAAGTAGCAACGGTTAACGCAGTCAAGAGAGTGTCTGCGACACAACTTTTAATGCTGAAGTGACGTCAAAGTCACATCACAGGCTCTCAACTGGTCTGATCCAATGTGAGGCCAAGGTTCAAGCCTTTCACACATAGGTGTTAAAAGTTTAGCCTCATGGGAAACTTGGACTCCCTTTGTAAGAAAAAAAGAATGGAAGAAGTTGGCCTGTTAGTTATGCTCTGGTATTTACTTTTAGTAGGCCTGGGTTTAGCCTTTGGATTTCCATGCAGGCCCCTCTTTATTAACCCACATCCTAACACTTGATTCTGTGCGTGCATGTTTGCTTCTGATTGGACGAATTGAATGTGTTAGCATTGCCCTAGGATACAATTGCCCCCAGTCCCCCCTATACACTCACCGGCCACTTCATTAGCTAGCAAGGCATACCTATTAAAGTGTCACTGTGTCTTGTTCTGCTGTAGCCCATCTGCTTCAAGGCTGGACGTGTTGTGTGTTCAGAGAAGGTCTTCCTCATACCTTGGTTGTAACTAGTGGTTATGTGGCCTCGTTCAGACTGCCAGCCAAAATCCGATTCTTAGCCCATCGAGATTGGAACTGGATGGCTCTTTTGAAGTCTGAACAGTCACAAATCACATGAAATCAGATTTTTGCAGAGCGGATCAAAACAACCTTTGGGAGGTAGTTTCAGATCGCATTTGGACAGATGCGTCTCAGTCTGAACCGCTCCAAACACTCAGATCGCTTTTGACTGTCCGTGATGTCACTCTACGCGGCACGCGTACTGCTGGCAGTGTGGAGACGAGGTGTCCACCGGCAGCCGGGCCCGACGGGGCCGTCCATCCGCCCGGTTTCTCCCCTGGTGCGTCTGAGATGTTCTGCACCTCTACTGGACAGTGATAAGGCCAATATACTGAGGTGACCTGCCTCCATCATGTTTGTTGTTGTTGTTCTTGTCGCCGTCGCAATTATATGATGTCAGACGCTCTGACACCGTTACTACAGCAACCTGTCAGATCAGTCAATAATGTGGCCCAGTCTGAACAGAGGCATATCCCATTTGGACACTTGCTAAAAACAGTGTGGACAGTCAGCCCTAAAAATCAGATTTGAGTAGGAATCTGATTTGAATCAGATTCGCCTGCAGTCTGAACGCGGCCTTTGAGTAACTGTTGCCTTTCTATCAACTCCAACCTGTCTGGTCATTCTCCTCTGACCTCTGGCATCAACAAGCATCAAGGCTCACTGGATATTTTCTCTTTTTCGGACCATTTCAACCCTAGAGATGGTTGGGTGTGAAAATCCCAGTAGGTCAGCAGTTTGTGAAATACTCAGACCAACACGTTCAGTCACTTAAATCTCCTTTCTTCCTCATTCTGATGCCGGTTTGAACTTCAGCAGCTCGTCTTCACTATGTCTACATGCCTAAATGCACTGCGTTGCTGCCATGTGATTGGCTGACTGGATATTTGCAATAACAAGCAGTTGAACAGGTGTACATAATAAAGTGGCCAGTGAGTTTATGTCTGTGACACACTGCAGCAGCTGAGCTCAGTCAGCTCTGACGTTGCTGCTTAGGATACTTGTCAGAACGGCAGTTTCATAAAAACTCAGTACAACAAACTTTTGCTTCTTAATCCAAAACCATAACTCCTATCACTTTTTTTGCTTTGAGCAGTAAGACACCTTGAGGAACAGGGTGTGTAAAATTTGTGGGTGTAGTGTCAAAAATATGGCCATAAGAGCAGGTAAGAAAACTGATTTCTGATTTCATCTAGAAATTTCTGGTCTCAGCCGTTGTGTAAATCCATTTAATTCAAGAGCTGTCTGTGGCCAGCTTCCCTTCCTTCTTGGCCAGATTGATATATGAAAAGTGGAATTTGAAGGGCGTATGAGTGTTAAAGTATCAATGTTTTTGTGTGAATCAGTGCAGCTGATAGTTGGAGTGCATGATGGCATCCACTCTAAGCAGCACAATACACACCCACTATCAACTCAGAAAAGATCTGAAAACATCATAAAAAAACCACCAAGATCATTTTCACTGCCTCCTGGTTTGAGAAGTCTGACTCTTCTGGTTCCAAATCCTAATCTGGCAGAGGGCCCCAAAATGACTAGAGCTGGCCCTGACTCTGTGTACAGTGTCCAGTAGCCAGAAGGATTATATAGAAGTAGTATAGGACTAACAACATTCAACAAACAGCTTGCCTTTGTTTTGTCTGATTGTAGGATTCATTTCGAAGGTATGTTCTTAGTCTTTTTTGAGTGAAGACTGTTTTTTTTACTGGACCCTGTCACATTTTTCTACAGTTCTTGATTCTACGGCAAAAAAAAGATGCTGATGCAAAGCTGTGGCAAGTGCAAGCACAGAAGGACACAGCTACTGTCCACATGTGATTTGCTGCGGTGCACTTGGTTGTAGTAGACAGACGTGCACAGACAGTACAGTACCTGTATCGTTATGTACCTGAGAAACTCTGTTTTTTTTAATTGGGGTAAATGGTAGTGATAAACTGAGATATAAATATGAAAAATAGTAGTAATGTCCTTAAAAAGCACCAAAATAATCAAAAAAGTGGATATCAATGGGGTGAATGCTGAATCTGAAACAGTCTTTTCACCAACACAAGCTTGTGTGACACTTCCTCCTCGTCTGCTTTTCCAGATGGAGAAGAAAAAGCAGGAGAACAAAATGAGGAGAGATCAGCTGAATGATGAGTACCTGGAGCTGCTCGACAAGCAGAGACTTTACTTTAAAACAGTCAAGGACTTCAAAGAGGTAAGAAAAACAATCAAGTATCAGCCTGGTCTTCATTCGTTATAGGTGAAGTAAAGAACAAGTTGGTTAACAGCTGAGAGGTGTTGCTGGGGACGGCCTTCCTTTACAGAACAAACGTACGGCAGAAAAGTGGGTGTACGGTCATTTTTAACACAAGGCTCGGCATTTATTAATCTGTACGTGGTCAGAGGATACGATCAGATCTGATGTCTGGTCTCGGCACCTAAAGGTTAAGTCAGCGTAAAGTCCACATCTGAGTTGGAGAATTGTTTTTAGACTATTGTATCGGCATCCGAAGATAAAACGGGTTTTTTTTAATAGTGACAAACCAAGGCATGTTTATATCTTTTATTATTAAAACACCATTAAAAATATATAAACCTGTGAAATTCTTCAAACAGGCCTATAGGCCATTTAATGTAATTGACCGTTATCCAGCTGGGACCCCGGTGGAGCATCAGTGACTGCTCCATCTCCATCGCTGCTACATGCTTTTCAGTCCGGAAATGTATAGAATTGCGATATATAAATTTTTATATTAATGTTGGTAACACTTTATATTAGGGAACACATATTAACAACATTAATTAGTTGCTTATTAGCATGCAAATAAGTAACATATTGGCTCTTGATAAGTCATTATTAAATAGTTATTAATGCCTTATTCTGCATGGCCTTATTATACAACCAGTAAGACATTAACTAAGAGTTTTCCCTCAATAACCTCAGAATTATTGCTTATTAGTAGTAAGTAAGGGAGTTGTTGTATATGAGTTATGATCTTAATATGCTTTACTTTGTATGGACTTTTTAAGTCTCTACATAGCTGTGAACGAAACCATGGAAACGGCAAATAACCACCTTCTCCAGACCTTTGACGTGACTGGTGGCTCCTTTTGGATGATTGGATGAGGATTGGTAGATTATAATGTCAATCATTACTCTACAAAGTGGCTCACTTTGCACCAATGTTAGTCTACCAATGACCCACTTTGTAGAGTAATAATTCACATTACAATAATGACTAATATGATGATATAATGATTAATAATGACTAATTAAGAGTGTTACTTATTTGCATGCTAATAAGCAACTAATTCATGTTGAATATATGTTCCCAAATCTAAAGTGTTACCTTAGTGTTATAGTATTCATGTTCTTAAAATCAAAAATATATTCTTGTTTAATTTTTTACCAGATGTTTTACATTCTGTGTCACGTTTGCTGAACCAACATGAACCACTGGCGTTGCATATTTTTGTACCTGCTTAAAATGTTTTCCCTATGTGTAAAGGTGCAATTTACTAGTGAAGGTGACTTTAAAAAAAAGAAAAGAAAAAGAAATTCCTCTTTTTGGCCGTTTTAAAACCCTCGGGGCATCATTCTCACGCTGTGATTGGAGAGATACGAACGTTTGATGAATCACACGTGAACCCTGTCGTAAGACGATTGTGCTGGTTTCTGCCTTTGTTAAATGAGGGCCGATGAGAGGCAGACTTCTTCATAATAAAAGATTAATTTAATTAATGTAATGTAATTAATGTTTTTTTTTTGTTTTGGTCATCCAGGAGTGTAGGAAGAACGAGATGCTGCTGTCCAAACTGAGAGCAAAAGGAGCCTCGTAGCCCTGCAGCACGGCTGTTTGATTTCAATGAAACATGTAATCTATGTGCTAAATTGATCACAGATTTACTGTACATGTATGTCGTTTTTATTTACATTCCACACTTTGTTTCATCATTCTTCCTAATGGCTGTAAACCAACACTTATGACTTGCTTCTAAACATTTACACTGTGCTCTTTATATGTGCCAAAACCAGCTGACAAACTGAAATGCCTTGAATTTGTCGAGTCAAAAGAAGCTCTTAAGTGTTTCACATATTTTGGCATAACCCTCATCACAATAATTACAAATTGCATTACATATTATACGTAGCTGCACTAGGCAGCTACGTATAATATAGCAAACTCCCATACGTATATAATCTGTCTGGGTTGCTAGCAGATAACACCCATGTGTTTATGTTGAGTGGAGATCTCATATGTTCTCAGTGCACAAACCTGTTTGTGTTTGCTGATGTTGCATTATAGGATTTGTATGAACTTGTGTTTTTCTAGTGCAGGTTTATACATCACTCTTTGTATGGGGGTTAAAATGGTTCACAAAATTCTTCTCTGTGCATTTCAAAGCTTTGTGTTCACAGTTTTTGATTCAGTTCAGTAGTAGTAGGGGGCATTGCTGATTTCAATATGATTTTCATTATTTATTTACTTGGGAATGAAAAAGGTAAAAAACTGTTTACAAAAGCTCTGCTTAAACACACTTCAAATCAGAAATCCCTTTTTATAATTTGCACAAACAAGAAAGGCAGCTTAGTTCTGGTTGAATACAACTGCCACATATGGGTCATTCTCTGCCTCGTCTGTTTATAAAGTTGGAGAATAATTTGAAGTGATGCACGGCTCAAGTACTTGAATAATATGCTGAAAACCTGCATCCTCCATGACTGCATATGGCTGCATATCTTCAGCTATAATCCCCTCACACACACACACACACACACACACACAATCAATGCTTTAGTTCTGGATTTTGTCCTGTCTGAAACTTTATGGAGAGGCAGTTTAAAATGCTGCAGGGAGAAGAAGTTGTTTTTTTCGTACTCTCTCCACATGTTGAACAGGCAACACTATACCTGTGATGCTCCTCATATAGCAGATAGAACAATGCCAGGGCTCCTCTAACTCTACTTCCTCAATTTCATAGAATAAAAGTTACACTCAGCAGCTCATCTGTGCTGACTGACAAGTTTCACTGGGTTCTGGGCTTGACGCCTTTTGCCTTTTTCTTTTTTTTAAATTACGTGCAACCATTTTCACTGAAATCTGCAAGGTTGAAATGAATCATGCTATACATGCATGCCCCATTAACCATATGGGTCATATATTATCATAACCATTCCAATACTACTTTGTTTGTAAAGGCCTTTGCCAATAATGCTGTTTTGTGCCTCTGTAGTTTAATTTCACCCCGTGTCTTAGAATTGCCTTTGTCACCAGCCAATGACCATGTACCATCAGTATTTAAAAAATAAAATAATCTTTCTATTCAGGATTTAAATGCCTCTGTGTTTGCTCATTTCAGATAGGCTGTACACAATGTGTACTGATTGCAGACAGTGTACTATCTGTATTTACCAGGCTGTTGTCAAGTTACATGATGAATCTGTGAAGGAAACATCTTGTGTATCAGCGAATCACTTAAAATCTACTGTTGCAAAGGCATGAGGCAGACAAATCGACAAATACCCCAACACCAGGATTCCCACCAGAGTCCATTTATTAGCTGCTCCGGAGTTTTTGCTTGTATCATAAGATCCTCCTAAAAGAGTCCTATAACATTTGTCAACTGGCAGTGGGCAGTTAAAAATAAAAAGATCAACTGTAGATTTCCATTTATTTAAAGACTTTAAAGTGAAACTGTACAAATAAACTATATGTAATGCTAAAAATAATAAACTATTGTTTATTGTAAATTTAAACTCATTTTTTATTTGATAGCTGAAAAAAGTTGAGACGAGGCATGTTTGCCATTGTGTAAAATCAGCTTTTCTTTGAACACTCAGTAAGCATTTGGAAAATGCGGAAACTAATTTATAGTTTTGAAAGTGAAATTCTTCCCATTCTTGCTTGATTAACAACTTCAGTTGCTCAACAGTCCGGGGTCTCCGTTGTCGTTAATGTGTCACATGTCTCGTGTGGTGGATGGGTCTGCACTGCAGGCAGGCAGGCTCTTAATTAGTCATTATTAAGTAGTTATTAATGATTTATTCTGCATGGCCTTATTATACAACCAGTAAGCTATTAACTAAGAGTTTTCCCTCAATAACCTCACAATTATTGCTTATTAGTAGTAAGTAAGGGAGTTGTTGTATATGAGTTATGATCTTAATATGCTTTACTTTGTAACGACTTTATAAGTCTCTATACATAGCAGTGAACGAAACCATGGAAACGGCAAATAGCCACCTTCTCCAGACCTTTGACGTAACTGGTGGCTCCTTTTGGATGATTGGATGAGGATTGCTAGATTATAATATCAATCATTACTCTACAAAGTGACCCACTTTGTACCAATGTTAGTCTACCAGTGACCCACTTTGTAGAGTAATGATTGACATTACAATAATGACTAATATGATGATATAATGATTCATAATGACTAATTAAGAGCCAATATGCTACTTATTTGCATGCTAATAAGCAACTAATTAATGTTGAATAAATGTTCCCAAATCTAAAGTTTTACCATAGTGTTATAGTATTCATGTTCTTAATCTTAATTTCTCTCCATTATAACAATATTAATAGAATATTATAAAGGCTATTAGGCTATACATATCATAAGGCAGGTCTAGTACCTTTGAATCCATACTGATGTAATGTGCATAATGTGGTTTGCCTTTGTCTTGCTGAATTAAGCAGGGCTGGCCCTGCAAAAGACGTCTGGATGGCAGCATATGCATGTACCTTTCAGCCTGAATGCTGCCTTCACAGGTTACAGTTATCTATGATGCCATGGGCATTAACACACCCCACAGCATCACAGATGATGGCTTTTGAACTTTGCACTCATAACTGTCTGGATGGTCCTTTCCTTTTTAGCTCAGAGAAATTGACATCCATGATTTCCAAAAAAAAATTGAAATATGGACTTATATGTCAGACCATCTCAGTTGTGCTCAGGCCAGAGAAGTGGGTCATGTGTCTGGAAGTTGCTGACATATGGCTTTTTCTTTGCATCTCATAGTCTTATCTGTCATTTGTAGATCCAGTGATGAAAAGTGTTTACTGACTCAAGTGTTTCAGAGCCCATGTACTAATGTCCTTTCTACAATCATGTTGGTTTTTAATGCAGTGATTCTCTGTCATTTTTAATGATATGGATTGAAGATGAAATCCATAACTTCTTTCATACCCAGTCATGATGCTCTCACCTGTTTGTGATGAACCTGCTTACCTGTGGAATGTTCCACAACTTTAAGTCTAGTCCAACTTTTTGTGCAGCAACGTGTTGCTGGCATCACAGTCAGCAGAGCATATACCTACAAAAATCCATGACATAATAAGGTAAAACATTAGTCATATTGTCTTTGAACAGTTTTCTATAAATGTCAAAAAGCAAGTTATCGTCTTCTGTTTTATTTATGTTTTAAATCTGGGTTGTAAATAGACCTACAGCAAGTTTTTACCCGATTTGCTATGATGCATATGTACACAATGAACATTGTATAAATAGTAGGGTTGTCACGATACAAAAATTTTCCACTCGATACCGATACTCAGGAAAATATTCGATACTCGATACCATTTTCGATACCACAAGGATAAAAACAAAGACCCCAGAATTTAACAGAAATATTTTTATTAACAAGAAAAATGCAACATGTAAAAATTAACAGAACCACAGGTCAAATATTTATAATAAAACAGTTGTGCAAAAAGAAACTGCAACTATGATAACAAGCTTCAGATAATCAATCCTTTTGAAAATGAGTATTGTATCCGGATACAACGCTTTAGTATCAATACTTTTTTGAATATCGATACTTTTGACAACCCTAATAAATAGACTTCCTATATCAACATACCAATGCCCCTGTGCACAAAGCTAGCTCCATACAGAAACAGTTTTCCCAGTTTGGTGTGGAAGAACTGGGGCTGCACAGAGCCTTCACCTCTAACCCATCCAACACCATTGGGATGAACCTGAACTGTGCCTGTGAATCAGACCCTATCATCCAACACCAGTGTTGGACCTCACTGATGCAACACATTAATAAACATTGTTTTGACATGACATGTTCAATTATCTCATATGAATTCAATGTTCAGGTGTCCACATACTTTTGGCCATGTGGTGGCCAGGCTGGAAACTTCTGCAAAAATCTAAAGATTTGACGAAGTTGAGGTTACTTTGTTCTTTTGTGACTCAGTATTTATTTGCTCCCACTATCAGCACAGCTTTGTCTCCAATCTCGGTGACTGTGATACTGAACAGACAGTTTGCATGTCTCTCGCCCGTCAGAGGCCTGATTGGGCGACATAAAAACATGTTCATGTACGCAGACTCCACCCAAACATGTAAGTGACAAAGTTACCATGACTGTGCTTTTCCCAGTCCTTAAGTGGTTGAAGTAAAACTATAAAGTGGATCCATTGTAAGGTTTAAAACTGGAGAGTTATGTTAGTAAGAATACAACAAGTTGCTTTGTGCGGTAGCTTCAAGGAACACTCATTTGTTAAGGCTGTTGTTGGTAGGATTACTGATATGTCACTGATAATTATAGTGTACAGTTGAGTATCTCACTGTGTCACTTCAGTGTAGAAAGAGGCGTTTAGGAGATAAAAGCAGGAAGTGTATGCTTTGGGGATTAGCAGAGCAGGCAGTAGAGCTCAAGTGTTTTCATAGTTGGAGCCAGGACTGTGGCCCTGTGTCAGAGGACATGATTGTTTGTAGGACATCCTCACTTGTTCTGCTGGCAGGTGTCTGATGTGTTTCACTATGAATGTTTCCTTGACGTTGCTGACTGGCCTCCAACTGCTCCTGATCTTCAGTGTGGGAGCAAAGAAACAAGAGCCAGTGGTTTCACCTGAAGACCACGGCGCACGGCTCAGAGGCCTCTGGAAGCTCTACATGAGGGACACCCTGCCAAAAGGAAAAGGTTAGCAGTTACCTGACGATCTCTTTTACTTTTCTTTACTTTTACTTTGCTCCCAGAATGGAAATCATCATTTAACAGATGATAGTTTCTTTTCTTTGTTTGGGTGATTAATTACATAAATGTGGCTTCATTCCCTTTAGGCATAAGTGGAAGAAGTATTTCTTCAAAAATTATTAATTTAGCACACTGTAAAAATACTTTGTTACAAGTACTTAGTACTTAGTCTTACTAGAGTAAAAATAAGTAACAATTAGCATCAAGCATATACTATTGTACAAGTATTCATTATGCAGAGTGGCCCCTTTCAGAATCTTATGTTTTATATTACTGGATTATAACCCATTATGTCCTATTAATGTGTAAATATCAGGAATGTTAAAGTGTAAAGATGGAGCAAGTTTTTGTATACTGCAAAGTAACATATATTTTTGTTTTAGTAAAAAACACAATTTTACCCTTTTAAAATGTACTGGAGTAGAAGTAGGTTAAAATGGAAATACCCAAATACTACCTCGTATACTGTACTTACTCCAGTAAATGTACTTACTTACATTCAACCCATGCATTCAGATGTGTGCTCCAGCTCTGCTATTGACCATTTTCACAGAGGACATTTCAACATGTCACTGTCATATCAGTCATAACTTACTAGCACACTTGAATAGAACAAAGTGGTTAATTATGGTAGTAGTAACACTTGTGCCTTCATTAGTGTCTGCAGGAAAAAAGTAGTCTCACTGCCATGAATTACTGGGACATCTAAATGGAATGGAACGAAACCATTGTCGTTCTTATTACTATCAAAATGTCTGCTGTAAAAAGGCTCTATTGCATAGCAAAGCACAAGGATTCAATGAAAACGATACAGGCATAGTAAATATCATGCTGACTCTCTTCTTTAGCCCACATTTTGTTTGACAGAATAGCTGTTCAAAGCCAGTCTGCTGCCCTCATTGATCAAGATGATACGCATCATTTTGTCACACGTTACAGATGTGGACTCAGTGTACTTGCCTTGACCACCAGTATCCACGTGTTGCTAAATTAACAAGGACTGAAACCTTAAAAGACAATCTAAGAATTGTTCAAGTCTGTGGTAAAACAAAACAACCAGGAGCAAGGACACTCTGTTTCTGTTTCATTAGATTTTTTGATTTTGATCCCAACTGCAAACTCTTGTGACTGTATCTTTTTTCCTTGAATCGCTATTGAAGTGCCAAAATCTGTCCTCTGACATTCAGACAGACATAGAAACTGGCAAAGTACTAAAAAGCTCTTCTGTGGTAGCTACATATTGCCATGATGACACACACAGACTTGATTTGTCGAAGTCAGACTACTGGAGCCTCATTTAATCCTTCATGTTATGTGGTTTCGCACAGAAATAATTCCAATAACACATCTGAGTGTTGTATAAAGATAGATTTATAAAAAATATACTTTGTATTCTACTGCACAGTTCAGGAGAATTTACGGGAATTCCCTCAGAAATATTTTTTTACAATTACACTGCAGCAAGACTCTCCCAATTATTTATATTTTATAACAAGTACAGACTTTTAGAAGATAATCTTCTTCTGGTCGTTCCTTTACGGTGAAACTATCAAGTAGTGTCATCTATTCCAAACAACCAACCATTCTTTGCAATGCAGGTTCCAGTCCTCCAATCAAAGAGGGGGTCAAACAGCAGCTGCTCTACTGCCGTGTTGGGATCGGCTACCATCTCCAGATTCTGCCCAGCGGATCTGTAGGAGGCATCCACAAACCCACTGAGCATTGTGAGTTCCACACCTATGAGCCCTTACCATGACCATGTGTTAATGATCTGAGTTTCTGAATGCTGCATTGTTGACAGTCTGTTTATTCATTGGTTTGCAGTCTTCTTGTTTGTTTGTTTGAGATTTGGCCCTAAGAAATGTCTGTTACATACCCCACGAATGCCTCCAAGTTTTTATGCACTGCTTTACACTCTATTTCTTTCAATATCTTCAAGGCTGGATGAAGGTATTTGCTATGAAACATGGAGTCGTGGGAATCAAAGGAGTCAAGAGTGGCTTGTACCTCTGTATGAGTGAGGGAGGACTGGCATATGGAGCGGTATGTAACCCCAGTTGACTTATGTTCCATGTTGTGAGAGAAAGTGTGCACTTTCCAGGGCCGGGGTCAAACAGTTTTGCACAATGGAACCAAAACACAATACATCAAGGTTATAATAGTTTGGGATTTTTTATTAGTTTTAGTTTTAATTTCATTGTCAATTTTTTGTTTTCAAGTTCAGTTAGTTTTAATTAGTTTTTAGAGTGAGTTTGCTAGTTTTAATTAGCTTTATTTTTGGGGGGAAAAGTTTTTATTATTTTTAGTGTTAGTTTTATTTTTTTTGTAATGGGGTATTTGCTGGATGCGAGATTCAATGAGGTCACAATAAATGTTTCCTTTATTTTCTTTGTCTGATCCATCTAGGCCCCAATAATTTTATTAAGTCATAAAACCAGATAGATGAAATAGATTTCATATCAACCAAAAAGGTTTACGTATGAAAAAAGTTGACAAAGACGAGGGACGAAGGACATTTTCACTATAATTTTAGTTTTGTAACCACAAAATACAGTTTCAGTTAGTTATGGTTTTTTTCTTTTCATTTCAGTTAACGAAAATGTTTTTTCAATTCTAGTTTTCGTTATTTTGTTAGTTTTCGTTAACTATAATAACCTTGCAATACACAACAATATTAAATGTTATCCTGATGTCCTTACCAGGAGCAGTTTTCTGACGACTGTCTGCTGAAGGAGAACCTGGAGGAGAACCACTACACCACCTACTCCTCTCTGTCTCACCCAGGCATCTATCTGGCTCTTTCCCACAAGGGAGAGCTCAGGAGGGGCAACAATGTGGGCCGCCATCAGTCCTGTACCCACTTTCTACCTCGGAGGACACCTTGATCCTCTACACAGCAACCGGGTCTGGACTACAGCATGGACAAACTCAAACTAGTTCCACATTCAAGGGACACAGTTGGTGGGACTCTTGAAAGCATTACGTACTGAAGGTACAAAGCCTGAACTGAGCTCAAATGCTATGTCACACTCATCTACTCATCTTGAATCTACTTGCTCAAAAGCCTCAAAAGTCTGAGGATCCTTCAGCAAACAACGGCTGGCTGCTTGAGGTGCAATGCAGAGACATGTTGCAGATGTTGGTACAGACGGACTGAACTACTAACCACTTCACAAAGAGACAATAACAATTCATATGTGCACGGAGCACTTAACAGGAGCTGGCTGATGGGACAAAAAGGTTGTTCAAACGACAATAAACAGCATCATTCTTCTGTTGTTTGTTATGAAAATTGCACATGCATGGTAAATGACTGAGAATAGATGTACCATTTTTGTTTATATTTACCTTATTTTTGATATTTATTTTGTCTGTTTTTTTATTATTGTTTCAGAATGCATGTTCAATAAAATATATGTTTGTTATAATCATATTGTTTTGAATTAGTCGATTGCAGGTTGGATTAGATATTTAGATTTACAGACTTCCACAAATTCAGATAAATCCAGATTCATTTTACGCTAACCCTCTGGAGTTACACAAAGACACAAAATGACAAATAAAGAGACAAAATGACCATGGGGAGTTACCAGCTGGTGCAGACAATCTGAATAGACCTACAACCAAAAATAGCAACAAGACGTGATCCACCACCAATCAGAGCAACGAAGCATGTGATGTACACACAGACAGGTGGGAGCTAGGTACAAACTTTTCTCAAATTACAGATAAAAAAAGTCGCTAAAATGTGTTTCTGGAAACATTTGAGGTGAGAAATAAACAACGCAATAACAGCATCTGGAGTCATATTTGATCAGTGCTGTCTAGTTTGACAGTTTGAGGTGAAGTCAGTCATTAAAACATCAATCTGAATGGAAGAGAGAGATAAAGTAGGTTGGACTTAATTATAATTTCAACCAATTAAAACAATCTCTCACGGGCGTTCCCGGTGGCACACCTGGTAGAGCGTGTACCATAGAGGCATTGTCCTCAGAAGCGGGCGGCCCGGGTTTGAATCTGACTTGGAGCCCTTTCCCGCATGTCTTCCCCTCTGTCTCCCCCTTCACTCTGTCCTATCAATAAAGCCCAAAAAATGGCCAAAAAAATATCTTTAAAACAACCTCTCACTTACCCAGTTGTTAAGAGCCATACAAATAGATTTCAACCCTGATATACAATATAGGCAAAATAAGTACATTTGTGGTTCTCAGGGCATTGAATAATTGTCTTTAAAAAAACTCAAGAAAAATGTGTATTTAAAGAAATCACTCTGGACAATCACAGAAAACCTTGTCACATAACATGAGAACAGGCTGTTTTACTAATACTTCTACTACTTACTTCTACTACTGTTTGAAGTTATGCCTATAAAACATATTGCACTGTAATTCATAGATAACCACAGAGGCACAGCTTATTGTGACCTGATTGTAATTATTTTGTGTGAGACGGCGCCCTCTAGTGTTTGTTTAAATTATGACAAAAGAAAAGGAGAAACTAATGCAACATAAATAAAGAGTGAAAACATCCATTCAGTGGTCCACCTGCCACTAGTGGTCAAATTCTTGGCAAGACCCTGCATAACAATAGCTAATACCCAAATGAGTTGAGTATTAACCTTGAGTTATTAAAGTTAGGACAGCGCATTGGTCAGGGCATAGTTATTATACAAGGTTATTATAGTTAACGAAAACTATCGAAATAACAAAAACTAGAATTGAAAAAAACATTTTCGTTAACTGAAATAAAAATAAAAACGAGAGTTCTATTTTTTTTTTTTTTTTTTTTTTTAAAGATAACTAACTGAAACTGTACTGTGTGGTTACAAAATTAACTGAAACTAACTAAAATGATCGTGAAAAATGTCCTTCGTTTTCGTATTTGTCAACTTTTTTCATACATAATCCAGTGTTTTGTTCGTAAAAACTAAACTAAAAACTAAAAACTAAAACTGAATTTGAAGACAAAAATTCACTACGAAATTAAAACTAAAACTAATAAAAATCCAAAACTATTATAACCTTGAAAGGAACTGAACAATGCAAGCATAGACACCTGGGCGGCTGTGGTAGAGAGATCGAACCACCGTAAGGTCGGTGGTTCGATCCCTGGCCTACATGACCAAAATGTCCCAAATTGCTGCATGATGCTAGCCTGGCTAACACCAGACTAATCTCAACTGAGATCTAGTCTGAGAACCAGCCGTTCATTTCTCCGTAGAGGAGGCGTGGTTTACGATCCTCCGGAGCCGTTTATTGGGCGCTTAGAATGTCTATCAAAGCGTCTGTAGGTAGCTCTTAGCCAATCGTATCAGTTATACCAGATGACGTAGTAGAGCAACAGAAATTGATGTTTGTTGTGTGTGTGTCTGTGAGAGAGTGTTGCTTGCTGCTTTGCTTCTCCAGTTCTCACTTTCTGCAAGATTATTTATTTTCACGCTTTATTCCCCTTCATGTCATTCAGCCACACACATCCACTGATTTTATGGGCAATAAACAAGCTGCTGCGGGTCTCTCGGCGGCTCCGCTGTCCCCCGGCTCGTAGCGGGGCTACCATAATGCTGTCTAGCCCCGCTACCGTAACGCCGGTGATCTCGCTACGAGCCGGGGGACAGCGGAACCGCTGAGAGACCTTTCGCCTTTCAACTTTCGCTCTAAACTATTTAAAACATCATCTACAGCTAAAGAGAGTTTCGCGTCTGCTGCAGCCATGTTGGATTCGTAAGAAAACTACAAGCTTCCGTCTGCCGGGTAGTACGCGTCATCGGCGTCCCTCCCCGTTCTGTGATTGGATCCCTAAAACAGGGCAAAGAAACCTCCCTGGTTGCCAGACCCCTTGGCAGTTCGAAATGAAATCGAGCGCGCAAGGCAGTCTGGGTATACCCAGGCTAGCATGATGCTGCTCCCGATGATGGTGGCAGGCGACACTGTTAAGGTATCCTCAGCCTCCAGTGTGTGTGAACTGGTGAATTAGTGGTGTCTGTAGTGTAAAGCGCTTTGAGTGGAAGCAAAGACTAGAAAAGTGCTGTCCATTTACCGGCCTAACCTCCCAGCACTTTAGACACATTGCTACACAGGGCAGGTCTCATCAAGTAGTAGCAATAAATAAGTAAAAACTCACTATGGACATAAAAAAGTGCATAAAAACCTCACACCCCACACATATCCCACCCATACACATCCACATTCATAAAATGTAAAACATAAAAGCTATGCTTTGGTAGCACCGTTCAGCGAGATAATGGCTGTTGGGTAGAAACTATTTTTAGTCTGTTTGTCCTGATTTTTAAGGATCTGTATCTTCTGCCTGATGGCAGCAGTTCAAACAGTTTGTGACCGGGGTGTGATGAGTCTTTCAGGATGGAATTGGCCTTTTTGATGCAGCAGGAACGGTGCAGTTCATCCAGAGAGGGAAGAGGTCAGCCCATGATCGTCTGAGCATTTCCCTCTGTGCCACATTGCAGCTTGGGAACCAAACAGAAAAAATCTCTGTCTCCTAGTGGAGTGAATCCCAACCGGGGGGGCCCGACCACCCAAGGGGGGCGCCAAAGATCCAGTGGGGATCGCAAAGCCCTCTTGATTTAATGGGATGTAATAAATCTAATGTGTTAAATATAGATGAGCCAGCATTTAATTCATTAGTGGGACAAAAACAACTAAATAAGGGCTACATTAAACGTTTATTCATTTATTTAAATAGAAAAATCACTATAGAAAAGTTTAAAAATAAAGGCTATATCGTGAGAATAAGGACATGTAACATTCCTCCTGCAGTATACACAGGTAACCTCCCCTAGTGGTAACCTCACCTAGTGGTAACCTCACCTAGTGGTAACCTCGCCTAGTGGTAACCTCGCCTAGTGGTAACCTCGCCTAGTGGTAACCTCGCCTAGTGGTAACCTCACCTAACAACAGAAACAGAGAGCTAATGGAAAAATGTCGAAGCGTCAGGGAGACGAAAATGCTGAATATCTCAAAAAGAAAAAGAGAGGGTACCATGAAAGTCACATTGAGTTCGGTGTCATAGAAGCAATGGACAATGCGGGGGTCATCAAAGTTTATAATTGTAAAAATGTGGGTCCCTCAAGAAAAACGTTGGGAACCACTGTCCTAGTGCAACCAAAACTCAACAGTGTTATTTTAATTTTTTATTTTTGTACTTAAATGTTACTGTCTACGTGAAGTTCTTTGCCGTGCTGCATTGTACTGTATTAGTTAAGAACAGAAGCATAAATATATTATAAACCCTGATTTTAAATGGAATGGTTATTGTTTGTAAGATATCATATGAATCATCCACAATAATACATTGATCAGAACATTCTATGTAGTTATGGGTGAAGAGATATTTACCTTAGACTACAGTATCTGTGTATAGGTCTGTTTGCAGAGAACAGCAGCTTCTATACTCCTTCACCTGCCTCCCCACACCAACTTGCAGGACACTTTGGGGACACGAGAGTACGTAATCCTACCCACAAAGTGGGAGGTGGAGGGTCATCCGATCCCACTCCGAGTGGCAGAACTCACCAGCTCGGGTGTCTCTTTGTGCACGGCAGGAGGGCAGCCATTAGGACAGTAAAAGAGAGGGGGAACAGAAAGGGAAGAAACAGAGAGTAAGGACATTAGAAGTGAGAGGGACATAGGGAGTTGGGGGGACATGGTCTTAGACAAAGCACAGTTGAGTGTGGACGATGGTATGATGACGAAAAGCTTCGTTGAGATCAGTACGTTGGACATATCTTGATCAATCCCTGGAATCGAACTCAACCAGCCTTTTTCTTGAGGACTCCTAGCTATTTTTCCCTTTCCTTCATCATATCTTCTTCCCTTACTTCCTATTTTTTTGTCTTTGCTCTATCAATGTCATCTCTACGTCATTCCAACTCTTTCGCATCTCTTTTGCAGATCCTGCTGCCAACACTGCTACTGACACGTCAACTCCCCAAACAGTAAGTGGTTAAATATAGTCAATTAAATTAATGTTGGAACAATAAGTTCATAGATTGAAAATGATGTGTTATATATCATTACAGTTAAAGTAAATATGTAAAGGAGAGGAAGGTTACTACAACATAACAGTGCTGATAGTGATACGTGTTCTAATGGCCCTGGCACGTTGTTTTGTGCTCTTGTTTTGCTGTAAAGACCCATTACAACAGGTAACAATTAACAAGGAATGCAACAGAACACATGTATTAACACAATGTAAATATCACTGACATTACATCACATATTGCTGAGACTGAAGACACAGTAAAGGTAGTGACAAGGAGAGGAAAGGACATACAAGGATGCTGTGTCAGTGTTCATGGGGGCAAAAAATCATAAAGCGCCATCATTCAAGGAAATAATGTTTACCCTTAAGGTACTTAAGGTGTGTTATACCAGGATGAAGGAGACGTGGTTCCCTCCATCAATAATAATGATAGAGACAATCATTTTTAAAAAGGGGCACAAGTCACACAAACCAATCAAAATGTGGTGTGTCTCAAACACAAAAGGAAGGGTCACCCAGAATCACATGAATAACAAATTGATAAACTAAGCAATTTGTATTCTGCCATGTGCAATCAGAGTTCAGATAAGCGGTTAAGGAGAATGTTTAACAATTAAATCGGTGCATGACAGTTCTTAGAAAATCAATAAAACAAGCAGGCCAAGCCAGACGGTTTTCTCAGCTGATTTATATAAGCAAACTGATATGATGCTGATGTACATGAGAGTCATGTAAAAGGTTTAAGCATGAAAAAAAAAATCACAGATCACCTGTATAGCATTTTAACAGTATTGGAGACTGTGTACAAACTGATGGGTCTGTTAATATTTTTTAATTATTTTTATTTCCCACATAAAGCACTCACATGACAAACCACAGAAAAGGGGGAAAAATAAACAAATAGCACAGCATGCAGACAAGGAATACAGTAAAAAATCATAATAATAATTAAAAAAATAATAATTAAATTAAATTAAATTAAATTAAATTTAAAATTTAAAAAAGGAAAAAAATAAAATGAGTTCTGCCTGTTAATATTTTTAATCAATCGAAATCAGATCACATGGGATGTAAGTGTTTCTGCAAGTTCCTGTACAGACTGAAGGCAGCTGGAAACTGTCCGACTTCACTACAACTTTTTATCAGCTCTCCTCCTTTACAGACAAACAATACAAGCCCACTCAGAACAGACAGGACCAGAAGGCTGTACCATGAAGCAGCATGAGTGGGTTAGTGAGGTGTAGAGTCTAAAGGCAGTGTTGTCTGCCTAACTCTAAAACCTGCCATGGTAATTTACACAGTTTTTGTTTCTAGTTTATGCTTAGTCGGCTAAAAACCGCCTCTCACTCATCAACTCCTTTGGAAACAGCATCACTCTGTAGTCAATAGTCAGTCTATGACTGTGGCAGATCTCAGCTGAGGGAAAACAACATAAATGTAAACTCAAAAGAAGAAAGTGCAGGCAATCTGGTTGACAAAAGTTAAAAACCCTTTATTTTACATGGGTTACATCTAAAAACACCACTTGCGCCTTCCTCAGGGTGTATCATTGTGTTTTTAGATGTAACCCATGTAAAAATAAAGGGTTTTTAACTTTTGTCAATCCACCAGAGTGCCTGCATTTTCTTCTTTTGAGTTCACTGTTTACCCATTGCAGGAGCACCGTTGTATTTAGGGACACCAGCAGCACTCCTGTTATTCTGTTTTTTTTTATATAAATGTAAACTTGTTGTTTAACATTACTTTAATCCAACTGAGCAGAGCTGTGCAATTGACCCTTCATTAAGTCCCGCCCCTCAAACAAAACACAAAGACATAAGGGTTTTCTAGGTGGTGCGTACTGAAGTCTGTCAAAGCCTTCTAAAAGGGGAGCTGGGAACTTGTGTGGTGGCAGATAACACCAAATACTCTGCACTAGTCTACACTTGGTCAATTCTGGCAAGGACCAGACTGAATCCTTCAACACCTTCCTTCCTACTACTACTTCCTAATAGTCACACATTCAGCCCAAATAAGTTGTCAAGTGGTTTGATCCCAAATACATTTATAAATCTTGGCTAGGCTTTACATAATATTTAATACAGTAAATCAGTCATATTAGTCATATGGAACATTTCCCTGTCTATTGCGTTCACTTAGGAACTAAAGGCAGAGGCACCTGAGCAACCAGACCCCTCCAGGATAGAGGTGGTTTCAGTGACGGAAGAAGATCTCCCCACTGTTGAGACCCCCAATACACTGAACGTCAGCCCACTGGGTAGTTTTGCTGCTGACGCCCAGTCAGTGAACGACTCTGCCAAACCTGAGGAGCCCCGACCTCCGGCTGCATCCAGCCCGACCATGCCAATAACCAAGGTGCAGCCATTTATCCACGGTGAGACCCTGTAGAGCTTTTAAAAGTACAGCAACAGTACATATAGAGATTGCCAGCCACAGGTGGAGTTGCAGTGGAGTTTGTTAAAAATGTAAGATGATGTAACTGACTGTTACCAGTGGCGTCCCTAGGCTGAAACATTATGTCTTAAAAATAAACAATTTTGGCTCGCGCTCTGCGCACGCATCTGGTTACCTCTTCTGGGCTGAGCCCCGAATGTGTCAAAATCCTAGCGATGCCCCTGACTGTAACAGTATTAAAGCTGCAAGCAGCGATCAAAGTCCTTACCATAGTCGTGATTACTGGCAGGATGCAAATGAGCAAGGCCGTGATTTTTGAACACTCCGCAGAGCAAGTTCTGTATCACGGAGAATGTGCATTAAACATGCATTATGTTCCTCTACATCATGTGGAGACCACACAATGGGTGTATGCCATGTCTCTTAATTGTCCCTTGACACATGAGAAGTGCTTTCTTCTAAATCATCATGTTAAGCGACGTCCATTTACAAAATGTTTTAAAAATTTACGAAAGATCCTTCTCTCCTACAGCCATCAGACTGTCTCATTCTACAAGAGATTCTGCCAGACTAACTGAATTTCCCCTCGGGGATAGATAAAGTAATTTTGGTTTGATTTAATTTGATTGATTGATTTCTCTTGAGGTGTCAAACGATTCAGAATATTAACACATAAAGTGCATGTGTACATATACTTTAGCACGATTTAGCAAACGCTTCATCAACACTACACATTGGTTAAAAACTATGAGTATAGGCATGCGTAGTTAGTGAAGTGCATGTTTACTTTCTGTGTGCTACAGCCAATGCCTACATGTGTAATGTCTAATCAAAGTAGATTGCTGTGATCACTGTGAGTTATACAATTGAGTTTAATCAGTTTTCTGTGTTTACGTCGGTATGAATCTGCATTGATGATGTGTTTCCTCGCTCATGGCTCCTCGGAGCACAATTAAGAGCTATAAAACCGTCATAAAGATGGTGCACAAGAACTTCTTGCGGTTCACATGAGGAGTAAGGAGACATCAGATCAGAGACATGAGATGTACCCAATGTAAATATAATTCAATTGGAACATAACTGCACACTACATGACCTTCAAAGCCTGCTAGGTGGCTGGAATGAGCCAACATCTTTGATCTGGGGCTTTGTTTGGGAGCTCCCAACATCGTTGCCAAGTTGAAAATCAGGCCTAAGGTCATGTAGTGTGAACTAAACATGAACAATTCAGGACAGATTATACAAAGTCCAAAATCCAAGTTACCTCCTGTTTCATGGTGAAACTTGAAAAATGACCTCTTTCACTATGTGGTGCTCCAAGACACACACTAAACATGCATTATGTTGCTCTATATTAAGTGAAGACAACACAATATAATTTAAACCAAATTATAGTTGTCACATAAATATATATTGACTATAACTGAGTCAATATTAAGATGTAGATGAGGGGGAACTCTTTCACTGCCATGCCACAGCAGTATCTTCCCATTAAATTAAACAGCTTTCTATCACTAAGGTCTTAAGAGTGCACTGACAAAATCTGAATTCGATCAGATTATTATTTTAGAGGAATTTGTATACCAAAGTATGAAGCCTAAAAATTGGAACTACCACAAAAAAACAACAACTGCGCAGTCCCTAATTGCTTATCTGAACTGTGGTTGCAGGAGGCTGGAGCCAATCCCACTTTAACACATCCAACTCTGAAAGTCATATCAAAAGTAAATTTTTGCTATGATGATTGATGGATGCCGGACTCAAGAGTGGAATTCATCAACAAAAATAATAAATAGAGCAATCTTAATTGGGCCTTCACTAACCATGGGCTGCTGCTTTGGCTCTTAAAGGAAAAAGAACAAACAGAAGAGAAACTCTGTAGTTTCAATTTTTTTTTAAAGATGAAAAAAACAGCCGTTTTAAAAAAGGTTGAAGGGCAAAGGACTGATCAACAGTAACATGCAGTAAGTGGGCAGGGCAAAGTATGGACAGTCATATGATGTTTTAACAGATGTTTTGGTTTGCATTTACACTACATATAAACAAGGTTTTTTGGTCAGGTTATCTTAACATAAACTCAGTTGTTACCAATTAACTACCAGAGCATATACTGGTGAAATGCTGTTATTTACTATTCATCTTTTTCTTTTTTAAAAAAAAAAGAAAGACCAAAACTAACAATGAATATATCAAGCAAAAATGATTGTCTGTGTATCCAAAGCCCAATATATCTCCAGTGAGACACACTGTCACATATGTTCCTTCATTACCATGAAACCATGTGTTGACATGTGTTTGACTCAATCCCACTGACAGTCCGCTGCCAGAAGGAGAGCACCAAATGTGTAATGATCCACCGCTGAAAATAGTCCCCAACAATTGCATGATTTCCTCCTGTTTTAGTAGAGTTTGTTAAAAACTACAGTGACCAGCAACTGGAACAACTGTTACAAAGCAAGAGATGAAATTTTTGTAAATGGTGTTTCATAGGCTTTTCAATGCTTATACAGTTCCTTAGAGAAAATCACATTTCATAGAATATATGTAAGTATTATTACAGCTTTTCTCTGGAGTTATCTAATTTCCTGTTGATCTTTCAACTGTACAGCTTTTAATATAAAGTATTTAAACATTGTAGATATTCATTTACTATTTCGTCAATAGAGGATGACTTGGGGAATAGCTGGAAGAACAGATTGATGGCCCACCGCTTTGAGCTGCTAATGGCTCTGTGCCTCATCGTGGTGGTCATTCTGGCTCTCAGCATCGGCCTTGGAGGTAAGGAGCTCAGTGCTGTGTGAATTTTGTCTATTTGGCTATAGTGGAGCCATTCTAGCATGGACTGCCTTTGTTCCATCAATATTTGATGTGGTCCTTACCTGTTATACAATTGAGGTCCCTCCCACACAGTGCAGTCAGAATGCATTGGGTCACTGTCACATTTCATTCCACTTCTAGCTTCATTTAATTTAATTACACAGTGTCTCACAGTGTTTTTTTGCAGTCAGTAATAGTCCAAGAGCCAGACTCCCCAAAATGGTCTCTGGTGGTGTTTCAGAATGTTTAGAACTTTAGTTAAATTTGTAGCTCTCGTTCTACAGGAGAAAACAACTGACAACTACAGTGACCAGCTACATGCCCCTGGCCATGGCTACTGAATATGGGTTCCATCATTTGTGACATGTTTATCTTGACAATGGGGTAGGAGTGGAAAAACATATATTATTAAAATATATTATAAAAATAATAGGCCTTATTTTCTTAGGAAAGCTTGTGATTTTTTTTTAAATGCAAGCTATTAAGCTAATTAAGCTATTTATATCTGCCCCAATAACAGAGTTATTTGAACAGTTCTATCAGAAACAAACAAAATTTATTCTGATATGAAATACTGACATTATTTTACATGTAATATATCATTCATCAAGCCCATATGCACATTCAGTCAATATGAAGTTACTAAGAAAAGCATTTGTAGAGGTTTTCAAAATTTGCCATATGGCAGTGTTGGAGGTCAAAGGTCAGATTATTTTGTCCTCAGTGTCATAAAAATGTGACTGGTAGATATATAATAGTCTAAGCTTTACAATGATATATGACTTGATGATATTCAGCAGAGGTTATCCTCTTTTATACTGGATTTTTATGTAAAATGGAAAGAAAGCATGGACAAATTATAATGACGGAGAGATGAAAAAAGGAGTAAAAGCACATAGAAAGCTACTGTTGCTGCAGTGCTGTCATACATTTTCCAACACTAGGGACATATACCTTTTAAAAAAAATTACATTAAAAATATACCTTTCATATATAAGATAAACGGTTTAAGATAATGAATGAATGAACTATGAGAAATGGGCCCTTCATATTGGCATGGCCAACCATCAGGCTCATGGACTATAACTATCTGATTTCTCAGCAGACATTTGATATATTTCCTTCTGATACTCTGTTGGACCTGTACTTCCGCCATATTTATGTCTGCAAAGATAACAATATTAGATTACCATCACATATCAAACCATTAAAACGAAGATGAAATGTCACAAGTAAACTGTTGCCCAAAACTGAAGAATATGATTCCCACCCACTAAAAAAAAAGCCTAGAAGAATTGATGCTGGTTTGAAGGAAAAGGTTAATCACACCAAATATTGATTTGATTTAGATTTTTCTTCAGTTTGATAAAAATAAACTATTGACATTCCTACTTTTGAAAACATTCTTGTTTAACACCATGCCTACACAGTACTGTATATTAGTGAATATTATTATGCTGACATGCTAAAGTAACATGGTGAAGGTGTTAAACAATGGTAAACATTATACCTGGTTATAGCAAGTTAGCATTATCATTGTGAGACTGCTGGGTTAGCCTGCTGGCACTGGCAAATGACTCACAGCTGTGCCTATCTACAGCCATGCAGCTAGCATGACTGGAGACCTTTCTTGTTCATCATGTAGATGGACACCTTGTCCGCTTTCCTGGATATGTGTAATATGATAGACGATAGAGGGAGCGTGATAGAGGGAGCGTATCTCTTTGTATGAGACTGGGGAACATAGGACCCTTTTTCCCCGCTTTTCCCAAAAAGGGTCCTATGTTTCCCGGTCTGTTCCTTTTTCCACTATTACTGCCAAATTCCATGGCAAATAGGCCTATGTAGGCATACGGACTGTTTGACGCGCACATGCAAATAACCTAACCTTAACCTAAATAACCTAACCCTAACCTAAATAACCTAACCATAACCATAACCATAACCCTCAAAGAAAAAAGCTAAGCCTCGATGCAAGACAATATGATTAGGGGTGGGAATATACAAACATGAGTAATCCTAGATTTAAAAAGCAAAAAAATGAACTGCAAAGTAACCAGAAAGTAGCTGCTGTGTAAATTTAAGTTTTGGGCTGCTTGAGCTAAGGTGGGCCATGTGACGGTAGGCCTGCTGGCCATGCTGAGAGTCTACCGCAAAGATTGATAATTGCGGGGAACATAGGATCCTTTTTCTGTTCCCCGGTATGTATTGCTACAGGGGAACACAGGACCCTTATGGGAAAAACGGGGAACATAGGGCCCCACGATGGACTTAAAGTTGGTCTCATGTTCGCACATGCTAGTCCATCTTCACTGTTACCAGCTTGAAACGGCCCCTTTTCTCGTGATCTCTTCATACTTGCCATAGTGTGATATGTTGCATGCATACAACATCATTTATTCGTACCCACCAATGAAACATGCAAGACATACATGTGTCTCATTCAGTCTCACCTGTCTCACACACCTCTCTGTGTGTTGCCCCTTCTATCTTTGTGTGTGTGTGTGTGTGTGTGTGTGTGTGTGTGTGTGTGTGCGTGCGTGTGTGTGTGTGTGTGTGTGTGTGTGTGTGTGTGTGTGTGTCTACAGTCGGTTTAAGCTGTGTGGGGAAGTTTCGTTGTGGCTCATCTTCTAAATGTATCCGCCCTTCGGCTCAGTGTGATGGACAGGTGCACTGTGATAACGGTGAAGACGAGCTCGGCTGTGGTGAGTGATTAATTTTTTTAAAAAGTCAAAAGTCAAACTCAAAAATAGTCTGCAATCAAGTACCAACGGGACGTACATACAAATTACAGTAAATATACTTTTTTTTTTACAGCATTTATTATAAATTGTTTTTCTTTGTAAAAACAAATGCAAAATGTTGCAAAATCAAAACATACCTGCTCAAAATTTAAAAGAAAACAGCACCACCAACAGAACTACAAACAATAGAGGAGAATTTAAATAAAATGGGATGGACAGGTGTCAGTTTTAGTATTTCAGTGAGATAAAAACATGCCTCTACACTACCGACCTCTCATACAGCAACCATATTATATATATTAGATTATATTAGATTACATTACATTACATTACATTACATTACATTATACAATCTACAGTCATTGAGACTGACATGGAGGGTATTATATAGGTTGATTCTATTTATTTATAGTCGAATACTTTTAGGTCAGTACTTAATGAATATGAGTTCACCATCTGAAAGCTGGAACCTGAACGTTATTTAAAGTAGTTCAGCACTGTTTGTCAAGTTCTTGGTTAGGCACTGAGTGTACTAGGGCTTAGAACATTCTGAAGAAAATATATGAAGGCCATTTTGATGCTCAATTATCTCTTAAGTTTTTCTCATTCCTCATGTTGTTTCAGCAATTTTTGGGTTGATACCATTTGTTACACAGATTTGGTGGTAAATTTACCCATTTTTGACAACTCAAGAGTTGTTGAAAATGGTAAAGAAAAAAGTCACTTCAAAATACGACAAGACCAAAAAACTTTGACATTTTGGAGATTTCTGGCTTTTGGCTGGCGAGCACTTCTGTTCTGTGAATTGCTGAAAAACAAGCTTATTGTAAAGTTTCCTGAGGCTGTGATTATTATTGTCATTTTATAGAGTGAGGCCAAGTTTAAAAAATACTCTCATTATAATAAAGATACTGTGGGGATGAACATCATCACACATGAATAAATGAGCTCATTGAATCAACAAGAGTCTCAAATTTGTAGTGATATCCAATTTATGCAATTCCAAGACTATCCAGTATGCAGAGATATTCAAATACAATAGGCGAAAAATAACATTTACACAGCATGGAAAACCCTATTATAGGTATGTTATTACAGTTTTTGCCTAAAGCTGCATGGGATCATCATAAAGTGGGCATGTATGCTTGTAAAGAGGAGACTCATGGATACCTAAATAACCAATTTTAAATTTTCATTCAGATATCTTGAGGTCAGAGGTCACTTTGAAATTTCCATGCTCATGTTTCCCTCACTAAAATTTGGCATATCTTTGGAGCATTCATTACGTTGCGGGTCACACAGGGAGCATTTACACCTGGTGGGACATAATTCTTGTAATTATAACAGAAAATATAGTGGAATTGTTGAATGAATCACTAAATTTAACAAATTTCAATAATGACAAGGGTTTAAAGTGATTTTAGGTCTTCTAACTCAGGCTTAACTTACTAGGAGTTTGACCTGTTATCGTTGAACCAAAGGGTGTTACTTTGATTGCAAGATACAACTGAGCTGTTAAAATCTCAGGAAAAAGGTAGTTAGTGGACCTGAGTGATAATTTCTTCAATCTGTTTGATGTTACCTGTTTGACCACCTCTATTTATATAACTCCTCCTTTGTCTGTGTGTGTCAGTGCGTCTGAGTGGGAGGAGCTCGGTGCTGCAGGTCCAGAGAGGGGGAGTATGGAGGACAGTGTGCTCAGAGGGCTGGAACAACTGGCTGGGAGTCTCTGCCTGCAGGCAGCTGGGATACTCCAGGTTCTGACTGTGGTTCATATCCCTTGTTTTCTTTTCCCTTGTTGTCTTAGTACTTACTCAGCTCTATCTGCATGTCATGGTGTAGTGGGAGATTTGTGTCCAAATCCCCCTGTTTGTTCAGCGTGTTGTCTTTACCTGAATTGTCCCTCACCATTCAGAAGTTTGTGACAGCTTTGAAGTGGCAGGTCACCTGTATGATTGTCCAGTATCATGGTACAGAGTGAAATGTCTCAACAATTATTAGATGTATCAGCAGGACATTTAGTGGGACAGTCATGGTCACCAGAGGATAAATCCTACCAACTTTTGACAGCATCACTCTAAAAGTGCAAATGTGGACCAATACAGTCAGTAACAATTAAAAAATGAATTATACATTTTAATTTCTACTGAACAAAAATATAAACGCCCCATGTCAAATATTGATGCCACATGGAGTTGTAACCCTTATTTCTTGTCGGGGTAGCGTTCTCCAGTCTCTCAGGCTGATGGGTGATGAACGGGCTACAAGATAACTCCACACTTATTTCTGAATCTTCTTTAATAACCAACATCGGCACGACAGCATACAGCATTCCACTTAATGGGTCACAACACAAGAGAAACCCTGCAAAGCTACCACATCCTGCTTGACTACCCCTCACATACAATGTCCCCCAAAACAAGGGCAGGTAGGAACTAATTAACTTTGGCAAGGGGACAAGTAATATTAACTTAAATATAACACATGAAAATTAATACATAAATTGTAGTGAAAGTGCCATGAATAATAATGAAATAATTATTGTATATAATAGTAACTTAAATAATTAAAATAACCCAAAACATATTTTTTCCATTAAGTAAGGTTACAGAGTTAACAACTCTAAGTGAACATATGCTAACTTTTACTTGTACAATAGGATTATTTCTCTTGATTTGTGTAACATTTTTAGTCCATCTCTCTGTCAGTGAGCATTTGCTTAGTGATGCAGTGATTTCACTCAGTACATGGGTGTGGCATTTCCAGACGGTGATCAGACAGAATGAGCAGACACTCCTTATACTGGGGACAATAAAAGGCCACCCCAATATGTCAAATTTTGTCATAAGTCATCATGCCTCAGGTGTCTCAGATCATGCGGGGAGGTGCCATTGGCTGCTGGATGCAGGGACGTCCACCAGAGGGCGCTGTGCAACTGAAAGTTAATTATCGGACTATAGGCCGTTTGAGTCGCCCATAGAGCATCTTTGGGATGTTCTGGATCGACCGTGTTCCAGTTCTGGATAATGTGCTCCAGCTCCATGTGGCCCTCCGGGAAGAATGGAGTAACATTCCACAGGCCAAGATAGAAACCTGATCAACTCCATGAAGGAGATGTGTTGCTCTGAGAAATGTAAATGGTGACACACAAGATATTGAACATTCAATCTCTTCAACCTGAACGTGTTCAAAGGATGCCAATATCAAGATGTAATGGACGGTGATCTAAAGATTAGACATTTACAAAAATTAATTTTGATTTGCTTCATATATTGCATTACCCTAATGTTAATAAAAATTCTAAAATTTGACATGGAGCTTTTATATTTTTGTTAAAACAGTAATGGACCAAGGCAGACCAATCAACTTTTACAGGCGATTTATTATGTCCTGGTCAATCGTATCAAACGCTATTTTTTTTCTTTGAGAAAGTTGTTTATTTGGACTAGTCAAGAATTACACAAATTAACTCTCGACAAGCTGCTCACCTGGATGGTTTTCAGGTGAGCAGCTTGTCGAGAGTTAATTTGTGTAATTCTTGACTTCTGAATGTGTTTGAGACATCAAAGCAAAAGGCTACTTTGAAGAATTTAAAATATAAAACACATTCTGGTTTGTTTAACACTTTTTATTTTTACTACATAATTCCATAGTTTTGATGTCTTCAGTATTCATGTTTTAAAATAATTTAAAAAATAAAGAAAAACATTGAATGAGAAGGTGTGTATAAGCTTGTCGGTGTCACCCCAATAATTCAAAAACATTGTGGATGAGCTTTAAATGTCAACAGCCTGATCCTCACCATATCTTCTGTCTGTGCTACTGTGTGTCTGCAGGTATGTGGAGTCTTTCTTCATCTCTCTGACCTCCATTGAGCAGGACCTTCAGTACAACCTGGTGTCCATGAACTTGAGCCAGTCACAGATCATTAAGCTGCAGAACACCACAACCTTCAGGTAGAAAACACATCCTCATTTAAATTAATGGAAACATATGTAAACTAACTGTTGCTGCTCTTCATCTGCTCTGAGCTCAAGGGATAGGATGCAAGGTTATCATAGTTAACGAAAACTAGCGAAATAACAAAAACTAGAATTGAAAAATAATTTTCATTAACTGAAATAAAAATAAAGTTTTTTTAAAAATAAAGTAAGTTTTTTTTTAAAACGACAACTAACTGAAACTGTACTTTGTGGTTACAAAACTAACAAAAACTAAAGTGAAAATGTCCTTTGTTTTCGTCTTTGTCAACTTTTTTCATACATATACATTTTTGGTTGATATGAAATCTATTTCATCTATCTGGTTTTATGGTTTTATATCTTAATAAACGTATTGGGGCTGAGATGGATCAGACAAAGGAAATAAAGGCAACATTTATTGTGACCTTATTGAATCTGGCACCCAACAAATACCCCATTACAAAAAAACTAAAACACTAAAACTAATTTTAAAAAAATAAAATTGAGCATATTCCAAAAAATAAAAACTAATTTAAACTAGCAAACATACTCTAAATACTAATTAAAATTAACTGAATTTGAAAACAAAAATCACAATGAAATTAAAACTAAAACTAATGAAAAATCCAAAACTATTATAACCTTGGTAGGATGAAGCCTACATATTGATGCAATAAGTAATGTAAATCATAACTTAGTAGTTACATACTGTATGCACTACAAAGTGATTATGTACATTCACTGAATGAATATTTAGAAAATAAAACATATATTTCTCGCTAGAAATGTAATCAAAATCAATTTTTACGCAGAAACTAAGTCAAAATATTAACTGTCCGCCATGTTTTTTGTTCTGACCGCCGGAACCTTGAAAGTCACGTGACTTGGACACAAACCAATAGGAAAAAATATCCATGGAATAGCCACGGGATATGACTGTCATTAACTTGTATTGTAGCAAAATCCTTGTCAGTTTCACGGAAATTTGAGTGATTCCTGGCTATTCCACAGATTTTGAGTTAAGCAAATCCGTGGCGTTATGTATCAGGTTTCCAGATGCATTCAGGAACCCCATGGTCCTCTCCAGGTTGACCTTTTGTGTCAATTCTTGGAGGGAGTTGGATAGTTACAGAGAGTTTTTAAGTATTTAACATAAATGTGCATCTAAAGTTTTAGAAGTGATTATGATCTGTTCTGATTGGCAGAAAAAACATTACATTTACCTAAGACCAAAGGTAAACATAGCTAACAGTGGTTATAGTTTCCAGACCTGGGCTGAAAGCACCTACTGTTAGCTGGAAGCTTTCCTGGGAACAATAGGCACTAATCATCACATAAATACAGTAAAAAAGTATAATACTTCCCTCTGAAATATTCTGTCAAATATCTTCATTGAATCTTCAGTAACCGCAGCAGCCAATCTAAGAAATATTGTACTATATATGACTGTAAAGTCAGTGGACATTAAAACACATCCTTCCTCCTCCTGTGTCACCACAGTAAGACTCAATGCAGCTCAGGGAAGGTGACCACTCTGAAATGTCTGGGTGAGAAAACACTGCAGACTCAATCACATGTGTGTTTTTTCTATGAGGATTTAAGATGGAGTCAAGAAGAGCACATGTGCTCTTGCATGTGTGTCAGTTTTGCGTGGCATGCAAATGTCTGTGTTTCTGTGTGTGTCTTTGTTGGAGTGTAAGTAGGTAGGTTTGTTGTTATTTGTGCCTAAGACTGTAGTCTGTATTTCACTTGCAAGGACCACACTGTCTAAAGATTGCACTCAAATGATTTATTGAAGAAACAGGATTGAGTTGTTAAAATTGGAAGTCACTGGTCATTTTGGCTTGCTCTCTGCATGTGGGGAAGATTTGGTACAGAGTCACCCGTTGCTTTAAATCCATAGAGGAAGACAGGGGCACAGAATGTGAGGGTGAAAGAGGAGAAGAGGGCTAGCTGGGTGTATAAAGGGCTGAAGTGGCACAATTGAGGTGTGGTCCTGCTCAAGAATCTCTGCTATATACAGTGGTGTTCAATATAATAGCAGTCCAATGTGACTGACCAGATTAATCCAGGTTTTTAGTATATTTTTTATTGCTACATGGTAAACAAGGTACCAGTAGGTGCAGTAGATTCTCAGAAAACCAACAAGACCCAGCATTCATGATATGCAGCTCTTAAGGCTGTGCAATTGGGCAATTAGTTGAAAGGGGTGCGTTCAAAAATATAGCAGTGTCTGCTGTTGACTTTACAAACTCAAAACTAATTTGTACAAACTTTTTTCTTTCTATGATTTATCCTGTGAATCACTAAACTAATATTTAGTTGTATGACCACAGTTTTTTATAACTGCTTCACATCTGTGTGGCACTAAAAACCTGGATTAATCTGGTCAGTCACATTGGACTGCAATTATTTTGAACACTACTGTAGCTCCAATTAATCATTAGAGTCAAATTACCCACAACTATGTTTCATGATGTTCATATGGAATACTTAGGGATGTGTGACCAGTGTTTGTGCATGTGTGTGTTTATGTGGCCTGTAGCCTTTGCATGTAATATGTCTGCATTTACTATGGTTCAACTACAGTAGTATGGATATGTAAAAGGTTAATATTGATCGTCTTCATCATCAAAGTGCTCATAGTTGATAATTTTGATCAATATTTATATGTTTTCAAGGGGCCCTCCACCAACTTCACATAAAGATTAGATGACTTGTTATAAGGAGCACTAGCCGTCTTTGTCAAGTCTTGAAAAACAACCCTGATGATGTCATCATCACTGATTTTCATCTTATTTTTGTAATGGTTTTGTGAGTACCCCAAGATTATGGAAATGCACTACCTGATCACTACAGTACCACAACAGATCAGTCCTTTACCTGTCCTACTCCTTTACCCTACTTACCCTTTAAGTGTAAATGTTTTCCCAGATGTGTTCCAGCCTGCACTAGCCTGCAGCTTCTGTTGCAAACATATCTGTGATTTATTTATTTTATTTTTTTGCACATTTGGCAGCATCCATATCGAAATTCTTCATTTTATTGGCTCACAACTCAGGCTCAGTTTTGTTTTAGCTCTAAAAGTAGCTCCTTAGCCCTCAGTTCCTTCAGGCTAGCAGCAGCCCTTCAGCACATGGTGTTAATCCAGTCTGTCTGTGGAGATTAGTACAGTGTTTGCATCCATGCTTTGGAGGTACACAAGCTGACTTATGACTCTCTGTGCATCTGTCCTCAGAGTGCGGCTCCAGGCCCCAGTACAACACTCGTATTGTTGGAGGTAACATATCCAGGCCGGGTCAGTTCCCCTGGCAGGTCAGCCTCCACTACGGCAGTGAACCAGTCCACCTGTGTGGAGGCTCCATCATAACATCACGCTGGGTCCTCACTGCAGCACACTGTGTGTTTGGGTGAGTCGCACATGCAAACTCAAACTATTTTCCAATTAAAGCTCTCCATGCATCTGTCTTCTCTGTCACAGACAGAGTGGAGGGCATGTCCCTCACATATTTCAGAATCCTATGTTTTCCCTACAGTTTTTAAATTTGATTTTCTTTCTAAAAGCTCTCTAAAGATCATCTTCTAACTGTCCAGCTGTCAGACTTGTGATGAGAGGGACTGATAAAATGTTGATATGTGTCATCCCTTGTTATTACTGTATTTTCACACAGTAATAAGCTTTATTAGGTAGGTTGGTCCCATTGTTAGCCTGAAGAGAAGATGGCAGACAGTACTCAGGATTGGAAAGCAAAGAATTTCAAAGAATTTAATAAAATGTAAGTTTACAATCCTAAATACACTGTCAAATGTTTTTCCATTAAAAAGCAAAAATTAAAAGTCTACAGTGTCTTGTCCCTTCCTCTGTCATTCTCCTCAGCTGCTGGGCTTAGCTAGACAATGACATAAGGAGCTAGAGATGGTTACAATCAACTGGGTGGGCTGTTAACGTGATTATAAATTCACATCCACAACTGTTGGAACTGCTTGACAAAGATGTGCAAAAAGCAGCGTTATTAAAACTATACCATAGTGGTTATGGCTATATAGAAGTTTATTCAATTAACCAAGTATCCAAATATTAATTAATAGTTAATATTGATTGATGATATCATATAAAACATCTATAGACAATCATTTGTCATAATGTGTCCTGCCTGTATTTGGTATGCTGTCTTATTTAGTGTAGCCTTTTTTTTTGTACAAAACCAAAAACATATTTCTGCTTTGTGCAAGCAAGAAAGTAGCCAATATGTTGAATTCTATTCTATTCTAATAGAGTAAAATAAAGACATAAGTAGATGAAATAAAAAGCTTCCAGCTTCAGGCAGCCAGGTCCACCTGTGTCTGCCACACTGTGCTCTCACAGTCTCTATGTTGTCATGTCTTTGGCATGTTTGTGTTGTGGGTGTATAGCTAATATTAGTCCAATAAGTGATGTCCTTTTCTTTTTCTTTAGTTGTACTTTGAGTGTTAGTGTAACTGATCTGAGGCTGGCAGGGGCTTGTGATGTCAGAAGGTGAAAGGTCAGTCAGCCACAGTGGGCTGAGAGGACTCTTGGCAGACAGGAGCTTAATAACAGTAACAGGCAGGGTTGCTACAGGTAGTTCCTGCTAATCATGAAGCTACTCGCTGCGCACCACAAAGTGTGGTTACTGCTGTCACTGCAGATGATGAGGCCACTGCTGCAGTTTCTGTTGCAAACATATCTGTATTTTTATTTTTTTTTGCACAGGGTGGCATCCATATCTAAATTCTTTATTTCCTTGGCCAACAACTTCTCTGCAACCCCTTGTTTTGTTTTTGCTTCTTCATCTTGACAACTGACAACGACAACCTCCTTCATCCACAGATGTTAAGCTTAACATTTTAGATCTAAAAGTAGCTCCTTAGTCTGAGAGAATTCACTCCTCAAAACTCAAAATAAGAACTACAGACAATGTTCTGCCACTT
This sequence comes from Centropristis striata, assembly GCF_030273125.1. Taxonomy (NCBI): domain Eukaryota; kingdom Metazoa; phylum Chordata; class Actinopteri; order Perciformes; family Serranidae; genus Centropristis; species Centropristis striata. The sequence goes on along the minus strand of NC_081526.1, from coordinate 25,010,773 downwards.
ATATGGGTCCAGGTCACAACAGTTTAAATAATAAGGAACATTTGGAGTCATTGTTGTAAACTTCTGGGAGGTACTGAGGACATCTCATACAATAATAATAAATAGCTGCAGGCCATGTTGGTGATGTCATGTTTGGTTTTCCACTTACATACTTTAAAAGTTTTGAAAGCTGTGACCATAGCATAAGTATTAAATTGCATAGCTACACTTGGCAACTCCACCAAAACAATCTAAATTCACAAATAACACTACAGATAAGAGGAAAATGTGTAATTTTAATTTTGGGTTGACCCTTTTTAATATGTGAAATTTGCAGAAACATTAACAGAAACAGACCAGTCTCTTACTGCACCACACTATTTTTATTGAGGACCCACCCAGCCTCCGACAGACAGCTGCTTCAGCTAACATTAGATGATCTTTTGCCTCTCTCTCTCTTCTTTGGTCTCACTGACTGACTGCATTGCTATGTGCTCTTCAGACATCACATTAAAGGACTCCTTTTTCTGTCCCCCTGGTTTGCTTTGTGACGTTTGAAATGACTTGGCTGTTATTGAGGAGAGCCGACTTCCTCTCGTGCTCAGCTATATACGCCTGCTTCAAATACATGAACACAGCAGCACTGAACACTGAGAGCTGGAATCAGATATTCCCCCACAAACTCATTTAGCTTGGCAAGGTGACAGGCTTCTAAACTCTGTCCAATATACAAGCTATTGTTAACTCAACATGTAACTAGTGTTTAAAGTTGTCAATGAGTGCTCTTTAGCTGGAGAGCCATGACAGACAACCACCATAGCTTGTAGGATTTTATTTCACTGTGTCCCTCACATATACTGGCATGACTGTGTTTCTTCTGCTGTCTTTCATCAGGTTTGCAGACCCCTCCATGTGGGCGGTCCACGTGGGGCTGACAGAGCAGCCGGTCCATGGGGCTCAGTCCCTGGCTGTGGAGCAGATCATATACCACGCTCGCTACAGGTCCAAAGGACTGGACTATGATATCGCACTGATGAAACTGGCCACGTCACTTACTTTCAATGGTACTGTTGATCATTACTGAGTCCTTACTGTCTTTCTCAGTAATATCCTATCCTGCTCTATGTTCATATATCATGCATCCATAGCTCAATACTGGCAAGATCTCTTCTAATGCATCTCAGCTGTTTCACCATCAGACTTAGAAGAGACCAAAAGGTTGAATGTAGTCTGGACTAGACTGGCAGAATCTGAGGAGCCCTTTACCACATTACCTCACTGTGCTCTATGAGCTGCTCTGCCCAAACTGGAGTCATATATGCAGCTAAGTGTGAATGTGTATAATTGTTCAGATCACCAAAAGTTTTATAATCCTATGAGGCAGCATCTCTGGTAATGTTATTTTTGTATGATTTTATCTCTCAGTGATCCTAGAGTAAACAGTAAAAGAGACACTAAAGATAAAGCCCCATACATTTGTGTTGCTCGGTCAGACCTGTAGCCTTTTTTTTTTGTAACACTTTCAGCATGAAATGAGTTGTTCCACCTTCTGAGATCACTGTTGTAAACAGACTCTGGTACTCTCAGTATTCTCATTCTCTTCAACCTCACCCCCTGTGAAATATTTTGTCAGCCAAGTACCCCCCAATCAGGGCAAAGCATGTTTGGTTGAAAAAAACGGACTTAAAAACAGAGCGCTGTGCCATCAGTGTCTGATTTATTAAACTTTTGGAACTGATAAACAAAATTAAATAAAAAAAATCTTATTTCAAACATTTTAAATGTTAATAATCCATGACTAAATTTATTGCAAATATTTCTCCTCACTAAAATGTAGTGATTCAAACTAATGTAGTAAAAACAGTGAGCATATAACCATTTAAAACTATAACTGCTACGCTTCGACCACGACTCCATCTTTGAGTTTTCAAATGATTGACAGGTGATGCCAGGTGGCATATGACAGGTTGGGTCCAACCATCCTGGTATGGGGGAGACTCTGGGTTTTTAGGATAATGTAATTTAATAGCCTACTGAATATAAAATTAATTGTATGAACTTATACTTATATTTTCCTAAAGTATTAAAAAAATATTTTTAAAGGATTTTTGCATGGATGCTACTTTTTAAATGTATATTTTAAAATCTCACATACCCCCTGGAGTGCCCTCACGTACCCCCAGGGGTACGCATACCACCATTTGAGAACCACTGCACTAGATCCATCACAACTGCAACTCGCTCCACTCTGACCAGTTGTCTTACAGAGATTAAATCCTGATGCAAGTAAACTTCCTGAAACTCAGACATGATCACCATTCGTCCTGTTGGGACTAACAGGCATGCCACAGATGGATGTTTCTCATTTGTACATACTGGACTGGTTTGAATGTGAAGGCAACAGAATTCTGGATCCCCTCCAACAGAGGACACAGACCACCAAACCCAGCCAAAGGATCGATCTACCTTTTATGGTCCTATGTGTGATAACTTAATTTGTCAGAAAGAACCTCTGACATCACAGGAAGTCTCAAGGGAGATAAAACCCCTCCAATTCATTCGCTTCCATCTCTTTTCGATTAGGGTCTGCACGGGGACACATTGTCCTTAGCAGACCAGGTCTGGCCTCACCAGGCAACCCCCCTCCCTCTTCTCCAGCTCCACCCAGAGGACAAGGCCTACACACAGGCCCCAGAGGACAGGCTGGGCCTCATGCTGAGATCTCTCAACAGAGATAAGACGTTGCAGACATGCAGCTCATCCTCAACTGCTTCCTGATTTTCCTGCTTGTGGTCTTTTCGGACAGAGCCACATCAAAGCATCAAGATTCTGATTAGGGGGAGAGTCCATAGCTGAAGTTAGTTGTCCTGAACCACCTTCATTAATTTAGTTCATATTGTGCTTTAATACTGTATATTGGTGTTTTTTTCTGACAGTTGAGTGTCATTATGTGTATCAGTTGTCTGAGTGCAGTTGCAGACTGCTGTGTGATTTCAGTCCGAACTGCAGTAGCCATCACATGAAAACAGGATTTGTGTGTAATTAGTAATTGGGTGTGATTACACATTAGCTGCATGATTGATGTTGGTCATGGTTATACAAATAATACATTTTATTTATAGAGCGCTTTACAAGGTACTCAAAGACGCTTTACAGTTAAAATACAATAAAATTGCAATTACAAATGAAAACAAACAATTAAAACCAGCAACATTGCTCATACATTGAAAGCAGTTGTGAACAGGTGGGTTTTGACAAGTTTTTTGAAGGTGAGTGGATGTGAACAGTCTCTGATGTTTTTTGGGAGAGAGTTCCAGAGGGAGGGGGCGGCTACTGAGAAGGCTCTGTCGCCCCAGGTTTGGTTCTTAGCCCTGATGGGAGGGGCAAGGAGATTGGCTTCAGAGGAACTGAGGCTACGGGAGAGGGTGTGGTGATGGAGAAGGTCAGTGAGGTAGGAGGGGGTGTGGTGCTGGCGGAGGTCAGTGAGGTAGGAGGAGGCCTGGTGATGGAGGAGGTCAGTGAGGTAGGAGGAGGCCTGGTGATGGAGGAGGTCAGTGAGGTAGGAGGGGGTCTGGTGATGGAGAAGGTCAGTGAGGTAGGAGGGGGTGTGGTGATGGAGAAGGTCAGTGAGGTAGGAGGAGGCCTGGTGATGGAGGAGGTCAGTGAGGTAGGAGGGGGTGTGGTGATGGAGAAGGTCAGTGAGGTAGGAGGAGGCCTGGTGATGGAGGAGGTCAGTGAGGTAGGAGGGGGTCTGGTGATGCAGCACTTTATGGGTGTGGAGAAGGATTTTTAAGAGGATGTGCTGTTGGATAGGTAAACAGTGGAGGTTCTGGAGCACAGGGGTTATGTGGTCACGGGAGGGGGCGAGCAGCAGAGTTGAATGTACTGGAGTTTGTTGAGTAGTTTGGTAGGTACTATGCTGTACAGGATGCTACTGCAGTAATCAAGTCTGGAGGTGACAAAGGTGTGTACCAGTGTTTCAGCAGCAGGGAAGGAGAGTGATGAACAGAGACGGGCAATGTGTTTCAGGTGAAAAAAGGCAGTTCTGGTGATATGGGATATGTGGTGCTCAAAATAAAGGTCGCTGTCAAAAATGACTCCAAGGTTGTGGATGTGGGGGGACAGGGACAGAGTGGAGTCGTCGATGCTGAGGCTGAAGCTGTCAGTGGTTTTGGACCGGGATTTTGGCCCGATGAGTATTATGTCTGATTTGTCACATTTTAGTTGTAGGAAGTTTTCTTGCATCCAGGTTGAAACCGTGCCAACACATTATTGTATACATTGTGTCTGATACTCTTAAAATTCTATTGTTCAGGCATTGTGGAGCCCATCTGCCTGCCTAACTATGGAGAGGAGTTTGAGGAGGGAACTATGTGCTGGATATCTGGATGGGGAGCAACTGAGGATGAAGGTGGGTCTGAAAAGGATTAAACAGATTATTTCTGGTTTATTATTTCACCCACTCATCGGCACCTACTATCTGATTTTGGTGTAATGTAATTACATTACATGGTCCTGCCCTGTCTGATGCATACATTCTTGAAATCACATGCTTTTTCCAGGGGAGACCAGTGTGGTTCTGCACTCGGCCATGGTGCCTCTCATCTCCACTAAAACATGCAACCAGCCAGAGGTTTACAGGGGCTTGATCTCCTCCTGGATGATCTGTGCAGGATACCTGGAGGGAGGAACTGACTCTTGTCAGGTACAGATGGTTGTCATATGTAAGCCTTTGTGTTATATGACCTGGAAGCTATGGAACTTTCTCCCATTATCCTCAGTTTTACTTCTGACAATTAACCTTTCCTTTACCAAATGCAAATGATTCCAGATAATCATATTGTTTAAAAAAAACAATATATCCTAATATATCTTTTCTGTTCTTACAGATTGGAGATTATATTAAGAATACACTGCTTTGTTATATTTCATATTAATATATGATATATAATAAAATATATAATATTAATCGAACAGAAATCAATTATTAAATTAATCGTCAACTATTTTGATAATTGAATAATTGGTTTGAGCAGCTCTTAACTCTATGGAGTCTTGGACTATTTTGTCCACTTTTTAATCCTTTTCATGTCTTTTCATGTATTTTTTGTGTCTTTTTTTTGTGTCTTTTTTTTGTTATTTTGTGTCTTTTTTTAGTTTTTGTGTCTTTTTTGGTCATTTTGTGTCTGTTGTTGTGTCTTTTTTTGTTATTTTGTGTCTTTTTTTGTCATTTTGTGTCTTTTTTGGTCATTTTGTGTCTGTTGTGTCTTTTTTGGTCATTTGTTGTCTTTTTTTGACGTCATGAAGAAGTCATGCTCAGCGTTCGTGGACTCCAGAGGGTTAAAGACATTAAGCCCAAATTCTCTGATTTCAACTTCTTCAATGTGAATATTTCTGGTTTATTTGTTATTCATGACAATAAACTGAATATCTCTTTGGTTTGGGAAACACTGATTGATATTTTTCAACATTTTATTGACCAAATTACGAATCGATTAATTGTTTAAATAATCCACAGATTAATCGATAATGAAAATAATCGTTAGTTGCAGCCCTAATTTCAATGTTTCCAATATGGAGAAGCAGCAGTCAGTAGTGTTGTGCTTCTTCTCTGTTCTGGAATTACATTGAATCTTGATGTTTAATGTTTTGCAATGCCAATGGTTTGTTTACATTGGTAACATTTGTAAAGACACAAATGAAATGTGCTTATGATTTTTAGATATTGTGGCAGTGGAGAAACCAGACATGTCACACAGGGCTGTGTTAACAAAAAAACAATTTAAAAAACTGTTATATTGAAGTGCGTGAAACTGGAGAATCAGGAGATGTCAGACCTGGTGTGCTCTCCAGTCTCCCCCTGACAACTCCTGTGGCCTGTGGCAAGTGAGTCTACTAATGAAGCAGTCTCCTGCTCTCCCTCTTTAACAGCAGTCACTAATTGCTGATCTACTTTAACTGACTCAGCTCCAGGTCTGGGTGAGGCAGCAGTGTAGGTACTCTTGACTGATTCCGTCGAGCGCCATTATAACTATGCCAAACCTATGGACGGCAGTGTAGGGAGAAGGATAAAGCCATGCAAGCCAATCAGAATCCTCAGAATCAACAACAACGAATAACACGATCCTGTTCCTTCCTTCGCCTCTGCTCCTCGATATAGTATAGCAGTTGTATTTTCAATTTCAAACAGACCAAAAGCATTTGCACAAACGTAAAAATGAGTACCACCTTAACAGCATCCATGATAGCCAAACAAACTGTAAACATAGCGCACTTACACGACGTGAAGCATTTTCTGGCGCATAGAATGAGGGTGAGAACAACAACAACACATAACTGTTCCAAAGTCTCCACAAGCAGGCATCCTTACCCATATGTACCAGAACAACTGGTACATATGGGTAAGGATGCCTCCTGGGTTGCTCCTGTCAGAGGTGTTGCAGGCCCACCCAGCTGGTGAGAGGCCTTGGGGGAGTTGGAGGAGTTTTGTGTCTCATCTGGCCTGGTAACACCCTGAGGTCCGCCAGTCATTTGAAGCCTTTGCTGGGGAGAGGGACCCATTATGCTTAGCTTGTGGCCTGGTCCCAGATAAGCAGAATAAATGTTGCTTACTAAAACTTTCCAAACTATATAGTAATACAATGACTGATTTTAAAATACCCCCAACAGTTCACTCAAACCTTCTGTTATGACAACAGGAAATATAATGATTAGTCTCTCCTTTGTCTGCATGCTGTTTATGAGGCTGTGAAGCATTGGTCATTTGGTTGCCAAGGCTCCTGACTGTCATTTGTGTGTGTTTCCTCAGGGGGACAGTGGAGGTCCTCTGGCCTGCGAGCACTCGTCTGTATGGAAGCTAGTTGGTGCGACCAGCTGGGGAATGGGCTGCGCTCTGAGGAACAAACCAGGCGTTTACACGCGTATCACACGGTCGCTCAGCTGGATCCGCCAACAGATGGAGGTCAGTACATGATGAGCTGTGTCCTGTTTCAGCACATGCTGCTTTAGAACGTCCTCACCTGCAAAGGTTTGGCCTTTGGAGAACTTTAAATTGAACTAATGTCAGCATGTTTTTACAAGTCACACAGTATTGCAGTTTGGATATACCATAAGCCTTGTCACCCATAATAACTCCTTATAATTCCAATCTAAACTTGACAGCATTTACATTTTGACATCCAGTAGAAATGTATTTGATTTAGAAAAAAACTAAATAAAATGAGTGATGCCTGAAATCCATTTAGCTGCCTTAGTTTTTAGGGTCACCTGTGGCTGGTTTAACCCTCTAGAGTCCATTAAAGCACCGGCACATTACTTCTTCATGACATGAAGACATAAAAATGAAGCAACATTGAGTCTTGCCATCAGCTTCCCTCTAAAGTTCTGGCTTAAAACTCCATACCAGATTTTTTTGATGATATTCAGCCAAGTAAAACCAGAGATAATGTCAAATATATATAGTATAGAAATATAGAACTAGATATTATCCTCATTTTACCTCTTATATGTTATATATAAATGGTAAATGGACCTGCACTTATAAAGCGCTTTTCTAGTCGCTTTGCGACCACTCAAAGCGCTTTACACTACAGACCATCACCCTTTCACACACACATTAATTCTGATGGCAGAGGCTACCCTAAACGGTCCCACCTGCCACCATTAGGAATTCGTTCAGACACCGATGAACGCAATCGGGAGCAATTTGGGGTTCAGTATCTTGCTCAAGGATACTTGGACATGTAGGCTGCGACGGTCAGGGATCGAACCACCAACCCTTCGGTTGGGGGGCAACCCACTCTACCAACTGAGCCACAGCCGCAATATTTAAAATTCTGTGTTTTGAAACATAATTTTCAAGATCAGATTTTATGGTTTCCTTTGTGTCTTTTGGGTTCAACATTTTTATCAAGTAAGTCAAAGTTAAAAATTAATTGTCAGGACATATGGGTGAGGTAACGCTGAAAAAACTGATACCAACATGGCATGGTGAAGATTTTTTAACAGATTCTTTAAAGGAAATAATTTAACAAAGATTTCAGAGGGTTAAAAATTACACCATTTAGACGAGTCTCTAGTGTTGGCCTGATTTAATTTTGGTCTTAGATGAGTCTAATACAAATTAGACATTTATTATCAACAGAAATAAGGCTTATCATCTGTCTGATGAGTTAGCATTAGTGCTGAGCCCTGCCACATTATAGAGCTACTACATGTCTGCTCTGCTCCGGGGGGACACAGACACTGTCTGTGGCCTTTGTGGTTCATCAGGAAAAAAATTGGATTTGCAGTATTAAGGTCAAAACAACAGGCGCGCCATTTATGATGTGGGGAAAAAAGATATAAAACTTGAAACAAAAACACGAAGAGTGTGAGAAAATGTGAAGTAGGAAGTGTAAGGAGGCGGAACAGATGGGCACAGAGCGAGAGCTGCTGTAAGCTGCAGGAGCAGACACAAGTAGAATAGGTTACCTACATTTATCAGGGTTCTGTTGCTAGGAACGTCAACTTTTCACCATAATGATAATGATTTGTGCGATTAAGTGCAGTCCAACCTGACGTGTTTGGGGCTGTCAATGTTAATAGGTGAAACACCACTAACAACAAACCAATAACGCAATATGGAAAATAATAAATTAACTCCATGTAGTCCGTGATTGTTTCATTAATTTCCACTTCATTGGTGTTCTGATATGCCAGAAAAAGGGGATCGCTTAGAAAAGAGGTAATGTCCAATCACTGTTGTGCCTCCACTCGGTTCAAAGTGCAGCCTTAGTTGACAGGTCTGCTTATTATAAGCTGCTTTGGGCTTCTGATTTTGTAATAAAAAATAAGTATAATAAATATTGGCAGTTTTTTGGGCTTGTTCGAAAAGAGCAGTCGTTGTTGCTCCTAAAACCCAGGAGAGACCTGAAGAGAGATTATAACGTGTATCATTCATTTATTTGATTTGTTTAACTGCAATGTGACTGATACGGGCTAGCGGGCTAGCGTTAGCTTACAACAAAGTCCAACATTAACATCTTATGTTCAATGTTAAAAAGAATGTAATCACCATTCATAGCATCAAGGTGAGCAGCACAGATGTGTTGTACGTGTTTGGATGCCAATGTATGCTTACAGAGCCAGGAGCAACATTTGTAAAGAGTCAATGTAGTCTGCTGTTGTTATTTACTTGCCGACTGAGACAAAGACATATACAGATGTAAACTGATGTAATGTCGTGGCTCTCTGGCCTGTAGAGAGTTATATTATTCAGTACACCAGTGATACTGGAATTTGTTGACTGTGATATGCAGTTTTTGCTGAGAAGCAAAATAAAGATCCTTTTTGGAGAAAAAAAGTTAACATTAAACAAATATCGAAATATAAAATATAATAGATGATAAAAGTCATCTATCCCCTCACATTTAAAACGGGTTATTGAGGGTGGAAAACGGCATTTCCGCCATTGTCAGAGAGTTTTAAACTGTAAACACAATGCCAGTTGGTGTAGTTTTAGTTTATATGTGAAACAAATTTTAAACAGAGCATAAAAGACAAACTTTTGTTTCCGCCAAACAATGTGCGGTGCCACCGCACATTCTCACGGCAAGTTCACTTTTCATACATGTGGTGTGTGTGGGACAGCGCTCACAATGTTTTTGTGTGTACGCAGCGTTGATACATGAGGCTTTCTGGCCTTTTGTTAGTCCCAGATCATCCCTGGCTCTGCTACAGGCCTACACTGACCTCTTTAATTCTACTGAAGTTTCTTTGTATTCTTAAACTCTTTGTAACATTTTCTGCTGGAGTGAATGAAGCTCAGCTGTGCTGACATAGTCTGTTGTTGTTTAGAGAAGGTCTTGCAACTGCAAATTAGTCCTCAAACAGTCCAGAACTAGACAGTTTTGTGCAATAGATGAATTAAAACAACTGTCTGAAGTCTGACTACATTGTCCCATCCAAATCTATGCTTTACCAATGCTTTTTGGTAGTTTTGAAAACTTTTGCCCTATCTTACATGCAGCGAAAAGCATTGCTAGTTTCATACTGACACTGTTGTCATCTTGATCTTTGTGTAAGTACTTTAACCCAGCTGGGTGAGTTGGTCTTAGATAAGGTGTGATAGGGGCATTGCTATCTTGAGGCAGCAGGAAGAGGGTTTTTTTCTGCCATCTACATTTAGCGTATATCTACATACATGCGGTCTCATAACACTCTGTGTGATGGGCTGCAGTCACACATCCACTAATGTAACATTAGCAAATATTAGCCTCCTGTTCACTTCCAATCAGAGCAAAGGGATGAAGAGAATATTTGCTTCCAGTGGCAAGGCAAATTCCATCTATGCTGCATATCGAGTTCAACTGTATTGAACTTTGAACTGGCAATTTTGCAGCCGCAACCAATAACAAAGGTGTGTGTGTGTGTGTGTGTGTGTGTGGTTGACCCCTGGCTGTCAAACAGACTACGAACCAGAACACTGATATCTGTGTGTGTTGCATCCTGCACAGCCCACATTCAACAGGGATATAGCCTCTGCACTAGCTTGCATTACGCGTATGTGACTGAAGCCTTACATACAGTTATGTGCAGCACTACTCCTCAGTTCAAATCAGCTATTGGTAGACATGTGACTCAAGTCATTTTGGTCTAGTCTCGAGAAAGTCAAGTCAGGTCTTTGGTCAAGTCAATATTTAAAGCATATTTTTCAACAGGTAACGGCCATTTAATGCTGCATTAAATGATGGGGGGAGAAAAGTCAGCAATTCGAGACTGAAACGTAACTTTATTTAGAGATGTTACAATGCCAGTAATTTATTCTGTCGATTTCTGATAACAGTTATTCAGCTAAGATGAGCCTGCCATGGAGTTGTGAGAGAACAGATTGTATCAGGTTATGGTTAGCCCTTACAGACTTGTAATGATAACTCCAGTCTGACACTCTACAGTAGTGAGGGCCCTGTTGGTCGAAATTATTTCTATATGAATTAAAGACGTGGTAACAAAGTTAAAACATTCACTGTTCAGCGCTCTGCTGCTTTTCCTTAGAGCGCCCAAAGCACACTCTGAGTGTAGAGCGGAACGAAACGGTCCAGTTTGTGCCAGTGGCTACTTACAGACACACCCATTCACAATATAGAAAACTGTCAACTGTCAAGTCATCAGAACAGTGACATGTGACTCCATTTCCAAGTCAGTGACTGAAGTCCCCTCCCTGGCTTTTAAAAGTTACAATGTAGTAGGCATATAATGAAAGTGCAGGATTTTTGCTATAGATTTTTTAAAAACAGGTGTTTGAACAATGCTTAGCCAAAAAAGTTTGCATAGATAAAGTTTCGGTTTGTGTCCAATTGAATTAAAATGGTCTATTTCTACATTGTCTTTCAGAGAGAAGAGGCCCACGATTCTCCAACTAGAAGCACAGATAACTAAAGCACCCAGTTACTTCTCACAGGATTCTGTTTGAATGTTTCCACATTCGACAAAAAAAAAAGAGAAAATTATAGAGACAAACTATCACTGCAGAATGGCAGAGCCGTTGTTCAACACAAATGCTGTTTGGTGATAAAGCTGACGGAGCAGAGAGACAGTGCACAGCAGAGAGTTAGGCATCGTTTATTCCAAAATAGAAAGCTCTAAGGCAAAACAGACAAGAAAGTGAATAACGCTTCATAAAAAGCAAGACCGATGCAAATGAGGAACCAAGAGCTCAGCGAGAGCCCTCCAACGTCACTACACCCTTAGGCTGCATGAAATTAACCATTTCAAGTCTCAAATTTACAAGTGGGATATGAACCAGATTACTGCAACTATTAAAAGACAATTGTTGTACAGTACAATATTACAGATATTCAAACAAGAGGCATCGTAAATTGGGAAGTAATATCAACATATTGATATAGAGATTTCAAAATCTTTCACTACATATGCATGTAGTGGCAGGGGGACCACAGGGGCTGCAGCACATAGTCCCAGTCCTTCAGGCAGGCAATGAACAAGGAGCCCAACTTTCCAACTGCCCTTTGTTTTCAATACAGTAGCATGTACGTGTACATAAATAAAAGTTTAATGCGTGCAAAAAGTCCGATGCTTGTCGTTTATGATGGAAGTCATATCTCACTGTGGTTCCTCAGACCCTTGTGATTGTGTGATTAGCATAGTGTTCTGGATTGTGCATTTGAGAAAGTATGCTACTACTGTAAAATTATTAAAAGACACAATATATGGTATACACAATGAGGGTAAAACTTGAGCTGTATCTAAAGAAATCTGAGCACTGCAGTTAGGTTACTGTGAAAAATAACTCTTCAGGTAAGTGGGATGTTGCAGTGCACAAAGAAATTATTAACGATGCTTCACAGAACCACACAGTGTTCTTCAGTTTAGTGTCATTATGACTAATTTACCAAGGACCAAGGGTCAGACTTTGTTTTTGTGCTTCTTGGCAATAATTCTTTAGAAAAGAACACAGGTAAGGCCTTGTTAGTATTTTAAGTTTAAAACCAATTTAAATAGTAATTTTCATCAGCATTCAATTCCTTTTTCTCTTTTTTAGAAAACTTCAAAGAACCCTGGAAAACAGGGTCACTAGCTTTAATTATCAATCTGTACATAAATATTCCTTACAAAACAGGAGAACACAAAAATTAAACAAAAAAACACTAGTTTCATACGTTTGTATATAAAAATAAGCATCTCTCTCTTTTTTTGTTTTTTAAATTTCTCCACTTGGGCTCTGCTTGGCCTGCAGGGGCCTGTGTGACAGCCGTGGAGTCAGTCGCAAGAGTGCACACATCTATTAAAACACAAGCATGCAAAAAAGTGAAGACAAACCCTTACAGATACAACTTTAAATTGTTGGCATCCAAAATGAAAATTCAACAGCAGATGGGGAACAGGGGCCAAGAAAATAACATAAATCAGTCAAGATTTATTAACGGAGCATACAAACTTGCTTCGAGTGTTAAACACTTCTTTTTTTTTCTTCTGTTTGTTTGATTCAATCTTTTTGAGCTTAAATATACAAAAAAGTGCACTCCCATACATCAACTAAATCATTAAAAAACGGTTTCAGAAATGAACCTCCTGATGTACACATACACAGCATAAACCACTGTTCAGCAGGGGAGAGTTGGAAGAGTGCAGAACCGTTATGTCCTGTTGTTTTGTGCTCTATGTAAACCTAATGTGTGTCTGTTTGTACTATGATTCATCGTGTCTTGATCTTTAGACCTATTTATGCATGGTTTGTGTGTATGTGAAGCTCAAAGGGTGAGGGTGTGTGTCCTCTACTGCAATGAGTCGCTGTTGTCCAGGCCCAGCCCGGCCATGTCTGCGTCATCGTCCTCGTCTCCACTGTCCCCCGACTCGTCTTCACTGTGGCCTCCCAGCATCACCTGCTGCACCGCCAGCGTGGCGCCATCTGACGTCAGGCTCTGCAGACTCTCCATGTTCATTGTCACCATTGTACCTTAGAATGAGAGGAAACAATTACTGATTAAAAGTGTTTTAAATACTAGAATTACTGCATCAAAGTTGTATACCTACACCATCAAGTTGCAGTTCTAGTGAGTAATATCAGATAAAACTGGAGAAAAATGGTGGACTACCAGGGGAACCCAGATATAACACAAAGTTGTAGCAACATGGTCACAAAGATATTGATATTGAGTTTTTCCTCGAGTCCACGTGGACATTTGTGCCAGATGTAATAAAATGCAATCAAGGCTTTCATGTTGCTTTTAGGTCATCATTTTATTTTCTTGCTTTAAAACTCCTCCAGGGCTTTGCCTTTGATGTGTGAAAGACCAATTTAATATTTACCTAGTTAAGACTTTGTTACCTTTGTACAGACCTGAATGTAGAATAACAGGTATTTTTGAAGATTCAACTACATATTAAACTGACAAAGAAGAAGGATATTCATACTTTTTTAACAAGAGCCCAACAAAAAAATTAAAATCTATATTATTTTCGAATAAACCTTCAAATAATCAAAGATTGAGAGAGTTAAACAAACAAGAAATGATAATGTATAAACTGAAGACATTTAAGAATCTATTTCTGGAACAGCAATAAACACTGAGATGATGAGGGATTTTCTCTGGTAATCAGAGGAACTTTCAGCTAACTGAACTAAACAGCAAGTGTTCACCTGATATAAATCTGGCTGTGCCTCAAGACTAATAAGCACATCACTGTTTAGTAAGCACTGTGCTAATGTGAAAAATGGCATCAGAACTTAGTGAAAGTCAAATTATTCTTCTAAGCAAAGAGGGACCATGGCTAGACTAAAGGTTTTAAGAACTCTACAATGTTCTGCAGAAAGTGGATAAGTTGTATCCAAAGCATGACCAGGAAGGCCAGAAGTGACCACAACTTCAGAACAACAATACATTAAGTTTAGTTCCCTGGGAGATAAAAAAAAAAAAAAAAAAAAAGCAAATTCATCACAGATACAGCATTTTCTTTAGAGCACAGACTCCAGTGAGTCAACAGAAGGCTCTCTTGTAGTGGTCTCAGGATGAGTAGCAGGTGTTCTACCTTCTCATGAGGGGAAACAATGCCCAACTTGGGGTGTGCTAAAAAATTCAAGCATTTCACCACAAATGACAGGAATAAAGTTCCATTTACTGCATTTTCTACAATGATATATGTATGAGATAGACAGGACATTAGAGAGAATGATACAGTGTGTCAAACCAACAGTGACACATGGTGGTGGGATTATCAAGTCTGGGGAAGTTTTGCCAACTCGAAGCGAATTGACTACACCTTGACCAAGGAGAAGTTCCAGCCCAGACATGCTATATCCTCTGGTTTGCATCTTTGTCAAGCCAAGACAAGGGGGGTCTTCACAATAAGTTGCTGACTAGTTTGTGAAATACATTGCTAAAATGCTAACAAACAATGACCCCATCCTTTTCAATATAACTCTATATAATCCTTTTGCAGTGTTTGCAAGGTAGGTGGCCAGCTGTTAGTACAGTTAGTAACATTGCAGATTGAAAGGTAAGCAGCATCAGACAATTTGGTCCTTCATTCTGCAGCTCAGCACAAGACTGAAAAATAAGGAAGTAACTACCCCATACTTCCATGACAACCGTCATGTCATTAATGCTCATACTTGTTTGCTACATTAGCTAACTAACATGTAGCTAATTTCAAACCTTGTCAGTTTAGTGCCATTTACATCAATTATTTCATTTCCATTAAGCAAACTTAACATAGTTCAGGCTCAAGTTACTATGACAACCTATGCTGGGAAACTAGTTGATCTTGGTTTAAGGAAGCAAATCAACTGAAAATGATTCAGACACGCTGAAATAAACCTGTCTTATTTGGTAAACTCACTCTAAGGAACAGGCCCCAGGTGTTTATATGTCTGTGGACAGGGCCACAACGGGGTAAGATGCCATAACAAACTGAACAGGTGTAACTATGGTCAATAGTAGGCCAGAGGTAGGAAGGTTGGAAACATAGAAGGGCCAACTGATCCCATTGCAAGGTGGTCTCTAGTAATCATAATCTTTGGACCCACTTGGCCACCTTGTCTGTCTTTTACATCTACAGTGAGTACGTTGTACAGGTGATAGGCAGTGTAGGACAGGGCAAAGGATCTTTTTTAGTCTCTATTTAACTTGAATACAAACTGTACATTGAAAACAATTCTGCGTACCATCTGGCATGGTAACTTGTTGTTGGGTGCCCCCTCCTGCAGCAATGGAGTCAGGCCAGAAGCGCTGCAGTGGCCGATTTTGAGGAGTCTTCTTTTTGGCTTTTGGTGTCTCAGAAGAGCTGGCATCTAACATGGGCTGCAGGATCCGCCTCCGTGCATTTATAAACCTGGAGACACAACACAACTCAGATCTGTGACAGTTCCTAGGAGAATGAAATTATTTTGTTTCCTAACAGTGATGAAATCATCTCCCCTAAAATTGAACAGGATGTCTGAGTCCTATCTGCTATTCAAAACAGCTTCATTTAGAAAATAAAAGGTCAACAGTAACTTAGAAAATAGAAGTAGTGCACCTCATCTAAAAGCTGGGAACCTGAAGATTTGAGATAGCACTGTATCAAGTTGTTCTAGTCCAAAATCTGAATAAAAAAGTCTGTGACTATGGGATCATAATTACACACACACACACACCTTTTTGTGAAGCAATTCATTTGCATGTCAACGGTTGAGAGGGACAGTTTCAGGTTTATCTGACAGACCTTTGTGGCAATATTACACCACTTCTTCTGTGTGCCTACAAGTTTTGTCCTTATACCTATTGCATTTTTTCCAGCGCCACCTAGTGGCTGATTGGTGTCACATTTGTATTATCAAAATTCTTTAAATAACTTTTAATCATGTTGTTCCACAGATTCTATCTGCAAAATTTCATGCAGAACGGCTTGTGATCCTTGGAAGACTTTCAAAAAGTAGGTTTTTTGTACTTTAACATGAATTCTTATGGTGCTTTGTGCCTTGGAGGAGTTTGAAAAAGTAGTAGTAGGTGGTATCAAAATGAATAAATATGCAAAACGATCGCCTCAAGCTTTTTAACTGATCAATGTTTGTTGTTTTTTTTTAAAGTGACGCCTCCTCACACAGGCCAGCATTTCCCCTCCATTTCAGAGATTGAGAGCATCCACTGTTTGGTCTTCACAAGTCTCAGCAGACATAGTTATGGGTTAAGATGGCTCACACCTCAGAAAATCCGCTCCAGAAAACATCAGGTCCAAGCACAGCATGAAAAACATGTGTGATGATGTAACCGACTAATTATCGACAGTTAAATTTGTCTGCAATCAATAGTGTCATCAATTTTTGGCAACAATATCTAACACCTAATCGTTGCACCCCTTATACACTGTGCAAATAAATATGATAAATAAATACCAGAGGGAACTCTGATTCACTCAAAGCATTTTGCTAAAAAGGAAACTCGTAGCTTACCAAACTACCAGATGCTGCTCTGGGTCAACAGCACAAATATATTAAAACCTATTATTTGAATAAATGTGTCATAAATTCATATTACTTCTGTGTCAATAGTTTCAATGTGAAATATTTGTTGAGTATTTTTCAAATTTCATGTTTATTCATCAGCACCCTCCACCAATTTCTGACTCTGGAAAAGTGGGAACAATTTACGCTCCTCTGTGTCCTCTTTTTTCAAAACGATGCTCCATAACAACTACTGCCTCGTAAAATTTAAGTTGTAACTTCTGTCTACATTGGAACCATTTCAGATGGTGCAACACTTAACATTTTAGTTGAGCTTAAACTAAGTTTGGAAATTATCTTCAAACTAGACTATGTTTGAACTCACGCATAGCTGGTTCAACCCAAAGCTGTTGTGGAAACTGTTAAGAAACCCAGTTCTGGTCAATCCTCCAGAGGAAAGTCATAGTGGTCCTGGGATGTGTGTTTGTGTGCCAAACTCACCAGTTGTTGACCTGGAGAAGTGTCAGGTTTGTCTGAGTGGCGATCTGTTTCTTTTCATCCTCGGTTGGATATGGGTGCTACGGCAGAGAACATGGGGAAATGCTTCAGCTTAGTTAAGGAAGAGAAAGAGTTGTACAGGCAAAGATATATGGCACACAGACTCACTCCGATGTGCTGGAAGAGCCACGAGCGCATGACATTGGTGGCGTGTTTGGGTAGAACGCCACGTTTGTTCTTGGTTGAGTTGTCATCGTGATTAAAGAGGTTCAGATCCTGGTGAAACTGCAGCTGGAGCTGAGCAGACACACATCCCATTAGCCACCTTTCAGTTTTGTTTTGAACCAGGAACACATTGTTCTGCTCAAGTTACAACCTTTCCCCGCATGATTTGGATTTCAAATTACAACTATGAATTCATTTACAACAGTTTGCCATTTACATATACACTAGCATCTCAGTCACAAAAATAGATGTACAACCTGATTGTTTTGGACGCGTATTGTCCCAGGAGAAAGAGCCTGTGTTACCACTTGGCCCTGAGGAGTGACGACTGTAACAGGCTGGTACACTGTGCCACCTGGAAAACACACACACACACACACACACACACACACACACACACACAAAACATCTTCTGAGCTGTAGAGTGCAGGCTGCAAGGAAAGCTCTAATCAAAGTGTCCCAATGGCACATGACATCATGTCAGTACAATACCTGAGGAAGGGGTTGTATGCCATGGGGACATACCTGCTACAACCTGGGTGGGGTTTACGGCTGTCACAGTAACATTCCCTTGCTGCAGGGCTGATGCCGGCACCACAATTTGACCCTGGGGGCTGATGGTTCCCGAGATAGAGCTGGGGGTCTGCATAACAGAGCAGCACACAATGGGCCATAGAGCTTCTGACTGGTTTTGAACTTGTTAATGTAGCGCAGGAGGTTAGAGACATGAAACAGGCTCAAATGCATTATCGTTAAAGAATCCAGAACAGCAACAACAACAACACTGTCAGTGTTTAGTTAGATACTTTCACTTCAAAAGGCACAAACAGATCCAACTACTTGTGGTAGTTGATTGCTGCACCCAAAAGAGTTTAGTAGTGATGCGTACAGTCCACCTACAGTGCATACTGGAGTCTTGGTGGGTGAAAAGCCCTGGACCTGGCCTTGTATGGGGGAATACGGGCTTCCTGGATCTCCACTCAGCAGAGTCTCGCTGTTCATCTTAGTCTTGAGGCAGGCAATGTAGCGGCTGCAGAAGTCCTTACAAAGGTCACTCACCTTCTCCAGCTCCAGCAAGTGGATCCGCAGCACCTGGATGGCTTTCACCATCTAAAAGGGTCAGAATCAAACAAAATAAAGGTTTTTGGCAATCTACAAAAGTGAAACAATCTATTTGTGTCCTTTAAATGTCTGATGTTAAGGACATAGACACACAGACTGAAGTTACAACCCAGAATCCCCCCAAAAAATGGCATGCTGTGCAAGCTCTAAATAAAAATGCAATGAACTCAAATTTAGAAGTTTGTTTTAACATTAGTTATATTGTCTTTGTACAGTTTTCAATTTAATATCTCACAAAGGAACAGCAAATTATCACATTCTCACTTCTGTGCCATTTCTTTCATAATTTTCATTCCTCTTTGATGGACTGTTGCTTGCATGTGCTTCTGATATTAGTTCAGTATTTTACTATATTACGTCATGTTTTCATTACTCCCTGTTAAGGCATTGTTACATGGTTTCTTTCTTGAAAGATTTTTTTCAAACTGTTTAATACCAAACACAATGCAAATGTAATAGCTTTTTCATGATCATACTATGTAAAGTATGATGGCAAACCAGTTAGGACAATAAGGCCATGAATTACTTGTGATTATAACCACAATTTGGATAAGTAGCACAGTTTCCTTTTATAAAATAGGCCCTTTGTCAATATGAGATGAGCTTCCAAGATAATGTAGCTACACTGCAAAAAACATGAACCTTACCAAGTATTTTCTTCTTATATCTAGCAATTAATTACGTTGTTTTGAGCATAATTTACCTACTGACCATTACTTTATGTGCTTATTTAATTATTAGTATTATTTTTATGTGCTTATGTAGTTATCTTATTGTTTAAAGACTTCTTTTTAGGATTGACATTGTTATTTTTTTCTTGCTTTTCAAGCTATTCAACTGTTGAATATGTTGAGTTTTTACCTAAAATATTGGCTCCAGTTGAGAGTTAGTTTGTGGATTGCTGGATTATTTTAATGTTACTAAAGTCAGGCTTTTCAAGCCACAATTGCTCAAAATAAGCATATTTGGATTTGTCAGTTGGTTTTTGCAGTGTAGCAGTACCGGTCTGATGCTGTTGACTGATATGATTGAACTGCATCTTTTGCAAACAATCCGCTGTCAAAACAATCCCACTTTAAGCTTATAAGATTGTAATTGTAATGTGACGGGATGATGATTTCTTCTACATCTGTGATGTGAAAACGTCAGATTTCCACAGAATCAGAGTGCTAAAAAGTGTCAACCATAATCCTAGTCATAGCTCACTTCTAGCACACCACAGAACATCTCTTCTACTTGGCTGCTGGGCACTGGGCAGCAGCAGAGGAGATGCATAGGTTCAACTGAGACAATGAGTCCATTTAGGGTCCCAACTGATAATTCAAATATTGATGGTTAGGGGGACGCACTATACAATGTAAAGTTTTTAATACCTTCCAAGATCTTTGAGGAAAATTCAAGTTTTCGTTTTTATTACTTGCCAACATGTGGGTTAATGGATTGATGTATCAGACACTAGCCGTGTTTCCATCAATGAATTTCAATGCACATTTAGAAGATTTGCATGAGAAAAGCTTCATGGAAACAGCAGAACAAAAAAAACCCTGAAAATGTGCATTAAAGTTTTGCGCTCACTTGAGGTATAATTTCATATTCATAATCCTACAGTAATACATTACACTGCCATCTTCAGACAAAAGTACAATTATGCAGCTTTGTTTATTCGATCTAAACCAGTTGGTGGAAATATCCCAAATTCACATTTTCTTTAATGCAATGTTTCAAAATTTCACTTCAAAATTTAATGGAAACATGGCTAATGACTTGAGCATCAAGAGCAAAAGCTAAAACAACTACAGGTGTATATACTTTGTGTCAATCTAGGCTGAGGGACATTGAATTTCAACTTGCCCCCTTCAGAGAGGTTAGAGGTCGTGGTCATCTCCCTCAAAGTGCCAGAGTTAAAACACAAACTCAGACTTGCCATCTAAATGAAACCGATTGTGGCGTCTAACCATTCTAAATAAGTACTGTGTTGGTATTTTTGAGCAAGAAGCAACAGCAGTGGACAGGGCTGCATCTCACCATGCTGCTGAGGACAAAGGTCATTGACTCGTGAACGTGTGAGTGAGTTGTGGGTTCCATTTTGTATTTCTTTGGGAAATACCTCACATCCCTGTGTCAAAACTGTGACTTCTCCAGCAGTCAGGACTTGTCTTAAGAAGCTGTTCTATTCTGATTTTCTTTTTGAACAGTTTAAGCTGCCAAAGCACTCTAAATTTGTAGTTGAATTTTGGGCCTTAGCTGATTTGAAGAGTGAAAAAAAAATCCCCCTTCACAAAAATAAAACATAAGAAAATCATCAACCAGAAATCTGAGAGATTCTAACCCCGACATGCAAAGGTATCTCACCAAGTTGTCGAGTTCAGGGTCCTCGCTGAAGAAGGGTTTGCCCTCTTTCTCCTGATTGCGGACAAAGTTCTCAATGTCCACATCGAAGCTAGCAGAGGTGATGCAATCAGAGCTTAAGGTGGACTGTTCACACTTCTCAAACAGCAGGGCCAAGAGAGGGAACAGGGGATGCCTGCGAAGGTTGCATCCACACACAAACAAAGGAGAGAACAAGTTACGAAATTGCACACTCATTTCAAAAACCATAATACACTTCCTCTTCAGAAATGCAAAGAAAACAAACCCAAAAGGCATTAGGTTTATATGAAAACAATGGCTGACAGACACCCCATTATGTCAAAATGAATTAAAAGCCAAATGCTGTATTAACTGATCAGTTTTTCTCATCTTCAGCCCATTACACTGTTAGATTACTAATATCAAATAATGATAGCTTTTTGTGTGACCTGCTTGTAGGCCATTATTAGACTGTTAGTGGGCAGTTTATACTGGTTCTCTCACACACGCAGAATTAGCTCTACCGATAAATTGAGGCTTTGTCCGCGTCCATGGGTGTCTGTGGCTCTGTGGGTGCTGGGCTGGGCACCTCCACCAATGTCCCCTCAATAAACTTCTGCTCAGAGTCGCCGTCTAGCTTTATTGCACCTTGCATCTGCAGAACGAGAGAAAACAAAGTGAGAAAAATAAAGTGATAGAGTGTAAGAAACAGGAGACAGAAAGTGACAGAAGAGGTGAGGAGAGAGGCAGAAAATGAAATACATAAAGACATCATGTGAAAGACCGAGAGTAGCTGGAAGGCAAAGCTTAACACAGAGCCTTGCTTCAATACGACCCTTTGGAAAGTCATGAGGTGAAAGTCTGAAAACCACTTACAAAAACTATGCATTTTTCATACGGGACTGACTGATGGGATAACATTTTACTGGAATGGTTCTTTGTGTATTCTCATGTGACCAAAAAAAAAAATTTTTTTTTAAGTCAAATAAAGGCTTCTTTACTGTGATCAACAGACAGAAAGAGGTATTGATAATGCCATGAGTTGTTTGTCCAGTCAGTAGCACTTTTCCGGGGTTCCAACAGCTTTTAAAGAGTAAAATTCAAGCACTTTCATAGTACACAAAACAAATTTGACCATGCGCTTGAAACCTCATCACATTGAAATGTTTACTATAAATATGACCGTAAAAAAAAGCTTAAAGAATTCCTTTATAACCACAGCAATCAATGTATATTGAGCATTTGTTTTTCTTTGCAGATGAATTATTTTTGATTGCATGTTTTGATCATGACTATTGTTTGCCAATTTCCAGTAAGGGATAAACATAAAATTAATCAAGCTATCAATGACAAGTCAACACAAAAAGTCAATTTTCCTATCTGCTCAAGCGTCTTTATCCCAGAAGAATGTTTACATTCGAAAAGTTTAGTCCATGTCCAACCTCAGACGGCCTAGATATCTTCCACCGCAGGCTGAAGACCTAACTCTTCCAATAATACTTCAGTTAAAGTCATAATGGTTGCCCATCTATATATTAAAGGGGGAAAAAAACCCTCTACCCTTTTATTTCTTCTCTTTTTTTGGCATATAGCACTCCTGTAGCAGTTACAGTTGGCTCTTAAAGTTCTGTACTTACTTGGTTCCTGTGGTCTAAGGCTAGTACCATCAGGTTGAATGCACTTATTGTAAGTCGCTTTGGACAAAAGCGTCAGCCAAATGACATGTAATGAAACGTAATGTAATGTAACATGGGTGATTGTATCGATCCAACACCAGATTATGTCGAAAGTCAAGCAGTTTTCAATTGCACTGTGTACACAAAGGTCTCCAAATGTAAGTAAAACAGACACATTCAAATGTGACTGTCGTCTCTGCAACACTCCAGTTGAGGCACATTCAGTGGTTGTAAGCAAAGTTTCTTCTCCTTTACTGTGTCACATTTTCACACTTTGCCAGCCTACCCGGCAACCCAGATTCCCTTCCAGGAGCATAAATCCCATCCCCAACCATGTGACTGAAACCAACAATGAATGAGATTGAGCACAAAGTAGCTAAAAATAATCACTTGCTTGGGGTGGAACATTTCTCATTAGTCATAGATTGTTCTCAGTTCTCGACACCCCCAAATTTGGCACTTGAATAACGATGTGTTGTAAGCAATTTATATAAGCTCAGACACAAAAATACTAGGCAGAAAAAGAGCCCAGTGTCTTTCATACAGTGATTTATTAAGCATGCTGCCAAAGATTACTAAAACTGATGTAATAGCATTAACATTGCTTGTGTTCTAGTGTTACATGCATCAAGTGTTTGCCTTTGTTTGGTGATCTAGGCTGACTTATCACCTCTAAAAATAACTGGAGGATCCATGGGCAAGGGCAGTATACTAAAGTATACTAAAAGTTGTAGCCTGAAACATTTAGGGGTTTTGTTTTTTTTAGGAACAAACAATTTCCTTCCCCACTGCTGTGGTTGATTACATTTGGAAAACAAGCAAAAAACAAAGTGCAGTTGAGGCAGTTGGAGCAGGCTGTGTAGGCCTCGGGGACCAAACCACATTTCTCCCTCTCACCCACCTGCTGCTCTCCCTTTGGGTACTTGTCTATGGAAACCGACTGGGCTGCCATCACGTTCACTGCAGATGCTGCAAACACTGGGGCATTATAGAGAGTGGGGACAGGTGGCCAACCTACACAATACACATAATTTCAGTTAGATTACCTGTGAGAGATGCCTAGAGTGTAGGCTCAAAAACATTTAATATTGTAATGGTCATCATAACAAAATGAAAGATTAGGTCTTGAAATTGGGCTGGTGTAATCAGGGGAGAATAAAAAGCCCATTTTCATACTAAAAGTAATTTATATTGAACATTCTCGCTGATCCGTGTCACATGTTGGTTTACCATTAAACAGTTATGATTAAATGTTTCCTCCAAAATAAGGCAAAAAAGTGTAACGTTTGAAGGACATGTTGGGTAAAAGCATAGCGATCAAAACATAAGACCTTGTAAAACACTTTCTATATCATCACACTGTTAAAATAATTGCCTAAGTCATTTTTTGTCAAAATTGTTTTTTTTGCCTAAATCATCTCATGACGCCGGCCACCTATGATAAAATCACCTACATCCTCAGTTGATCAGATCATGTGATTTTACCCCTTTAAGATCATCACTTCTTTGACAATTTGCCACATTCATAGGCATCAGATAAGAACCCAGCAAAGAAGAGCTAGAGGGAGATTGTTTAGTTATCAGTTTAGTTTATCTGTGTTTTATTGTTGACACTAATATTAGTAACACTTTATTTTGAAGGTGTCTACATAAGAGTGACATGAGCGTGTCATAAACATGACATGGGATCATGTGTCATGAACATTAATGACACTTTGAAGTAACATTAATGCTCATACTTGTCATGTTTCTGACAGGCTTGTGTCACTCTTATGTAGATACCTTTATTTTGAATAAAGTGTTAACATATCTTGCTTAAGTCATAAAGGCATGTTCAAAAAAGTGCCCAAGTCATTTATTTCTCAAGTGACATCATTTACACGCAGTGTTATTACTATGCCAATAGCCATCCTTTGTTGCATCCTTTTTGAGTGAAATTATCAATAAATGTTATATGTTACACTTTTGGTGAAGTTTTTTGTGTTTTCTGTAAAACTTGAAAAAATGAGTTAGGTGATTATTTTTAACAGGGTGACATGTTGGTTTACCATTAAACACTGACACTTATGATTAAATGTTTCCTCCAAAATAAGGCAAAAAGTGTAACGTTTGAAGGACATGTAGGGTAAAAGCATAGTGATCAAAACATAACACCTTGTAAAACACTTTCTAAATGTTCTGTGTGCTGATATTTGCACACGTCTGGGCAAAGGAAATGTGGGGGTCCGCTTGGTAAAACAAAAAGGGGAAAAACAATGAGGAGCAACGTCTGATTGCAAATTTATTCAATATATCTCAACATTCATAAACATTAATGTTCACACCACTTTAAAAACAAAACAAACGGAGACTGATAGATCGATCCTGGGTGCTTTGATAGAAGCGTAACTAATGATAACGTTACCCTGCTACAGCTATTCACACACCCACCACGACCAACTTAGCTTTAGCCCCGTGTTAGCTTCACACCGTTTGTGGCGGCAATGGGACATTTAAACAGTTTAAGTAAGCCTTTGGGCTAACATCAGCCAACTGTCCTCAAACTACAATAACGTCTGTGTTATTCGCATATAAAGCAGCTTGTCGGCAGTAAGCATGTTTTTCAACAATATTCATTATCCAGCCGGTCACGTTAACGACACATTGGCGTTGTTAGCTCGCGGACCCAATCTCAGGTTAACCCAAACATTAAGTGTGTGGCCGAGCTACAGATACCGATGATAGGGCAGCAAGCTGACCACCTAAAGTGTTCTGGTGGTGGTGTGTATGGTGAGGCCAAACGTGAAGCGCCATATTTAGCAAGAGGGATAACTGCCAAAAAAACAAGCTAACCTAGCTAACGTTAGCAGGTACAAAAAAAGACTCCGCTGCAGATTGATGCGGATCGAGTCCCGTACAACGTGCCCGCTTCAAGAGCTTAAGCATTTTTGGTTAACGTTTTAAATCAATGTACATGTTTCTTGTCAGCTCTATACAATAATTCGACTGCAATGAAATTAAGGAGCATTGGCTGCACACCAGGCTAGCCCGGATGATCCTCAGATCCTTCCCACATCAGTCAATCAATCAGCGGGGACAGCTGCTGCTCCTTCCTCCCCTCAGCGCTAACGTTACTGCTGTCGGGCCTCGTTTCTAGCTCTCGCCCTTTGCTTTTCCACAATCCTCCTCTGCCCCCAAAACGCCGACATATTTTTTTACCCCCCACCCCTCCTCCCTTGTATACTGATTTTTTTTTATTCTTCCCGAAGCCCTGCCGCTTCTGCGTCTCTTCCAAAAATACCCTCCGCTGCCCTGACTAGGTCCGCGCTGCTCGCCCCGGGGCATTTTTGCGTGCGGCCCAGATTGTTTGATTGATAGGGAACGGAAAAAGAGGGATTTTGAGTGACAGCTTACCTGAGTGCCAATCTTCGTCACACTGACAAGCGGCTGCAGCAATCGGGACCCGCAGTTGTCGCGTTGCGTCATCGCGTAAGGGCACGCAGGGGCGCTCGGCTAATGAATATTTATGAGGTGGGCGGAGACATGACGTCCTGCTGCCTGTCCCTCTGTGCCCTCTTGGGTTTTTGCTTTGCAAACGCTATTCACTGCCCCCGATTACAAAAAACATTTTCTATGTATCTCTCCAGCTCATCACTTCTTTATGCATTTTCTCTCTTAATACACATTCTAATAATTAAACTGTTACAACTGATGCTGATTGTGTACTCCTAAAAAATGCATAAAGCTTGGATAATTGGGACATATGCAAGCAGGCAGCATAAGGGAGTGAAAATCGTAATAATTAAAATAGAAACAGATAAACCCCTTGCATACTCAGCTCTTTTTAATGACCCCCTAAGGCAGAACTGCAGCATTACAAAAGTCTTTGATCTGTGCCTATCCCTTTAAATGCCTATTCTTTTATTTAATACAAAACACAATCACACCGGGAAAAAACTGACTTAATTTCTCATTTGTGTACTTTAATATGACATTTTAACAGTAGATTTTCAAGCTGATTTGACAGGTGAAGGGACTATCAGCATAAAGAGGGACAAGAGCAAACACCATCATCTTTAAGCAATATAAAGGTTTGCAGCCAGGTCAACTCTTCTAGTGTCTGTTGGAAGAAGGCTGCGGGAGACGAAACTTGGCCATCTCTACATCCAGATCTGCAAATGTGAAGGGGGTGTAGTTGTGATGCTGGTAGTTTTTATAAGTGCTGTTGTCAAAGGGCTCATCAGGCTCTGGAGGTGCCACTGCTGTAGCCTCTGCAGGAGTGGAAGAAAGAAAAAGACATGTCAGAGTGTGGAGTTGTGCACAAAGGCAAACATGCAAATGTTCCTGCAGTTCATGCGTTAAAACCTAAATTGCAAAAGGTTAGCCAAAACAATACTGGGTCTAATTTCGTCCCCCTGTCATGATTATTGATTTTCAAGTAACAAAAGCTGTAATTACAACCTGATCTAGGAATTTTCTGATTGGCTCCACCACAAGAACAAAATGTTGCTTGCTTTTTAAGAGATTTTTGAAGGGACAGCACATTTCCATTTTCACACATGCTGACAAAGGTGGTTTATTGTGGGGCATTTCCTATGGCGGTAGGCCACATTACCCCCTACAGCGAGGAGACACGCTGGTGTGAAAAGCCTCAAGAATCATGTTTGTAAGGGAAAAGTATGTTAAGATAAGCATGCTTGTAAACAATAACTGGAGCTCAAACTGGAGAAACCATGATACTGGGAGAGTTTGCATGAAATGGATTTTAAAAAGGCCACAAAGTCAAAATCATAGTGTGTTGGAAACGGGGCTTTGAAGGTATTGATTTAACAGAGGAGCAGAGTGGCCTTTAATTTACTCTAATATCTAAATCGGTTTGGAAAACCCCATAGCAGGCTGTTACAGTAAGGTTATAAACAATATGTGAGACCATGAAAAAATCTTACACATCCAATACACAGAGAAATACATTCAAAGACACATTTACATTTTTGCATTAACCAACACCATGCTTATCCCAGAAACTTTTGGATAAAGAAGAGATTCACAAAGTTCATTAAAAGAAAGAAATTAAACAGAGGTGACATTAATGACCAAGGTGAAGGTGGTATTGTTCCAGGAAGTAGGATTATTCCAATGGTGAGAAAAGAGTTGTGCAAAAAACTTAGACAAATAATCCTGCTTCCTGAAATACTTCCGTGGACTCCAAACACTCCCAGCTGCTGTCAGGGACAGGATACCTTTAAACATTAATGTAACACTGTAGAACCATGTGCACTCTAACATTACTGTTAGCAATAACATTACCTGGCACAATGAATCCAAACAACAGCATTATTACATGTAACCGTAACATTAATTCAGACAATATATAACCCACATTTCAAACAAACAGAGAAAATATAAATGATGTGAATAAGCCAAAGTGAGCAATAAATAAGTAAAATATAAGAGACATATTCTGGGAGTGAAGATGGAACTGCAGGGGGCTAAGCAAGAGATTTTAGAAAATAAAGATAGGTGGTAGATTCCTGAGTCACCAAAAGAGCGTAAGAAAGTAGAAAAGGTGGCAGAATTAGTGATTCACAATATGCAACAGGCAACATCTCTTTGATCATACAGTAACAGCATCAACGTAGTTGTGTGGGTGGGTCAAGGACAGATGAAAATGAACTTCAATTAACAGAATGCAAGTAAAAGACATGTAAAATGCAGGAAGGTCAGAAAGTAAAGGAAAGCAGCAGAAAGCCAGGCATGCATGGTTAAAGTACATGTGGCCTACACCCACATCATGCAAAACAACCAAACAGAAAACCAAGGCAATGGGAGGTTAGATGACAAAATGATGGTTTAGAAGGAAAACAAGGCTATTTAAAAGAATCCAGGGATTATATTTAAAAAGCTGTGAAAGCAACAATAAATAATGTATGTGAGGGAGTTGACACCTGGCTAAACAGTACAGAAAATGTGTTATGGCAGAGAGAGAGAAGTATGGTCATCTGAAGGGCTCAAAGATCCACAAAAGGTGGCAATATAGAGGGAGAGGGAGTGGGAGAGGGAGAGGTAGAAATTTGGAGAATAGGGTGGTGTAGTGTGTACCCTCAGATGGTTCAACCGCAGCGTCCGCCTGCAGATCCTCTCCTGCAGCTTCAGCTACGACTGGAGCTGGGTCCACCAGCTCCTCGGTGCTCTCCACTGGGGCAGAAACTTCAGCTGCAGCGTCAGCAGCTGCTTCAGTGGGGACAGCTTCAGCTTCAACAGGCTCTGCAGCAGCTTCTACAGGGGCAGCTTCAGCTTCAAGCACAGGCTCTGCAGCAGCTTCTACAGGGGCAGCTTCAGCTTCAAGCACAGGCTCTGCAGCAGCTTCTACAGGGGCGGCTTCAGCTATGACTGGAGCTGGGTCCACCAGCTCCTCTGTGCTCTCAACAGAGGCAGAAACTTCAGCTGCAGCATCAGCAGCTGCTTCAGCGGGGACAGCTTCAGCTTCTACAGGGGCAGCTTCAACCACAGACTCAGCAGCAGCTTCTACAGGGGCGGCTTCAGCTTCTACAGGCTCTACAGCAGCTTCTACAGGGGTGGCTTCAACCACGGACTCAGCAGCAGCTTCTACAGGGGCGGCTTCAGTTATAACTGGAGCTGGGTCCACCAGCTCCTCTGTGCTCTCCACAGGGGCAGAAACTTCAGCTGCAGCATCAGCAGCAACTGCTTCAGTTGGGACAGCTTCAGCTTCTACAGGGGCGGCTTCAGTTATAACTGGAGCTGGGTCCACCAGCTCCTCGGTGCTCTCCACGGGGGCAGAAACTTCAGCTGCAGCATCAACGGCAGCTGCTTCAGAGGGGACAGCTTCAGCTTTTACAGGCTCTGCAGCTGCTTCTACAGGGGCGGCTTCAGCAGCTGCAGGCTCTGACGCCACTTCAGAATTTTCAGAAGGGGCTTCAGCAGGCTCTGTGGCTTCTTCTGCTGGAGTTTCTACTTGGGCATCCAGGCTGGCAGGAGATGCAACATCTTCTTTTATCATTGCAGCTTCAGCTGATACTCCAAAGGCGGCAGTAGCTTCAGGTTGTGCTTCTGATGTGACCTCCTTGTTTTCTGACACCTCTGGTGGTGAGGTCTTGGTTTGAGTCTCCACTTCTGACTTCTTGTTGTCAGACTCCGAGTCTGAGTCTGAGTCCGAGTCCGAGTCCAAGTCCGAGTCCGAGTCGCTGGACGATGAGGAGGATGACCCGTCAGCTGCAGCATCACTAGGCTCAGAGGGGGCCGTGGCAGCTGGGACGGAGTCATCTGTAGTGGAGGCTGCAAGAGGAGTCTCATCTGGTGCTGAGGTTTTACTGCTTGTATTAACTAGGGGCTCAGCAGTTGGCGGAGCTGCATCAACTACAGGTGGAGCTGTGTCAGCAATAACCTGAGCAGCATCTGAGAAAGCAGCTGGAGCCTCTGATGCCTCTGGCTCGCCTACAGCTGGTGCACTGGTGACAGCCAAAGGCGCTGCAACTGTAATCACTTCTTCAGTGGCAGTGGGGATGGCAGCTGATTCAGTTACACCTGGAGACTGTGTTGGGAAAACTCCTGCCTCTGAAAGTTTAAGTGGGAAGACAACTGCTGTCTTGTAGGCAAGCAAGGTTGCTCTCTCATCTGGAGCCTCCACTGCTGAGGGAAAATGGTAAATGCGACAGAGATAAATAGTAGCAAACATTTATTTTAAAGTGTCATGTCGTACAAAGGGAGTCAAAGGTCCCTTGAACTTTATATTGCATCCAATTATGCTTTCCTGAAAAACATAAAGTTACTGTTAACCTTATTTACTCTATACACTATTTATAACCACAATAACCACAATCAAAAACACAAGCAATTTAACATTGAATTCTGGATGTAATGAATGACTGGAAGAGAAAGCAAATTTTAGACCGAGGCACATTTCCTGCACTGTAAAAAAACAAAAAAAGATTACACATTAAACTTTGTAATACAGTAATCAGCATAACTAAAACTTCATTAAGTAACAATGCAATATAAATCACCCAGAAAATTTTTAAACTTATAATAAAGACAACAGAATCAACAGGCCTTACTCTTGCTTGCAGCCTTTTTCTTTTTGGCTGGCTTGGTAGGCTCTTCAGCCTGAGTGCAGAACGACGGAGCCAAGCGAGTCCTCAGGACGCCCGAGCTCTCCAACTGGAGACTCTGCAGGAGAAAAACAGAACTTTCTGTATGAGGGCTTAACATACACAGACAACCAATACATCACTTAGCCTACATTAAACATTTTTTACATATCATTGCCCTGAGATCATACAACATTATCATACCTA
Organism: Centropristis striata; assembly: GCF_030273125.1. Lineage (NCBI taxonomy): Eukaryota > Metazoa > Chordata > Actinopteri > Perciformes > Serranidae > Centropristis > Centropristis striata. The sequence goes on along the minus strand of NC_081526.1, from coordinate 24,979,712 downwards.
GATTGTAATTTAATTGGTTTCTTTTTTGCTGTTATCTTTACCGGGGCTCTCACTGAGTCACTGCTGTTGTCATCATACCTGTAATCAAAGCAAGTAAAATGTGCCTCAAATGTGTTCTGGGTTAGGAGTGTTCCTTTATGACAATAAACTGAATATCTCTTTGGTTTGTGGACAAAACAAGAGATTTGAGGATGTCATCTTGTGGTTTGGGAAACACTGATTGATATTTTTCAACATTTCATTTACAGAACAACTAATTGATTATCGTTTAAATGATCGACAATGAAAAAAACTGTTATTTGCAGCCCTAACAGGAAGGTTCCATTTTGGCTGTAATTCAGTTTCAGTACTGCGTCTTCAGCAACGTAATCCACCACAAAGTAACCACAACACTTGGTGAGTTTACACGTGTAGCATGTAATCAATGTTAGCATGTAAAGCTAGCTAATGTTAGCCCAGTACAGATAAGCTTTGCTCGGATTACGTAACTAGCAATCAATGTGCTTCATGCAAAGTAATTTGTTTCCCTTTTGCAGTAAACAATAGCGACTGCTGGACATTGTCCAATACACAGAAGAAAATATACATTTTGTTTTGTAATGTTAATGTCCCCTTAGGGCTCTGATTGTAATGCACTTGGACCAACAACACTGGCTGCCTTCGACAGGACATCATAACATCTCTCACCATTATATAACATTTCGCCCGAAAAAACAGAACTGGGAAATTCTCCTGCTACACTGAAGTCAGCGTGTGTGTGGTTGTTCAGTTGGTAGGTAATGCTACATGGTGTTACCAAGCAGCATCCTCTGTGGCAGAAAAGTGAAATGCCACAACTGTAAATTTAACTTAAGGATGTCTACAAAAGGATGTGGTTATGATGGTGGGAGTAAATTATGACTGGCCTGGCTAACTGTCACCTATGAACAGTGAACTCTCTGCTGAGTTTATTTGTGCCTTTTAAAAGAGTCCACAATGAAAGCTCCTGGTCATGGCGAATGATTGAAATCCACCATGCCATCACAGGAACACCGTTCAATGCAAAGCCTCCCTGTGTACAACATATAATATCAGGAATGGACTCTCATCATGCATGAGCATCTGGAGCAGATTGGAAAGTGTATTATTAAGTTACAACAACTTCCTGTTTTGTGGCAAAATGCCATATTTCGCTGCCATGCCAGGCCCTCTCTTAAATAACAAACAAAACTGCAAATAACTTTTTATTAACATTAACATTCAGGGTTTTTTTCAGTCTTTTCCCCCCTGAAATATCCACACATATATACAAGCACTTATAAATACAAAGTACACACACACCCACACACATACGCATCTATAGCATTTACATAAAATCTGGCTGACTTGCTTATCAGCATATATGTATGGCCACACAATAACCCTCCTTCTACCTATTAACTATCAGAAATCAATGTTAACAACAACTAGTGTTGTAAATATCTACTCTTTATTTTATTTTTTTGATTATTTACCTAATTTTCTGTTTAAGTTGTTTGACCTTTTCTTGTTCTGTAAATAAAAATAAAGTTGTCCTCCAAAAGTGTGTGTGGTTTTTTTTGCGCACACAACACTGAAACAGTGTGCAGTGAATTTGTCCTCTGTATTTAAGCCATCCTTTACAGACCAGTGAACACACCATGCAGCAGATTTCTGCACCCGGGGAGCAGTGGGTGGTCAGGTGCCTTGCTCAAGGGCACTTCTGTCCTTAACCTGGCAGTCCTGGGATTGAAACCGGCTACGCTCCAGTTAAAAGCTTGATTCTCTAACCTCATCACAAAGTTCTTCAGATGGTACTGACCAACTTTTAAGTCGATTGGGTTAAAGCTCTAGGAGGAGTTTGGAAACGGCAAAAATGAGCTAAAATTGGTATTCAGTCCAGATGGCCGACTTCCTGTTGGGTCTATTGTATGGGTCCAAAGGGGTTTTTGGTCTCAGCATGTTACAACTGCCTACCGAATTTCATTCGTCTATGTGAAAGCTCACCATTGGATTCTACTCATTTAAACATTGTAGGAGGGACCACTGAGGTATTTCACCAAACCCATTTGCGAGACCCCTTACAAAATTTTCACAATACATGAGAGGTGTGCACAGTTTCACAACTATTCGAGTCGGATAAAACCTCCAAAAAGTCAATTCATTTGGTACAAAATAATAATAATAATAATAATAATAATAATTGCCAAATACAGGTTGTTATTCCTGTGCAGGTGTTTGTTAAACAGTAACTGGTTACAGAGAGAAAACACTGATAACTATTTGCAGCCTTTATTATTACTAATATTAGTGCATGGCTGTATGTGTGCAGACACAAACAGCTGATCCAGCTGAAGTGGCTTTGTGTGAAGCTACAGAGGAAAGGACGTCTCACGTGTCTTAAAACTTTTCCCATTCCCAGTAGGGGGGACTAAGGCGCAAGGAAAAGACGCAATTTTGCATCCACGCTTCCATCACTTGCTTACACCAGATAGGACAAGTTAGCTGTTAGCAAGCTGGTGTTAGCTATGTGTTAGCAAGCTAAGGCACCTGCAAACATAATATTAGATAGCCAGATTAGAGCGGCATCAATTATTTGATTAATCGAACAATAATCGATCATTAAATTAATCGTCAACTATTTTGATAATCGAATCATTAGTTTGAGGAGTCCAAATTCTCTGATTTCAGCTTCTTCAATGTAAATATTTCTGGTTTCTTTGTTCCTTTCTAGGGCTGGGCGATATATCAATATAAAAGATATATCGATATATTTTTAAATGTGATACGGAATTTAACCATATTGCATATATCGATATAGTTCAATTTTTTTTCTCTCTTTATATATAAATGCTGCCCTTACTAGGGGTTGTCATATTTAGTTCTTTTGTAAAGAACTAACTACTTTACTTTTGTAAATTCTTTTCTCATATAAATATATTTATTTCAGAAAAAAGAATAGCCTATTTTATTTCATTGACTATTTTTATTTAAGATTTTTTTATTTATTTAAATGTGCACTTTATGGAGCTTTGATTTTTTAAAAAGGTACTCCTTTTGATATACAGTATTTATGTTCACTTAAATAAACAGTTTCAATAAAACTACTTGTGACATGTCATATTTGGCTTTGACTTGACTGAACATTTGCTCTCATCTCTTTGGGATAAAAATATCAGGAAATATATCGTACATCGATATTCAGCCTAAATATATCGGGATATGACTTTTGGGCCATATCCCCCAGCCCTATTCCTTTATGACAATAAACTGAATATCTCTTTGGTTTGTGGACAAAACAAAAGATTTGAGGACGTCATCTTATGGTTTGGGAAACACTAATTGATATTTTTCAACATTTTATTCACCAAACAACGAATCGAATAATCATTTAAATAATCGACAGATTAATCAATAATGAAAATAATCGTTAGTTGCGGCCCTAAGCCAGATAGGTCTGTATCCAATTGTGTCCTCTAAAAAGTTCAGTTTTACGGTTCGTCAGCTTGTAAAAATGTAGTTCTGAGTTCTTTACCTTGTTGGTGAAGCATTTCTCCACACAGTTTGCTCTCTGACTCATAATAAAGTCACTGACTCTTAATAAAGTCTCTGATTCATAATAAAGTCAGTGAAAGACATGGATTGTTGTCTGTCCGGTGGGGGCGGGGCTTCAAGTAAACTCTTTAACCGGAAAAATTTAGTTTTCGCATTGAATAAAAAATAGTTAAGGTGTATTATCTCAGAAGTCGTCAGGTGTGTTCAATGAGATAACGAACTACTGTATATCCTTTTTCCGTGGTGGAGTTAAGAACATCTCAGGGTCAGTAGGAAGGAGACTCTGGCACTGAGTCAATGTTTCATGTCCACTGAAACACATTAACTGTACACCAGTCTATCTGGATGTTCGGCATCTAAACAGACCAATTGTAACACACTTGGGAGGCAATTCAATCCTTTTTACCTTGAGGGAGCCCAGTCGCCCTAACCGCAGCAAGGAGGTCGCCATGTCGTGTTCCCAGTGTTATGCTCCGACCGGAAACTATGAGCTGAAAACAACAGTTCCACAGAGGTGCTGGTGTGAATCTAGAATGGGTATGACGAGTTTATGGTATTGACAAAACTAAACGAACTGAACACTTTCCTGATACTTCCCTGCACTAAGAAGCGAGTTTAAAATACCCAGGGAATCTTTCTGTAATCAGGCTTTACTAAACATAATGCACCAATCAGGCAAAGGGCGCTACGAGGCTGGTTATCCACTGCACGTTAACCAGGGTTTCCCAATCTAGTTATGGGCGCGTTCACATAAAACGTGTTTGCAGCATGTGATCAGTCACAAAAACGGACAAGTTTACTATATTACCGAAATAAATAAGAATATGACACAACGACAAAGTTTAATGTATAATCAAGGTTACAGCACAAACAATACTTGTTTAATATAATATAATATAATATAATATAATATAATATAATATAATATTACTGAGTTTCCCCTCGGGGATAAATCATTTTGATTTCACTGACTGTCTGAATGTATTCTAGATTTATATAATCGATGCAAAATAAATAACAATCTGGCACAGCCAGACGAAGCTGCTGGACAGAAGAACATGCACGCATTAACTAGTATGTGGACTCTATTTGCCATGTTAACATATCACGAGTAGATCTGACTATAATTACATCATGTGTATTTCATTAATTGTGTTGCTTAGATCATCTTACAGCACGTTAGACAGCAGAGCCCTTTGGGTCAATAGTGGAGACTGTGCTTTTTTCTTCTTCTTTTGGGTTTTTTGGCGGTTGGCAAAGCAACTTAAAGGTGCATTAACGCCACCATCTGGATTGGAGTGCGTGGCACGAGATAATAGCAAGAAAAAAAGGAGAGTCGAGTTTCGCTTATGCTTCCTATGCATCAGAAGACTTTGAAAATATTTGGAAAAGACTCCTGGAAGACATCAGCTCACACCTGCTCACATCTAAAGACAAGTGTTTAGAGTTTTTAGTCTTACACTGAGATTTTAGACAGACTGGGAATCTTTCAGGGTCACTATTTACAAGACTACAACTAGATTCTTTTAGCATTTTTTACCCTCCATGCATTTTTTTCCTCATCATGCTCTTAGTAAAAACTTACAAATGTAGGAAAAGCAGCTTTTGGCTCCAGCTGCTCTAGTGTGTGCAGTGGTTTGTGATTAAAAAATCTGTTTTTCTGACATGAAAAGTTGACTATTTTACAGTAAAAATAGATATAAGGAAGAATAAAGGAAAAGGAACATTTAGAAATGAATTCATGATATACATTTATGTCCTATTTATTTATAATGTGTTTAATTGAATAATTATATTTATCAGCTCTATCAACTTTTCAACTTTCATTTATTTAATCATACATTAATTATCGATTATTTATTACTTATTTATGTATACATTTATTTATACATTTTAACTGGGTCTCCTTACTGTTCTCTTTACTAAGAAACAGCGCCCCCCAAAAATCTAATTATATGACATCACTATATTGTTATTTAGGACTGAGCTTACTAGCATTATTGTGATGTTCTTTTTTCCTGTGGAAGTGGTTTTACTGGCCGTTCTGGAACCGAGGACCTTTCCCCCGCTCATCTATTGGTTGGTGATTGTGTTACGTCACTGAGACTTGAGATAATATCAAACACGTTTCCTATGACTAGGAAAAGACTGATATGAAACCGAGCAGATTACTACCTTAAACTTAACGATGGAGATGACGGGAGCGCCGTGACTCCATTACATTACATGTCATTTAGCAGACGCTTTTGTCCAAAGCGACTTACAATAAGTGCATTCAACCTGATGGTACTAGACATAGACCATAGGAATCGAGTAAGTACATAACTTTAAGAGCTAACTGTCATTGCTAAGGAGTGCTATATGTTAAAGAAGAAAAGAAGAGAAAAGAATAAGAATTTTTTTTTTTTTTTTAAATATATATATCTGTTAGGTGACCATGACTTAACCGAGGTATTGTTGGAAGAGATAGGTCTTCAGCCTGCGGCGGAAGATGTCCAGGCTGTCTGAGGTCCTGATGTCGGTGGGGAGCTCGTTCCACCATTTGGGAGCCAAGACAGAGAAAAGTCTGGAGGAGGTTTTGAGGCGAGTTGACCCACGCAAGGTGGGAGTCGCCAGCTGTTTGGCTGATGCAGAGCGTAGAGGACGGGCAGGGGTGTAGAGTTTGACAAGGTCCTGGATGTAAGTAGGACCTGAACCGTTAGCAGCAGAGTACGCCAGAGCTAGAGTCTTGAAGCGTATCCGCGCAGCCACTGGTAGCCAATGGAGGGAGCGGAGGAGGGGTGTTGTGTGTGAAAATTTGGGAAGATTGAAGACCAATCGAGCAGCTGCATTAAAACTCCTAGATTTACTAAAGACTTTCAGTTTTTAGTCTGGGACTGGGGAAATCATTTGGTGTAAGCCCAGCATAAGTTAGATCAGTTTCTCTTTCAAACTTGTGTTGGGCCCTAAAAGAATATCACGATATTCCAGAGTATTTGCAATAACGATATTCTCGACAATATGACAAAATACTGAAAAATATATAGAAAATATGTTTTTTTTTAAATATGTCTGTCTGAATAAAAATCGTACAACAAAATAAAATCAACCATAAATTTAAACTGTAGTTTAAAGTGCAAATCTCAACAGTTGCCAAATAAAATTTCAAAAATGACTCTTGACTCCTCAGCAAAATGGAACTATTAGAAAAATGATGTGCTTTAGCAGGCTCAATTTTAGGAATATACTGGGGATGTTGGTATTATATTAAACTAGAAGATCTAAGGAATGTTGGATGTGGCACGGTGATTTTTAAAGCAGTCATGTGACCTCTGAGGTCATGCTATCTGAATGGCTCTCTTGGTTCCCACAAGTCTCCTCTTTACATACATGGCTACTTCATGCTGATAACATGCAGTTTTAAGGCAAAAACCACATTGTTTTTCTCATGCATTACAATGTGCTATTTCCGCCGACTGTATTTTAAAATTTGTGCATACTGGGGTCCTTAAACAGGCTTTGAGTTACATAAACTGGGTAATATTGGAAAGCTAGAGACTCTTGTGTATTCAATGAGCCCAGTTTTCTTCATGTGGGATGATGTTAGTCATCAGTAGTAGCCAGTTCAGAGGTGTGCAGCTTTAGCTATATTGACAGTAAGAGGTTTCTCAGCAGAAAACAGAAGTCCTTGTCGTTCAATAGCTGAAAACACAGAAATCTTCAATATGACTGCAGGCTTTTCTATTAGGGTTCTGTTTCTGCACTGCCTGGCCTCTTCTGCAAATGTATCTACGTAAACTCCTATATGTTTCAGCCTTTCCTAAGTTGTTGACAGCCTTTTTTGTCCCCACTGTTCAAAACTGGTATCTCTGGTATAGTTCCTTCCTATTCCACCCATTCTCCTAATCATGCCCCATACATCTGAAAGCTGTACTTGTCTTCCAATACTATTGCAATATGCCTCCAGAATTTACATTTTTGAGTTCTCCTTCTTCTCCTTACTATAGCCTGGGCCCTTTTGTACTGGATCAAAAGGCTTGCTTACGCTTAGTACTTTCTAAAAACTTTTTGGAAAGCAGTGTTTTGGCTCCACCCACTAGTTAGTTCCCCACAGCCTGTGTTCCCATACAGGTACTTTTGTAGTGGCTAACCGACAAGGCAAGCAGTGTTGCTATTTTTAGCGAATATTCAGACCCCTCTAGCGTTTTTTAAAGAAGTGACTAGTGACAAATCTAGCGTCATTTTCTGGTGTTATTGGAGACTTTTGGATACTCGATCCTGCTCTTCTTTACGAGTAGCAGGCGTCGTCCCAAAGCACTCACGAGCGGCCCAGTCCTCCAGCTGCAGTCAGCAGAGCAGGAGATGTTAACCCCTCAGCATCCAATTTGCACCAGTCTGCAAATGAGTCCGTAGCAGCTCAGAAAAGTACCTACCAGATCGATCAGCAAGGGGATCCACAGAAGGCGGAAGTGAGGACGGGGCAGGTGTGAAATTGAACCTGTCAAAGAACAGTGACCAGCTGACCTGTCTGGAGTTCAGTCTCTTGGCAGGTTGAATGTATTCCAGGTTCCGATTATCAGTCCATACGATGAATGGCACCATGGCTCCCTCTAACCAACGGTACCACTCCTCCAAGGCCAGTTTCACCGCCAGAAGCTCCAGGTTACCAATATCATAATTCCTCTCAGCGGGAGTTGGACGGCAAGAGAAAAAAACGCATGGTTGGACCTTGTGGTCGACGGTGGATCGCTGAGAAAGAATCCCTCCCACCCCCACGCTGAATGCTCCCACCTCCAAAATGAACTGGTGCTCAGGGTCAGGGATCTGGAGGATGTGAGCAGTGGAAAAGTGAGTCTTGAGGGTGTCAAAGGCACCTTGAGGCAGAGTGGACTTTTATTTATTGAAATACCTTCTGAGGGCAGCATTGCATGGTTCTCTCGGCCGCCCAATCAGAGACAGCAGGAGGCGGGACCTTACAGTATTTTCCATCCAACATTCTTTTGGAGCAGCCAATGAATGAGGACATTTTTTAGTTTGCTTATATGTCTTATATTATTTCTCAATATAATTGCGGGTCATGTATTGTTTCAAAGTGTGATGAACTATTTAATTATATCTCATGACGCTCATGTAATCATGACTAATCACAATGTCCTGTCCTTTGCTTGTGCTGTGTTATCTTGTGACTGACGCTGTGTGGTTGGGACATAATAATGACATATGCTAATTATGTGTTCTCTTACATGATATCCTCTTATGGACTGAACAAATAATATCTTGTTCTTTGTCTTTTGCTTATCATTATTAACATTGCTGATTTGGGGTATTAAACACCCTGATTCTTGATGAGAAACCATCTGGAACACAAGCTTTTACACCTTTAAAGGAAACAAAAATGTATTTTGAAACTACATTGTCATTTGTTATTCATTAAAAAGACTAGTAGTGCCCATATTTATTTCCTTATTCATATCTCTTAGAAACTTTTCAGATTTTTGGGTTTGCAATGCATTAAGTGCAGATCGTGCAATCAAAACTTTGTCCCGGCTTTCCTTGGTTTGTTTATGCTCAGACTCTGCATCCTGCAGCTTTATTTCAAGCCTTCACTGTTCTTTAGTTATTTTCTTCTTTCTGGCAGCACAGTAGGATAGCATCATGCCATGCAGATAGGCTTTTATAGTTTCCTTAGTTTGGTTTATTATACACCTCCTGGTGCAACCTAGACACATCATCAGTGATGTAACCTGGGGTCATTGGGTGTTTCGGGTATTTCAACATCAGACATCCTCGCCCAGGTGACCCAGCCGAGGGTGATCAGTCTCCGGCTTGTGTCTAGGTAGCTTGTATGGCCCACGGATCACCCCTCTTGATCCACAACCATCTTGATGCCTTCTCAGCAGCATCAGTAGTGGTCCTGATGACTTTCTTGCTGTGCAGTCCCCTTATGCTCAACACCTTGAGAGCCCTGCGAACCCACGGCATCCAACCTCAACGGGGTTACATCGGGTCTTCCATCCGTTGCGTCTGCATTCGCTTGCCAGCTCTTCATACTTGGCCCTCTTCCTCTCAAATGCCTCCTCCATCCGGTCTTCCCAGGGCACAGTCAACTCCAACAATATCACCTGCCTTGTTGATTCAGACATGAGAACCAAGTCCGGCCTGAGTGTGGTTACTGTGATGGTCTCTGGGAACTTGAGCTGTTTCCCCAGGTTCACCTTCAGCTGCCAGTCCCTAGCAGTGGCCAGGAGCCCCGCTGCTTGGCTTGCGCATTGTTGTGGCTTCTCTCCAGCTTTAACAAAGCTGATGGGGTGCCTAGCTGGCTGTTGTTGCTTACTGAGAGAGATCCCTGTGCAGATGGTATCTGCTATGACCCTCAGCACCTGGGCAGCAGCTAAGGATGTGCTCCAGTGATCCTCTCTTCTGGCACAGCGGGCAGGCGGGTGTTTCTGCCAGTCCCCAACAGAAGAGGTTGGATGGGCTGGGGAGGACATCGACGCAACTGATCCCACCAGCACACTGCGGCGTAGTCGTGCTTCAGCTCGCTCCACCACATCCTGGGCTCTCCACTTCCGGCCAGTCCGCACTTCAATCCCAGCTGAGGAGACTTTGGTGTCACTCAAGTCTCTATACAGCAGCACCTCTCTTGCACGGGTGACCATGAACTCCTCCGTCAGACTGCTGAAGGGAAGTCGCAGCTTGTTCTTATTCCCATACAAGGCTATGCTGCTAAGGCTACGTGGTAGGCCTAACCACCTGCGAAGGTAGCCACTGACCTTTCTCTCGAAGCTCTCAACGGTGGTTAGTGGGACGTCGTAGACCAGCAGTGGCCAGAGGAGGCGTGGGAGGATGCCATGCTGGTATATCCAGGCTTTAAACTTGCCTGGTAGCCCTGACTTGTCCACTGCCACTAGCCAGGTTCCCAGTTCCCTGCTCGTCGCCTGGAGCGCTGTAGTGTCCTTCAGGGTGCCATCGAAGACTTTTCCCAGACTCTTCACTGGCTTCTCTGAGACGGATGGAATCTGGACACCTCCCAGCGAGAAACGGAACTTGTCTGTGACCTTGCCCTTCTTCACCACCAGGGAACGGGACTTGGCTGGCTTGAAGTCCATACGTGCCCAGCTGATGAGCCTCTCCAGGCCCTGGAGAACCCACATGCAGCCTGGTACCGATGTTATGGTAACAGTAAGGTAATCCATAAAAGCTCTGATGGGAGGCTGATGTACACCTGACTTGGTGAGGGGTCCTCTGCACTCCACCTCTGCTGACTTGACAACCATGTTCATGGCTAAGGCAAACAGAATCACTGAGACTGTGCACCCAGTGATTATGCCCTTCTCCAGCCGATGTGATGCTGATGTTGCTGTTCCAGAGGTGACTCTCAAACTGAAGCAGTTGTAATAGTCCAGTATGAGGTTTCTGATCTTGCCTGGAACATGATGCTGGTCGAGTGAGGTCTCCACCAGCTTCTGTGGAATAGACCCATAGGCATTGGACAAGTTGGAGTTTTGTCAGGTCCCTCCTTATGTTGCTACAGAGCTCTGCAAGCCCGGCCTTCTCTTCTTCTCTTGCCTGCTTGTACTGCCGTCCCAGCAGTCTGAGCTCTTGCCGCAGTTGGTTGATCTTCTTCTGTCGTCGGTTTGGCTCCCCTTCACCGCTGGTAGGGTGCCACTCTTTGGTGCCAAATCTCTCAGCGGCAATGCTGACAATCATTGCGCTCATTATGCGCAACTTCTGATCAGCATCCCCTCTGGCTGTGGCTTCGAGAACCTGATTGACATCCTCATCGAACTGGCACCACTCTTTCACCTTGTTGGCTGAATGCTTACTGGAATTATTAATAGAAATCTCAATTGATATCAGGGCATGATTACATAAATGGATGTTGCCAATATTGCTATTTGCTACAAGCTCAGCACATATTTGAGATACCAACAAAAAAATCAATTCTGGAATATGTTTTGTGTGGATTAGAAAAAACTGTGTAGTCTTGTTATAAGGGATGCATTAACCTCCATTTATCTACCACACCAACCTCTCCCAGCATTTGAGACTAAAAGGTTTTTGTCTACTGTATTGTCCAGAATACAGTTCCAGTCACCACATACTATTATTGAAGGACATTTATATTTAAGCGACAATTCAGTCATGGAAGTTAAGACAGATGTATCAATATCAGAGGCAACAAATACATTAGGACATTTTTTTTCACCGCACAATGTTTCATGAATGAACACCTAACCATTTGAAGCCTCAAAATGTTTAACAACAGTACATTTTTATGTACAAGTATTGCAACATATCTTCTTTTGCTATTAAATGAATAATACACATCCTACCCAATCCTTTTTATGTTCTTTATCAGTTCAATGTGTCTTTTGTAACATTGCAACATAAACATTTACTTTTTTGAAAAGGGACAAATTAATTCTATTTCCTATTGTGAACTTTTAATCCTCTTAGATCACCCATGATGAATGCAAGATATGCAAAGAAGCAGCACTAGCCCACGTTGTACCATCCTAAAACATTGTTTCCATTGGCCACTAACAGATTATTGTACTGAGGTCCAATTTATGATAATCAGGTCTTCAGACCTAGTTATCAGTCATTTATAACAAAAGGTAAATCCATTCATTATTATTTGAGTTTTTAAAAAAAAAAAAACTTATCATAAAATGTACAAAGGTTTATTTGATTCATTTGTACCCATCATACCTCCTCATCCTGAGCTAGCATACATTCAGTAGCATCAGTGTCAGCTAAAGGCCTTGCTAGTGTGCTGGGATACTGCAGGCTTTACTGCACTTTATTTTTGACCTTGCATGTAAAAATGTATAGCTGTGTGTAGCTCTGTGCGGCATCAGACACAGAGATGCAAGGCGGTTGGACAGACTGGTCTAAAGAGCTGGTTCTGTGGTTGGAGCCAGGTTGAGCCATCATGAAATACCCAGATCATCTGCTACACAAAACCTTTATGGACCAAAAAAAAAAACCAGCAGTGGACGGCTCCTCTCTCTCCGTTGCAGCAGGACGGAGAGATACAAGAGATCCTTCTCTCCTACAGCCATCAGGCTGTCTCATTCTAACAGAGATTCTACCAGACTAACTGAATTTACCCTTGGGGATGAATAAAGTAATTTTGATTAGATTTTTTTGATTGATTTGTGCGAAGATTCTACAGCTGAAAAACAGGTTGTCAATAACAAATATTTTTATTGTATGTTTTGATGTGCTTTGTCATCGTTACAGTAGTGTGAGCCATCGCAGCAGACTCAAAGTATCTGATAAGTGCAAGTCAGCGAGTTAGACCTCATTAGGAATTGGGTATTAATGTATGTTCCAGTTTTTTTTTTTATGTGTATTTATTGGAATTGTGTATTTGAATTCTTCACTTACTTGGCCAAGCAGTAAGAGAAAGGTTGACACAATGTAACAATGCAGATAGTTGGAGATATTGGAAGCAATACTTATTGTAGTGGACACATTAAAGTAAGACAGAATGTGTTACAGCCACAGTCTCCCCTACAGATATACAGTATATAGAGATATAAAACACATTTAGATGCCATATGGGTTCCGCTTTTGTGAAAAGAAAATATAACACCATAAAGACATCATTTGTGATGTTGATGTTCCCTAACAGCGACAGGGAAAGGCATACGACAAATATAAACTGGAATTTCTTGTTTTTATTCACACACAGTTCAGCCATGGAGCAATCTACACAAAGCTTATTTCACAGCTCTAAGTTCACTCTGTCTGCCAAAAATGTACATCTAATGCTTTAGCTTCCATTCCCTTAAAATACCTAGCTACTTAAACAGCTTTATTCCCACACACAAAGCTAGAGGCAATAGTTTGTTGTAACACTGACATTTAGCAGACTGTTAACACAGATGTACAGGGAAAAGGCGACATTAGAAAAGTTCAGTTGCTGATGTTCACTTCTGGGAAACCTCATCAAACTTGGGCTCTGAAAAACACAAAGTAGAGATATTAACGGTGCTTGTTCCTGTATATACTTGCATAAGTCCCTTATGCTGCTTAATGTCTGAGAATATTCAGATTTTACATATTTGAAACCTGATCAACAAAGCATCCAGACAACAAGACTTCACACAGTTGATTATCACTAAAACTTCACCAGCAGATTAAAAGCAAAAGGGAGCACAGCTTTCCAAACAGGATTGTTTGGTTCATCATCCCTGCCTCAGGTGGAGCCATGTGCTCTCTGAACATTATTAGCCACACAGATGGTCATCTGAGGGAATATGTGCAAAGTTTTTGGCCATGTTACTTTAGTAAAGCCACCAGGAACCTGCATGAGTAATGCAGAAAATCTGAGCAAAACATTTTATTTGCACATTTGTCCTTACTGCTGAATGCGTGTTCCCTGGCCATTTGGTAATGTTGGCTCGAAAATAAAACTCCTATAAAAAGGCTATTTGCTAAATAATTAAAAACTTTCATTTTGATTTGGGGCTTAAACCATCATTTCAACATATCCTTAATTATGGGACAGTGTCAGATCTAAAGACAGTTCTTGAGCATAACGTTGAAATCTGCTGCATCAAATTTAAAAGCTGCAGAAAGAATGTTAGAATGAATTGCATCGACTTTGCATCAAGTGGTTAAATAATTATCTTACACATTTACACAATAGGTAACTTTGTCTTTGTCATATTTGCAGCAACATTGTTGCTTTTTACCATAATGTACTTTTGTACTATTCATTCAAAGAGCCTGATGAAGAAAGCCTGGGTTAACGAAGACAGCTGCTCACCACCGTCACTCTGACTAGGGTTTGAGGCTTTGTTGAACCGTAACCATACTGCAGCAAAGTACTGCTTTTCGTAGTACAAAATAATAGATTAACTTGACTCACCTGTGAATTTGAACTCTGGAAAAGATGTGAGGTCTCCACCACCATAAAGTCTCTGAAGCTTTGCTACCTCCTCTGCCAATGCCTTCTCATACTCTGAACCTGCATCGATTAGCCCACCAGCAGCCCTGAGGGAGAGGACACAGTTCACTTATCACTAAATCCCCATTTCACTTTCTCCAGGATTGACAATGAGCACATTCAGATTTTGTAATGATTGAGATGAAGTAATTTTTATGGAACACACAAAAAGTGTGATGTAGAATCATGATTTATTGTAGTTCACTAGTCGGAATAGTTGTTAAGTCTCATGAGATTTGATTAGTTGTTTAGAAAGTGTTGAAACTATCAATAACACCATTTATTATTTCAGTTCTTCCACACTAAAATCCTTTGGAACATGTTCATTTTAAGTCTGATCACACACACACACACACACAAAATGTTCACTATAGCTAGTTAGAGTAGATAAAAACTACAGTGACCAGCTGTTTAAAAAAATTGAGTAAATAGAAATTTAAACAAAATATTTATGACCATTTTTTTAAGATTGAAGTCATCAGAAGGAAGTGCCACAGAACATAAAATAATAGTACTACAAATCCAATTTAAAAAAGTTGGGACGCTGTCTAAAATGTAAATGAAACATTAATAATTTAACATGGCTAAGGCCCCGTTCACACGAGGACGGTCTGAACAGAAGACGCAAAAGTGGCGTCGCGTCTTCACTTTTTATTCCTCGTTTAGACGAGCATTTTCGGGAGGAAATCTGCGTGCATACGGTGACGCAAAAGTGTGTGAAATTCGATTGTATGCAGCCAGGCGGTATCACTTAAAGCGATAAGAGCATCTTTGGGCGTGCAGAAGTTTTCACGCCACACATTTTCATCAGCTACTCCTTCCACAAAGTTATCCACCATCCACTAGATCTCCCAGGTCTCGTTCACAGCCGTCTGGCTTGCCTCCGACGAATTGGTGCATCCAAAATGTGATAGAGGTAATTCCAGATCCTTCTCTGTTCAGTAATACTATCTCTACATATCCTGTACATTTGGTGGAAAGACTCCTGTAAGTTTATTAGAGCTGCCAGAGCAGCTTGAAGGTCCGACGCATGGAAATAATCCCACATTTGTTTATTTCCCTGTACTGGAGCATGTATGTGACGTAAACACATACGTGACGTGAGCAGATCTGAGCAGAGTTTGCGTCTTGGCAGTGTAGACGGACACGCTACGGCGGAGCGTATTTAACTTTTCCCACTTTGGAGGGTGGTTTCAGATTTTTGCGTCTTTAAGCCCCCAAAACGCCGTCACCGTCTAAACGAAAGGCACTTACGATAAAATATTTTGTCGTTTTCACCCGCGAGCGTCCTTGTGTGAACGGGGCCTAAGTTGTGGAACATTCCACAGGTAAGCAGGTTCATCATCAACAGGTGAGAGCATCATGACTGGGTATGAAAGAAGCATCCTGGACAGGCTGAGTTGTTCACTAGCAAGGACGGAGTAAAGTTCACTTATTTGTGAAAAATTACATGGCCAAATAATCCAACAGTTCAAGACCAATTTATCTCAACACACAACCTAAAATAACTTATGGAATTCATCTACAATCCATATAATTAAAAATGACAGAGAATCAGAGACATCCCTGCTCATAAGGGACAAGGCCCAAAACTAACAGGATGCCTGTGACATTCGACCCCAAGGGCAGCAATGCATTAAAAACCAACATGATTGTAAAAGGGACATTACTACATGGGCTGTGAAACACTTGAGTCAGTCAACACTTTTCAGCACTGGATCTACAAATGAGAGATAAGACTATGAGATGCAAAGAAAAAGCCATATGTCAGCAACTTCCAGACAAACGACCCACTTCTATGGCCTGAGCTCATCTGAGATGAATGAAAAATAAATCAGAACCTGGACGAATGAACAAAGTCTTCTTTTGACAATTGAAGATATGTCAAAAGGTTAAGCAATTTGTCTGTTTTAGACAACGTCCAAACTTTTCGGGGGTTGTACAGTAATAGCCTTATATGACAAATTCTCATTGCCATTTAATGTCTTTGACAAATATTAAACAAAAGTGCAACTGGACTATATAAATTGAAGCACACACTGTACATTGATACCCTAGTTCGGATTATGTCATAGCTGTGGACAGCTGAACTGAAAATTTGACTGGTGAAGCTAGTTTTCTTTATTAGCTTTCCAAATATTGCACATATTATATTAATGACCTAACCTGACTCACATGTAGCAACCACTTAGTTGCTGTCCAGCTACACCTGTGCTTGTTTTAATCATGCGTTTACAGTTCCTCTGCTACTTCCGAACTAGCTTAACCTGTTTTAGTCCCAGCTAGGATAATAGAAGAGTGCTAAATAGCCCTATGAAGTTGAGATAACAAAAAACAACAAAAACAAACTGGGATAAAATGATAACCTGCTTGGTGGAGCTAGTGACACTTACTGGCTTCTTGTAGAGTACTCGCGTATGGAGTCCAAGAAGAGCTTCTGAATTGGATCCATTTGAGCTGACAGGAGAAAAAAAACAAACTCAAATGAATTTAGCTTCACAGAAAAATACTCATAAACCAGGCTCATGCGTTTGGATATCATCTGTCCATTTGGATAGAACAAATAATTAACAACCAATCCAGTTTTAACCGTAACCCTCATGCACATAACAGCACCTAGGAGTGGTAGATAGAGTAGCCAGCTACAGGGGTCAGATAGGGAAGAACGTGTGAAAGGTCAGTTCAGTTGACAGGTTAAAAGGTTGCTGTGATAGGTCATGCTAGGCAACATATTTACAGAACTGCTGTATGGTATAGGTCGCCAACGGTGTAGTCAAACAAAACATTTAATGGTGAAGAACCAGTTTAAAATTTTAAACTTGGACTCCACACAGCAACCAGGCTGCAATCACACCAAGTCTTTACCATCAAAGTTTACATTTACATATTATCCATTAAATTGAATATACCCAACAATAAACATGTATTACTTTTACCATGCAACACCCAAAATAAGTGTGAGACGTTTAAGGGACGGAGGAGGAGGAGAGAAGTTGAGGTAAAAAAATAATACGATGACTGAAACCTTCCCCTTCACCAGTGCAAACAGTACCTTTAACATTATCTTTAGTGTTAAACAATCACAAATACATAACATTAAGCACAACAGTTTCATGAAACCACTGCACAAAATGGGGAGACAGACAGTGCTGCAGAATGATTTCTATCATGCTGTAACATCTCAGGAAAGACAACTGGGAATGATAAAGAAAACATGGTATGTTAGGTATGACTAGAGAAAACAAAAAATGGTGGCAAGAACAGAATACATTGACTTATGAAAAAAGTACAAGGCAATTGTAGAAAAAAGGAATGAGTGCAATAAGCAGGCAGTCATTAGTAAGTGAAAAAGAAATGTTTGGAAAAAGTGTGAAGTGAAAGAAACCATGCTAAAAGGCTCAAGGTGAAATGCTATGCAGTTAAGACATGCATCATGTGAAAGATTGCTGAAGCAGCACAATTACAGACAATGAGTTGAACTATATGCCATGAGGGGCAGGGTGTAATTAGCATAAAGCGGGGAAGATATTTTTGGAGAGTTAAAGGCTAAAATGGATGGAACACTAAGGGACTATAAGGAACAACCTGTGCAAGGCTAGAACAATAAAAGTGCGTTTGTGATGTCAGGTATCTTTTACGGTTTATTCTTACGCTCATCACAAACAACTACTGTATACTCATAAATGGTGATGAAAATGATTGCTGGTAGACTGCAGGGTCCACAGAGGAAAAGAGAAGGATTGTGGGGGAAGGGATGTTGTAGTGTGTACCCTCAAATGGTTCAACTGGTTCAGCAAGGGCGTCCGCCTGCAGATCCTCTCCTGCAGCTTCAGCTACGACTGGAGCTGGGTCCACCAGCTCCCCGGTGCTCTCCACGGGGGCAGAAACTTCAGCTGCAGCATCAGCAGCTGCTTCAGTGGGGACAGCTTCAGCTTCGACCACAGGCTCTGCAGCAGCTTCTACAGGGGCGGCTTCAGCTTCAACCACAGGCTCTGCAGCAGCTTCTACAGGGGCGACTTCAGCTTCAACCACAGGCTCTGCAGCAGCTTCTACAGGGGCGGCTTCAGCTTCAACCACAGGCTCTGCAGCAGCTTCTACAGGGGCGGCTTCAGCTTCAACCACAGGCTCTGCAGCAGCTTCTACAGGGGTGTCAGCAGGGGCAACTTCAGTAGCAGCTTCCACAACTGGTGCAGCTTCTGCAGCAGGGATTTCTGGAGCAGCTTCAACTTGAGGTTCTTCTGGAGCTGCTTCAGGGATTGGTGCAGCTTCAACAGCAGGAACTTCCGCTGCTACAGCACTTTCAACAACTTCAGCTATAGCTGCTGCAGCAACAGCTTCAACCACTGGTACAGATTCAGCAACCACTTCAGTAACCGCTTCAATGACGGGTGCAGCTTCTGCAACTACTTCAGTGACAGCCTCAACAACAGCTTCTGCGACAGCCTCAACGACGGGTGCAGCTTCTGCAACAGCCTCAACGACGGGTGCAGCTTCTGCAACAGCCTCAACGACGGGTGCAGCTTCTGCAACAGCCTCAACGACGGGTGCAGCTTCTGCAACAGCCTCAACGACGGGTGCAGCTTCTGCAACAGCCTCAACGACGGGTGCAGCTTCTGCGGCAGCCTCAACGACGGGTGCAGCTTCTGCGGCAGCCTCAACGACGGGTGCAGCTTCTGCGGCAGCCTCAACGACGGGTGCAGCTTCTGCAACAGCCTCAACAATGGGTGCAGCTTCTGCAACAGCCTCAACGACAGGTGCCGCTTCAACTGCTGATGCAGATTCAGACACTGCTTCAACAGCAGGAGACTCTTCAACAATGGGAGTTGCTTCAACTGCTGGGGTAGCAGCTTCTACCGGAGTGGTGGTTGCCACCTCCTCAAGTGTAGCAGAAGAGGGTGTGGCTGCTTTAACTGCAGCTTCTGCTGCTGCAGCAACTGCTGCCGGAGACACTTCTTTCTTGGGAAATTCATACGACTTGTGCTGGACAAGTTTCTCTATATCGAAGTATGTTTTAGCCTGGTCTTTGTCTAGGATGAAGGAGGAGTGGAAGCAGACAAGATGCATTATTTTTTTGAATGATACAATATCTATTATAAATGCACTTTACACAGAAAATCCAAAGATATACCAGGGAGGTGGTACTTGTACAGGTTTTACAGGAAAAGAAAAGAGAAAAATATCAAGCCTGTGAGTTGGCCAAAGGGATTAAGCAAATGTATTGTAGAAACACATCAAGAAAACAACAAATGGAAGAGAACAACTGAAACCGTGATCACAACAGCTTTATAGAGATAAACTGAATAATGATTACCAAAAGACAACACTGGTAAGCTAATGGGACAGTTATTAGATGACGTGATCATCAAAACCTTCAGAATGAAAGCCAAATGTGCAAATGATTAACCGTGCATCCGGAAAGTATTTTACAATTTACTATGTTACAGCCTTATTTCAAAATCAAATCATTTGTTCCTCAAATTTTGTTAATTTATTAAAAATCTCATGTGTTCACAGCCTTTGTCATGACAGTCAAAATTGAGCTCAAGAGCATCCTGTTTACACTGATCCTCCTTGAGATTTTTTTTTTTTTTTTTTTTAAATGTATTTTTTTGGGCTTTTTTCATGCCTTTAATGGATAGGATAGTTGAAGAGAGACAGGAAACAGGGGGCAGAGAGAGGGGAATGACATGCAGTAAAGGGCCGTCCGGTGCGGGAGTCGAACCAGGGCCAGCTGCAGCGAGGACTGTAGCCTCTACACATGGGGCGCCTGCGTAACCCACTACGCTACCGACCACCCGGGATGTTTTTTTTTTACAACTTGATTGAAGTCCACCTATGGTATATTCAGTTGATTGGACATGATTTGGAAAGGCAAGAAAATGGCTGGGAATCCCTCAAAGCTTCACATCAGTAGGCCTCTACATAAGATCAGGACAGCTCCAGCTTCCCTTGTCAGTGGTGGAGGAGTTCAAGGTAGCAAAGTGCAGAGTCTTAATAACATACAGAGACTCCCAGGAAGAACAAGTCAGACATGTTGTCACTACAAGATCAGGATGCGAGTGGGCAGCCGTCGAATCTGTTGCACAAGCTGAGAGCATGTTTAGGCTATGTGACATCATAGGAACACCATGCAAAGGAAGACAAGGCCTTGGAAGTTCCCAATTCCAACAGTGGAGTAAGGCAGAACCCAGGAAAAGAAGAGCAATGATCCAGGAGGAAGTTCAAAACCTGGCAGAGGAAGGTCGAAGGTCAAGAGCAGTGGAACAAGCATCCCAGGGAGCCTGGACCAAATGGGACCTTCCCAAGAGAAAGATCACATGGACAGATCTATGAAGGATAGAATGATTTTGCATCTCCTCCTTGCTGCAATCATTGTAAAATACACTCCGGACTCCAACAAACTTGCACAAGTGGGGCATGAGAGAGCACCCACAGATTTTTTTTCAGCGGCAGGAACTGGGTCACTAGTTAGAATCAAGGGAAAGATGAATGCAGCAATGTACAGGGACATCGTTGATGAAAACCTTCTCCAGAGCCTCCAGATTCATCTTCCAACAGGAAAACGACCCTAAGCACACAGCCAGGATAACAAAGCTTTTATCCAAAGTGGAACAAAAAAAAAAAGGGGAACAATCAAGGTATAGTGTGACAAGAGCCATTTAGTGCAGCAATAAGTGCTAGTGACAATTCTTGAAGGAGTAGAATTGTCGTGTGGTGCTAGGAGAGAAGGTGCTCTCTAAAGAGCTGGGTCTTCAGGAGTTTTTTTTTTTTTTTTTTTTTTTTTAAAGTTAGAGAGGGACACCCCTGCTCTGGTAGGAACTGGTGCGTTCCACCAATGGGGAACAAATGCAAAGAGTTTGGATTGCCTTGAACGAACGGGTGGCAGAGCCAGGGGTCGTTCATTGGAAGAGCTCAACGGTTGTGAGGTAGCATATGCCTATCAGGGAGTTCAAGTGGGTGGGTGCAGTACCAGAGACAGCTTTGTAAGAGAGAGTTAGAGATTTGAATTTAATGGTGGCTGCAACAGGTAGTCAGTGGAGCTTGATGAGCAACAGTGTGACATGTGACCTTTTTGGTTGGTTGTAGACTAGGAGTGATGCTGCGATCTGGACCATCTGAAAGGGTTTCACTGTGCAGGCTGGCAGGCTCGTCAGGAGGGCGTTACAGTAGACAAGTTTTGAGATGACGTCAGCTTGTGTCAGGAGTTGAGTGGCATGTTGAGTTAGGTAAGGTCTGATTTTTCTGATGTTGTAAAGTGCAAAGCGGCATGACAACAGAGGCAACATGACTGGAAAAGGGGAGTTAGTCATCAATCATCACCCCTAAGTTTCTCACCACCCTGGTGGGGGCAAGACACAGGGAGTCAATTTTGATGTTGATATCATGGTGTATTGTAGGTTTAGCAGTGGAGGACCAGCGGTTCAGTTTTTGAGAGGTTCAGCTGGAGGTGATGTGCCTTCATCCATGTGGCTATGTCAGAGAGGCAGTCAGAGACCCATGCAGAGACCAAGGGGTCATTAGGAGAAAATGACAGATAGAGCTGAGTGTCATCTGCATAGCAGTGATAGGAAAAGCCACATGAGCAGATAATCTGACCGAGGGAGGTGGTGTAGATGGCTAATAGCAGGGGCCCTGCACTGAGCGCTGGGGGACCCCTGTGGTGAGGCGAGGCGAAGTTGACAACTGTCCGTGCCAGAAAACACTGAATGACCGTCCTTTCAGGTAGGAATCAAACCAGGACAGAGCCAAGCCAGAGATGCCCATTTTAGAGAGAGCAGAGAGGAGGATATGATGGTTAACTGTCTCAAAGGCAGCTGATAAGTCAAGCAGAATGAGAACTGAGAACTTTGCTGCTGCTCTTGCTTCTTTAAAGGCTTCTGTCACAGACAGAGCAGTTTCAGTCAAGTGACCGCTCTTGAAACCTGGTAGATTCTGTAGGAGGAATTCTGAGAGTTTTTGAGCAACCACTTGTTCAATAGTTTTGGATAACAATGGAAGAAGTGAGACAGGACGATAGTTCTTTACTTCAACAGGGTTGAGAGAGGGTCTCTTGAGTAGAGGTGTTATCCGAGCAACTATGAATGCGGTACAGGGGTGCATTTATCGCATATGATAGCTGACGTGATAGTTGAGCTAATGGATTGGATAAGGTTTGTTGGTATAGGGTCCAACGAGCATGTAGGACATGTCAACAGTTTGGATACCACACTCTTAGAGAGGGGTGTAAAGCCAGAAAAGCCAGGAGGACTGTGGACCAGCTGGAGGTCAAAGGAATGAATTAACGACAAAGTTATTAGAGTCTGGACAGTCTAAGTGGATGTTCATGTCATGATCAGGTATAGAAGACAGCGGGGTATCTAGCTCGTCTGAAAAGCCACTCAGTTGGCCTGGTGGACGGTAGACAACGTAAGCTTTAACAGGGGCAAGGTTACTACAATGGCATGGTATTCCAAAGTGTCATAATTAGTGGAATTCAGCAGCGGCGTGAAATTCCATTTGTTGGAAATTAGCAGGCCAGTCCCACCTCCTCACCCAGAAGGAAGATGGGTGTGGGAGAGTGTGTAATTAGTGGTGAGTGGAGCTGTGGTGGCTGTTTTATCAGGTTTGAACCAGGTCTCAAATTGGCAGTTCCACAAGCCCATGGTAAAGGAGGTGACAATGTGAGAAGGAGGTGACAGCGTGATCTTGGACCCAATTGAACAGCTCTGGAGAGATCTGACATGAGGTCCTGCAAAGCAGAATGGGAAAACTACACAAAAACAAGGCTATGAATACTTATGTTCACTTTATATTTTCGTTCTTTATTTTTGATAAATTAGCAAAAATTTCAAACAAACTTTTTTTTTTAACTTCATAATTATGGGGTATTGTGTGTAGAATTTTGAGGAACATTTTTTAATCTATTTTGGAATGAGGCTGTAATGTAATGTGAAAAAAGTGAAGAGCTGTGAATACTTTCCGGACTGTATATATTTCTACCACAATTGCCTCTAATAGTTAAAGAGGTCAATCCAACCTCTATATCGTTTTTGATGTGAAAAGAGGTTCATACTGTCCAGCAGTAAAGATAAGACCTTGGTGTGTCTTCATTTCTTCAGATATGGAGGATGGACACTGGACCTTGTAGCTAACACTAGACTGGGACAAAGAGCCATGCCCTTTGTTCTTGGGTATAACTAGCATGTTGGATGGTTTGTCAATTTTTACTATATATTGCATTTTTATTGTATAATACTGAGTGAGTTTACTCATCAAAAAAAGAGAGACCTTTACAATTTTATTGTTTAGTAATTGAAGACCAATGTTGTCCACCTCATATCCTGAACATATGCCAAGCAAAAACACATCCACACCATCTGTCATATATGCCAAATACTGAATATGCAAAAGATTAAAGAAGCAGGTTGAAAACGTGCTTTGTTTACACAACTGCTCTGTTATGCTGCAGTCATTACCAAGCAGCTGCTGTATGTTATGTGTTTTTACCATGACATAAGTCACGTGGGTTAGAATCTCACTCATGACCTTTTACTGTAACATCTCCCCTGTGTGCCAAACTATGTCAAACACAAGAGCTAAGGGCCACTGTTATACTGGATCATGTTATTTGTTGCATTGTTCCTGCATATGTCTTTACAACTAACGCTAATTTGGAAAGAATATTGTAGTAAACAATATCTGGGTCTGACCTTGAAAACTGTTGGGTAGTGCAGTTATACAGTCAGATGACAGTAGAACATATCTCACAAAATAAATGTTACTCTTGTATGACCCACATATATCCACCAGTGGTACAAAATGTAATTGTTTTATGAGTCTAGGAAAGGTGATAGCAAGATGAGCTCAGTAGCACCCCCTACAGAATTTTAACATGCAGAGTTGCACAAAAAAGCCTCTTGGACACACACCTAAACCTAACAGGAAGACAACCACTTTGAATTTACATTGTAGTTATATACTTTTGTCATTTCCAGGCTCTGCACTTAAACAAAGTCCTAGAGATCCGTATGACTTTAAATGTAACAGTGGCATCTTAAGATCTTTGTGATTAAAAGTTACTAAAAGCATGAGTTTTCATTAAACTATGTGGGTGTGGCATGGCAGCCAAATATGGTGTTTTGCAA
The DNA here is from genome assembly GCF_030273125.1 of Centropristis striata. Classification (NCBI taxonomy): domain Eukaryota; kingdom Metazoa; phylum Chordata; class Actinopteri; order Perciformes; family Serranidae; genus Centropristis; species Centropristis striata. The sequence goes on along the minus strand of NC_081526.1, from coordinate 24,955,094 downwards.
TAAAACAGGAAGTAACTCACCTAATAACCTTAATAACTAATCAACTGTTTGTCGTAGACTTTTGTGTGAGGTATTATTGAACTTAACATACAGTTGGTATTCAATTGGCGTGTCCCTACCCCCTAAAATTTAGCAACCCCACCAATCACACCTTGAAAACCATTTATGTAGACAATTGTTGAGATAGAAAGTGCTACCAAATATGCAATATCAATATCGGTGATATACCCAATCTATCACTGTCCGGCAGCTGTGGAAATGCATTGCGGCATCGGGTGCTGCCAGCACTCCTGACAGGCAGACATGTGAGGGTTCATTCATTGCTGCTTGCAGCTTTAATCATTGTTGGTTTAGTGGTTCACTGCTAGTGGTGAAGTAATTATGTTGTTGTAATGTTATAGCATGGTTATATATATTTGAGTAAATATTTTATTATATCTACATTAAAATCTGACATTTTCTGACATTAATTATTTTCCACATGTATCAAACACTATCAACAGTCTATACTGCCCTACAAAGCCTAACTGGAGTAACTACACATTTTTGGTGGAAATTTAGTTATAACTAAAAATGAACTCCTTTATGTCTGTTTTATCTTGTGACAAAGTTTTAGATTTCAATTTAGATTTATTTTGGGAGAAATAATCATATAAAAAACACAAAATCCAACTCAAAACCAAGCAGTAATTGCACTTACTTTTTCCAGGTAAATCAAAGCTCCGCAGAAACACCATAATTTATATGCATGTCCTCAGGCTTTTAACAAACAAGTAAATGTCTATTAATGGATAGAGGAGAGTCTCAGTGTTGGGATGAAAGACAATCTGAGAATTAATACTGTTAAACAAAATCTTCTAATTAGGGCAGATTTGTATTGATGTCACATAATCTAATGTAAATAAGAAGAGAAAAATTCAAGTTCTGACGCATATTTAAGACCATTTCAGAGTTGATAATGCCTGGCAGGCAGGAGGATGCATCTGACCTGAGGTAACAAAAAACAACAACCGTAGACCTGCTTTATGTCTGCTACACTGAAATTTCTCACTAGAATAAGGAGAGACAGACTACGGTGTAGTGCTGGAGACCAGACACCAATGACTGATCCTATTACAGTTTAATCTTCAGACAACATTGTGCCATAAAATTGCCAGTAGGAGGCAGATAAGTACTTAAGTACCCTTAAGCAAGTACAGTGGATACCATAACAAATCTGATGGGACTAGGTAAATCTTGTCAGACGGTTGTGTCTGTGGTCAATACACAGTTCAACAGTTCTTCCAAATGAACACAAAATTTGGTATAAACATGAAGAAATTTTACATTAGCAATAAATAGTAACGCTCCCTCTTTGAAGTCATTTATCACAACAGTAATATGCAAAAACTTTACAAACTGCAGGTTTCTCCTACTTTAATATCAAACCTAGTGAACTTCATTCAAGAACTGATAAAGGCTAAGCCACAAATAGCAGCAGTGACCCTTTGAAACTCACCGGATTTGTTCTTCTTTGAAGGCTTCTTGGAACCTCCGGATTTTGTGCTAAGGGCAGCAGCTGCAGGTGCTCTACTCAGAGTACTCCAGCTCTCAGCCCGCAAACACTGTACACAAAAAGCATTAGGTTGTTATTTTCTTACCTTAAAAAGCTGCAGTGACAAAATGCATACTTCGCAGGACTGCTACAGTTGTTGATCATTGCAATGATTACTGGGTTATGCTGCATTTTGACATTACTTTCACCTGACTGCTCACCAGGGGGATGTCACTGTCACGGGCCATAAAACTATCCAAGCTGTGGCTTAACGGTTCATACAAAAAAGTAAAAATTGTGCCAATTTGAACCAGATTAAGGTGTCAAAACAATCACAGGTTCAGCTAGACAAGACAAATGCTAAATTTACCTTATAAAAAAAGGTCCACACACATGTGTGATTCAGAGGAATGGCACAGAATGTTGTCTTTGCATTATTCTCAAAAAATATGAAGAGTCACAAAAAGAAAAATCAGTCTAACCACTACATGTAAAGCACCTTGCAATCTCCTGAAGTATCAATATTGTGTTAAATGCACTAACCTAAGTAAAAATAGCAAGAGGAATCCTACAAAACAGCCATGATTTTTTTTCTAATAGTTTAAGTTTGTCATATTATCCGCGATCCACTTTTTAGTGATAACTGAAGTGTAGCAGATGAGGCCATTTTTAATTTAATAATATTACTACAGTTTGGCGCATACTGTCTTCATAACATCTCACATGGTGAAAGAGTTTTAACTTTGGAGATTAATTTATTTTAACTGTAGATCCTCGGTTAGACTAGGTTTAACCACAAATGTGATTACCTATTGTGACAGAAGGGTAATGTCTATGGGACAGACCACATGATTTTAAGTGTTTTTTCCAAGTTTTAAAACTGCTCGTCTACCGAGTGAACATGATGTGCTTATCTTGCAAAGAGTCTTGGAGCTTCTCTTATGCTCTTGCCATCATATGAAATGCCCAAGATCGGTCTGTCTACTTGGTTGATAAGATGCTGCAGAAAAACGCATCAGGAATGACGCCATAGATTCTGAGAAACAGCCTGTCTATGTTCATATTTTTGCATATACACATCAAAATGCTTAATACTCAAACTGTAATGATGAGGTTTTATATACCACAGAATAGTTGTCCCCTTAAGTAGTTTAAGGTTAAAAAAAGACTTTGTATTCCACACTAACAGCATTGTCAGCTCTAATGGATGCAACAGTATATGATATTAACATGGAGAAAAAAAAATTTTTTTTTTATGGCTGCACCATTTGAACAAATTACCCGTCTAGTGCATCTTTATCAATATTTATACTGATCTTTTTCCTCCCTACCTTTTTTTGTATCTTTAGAGGCAGAGTTTGACAATTAGGTTAATTGGGTCCCTTCTGGCTGTTCCAAAGTTGAGGCTCTAAACTAAAGGTGATAGGGCGTTTGCCATCAGGGCCTCTCGACTTTGGAGCGCCCTGCCTGAGGACCCGAGGGTTGCTGAATCGGTGAATTATTTTAAATCACTTCTCAAAACACATTTTTACAGACTTGCAGTCATGTGATGTTGGTCCTTCTAACTTGTGTGGTATGCGTGTGTGTATGTATATATATATAACATATTTTTTTCTTCATTATTGGTTTCTTATTCTTGCAGGAGTTTTATCCATGCTTGTTCTGTCAAAGCACTTTGTGAACACCGTTTTTAATGGTGCTATATAAATAAAGGTATTATTATTATTATTATTATTATTATTATTAATAATAATAATTAAAATAAAGTCTGGGAGTTTGAATAGTGTCTGACTGCTAAGAAGTTTGCATTGAGTGTCTAACTGGTATGTCAGTGGGGTGTAAAAGGTAAAAACAAAATAAACAAACAATACAACCCTTGAGTCCCATCCAAGCACATGCTCAGTCCCACTTTTACTGAAGGACGGTTTACAGTGTAAAGACCCTCCTGGTGAATGCTCAGTGGACACAGATGGCCATGCTCAAACCCAAACTTGGTGTGATAATTAACCAACACTCAGAAAGTTCAGTTCCTGAGCAGTAGAGTAGTCGAGCTCAGGCCTGTGTGTCTGCTCTCAGCCTGCTCCACTGAGGCGTGCAGTCAGCGAACTAACAGTCTGCAATCACTTGCTCAAGTTTGTGCTTCACGTTCAGCTTTTCATTTAAATAAATACATTTTTAAAGCACTCAGCTTGAGATCACTCTAGCTTCTAGGACTGAATAACGTGGTTCTGTTTAAGCTAACTGCAAGATGACAAAAACACAGCAAACACTGATAATCCAGTCAAGACCGCCACCACCATCACCATCATAATCATAATCATCATCATCATCATGAACAAGTATGCACGCGAATGGCACAAAATATATTAAAGTGAACACTAGAAATGATGTTACCTTGACACAGCTCAGTCGTCCTATCCTCAGCAAGGAAGCCGCCATCTTTCACTTCAGCCTGCTGAGCTGCACACACACACATACCATGAATACAATATTAATACAAACAACGGTTAGTTTAGTTAGAATACCTGAAATGTGTATCTTTAGTTAGTTAACATTATACTAGCTTCGTGACAGTTCAAAAGAGTAGCCAAACTCTCTAACCCTGTCTGAGTGACACCAAACGCACCCTGCACTGAAAGTTTGTACAAAACACGTGTATATTGATTGTTACCTTCTGATAAAACGATCTGAGACTATTATATGCTTCTTTCTCTGTTGTGGACTGAGCTCCAGATCAGCTCCCCGCAGCATGGACGGGATCAGTGAACGTCTCTCACCTTTTATGTAACGCATGAATGTGACAGTGAACGCCCCCTTCCTAACCAGAGCCCTGCATGTTGTCACTTATCAGTTTCTCTCTTTATTCTAGTTTATTTATCTAACAGTCAGTTATTATCCTATATATATGTGGGCAATATTTGGCAGTGTTGTTGTCTTCTCTACTGTGATATTTGGGCTCTGGCTACTCAATCATTCATGTGTTCAACTGAAGAACTCAGACATTTAATTTTTGTAATTTTATGTATTTTTATCGTCATGGATGCCAGCTATAGTAATAGTCTATACTTAATTTAAATCCTTTGTGTTCCACATGCAATGTGCAGCTGAGTGTGTGTATCATAGACAGTATAGTGTGTGTGTGTGTGTGTCCCATCAGCAGCTCTTGTGTACATTCTGTACTTTTTTGAGGAGGCGTGTGTTGCGTGGTTGTGACGTATTTTGTGCGCGACAAAACACGGCTCTCCGCATGGGTCTCGTCGCATGATAGAAGAGCCATGGTTACTGTCAGTTTCTGTGGAGAGTGGTTTATTTTCACCTGCGACAAGAAACTCGTAGCAGTACACACCACACAAGCCAGGTTGGGATCACTTTAAACGTTTCCTTCATCATTTATTGATATTATTTCTCTGTGGGGCATCTTATCTTTGCTGGCTAGCGCTGGTGGCTAACGTTAGCTGGCAGAGCACCCAGCACAGGTTATACTACCTATACATCAGAAGACTTTGAAAAGATTTGGAAAAGACTCCTGGAAAACTATCAGCTCACACCTGCTCACATCTAAAGACAAGTGTTTAGAGTTTTTAGTCTCACACTGAGATTTTAGACAGACTGTCAATCTTCACGGTCACTATTTACAAGACTACAACTAGATTATTTTAGCATTTTTTCCTACCATGTCATTTTTCCTACCATCACCACATCAAAGAAAAATCCATGCTGTGATTTGGTTTCAAAAACTAGACTTTTTGGAGATTTCTGTGTTTTCTGTGATTAAATGATGAGCATTTCTCGGGGAAACCACCTTATTGGCAATATACACTCACTGGCCACTTCATTTGGTACACCTTGCTAGTACTGGGTTGGACCCCCTTTTGCTTCCAGAACTGCCTTGATTGTTTGGGGCATAGATTCAACAAGGTGCTGGAAACATTCCTCAGTGATTTGGACCATATTGGCATGAGGCATCACACAGTTGCTGCAGATTTGTCGGCTGCACATCCATGATGCCAATCTCCTGTTCCACCTCATCCAAATGGTGATTCTGTTGGATTGAGATCTGCAGACTGTGGAGGCCATTGGAGTGCAGTTAACTCATTGTCATGTTGAAGAAACCAGTTTGAGATGATTTGAGCTTTGTGACACGGTGCTTTATCCTGCTGGAAGTATCCGTCAGAAGATGGTACACTGGTCATAAAGGGATGGACATGTTCAGCAGCAATACTCAGGGAGGCTGTGGAGCTTAAACCATGTTCAATTGGTACTAAGGGGCCCAAAGATAACATATTCCTCACAGCATTACACCACCAGCAGCCTGAACTGTTGATACAAGCCGGGATGGATCCAAGCTTTCGTGTTGTTTACACCAAATTCTGACCCGACCATCTGAATGTTGCAGCAGAATTAGAGACTCAGCATTTTTCCAATCTTCTTTTGTCCAAATTTGGTGAGAATGTGTAAATTGTTTCCTCAGTCTCCTGTTGTTAGCAGACAGGAGTGGCACCCAGTGTGGTCTTCTGCTGCTGTAGACCATCTGCTTCAAGGTTGGACGTGTTGTGTGTTCAGAGATGGTCTTCTGCAGACCTTGATTGTAACAAGTGGTTATTAGGGCCACGGGGCAGTCGCACCGAGCACTGGTTCCATACAGCAATAGCTGTAGGGACCCAAAGCCCGAGCACTACTGTTATACTGTGGATTTCTTCTTCTTCCTCTTCCGGACGCAATTTCGTCCCGCTACTAGTCCTACAATTTGAAGAGTTGCAGGACAAATTATATATCAAAACGTGCGGTTTGATCGGGACCACGACGTAAGTCGCGAAAAACTGCCCAAAATTTTGCATTGAAATGAATGGGACGGCGGGAAAAAAATGAGCAAAAAAGAACAATAATTGAAGATTTTTAAATGTCTACTTCTCCAGCATGATTTCACCTAGAGACTCCATTTAAACTTTAAACAGTAGACACAAGTCTTTTTTTGATGTCTTTTTCTCATTCTGATGCTCACTTTGAACTTCAAGTCATCTTCACCATGTCTACATGCCTAAATTTGAGTTGCTGCCATGTGATTGCGTTAACGAGCACCTAAACCGGTGTATCTAATGAAGTGGCCAGTGAGTGTACCTAGGAAAGTTATACATTCTCTGAATGATCTCAGTCTCTAGTTTGTGGTTGTAAAGTTTCATGAGGCTGTGATTATCTTAAAGGGTCACAGCAGCTCGTTTTATACAGCAAGGTCAAGTTTCAACAGTTAATCAAAAAATCTGCTTAATGGTAATAGATATTCAGATTGAATTGGTACTTGAAAAAGCCACACAGTCACAGTAATAACAGCGATAATAGCTTGTTACTTTCCACTTGTGTTGAATGAAGGAAAGATTATTTGCTTAAAGCCATACAAGCCAGGAACTAAATCCTCACTAATAGGAACCTCAGTTGGAGTAAGTGATTTGTTTTCATGTTCTTGAAAAACATCGGTGACCTGAGCTCATACCAAAATAGATTAATTGTTAACACTACAAACGTTACCTTTTCTGTATTTTATTGCAGGGAACCGTTTGTGTTTGACTGCAGCACTGCTGAGAAGAAGCCAAAGCACACAAAAGATGAGAACAACAGGTAAGAACAGCACATGACTCCTTGTTGTCAAGCAAGTGCAAAAATCTGTATGTTTTGCTAAGGAGGCCACCTGAAGCAATGTGGGGGTACCTCTGATGAATAAAATCATATAACATTATTATATTGTAGCATTTACGCATCTAAAACCATGCCCTGCTGTAATGCATGAATAAGCAAAAAGGAAGATGCATGCAAGAAAATTGCTAACAAAAATGAGAAGAACACAAATAGACAAATAGAATGATGATAATAATTAGATGGAAAGATTAATCGAATATTCTTGGGCTATAAACTAATCTAATCAGCTTGTCTCTCTGTCAACAGTGATGGTGGTGCCTCAGAGGAAACAGGAAGTGACAAAGTCCTTGCCTTCACCGTGTCTCCATCTGGAAAGCTGGTGGCACTGACTGATGACACCAAGAGGCTAGTCCTGTTTCGCTGTGAGCCTTCATGGCAGTGCATCAGCATCAGGTGCAACTTCAACTCTGTCCTCAAGTCACAGCAGCTTCATATTCTGTACAAACAATGACCAAACCAAAGGCATACGTATTAATAGTAGTTGTGTGTGTTACACAGGTGGGTGGTGAGGAGGTCCACCTCACTGATGTTCAGCCAGTCGGAAGATGAGCTTCTGGTGGCTGATAAATCAGGAGACGTGTACTCCTTCTCAGTGGTTGATCCGCAGAGAGAAGGCGAGCTGAAGATGGGCCATCTATCCATGCTGCTGGCTGTAGTAAGGAACACCAAACCGCACCGACATTCCGTAGTGCCGTAGTGAGCCGTAGTTGATAGAAATGTGTGTTAATATGTGCAAGTATTTAAAGATTCACATTCAAAATTAAATTCTCCAAATTATTTTTATCCCCAAAACAACCTATCAATTAGGGCTGGGTGATATGGACCAAAAGTCATATCCCAATATAATTAGGCTGAATATCGATATACGATATATATCCTGATATTTTTATCGCAAAGTGAGAGTTAATGTTCAGTCAAAGTCAAATATGACATGTCTCAAGTAGTTTTATTGAAACTGTTTATTTAAGTGAACATACTAACAATACTGTATAACAACAGGAGTACCTATTATTTTAAATCAAAGCTCCATAAAATGCATGTTTAAATAAAAAAAATCTTAAATAAAAATAGCCTATGAAATAAAATAAAATAAGAATAAAAAACTAAATATGACAAACCTTAGTAAGGGCAGCATTTATATATAAAGAAAGAAAAAAATAACTATATATATGCAATATGGTCTTATTCCATATTACATTTAAAAATATAAATAAATATCTTTTATATCGCTATATTGCCCAGCCCTACTACCAGTGTTTTTTTCGGCCACATCTCTCATCCCTGTTCATTGAATAAGTTAGTGAAGTTTTCTATGTGCTCAAAACAAAGTAACTGGTTCAATGTTTTGTCTGACAACATCTGAAGCCCTGAGTGATTATAGCGGTTCTGATTGGCCACACTTGAAGGCAGAGTAAAAAAAACCTGGGCTGCAGTTGAATAGTCCTTCTTGATTCAGAAGGTTCCTAACGGCTGGAAATGAACCGTAGTTAGCCAAGTGGCAGCCATGATAAGAGCTGTTAGAATTTCCAAAAAGCTTCAAAGCTTCCTTTTTTATCTGCTTTAGCATAGAGTGTACTGGGCCATCCATTAGGCTGTTTATGATCAGCATATTAACCAAAGCATCAAAAGTTTGTCTTTTAAGAAAAAGGGATTGGAGGCATTTTAGTCAAACACTGTTTGTAGACCTAGCACATTGTTCTTGCATCACTTTAACATTTATTTTTTTATAATCATAATTGGGATTCCTGTTGAAAGATATGACAGTGATAGTAGACAGGAGCGTGAGCAACCCTTCTCAACATGACAACCATTTCATTTGTGCCTGGTAGTTATTTCTTCATTTATTTCAGTTCCACTCTTGGTAAGAAAGTAATATTTCTCACCTGGTTGTATGCATTTAAGATCCTTTATTAATCTCACAGTGGGAAAATATGCAGTGTTTCAGCAGCAAATGGTACAGTGCAAAAACAAGAGGCACCAGTAAACAAAATGAAATAAAATAGGCTTAGCAAACAGAAAAAGAACAAATATAATAACTGGACAGAATGAACGGCTGAAATGACAGATACACATACAAAATATTGATACAGCAAAGTTTATTATACATTGATAATGCGATGAGTAAATTGGTAGTACTGGGAGCAGTGTTGATTTTCAGCAGCAGGATGAAGGAGGATGTGCTGTATCTCTCCTCCACACACTGCAGGTGAAGCTGCCTGTCACTGCCGCCTGAATCATCATTTTTTAAATGCACAGGATGAAGATGATCCATCTTCTGAACACTGTAGTTTCATCACGGCAGATTTATGTCAAAGAAATGTTCAATGACGAATGTCAATGACACCAATTGACTTTATAAATAAATGAATATTCCACTTGTTAGAGGTCGTTTTTTTGCAGAACACATGAGAGGAGAGTAAAATCCTTTAGACTATTTATTTAAGACAGTAATAGCGGGTAGCTGTAACCACCTCCCAGAAAAGGATGCCTAACTTACTTTTACACACAGTTTTATAATGTAAATGTGCGACTATCTGATTGGTCAAAACTGTTGGGACAGCACCATGGTTTAGACTTGAATTGGAGCACAAAGGGTGCTTCAGTTTTTCATCTGCTTGCCCTCAAATATGTGATGATGTGCAAAGCTTCATTACTATGTCCTTTCTGTTGATACTGCTTATATCTGTGTGCTGTACCTGGCACATACAATGTGTGTTCTATGCTCAGCCAAATAAATCTCCAAGCAGCATTTTACTAAAGGTCATAATGCAGACCATTGCTAATTTTATTAATCTGAATGCCTCTCAAATGAATCTTCAGGTTCCCAGCTTTCAGATAGTCTATATCACTTCTATGTGGCACCTACTGTTGCCCTGCTAACTCCCACTAAAAATTCTGCTGCCTTGTGCTTACTTGTGGCATTATGTCAGAATGTGTGCCTGCCTGGGTGAAGTGACTGACTGACTGCTTCCTACTGCTGTCTTTCAGAGCATGTCACCGGACAACAAGTACATGATCACAGCCGACCGTGATGAGAAGATTAGAGTTAGCCACCTTAGGTCTCCGTACAACATCCAGTCCTTCTGCCTGGGACATCAACAGTGAGTAACTAAACCTACAGGGGACAATTTCCCTGAAATACCAGTATGAAGGACTGCATGTAATGTGACGTAGTGTGAATGTGAATGTGAGAGTGCGTGCACACACACTCGTTGTGGTTTAGTATGGTTTCATTTGATTTTCTCAGGTTTGTCAGTGCTCTACTGGTCCCATCAGGTCATCCACACTGGCTGCTATCAGGATCAGGGGTATGTGTGAAATTTATGAAGTGACATTAACGCACATGCACACATGCACACATGCACACAAACCTCTTATCACTATTATGAGCTCCTTGCTGACTTTCTACTGAGTGATGTATGTAACGCCTGTGAATGTTATAATGCCCACAAGCGTAATAAACCACAAACGTAATAAAAAGCTTTATGCTATACAGCTTTTTATGTAATAACCCAACAAATGTATTACATTTTCCACAAACGTAATAGCCGCTGCCGACTGCAAACATAACACATGATTTCCCACAAATGTGCTAACTATCAGGTTTGCAGGGACTTATTACGTTTGTGTGGAAGTGAAAATCTTCAACTTTCAATATTGTAATAAGTTCCCACAAATGTAATAACGCAAAGAATAACGGTTGTTGTGGTTGTTGTTGTTTGCTTGTTTGCCTATACACACACTTTCATCGTTGCTGAACCAAAGAAGCCCTGACCCACGCATAACTACCTGCCAAGTCTATTGATTTTCCCCCTTTAGGGGGTCCGTCATGTGATAGCGGAGCGGATAGCCAGCAGCTGGATTTTGCACCCACATTCAGTATTTGTAATGTGTGTATATCAAACAAACAAACAACAACAACCACAATAACCATTATTCTTTGCGTAATAACATTTGTGGGAACTTATTACAATATTGAAAGTTGAAGATTTTCACTTTCCCACAAACGTAATAAGTCCCTGCAAACCTAATAGTAATTGCATTTGTGGGAAATCGCGTGTTACGTTTGTAGTAGGCAGCGGCTATTACATTTGTGGAAAATGTATTACGTTCGTGGCATTATTACATTAAAAGCTGCAGATTTGTATTACGGTTGTGGTTCATTACGTGTGTGGGCATTATTACATTTGTGGGCGTTACAGACGTAACCTACAGAAGTAACTTTAAAAGTTCATGAACGAAGTGAAAGGACGAACGAACAAGTCTTCAGACATTTACAGATGTGACCCATCAACATCAACAATGGGGGAAACTGTGTCATCCTGACACTCAGTAACATTATACCAAGCATTACGTGTTTAGCGTAGTATTTAATTTTTAGGCTAACTATATTACTGTGAATAAAGCGAAATTATTTTGACAGTATGCCACTAGTTATAGTGGATTGTGGATAAATCAGAACACTGTCATATGTTTGCAAGTGCCTAAACTTGCTAACACATAGCTAACACTGCCTTGCTAACAGCTAACTTGTCCTCTGGTAGACATAAGGTTCTAAAATAATAATTCGACATGCTGAAAACTGACAGTTACAGGCATTATGTGAATGTTTCAGCTTTTGGTTGTATATTGTGGCGCTTATTGGTTTCCCCTCAGGTGGGTGTGGTTTTAAGAGCATTGCGTTGCGCTCTCTCTTCGCTAAACCCCTTTGTTGTCAGCTGCTGCTAGTCCATAAAGCTGTTGGCCCACATTGTCACTAACTTAACTTCTTTAAAAAATTATATATCCAAGTCTTTGGAAAAATGAAAAAGTGATTTCAGGGAGAAACAGACAAAAGGGTCTAATGCTTGTTGGAAGGATAAATCCAGGATCTAAAAAATTACACGGATTAAAAAGATAAAGACAAACGAGTATATTTGAGTATTTTTAAATTTGGGCTGTTTAGAATGTGTAAATGACCAATAGGTACTAAAGATTTAGAAGTGGTCCAGAAGATCGCCTCAGCTGTCAGCCGGGGAAGCTTCCACCATCAATGTAGGCCGCTAAAAGCGTTTGGTTTTGCCACAGACTGGCTCTGATTGAAATTAAAAGTGTGAGACAACATTAGGTAGGACCCCTACAGAAATATGCCTTTTGTCAAAGAGTACAATTATTTTGTCCAACCAGAAACATCAGATATATCAGTTTTTGGCTAGGGCTGTGACTGTACAGAATATTTGTGGCCACTGTGAAAAAGTAAGGCACCACTGCTGTGTTATGGTCGACCACATCATCTAATCACCAACAATAATTATCCTAATGCACTTAGCTTCAACAGTCACAGTCTTAACCCAGCCATTACGCACAAACCGCAATGAGTTTACCGCATAGCTGCAACAATCGCATTTTTTAAACTTTATTATTCTACAGTAAAATAACAAGCCTCCGTATCACATTTGTTTATGGGCATGATGCGGACAATTGCAAAAGACAGAGATGAAGAGAGCATGCACTCGTGTGGACTTGAGAAAAATAATCTCAACATAGTGAAATATCCATGAAGTCAAACATTTAATTGTTTGCTCAATTATAGTTGGCCACTGTACTGAAGCCTATGTAAACTTACATATGAACAGTTGTTAAATCACCTTAAACAAGCCACAGTTTAGCTGTGCTTTAAACAAACAGACACCTCTGATTTTGACAGGGGGTTTCTCTTGTGATCCCCAACCCTGAAGTTCAAACTGTGCCTATGGCTGTAGATTTAATTACTGATATACTCTAAGATGTGGGCAATTACCTGCGGTAACTGTCACATCACCCCAATATTGCGGTGATGTGGTTACCATGTATACACAGAGCGACATATGGTTGCTGTTTCTAGTTGAACAAAAACATTTTACTCTTTTACAAATGGGCTATCTCTGTAGGGATAATTTATTTTGTTTACTGTTGCAATCGAAAAGCAAAAGCGTGTGTAAAATTCAGTAAGTCTTTAGTTGCTAGCATAGCACGGATGGGCTTGTTAATGACATTCAAACAATGAATGTCACACACATTTAAACTTGACAGCATAAACGCTAATCATAGAAAATTGCCTCAGACCTAGCAGTGATTCTGGAGACCCTGTTCAGACCCTTTGCTTCCTCACATCTGGTCACATACTACAAAGTTAAATAGAACCATTGTGTCAGTTTTCAGTGTAATGTGTTGTGTTTGTGCTTGTCAGGACGGGACCATGAAGCTTTGGGAATATGAGTCCGGCCGTCAGCTGCAGAGCTGGGACCTTACAGATCTTGAAGAGACCGCAAACTCTGAGGCTGACAAACAGAAGGTAAACACCGTAATCACAGCATGTTTTCCCTACAACAATTACCTACAACACCAAGGCTGGAGCATGTCCTGGGCTCTATTTCAGCAACCAGGGTTAACAAACTCTGAGCCAAACCCAAAGATGGGAACATCTGAGTTTTTCAGTCCCACAGCAGCTGATCAGAGTTAGTTCAATCGAGTAAGAGCAGTTCGCTCTTAGTAAAGATTGTCAGAATTTGACTGAAAAAAAGTCTTTATCACTGGAGCTCCAATACTAGGATTCACCACGCAATCATAGTCATGTGACCATGAATGTAATGTTTGTATTCGTGTTCACCTTGAGGACTGGAGATGAAAATTAGCCCTTAACTATACCTCTGTACAATGCAGATTTCAAGTTTTGAAATTTATGTTCATTGTGCGTGGTCATTATCAAATAAACTTAATAAAAATAAAGTTAAAGATGGCAATAGGTAAATAAAAGGACGAGCCTCCATTTTAATCCAGAGGAGAGACAGTAATCAAATCAATCAAAATGACTTTATTTATCCCCGAGGGTAAATTCAGATAGTTTGTTAGCTCTGTTAGAATGATACAGCCTGATGGCTGTAGGAGAGAAGGATCTTTTGTATCTCTCCGTCCTGCAACGGAGAGAGAGGAGCCGTCCACTGCTGTTTTTTTGGCCCATAAAGGTTTTTCTGTAGCGGATGATCTGTGTATTTCAAGATGGACTCGAACATTTTGAGGAGCAGCTCCCGTCTGGTGCCAGTCAAGATCCATTGGAGGGATGACAGCAGAAGTCTGTGCCATGAAGGACCACTGCTAGACACCCCACCATTTATGTGAAACCAGAAAGCACAGGAAAGCACCAGTACCCTGGGAGGAGACAAAGCCAGTAACATGTATTAATGGGACTTGAATGTGTGAAGATGAAGAGAGAGAGAGGAAAGGAGATGCCTGTTGTATCACATTAAGCCTATAGTGGCATAACTAGGGGCTGGTCCAAGGTAGGCATCAGCCAGGCTTTATCAAAGAGGAAAGTTTAAAGTTTTCTCTTAAATGTGGAGAGGGTGCCTGCCTCTTGGAATGAAACTGGAAGATAGTTCCACAGGAGAGGAGCCAGTCTAAGAGACAGGTTGACAGCGTAGATGAGGTCATTGAGGTTAGTTGTTGAAAATCGATATGAGAGAAGCAATATGAATATATATATCATGGAAAACTGTTTCTACGATCCCTGAGTTTAAAGACAGATCTGCACCAATTGATGATTATCTCTTATAGTTAAAATTTTGTCATTGAAGGTCATAAAATCATCACTAGTGAGGGATATATATATATATATATATATATATATATATATATATATATATATATATATATATATATATCCGGGGCCGGGACTCGATTAAAAAAATTAATCTAATTAATTAGAGGCTTTGTAATTAATTAATCGAAATTAATCGCATTTTAATCGAGAAGTAATTTTTTCGAATTTTTTTCACATGGAATTTTAGTCTACCATTGAATAATGACTGAATACATAAGCTTAAGTAACAAAAGATATTGTTTATTTTTGTTCAAGTCCAACAGACCATTGCAATTTTTGCTATTAAGTGTAGCAATAGCATATTCAGAAATATAGTTCATTTCAGAAAGTCAGGTAGCCTATAGGTAGGTAGACCTTATAGCTAGCTGCTATATGTTTTGCATTGAGGTGATACTTGAGGCCCGATGTGCTGCGGTGATATGTGAATTCCTTGTTGCATAGCAACACAATTATGCTCTTATTGACGCTCCATTGGTTTTTTGTAACAAAATGTCCCATCATCCACGGGGCCAACCAAAGCGTCTCATCAGCTTCTTCCTTCATGTTCACTGTGGTTTGTTGTTGTCTGAACTCATGAACAATAGTTGGTGCTCCAGTATAATCGGTCCGCCTGAAACTCATCCAGTGAGAAACGTTCCGCAGTGCAAAAATGTTTTAACGCGTTAATGTTTGTGTAATTAATTAGTCTTAATTAACGTGTTAAAGTCCCGGCCCTAATAAATATATATATATATATATATATATATATATATATATATATATATATATGGCTCAATGGAGTTGTCACTCTGTGAATAAATAACATTTCAGTCAAAACTGTTTTGTGCTCTTACTTATAATAACCAGTACAAGAAAGGCTGTAAAAAAAAAAAAAAAAAAAGTCCCTGTTTTGTAACAATAAGTCTGTGATGACTCTATCACTCTTCATGTTTCTCTTTTGATTATCCCCCCCAGAAGCCGACTGTGTGCTGTATCACCAGTTCTCCTGATGCCCGCCATGTAGCAGTTCAGTGTGAAAGGTGAGTGTGTGTGAATAGGTTATTTGACTCTGCAGATAGTGTTGTTTTCAGAGCATTCTCTACTATATTTTATTGAGATGCTATTGTTGTAGTACTTTGCTGTTTACTGTTTACTACTGCCAGGAAAGTCATGTTAATGGCTTGTTTAGTCAGTTGGTATTTCAGCAGGATAAACAAAAAATGACCTAATTTTAGTGACACTTGGTGGAGGTGTGTAGCATGAACGAAGGAAGAACAATTTTATATCAATGAATATGAATATATGAATGAATATATGAATTTTATATCAAATCTGATTAACGGAGCAGATTCACTCTTTGTTAATCACTTTCGCTTACATTGCTAGAATGGGCATTAGTACTGTATTTATGTGGTCCCGCAAGCCTGTAACCATAACAAACAGCCAAATGACATGTAATGTAAAAACATTGCATTCCACATAAAATCATTCCTCCATAGCTAATGTTGTGCATATTTGTCAATATTAATCTGTAATACATAAACCAATTAATTAATAAAGATCCCTTAAATCTGCTTTTTGGCTGGAGCTGGCGAATGGGAAAGTCTGTTGCTCAGTGACTCCATTGCTCAAAGTTAGTGATGACGGTCTTCGAGTTTCCTCATTTGCCTTTGCTCTTTCAGTATGAGTCATCACAACAGTTGAATTTTGAAATATGCAGCACTTAAGTCTAGCAGTCCATCATAGAAATTGTCAAAAATCCCTCCAGAATTCCACATTATGACACCAAGACAGCCAAAAATGCCATGCATCTTTTCAAAAACCCAGATCTCTAGTTTGTGGTTATAAAATTGTATGAGGTTGTGAACTCATAGCAGCTCATTTTATACAGTAAGGTCAAGTTTCAAGAAATGCTCTCACCAAAATGAAATGCTACTTCTGGGACTAACATTACACATAAAATTGGGCTCATTGAATCCACAAGAGTCTCATCTTTCCAGTAATACCCAGTTTATGCAATTCCAAGACTTTTTAGGGACCACATTGGGCAGAAATAATAAAAAATAGGTGAAAAAACACATTACTGCATGAGAAAACCTGCATGTTTTGGCCCCAAACTGCATGATATTAGAATAAATCAACTGCTGTTACACACTCCAGCATGTAGGAAACACTGGCTGCTCAACCATGGATGTTTTCTACTTCTTTGTTTCACAGAAACTTGGTCTAAGGGAGCCGACATCGATATTCACCCAGTTGGGTCTTTTTTTTCAATGTAGTGGTGGCAAAATAATGGACTCCGGCTTGAAAAAACATCCAACTTGTAAATATTTCCAATCAATATTTACATACAGACCTCTTCTTCTATGATGAATATGCATTTCCAGTCTCAAAAGTCTCTCTCCACTGCTCTCCGGTGTGAAATTGGATCATAATTCACAAAGAAAAAGTACATTTTAATTTTGGCTAAAAATCTCTGTATCAACTGACATATCTGTAATTGGTAAATTGTTCCCATTTAAATTGGTATCAGTCTCAAAAATCCTAGTAACTTGTGAGTAGTTAAACCTTCGGCAGTGCATCATAAGTTAATAATAAATTTTTCTCCTCTGAAATGTACTGAAGTAAAATCATAAAGGCTGTCATTATTAGTGAATTCACCTAAATTTAAAACAGAGCAAAATTGCATGACTTGAGAGACCCTGAAGTATTATACCTTACAGAAGGTTTAAGAGAACATGTTTTCAGTTTCTCTTCAGTCACTATGTGGCCCAGCTGTAGGATTTTGTTCTGTTCTGGTTCTTCCAGTGTGGGTCTTTGAACATTTTATTTAGGTTCCAAAGCTTTTTTTGGAGTAGCTGACAGGAAGCCACTTTTCACTTTGACATGAGAGTAAGACTTCGGCTGGCTTGAAGCTATTTTTGCTTCTGATCTTTAAATGTATTTTTGGACCTATAGAGGCAGAAGGTCACTGTGAAGCTGTAAAGCACTGCTGTACATGTAGGAGACGCCTCAAGTTAGTCAGAGGCAAAGAGGAGTACAAAGTGAAGCCATCATTTTAATATTCCACATTCAGAATTGTTCTCCTAAAGCAGCGACTGACTGATAAACCCAGCCATGAGCTGATTGATTTAACAACAATTGTTTCCTGTGTGTCCTCAGAGTGTCCACAGTTCAGTTTTTCTCTCTGGACCATGAGGGTGAAGAGAAGCTTGTTCCACACAGCCGGCTCTCCCTGCCCCACTGTCCCCTGGACATGACCTTTGACCTGGAAGGCCGGCTCTGGGTGCTGATGGATTCCAGTGATGGACCTCTTCAAATTTACACACACAGACAAGACTCCTGGAAGGTAGAGTGTGAGACAGTCATACATATTGAGAAACTGATTGTAGCTTCACACATGAGAAGATAATCAAATGATCAGAATCAACATATTAAGCTACTAAGCTACACATGCTTAGATTTGAACTGGAACAAAGTATCATTAGACGGCTGGTTGGCTATGAAGAAGAAAAGGAGGTAACTTTGATTTTACACAATAGTTCTCTAACGAACATCCAAGGTCTCAAGCACTGAATCAAGCCATTTTAACTGTGACCACCTTATACTTACTTAACATTGACGAAACTGGCAAAAAAAAGTAACCAACAAATAATTTAATACGCAGAGAGCAGCACAAGGAGCATTGAATGGTCAGCTGACCACAGAACTCCGGCCCCTGTTCCTGCACATATGGACAGTAGGAATGGGTATTGTTATAATTTCATAAATACCCTTACTGGGGATTTCCACCGGACGCGTTACAGCAGCAGCACGTCTCCACAGCATTTTTGCTGCGTCAGTCAATTCACACCGGGCGCGTTACTGCAGCAGCACGTCAGTTTAGCGAGCCGGCCGTATACACGCGAGATAACGAGATCATGCGATAATCCTGACCATACGGGAGACCGCAAGATCCCGTGATAAACTTTAAACTCTATTTATACAGTCTATGGATAAACTGTGTGTATAAAGTAAACAACAACAACAAAAACCAACTTACTTTGCTTCTCTGAGGTGAAAGATATGTTGATCTGACCATCTATCCTTATAAAAACAATATGTTATGTCATAAATGATTGTATGATGTTCCACTTCAACAATCAGTCTCTTGTCTTCCGTGTCGCCGATCCTCTGAGACCCTTTGATTGATTGATTGCCGATCTGGTGCCCCGGTCATAACATAATGTTGATGTGAAGTAGTTTTAGGCTGCATGAACTGCGTATTGTGTTTTATTTTGAAAGGGGCGGAAGTGTTTTACGCTGATTCTGAGTCGGACTTCCTGTCTGGTGCGATCTGCTCTGTTGAGATTCACGCGATTTGGCAGCGTCTCGCGGAGAAATAGAAGTCCTACCTAATGCTCGCGTAGAGACGCTGACGCGACGCTGCAGTAACGTTACGCTACGCGCCCGGTGGAAATGCTCTCATTGATTAGAGTGTTACCTATTTGCAACGTCATACGCGACGCTGACGTTACGCTGCAGTAACGCGCCCGGTGGAAATCAGGCTTTACTCTTATCAGTCCTCCTTAATGGTTCACTTATTTATTTATACTCTTTTTCTATTACATTAAATCAAATTTTATTTATCCAGCCCAGAATTACAAATAAGAAATTTATCTCAGAGGGCTCTACAGTCTTTGACCCTCACAACAGATGAGGGAAAAATCCTAAAAAACAGAAACCTCAGGTACAGCAAGGACTGCTCAGGACGCCCCTTTCCTACTTCTCATCAGTACATGGGCCGCAGCATTCTCTACCACCTGGAGAGACTTTAGCGTTTATTTGAGGTGGTTGCAGTTATCTTACCTCGAATTAACAACAGCATGAACTAGTTTAGAATTGGACCCGAGCCTCTGCAGCGAGAGCTCAATATTGACTTTCTTAGCCCATGTTCTACCAACTGAGCTACCCTGCCTACTAGGACTTTCACTTCGAAGACTTGCAGGAACATGACTCGTAGGGGACAATATGCAACCTCAAAAGAAGGGGCTACACTCTGTTATAAACAGAAATAAGCAGCAATGTTAAACGTCTGCTCTGGCAGAGCGTAAGGAGAGCTGTCAGGAGGAGTCCTGGGAGTAAACCCAGCAAAAGCAGCTCTAATAAGGTCAAAGTTAGTGAGACAATAGGATGAACCAAAAGGCAGAATTGTAATCAGTCATACTACAAGAAAAAGTTACAATATTTCTTCTTCTCCTTCTAATATAATCAAGTGGATGTTTTAGCATTTTTTTGATGGTGTATAGCCGACGATATTTTGACTGTCTGTGATTGGACTGCAGTGTGGTGTAGTTCCTCTGAAAGGCTTGGGGAAGCAGGTGAGCTGCACTCTATCAGGGGTGGTAAAGTAAAATTTTGTCTGGACAATAAGCCGCATTATCTATTTTATAATTTGTTCAAATCTCATAAATATGCTGGGCAAGACCAGAAAATAATTGGCTCTGTATATATGTACTATATATACATTCATTCATTATCCTTAACTGCTTATCCGCTCTGGAGTTGCTGAGGGCTGGAGCTGATCTCAGCTGACATTGAGTGAGAGGCGGGTCCACCCTGGACAGGTCTCCAGACACAGGGCTATCACAGGGCAGACATATAGAGACAGACAATCACACAATTTAGAGTCAGACCATTTGGAATCACCAATTTAGCCTAACTGCATGTTTTTGGACTGTGGGAGGAAGCCGGAGGACCTGAAGGGAACCCACGCTGACACAGGGAGAACATGCAAACTCCACACAGAAGAATGTGGTCGGGAGTTGAACTGGCAATCCTCTTGCTGTGGGGCAAGAGTGCTAAGCACTACACCACCGTGTAGCCCCACTATATGTTTTATATTTTTGGCAATTTTAAGAATTGCGCAGTGGCCATAGGAAAGTTGTTATTTTGGCCCCCTAGAAATGTAAACAAAACCTGATTTGAGAAGAAATGACCCTTCAGTTAGTTCTGGCTTTCCATCTCCTATACAGAGGAGCATACAGCTCCTCCCTCAGCAGGGTTCCCTGTCTGTTACATGGTCTGAATAGTAAATAATCACATCAGCAGAATCCGAAACATGTCAAACAATTTCATTCACAGCAGACATTGTGGTAGGTAGATTTTATTTTTTCAGGTATTCCTAACTTTTTTCTTGTAATTTTTCAATTTTATTCTCAATCTCAGAAAACATAGGTCTGTGTGTTGTTTAGAATGTCCAGAAAAGTTTTTGGGAACATGAGCAGAAATCTTGCTGAAACACATTTGTGATATTAAAGTCCAGGGTTGTATAATTTAATGAAAAATGTACTACCTGCACATTTAAGGGGGTTACTTCACAAAATGTCTATTTTCTATGTGTGCTGGCTCTAACTGACTTATGTATTCTGTGCTCCAACTAGTGTGATGCTGAGAGCCCTGAACTACACAGAGTGACTGAAGCCCTCAAGCCACACTGGGAGACACTAGAGGGTTGGTCATCTCTCTCTCTCTAACACTCTCTAACACTCTCTCTCTCTCTCTCTCTCTCTCTCTCTCTCTCTCTCTCTCTCTCTCTCTCTCTCTCTCTCTCTCTCTCTCTCTCTCTCACACACACTACACTACACTACTGTATGGATGCATGGATGAAACTGTTCACCATTCTGTATGTTCCATGCTTCCCTAATTTATTTTGGAAAATGTTTAACATAAAATGCATCTCATTGCCCACAACTCAGTATAGAGTATAGAAACTGTATAAAAGTGGTGCTGCAAGAAGTAGGAGCATTTTCTATTGACTTACAGATTGGGTTGTAAAGGGTTGGAAAAATTTTGGTAAATTTCCTGAAACTTTCCATGGAAAGTTAAGCATGGGAAATTGGAAATATGTCTTTTCATTGAATAACAAAAACATGAATGTTGGGTGAAGATTTACTCATTCCTCTCCCCAACCCCGACCCCACCCATTCAAAAATAATGATAACATTAAAACAACAAAAGTAGCTCTGTAGCTGTTTTTATAGCATCATGTTGGCGAGCTTCTTTTGTAAACAAACACCTGTACGGTGTTGCTCACTAATATTAGTACTGTAGTCGGGTAAAGAGCCAGTGTGTGTGCTCATGTCCCCACAGTTTAACACACTTCCATGGACTTGGAAGCAGCAGTTTTGCACACAGAGAAGGGGAAATATATCAATCAAAATCAAATCAAAATTACTTTATTCATCCCCAATGGGAAATTTAGTAAGATATGGTGATCATAGTATGTTGAGCCACTAGGGGAAATGTAGAGCGCACATATGAATAAATTTGTTGGAGGGTTGATGAGACCTTGTTTCTTTTTTTTTTTTTTTATACTTATATTTTTATTAGTTTTTATGTCAGGAATAGTCAAACATGACAACATCACAGTACATTCAAATGAAAAATAACATAGCCAGGCAATTGTATCACGTGGGGACGGTCAACAAATAAAATTTTGCACTACTCAGTCCAAACAATATATGTCCCTTGGAATGTATCTGGCGGTTATACACCACGTTAAACAGAGCATTAGCAAGACAATAAAATAAAAGTAGAAGGGGGGGGTCATGAATGACCCTCCTCGTTTGTCAAGAACGCCGTCCATTTTTTCCATCTTGCATAATACAGGCCTTTTCTTAGTCTGAGCAGGAAGGTTAGTTTCT
Organism: Centropristis striata; assembly: GCF_030273125.1. Taxonomy (NCBI): domain Eukaryota; kingdom Metazoa; phylum Chordata; class Actinopteri; order Perciformes; family Serranidae; genus Centropristis; species Centropristis striata. The sequence continues at coordinate 24,932,587 of NC_081526.1, read as the reverse complement.
CCATCTGGTGAATTTCTTTAATGACCTCTAACCAGTCAGAGGTTGTGGGTGGGTCTGACTGCAGCCACTTACGGGTGATAGCTTTTTTTGCTGCTGCAGACATTATCCTCAAGAGGTATCTATCATTTTCTGCCATCCCGTCTGGTAAATCACTTAGAAAAAGAGTTGTAAATGGCAGAGGAACCTGTTGTCCCAGTATCCTTCGTATGGTTTCCACAATATCGTCCCAAAAAGGTTGTAGACCTGGGCAACTCCAAAAGATGTGGTAGTGGTTTGCCTCTTCATTTCCACACTTCCTCCAGCATGTGTGAGCCGTTGTTATTGAATATGTTTTCATTTTAGGTGTTACAAAGAAACGAACAAGGTTCTTCCAACAGAATTCACGCCAATACATAGAACAAGACGTGGAAAAAGCATTACCACACATATTATCCCATTGTTTACAGGTTATTTTGTCATTTAATTCTCTCTCCCATCTCTCTTTGATGTATGTTGTGGTATTATCTCTGCTCTTTGCAATGCCTTGGGAAAGCCTTGAAATAACAGATTTACAGGTACCATTATATGCCCGTATTATTAGTTGTATTATTTCGTTTAATTCTGCAGTTTCATTTTCCCGGATTTCTTTCATAAAATATTGACGTACTTGTAAATATCTAAAAAAATCGTGATTTTCTAAGTTATATTTTTCTTTCAGTGCTTGAAAACTTTGTAGCCTATTTTTTTCCATTATATTACAAAAGGCAGTAATACCCTTATTGGTCCAGTACTTAAACCGAGAGTCCATACCATTCGGTTTAAAATCAGTGTCATGTCCAACCCATCTGATTTTTTTCAATTGATTCCACAAGTTGAATTGTTTCACAACCCCAAACCAGGTGTGTAATGTAAAGGAGACAAATGGGCTCAAATGCTCTTGAAAAGTTGTCATTAATTTGTTATCACCAATCATTGCTTGTATGGGGATGCCTTTGCATTCCCTTTCCATATCCTTCCATTTTGCCTCATATCCACTATCACACCAAAGGACCATATATTTCAACTGAGCAGAATGGTAATAATC